>NW_017729024.1:142682283-142704745 GCF_001723915.1 Gavialis gangeticus | reverse complement strand
TTGTCCCCATTGTGTGGGGTAAATTGGGTAGGGGGAGGATTGCTTTTGCTACCTGTCACGTAAGGGGTGTGCGCCAACCTGGGGCAGGCAGGGGTTGGGGGGCTCATGGCAGAGCCCCCCACACAGTGTGGGGCAGTGCGAGGCAGTGGGGATCACCCTCCTGCCCGGCAGCAGCCGGTGAGCATGGGCTTTTTTTTTTTAAAGAACCGGGAGCTGGGAAAGCAGGTGGGGAAGCTATTGAGAGGGGGAGAGGGATAGGGTCAATTCAGAGATTCAGCCAAGTTTGGCTGCGGCCAAATCTCCAAATCAGATTTGGCCAAATCAATTTGGGACAGTGATTCGAGTCACCAAATCAAAATACCTTGAATCGGCCAAATGTGAATCCGAAGTAAATAGTAGCTGCTTTGCACAAGCATAGTATTCAGCACCCCTGTGCTTCAAAATGACAGTGGGGATGCTTTAACTAAAGCTTATCAAATGAGCTTTAGTTAAAGTGCCTCCGGCACCATTTTGAAGTGCAGAACACTGAATACACGAGACATTGTGGTCGCTTTTATTACAGCAGCTCCTTTAATTAAAGCCCTCCCCCCCCACCTGCAGAACACATGTAAAGACACCCTAAAAGGCATGTTAGTTAAAACATCATTTTGCCCCTAACAGTGTGTATTAGTCCATCTTGCTCAGAGTTCCTCAGGATTTTCTTCCTCTTCTAATTCAGATGCTTGGCTTCATGGGAAAAAGTACAAGACACTGTGGTCAAGGAATAATTTCAGATGCCAGTCATAGTATGAGTTATTAAACATTAAAGACCAGATCCTGTGCCACCTAAGTGTGATTCTATTCCACCCTCCTTGAACTCCTCAAAAAACAGTTAATGCGACAGGTGGTTGCATCCTTCACCGGTTTTTTTATGACAGTCTCCCCAAGCTCAGTTGAAGGCATGTTACCAAAGATGCATTATCTTTTTCAGGGACTTAAACAATATGGAGTAGAATGCCTCTTAGGCCCCAAGTTCAGTTTGGTGCCTAGCAGGTGGAATAAAATTTGGTCCTTAGTGACTGTTGTCTATGTTTTAATACATTAATACTAACAGAAGCTTGAAACTTAGTCCCTCATTGTCCATCCTGCTCAATGTCATATTAATAATCTCCAAGTCAGAAAACAGGATAGCTTTAGAATTCCTCCCAATTAGATTTATTCCCCAGCTTAGTGATGGACTTAAAGAACAAGCGAGAGCTTTGAAAAGTTGCTGTCTGTCTTTAGACTGTGGGCATCTTAGCTTTCTGCCTGCTGTGCAGCCTCCTAGTCAACTGTGAGTGCTGTCTAACATGGATACTGTAAAGGCCCCTCTCCTCGGTATCAGCCTTTTAGTTTGCGGCGCTGATTAGGTGCAGTCAGTAGCACCACACAGATGAGCCATCTTGCAAAATCATTGTTAAAGCAGAGCAAAGAGAGCTTGACTTTAAACCCTGTGGTGCAAGAGGAACTCTTGTTCAAGTTACTTAACCACAGCTCCTTCGCCTGCATTCTGCATTGTGGAGCAAGCTGTCCTCATATACCCAATGTGGGGATTTATACAAGACTAGTGTTACCAGTTTGCTTGAAAAAACTTGTCCTCTCATTGCTTTGAATACAGCTAGTAAAATGAATTAACTCTAGTTCTCATTTGGGGTCACCGGAAATACACAATGTGGACAATTCAAGCAAAAATGCAGCCTTGGGGACTGCCTTTGGATTTCAGCATTTCTAATAAAATTTATGAATGAACATAAGAGCATAGGTCTGGAAGGGGTCTCCCAGACTATCAAATCCCAGCTGTCTCAGGAAACCAGTTGTTCAAAAGGGACCAAAACCTTGTCCTTTGTGGCCGCATTCAGATGTGCAAGGCTGTACACTTGCAGCGGCACAAACAGTAGTGGCAAACTTTGTGCCACTACTTTGTGCCACAGCACACAGCCCTGTTCATGCACTTTGGTGAGGGATAAATTGTCCTGCTTCAGGGAAACTGCCTTTTCCCCACTCATCCCAGCATGCTGCAGCAGCTGGAGCACAAATGAAATAGGAGAGACACTCTCGCCAGCAGCCAGAACATCTCCCTGGAGGACCTAGCCTCCATTGGTTCCATTATTGTAATGTGTACCATGCCACTGTTTTTCCCCCTTGGCATTTTTTTTTTTTTGCTGCTGGGAAATCCTGGTAGCAAATTTTGCCCCTGTGCTGCAAATTTTGCAGTGTGGGGCAGTTTAATGTTTGGATTAATATTAATATTAAAATTAATATTTGGTTTGTGGCACCACAAACTGCACATGCCTGCATGTCTGGACGCAGCCTGTGATACCTCATGCCAAAGCCATGAAATCTGAGTTACAAGCAGAATCTGGGCCAGATACATTCTGCCTCCCACCACACCCAAGGTATAAGATGCCTTTTGGCTTATACACCCTGGTCTGGTTTATCGCTCTGATTAAGCAGCAGAACTGCCCGAATCTTTTTTACTTTAACAAATAGGACTTACAATCTCAGATATGCCCATTCCAAAGCAGCATTAGAGTTCATTGCAGCTGCATGCAAAATAAATTAGATACAGGATTTTGGGGCTCTTCTGGGATATAGGATATGAAATAACAAAGTTACCTTTTACCTGCCTCTGTCTTCATCAATTTGATGGCTGGAGTAAGAGTTTTCCTCCTTTCCTAATCCAAAAGACAGTTGCAGTATAAGCCATAAACCAGAAATAAATTATAATAAAAATTCCCTGGAGTATTGTATAAGAGGTTTAACCAAATTCTCTGAAATTATTTCAGCTGATACAGGGTTTCTGGTTATTGCTGTGTTAGTCTAAGGACATAGACAAGCAATCAGCCTTCAGCTGATCCAAGAATTTATGGAAAATCTGCACATTAACACCAGACAAGTTGCTTAGTAAATTATTGGTGTGTTTTGAGTTTTATGTGTATAGCTAATTAAAACATACTGTTTAATTTTACTTATTGTTTAATGAATATATCAGGGATTGAGGTTCCCCCCCACACTGCAGAGGTAACAGCCCTGTACCCAATATTGATGCATCACTATGACACGAAAAAAGCCAAACACAGTATATTTGGAGGCAATCAGTGTTTCCAGGTTTCATGTAAAAAATACGTCATTGTTTACTTTGTCTGCCTGCCTTGTTTACTGCACCTCTTGTCTCTGATCAAAGTCAAAGATCATGTACCTCCCTGGGGCATGCAGTGATTAAAGTTGATTGAAGGAGCAGGAGAGCTATGACTGCATGGACCTGTGAGGCGCTGGAGCAGGGCACTGCTCAGCTAAGCCACAGAAAGCATCTGGACTTCTTCCTTTGCTTCTAACAGTGCAAGGAGGACTGTCCTCCTCAGGACATTACCTCCTATTACTTGTATGTACAGCTCCTCAGACAGTTAAATCCTAATCCAGAAGTGGGTAATTATTTGGCATAGAAGGCCAAATAACAAATTTCGGTGAGCTGTTCACGGCTGCAGACACATACATATATGTGCACATGCTCCCAGGCCCCAGCCTACCCACAGCCTGGAGCCAGCACCTGCCAGCCACATCTGTGGCTATAGTGATAGAGGATGGAGCCTGGCTGTAGGCCTTTGCGCTGCCCCATCCCACCATCAGGGCTCCTGGTACATGCATGCACACACCCCTGCCCCCACCCTATGGCTCCCAGGGCAGGAGGGGACAATGCAATGGCCCATGACCAGGATCCATCCCACATGGGCAGGGGCTGGACAAACTGCAGTCAGGCCCAGTGGCTTCTGGGTAGAACCAGATCTGCCCACCCAGCACCACGTGAGGGTTGGAGCCAGAGCCAGTGGGGCCGGAGCACAGCTCACCCAGAGCCTGCTCCACAGTGCTAGACAGATAGGGCTGTTTCCACTCAGCATCCCACACAATGCCTGGGAGATGCAGGGTGGCCCTGCAGGCCCTGGGAACCACCTGCCAGCAAAGCCTGGAGACTGAAAGTGCTCGCCAAAGGCCTGCAGGACCAGCCTGCATCTCCCAAGTGCCATGGGGAGGCACTGGGCAGAAGGCACCTGGGTGGGTGCCTACCCACCCAGCACCACCCAGCAGGCCCTGGTAAGCTGCACTCAGGCTCCCACCTCTGCTGGCAGGCAACACAGGTGGCAGCTCCAGCCTCTGCTGTCACTGCGCAGAGCCAGGTGGGTGGGTAGAGTGCTTCTACCCAGCATCCCCCATAGTATCAGAGGCCAGAGCTGGAGCCACCGCCTACAGGCTGGATTAGAACCAATTGGCAAGCCAGATCTGACCCACGGGCTGTATTTTGTCCACCTCTGTCGTAATTCCTATTTTGAGTCTCAAAAGGGCAACTGCAATAAAAATGATGCTCTGGGCACTAACAGACATGTAGTTTCGTGCTCTAACTCATGGGGCTTCACAGGAAGCGCCATGAATTAGAGCAACCCCTGCACTGAGCTTCCACATTGACAAGAAGAGCTCAATCAAAAAAGGTCAAAATTATTTGATTGCATTGTATAAGTGCCTTCCTGGGAAGAAAATACTAAATACTGATACTAAAACAGTCTTTAATGTAGTGGAGAAAGGCATAACAAGAACCAATGGTCAGAAGTTAAAAAACTTGCATTAGAAACAAAGCACAGTGTTTAGCAGTAAGGACTTCTTAACTACTAGAATAAACCACCAAAAGATAGTGAAACCACTTCTCTTGGTATCTTCAAAGAAAGATTAAATGACTTTATAGAGTATATGTTTTAACCAAACACAAGGGCTTGGTACAGAGTAAGTGGAGTAAACTCAAATTGCTTGGGTTTTACAGAAGGTCAGACTACATGAACTAGGGGTCCTTCTGTCTCTACAACCTATTAATTAAATCCTCTCTCTCAAATGTGTCCAACTGGCCATAAGTCATTTTAGATGATACACCTCGGGAGGGTTAATCACTTTGGTACTTTTGAAAATGTTATCCTACTTCTCTTTTGCAGGACTCATGATTTCTGAGGCCGAGAACAAACACGACAGAAATCCTACAGTAAAACTAGATCCTAAGTAACTATATCTAGAAACAGTGAGAGCAAGCTAGGGAAGTATTCTGAAATGCCGTTGATAAGCCTATAGTACAAGATGGCAGCCCTGTCCTTGGTAGTCATTGCTGATAATTTCTCTTTACTTTCCTGTGCTACAGAATGTGAAAAGCATGTGTGAAAGGCTTGTCAAAACAAGGACTGAAGACAGTGATAAACTTCTCTGTTATGACCCCAGGGAGGGTAATAGAATTGCTCCCACACTTTAGTTGGGTATCTCAGATTGGGTTGCAAGTGGCAATGGCCATCCACCATGGATTCTGTCCCAATGTATTCTGTGTTGGTCACTGTTTGAACCCTGCCATCAATTGTCTGATGACACTAGATGTTTGATTCTTCAGGCATTACTCCATCAAGTCTTTTTAGCTCTTTCACCCATGCAGTGAACTTGCTAGGAGTGCATGGGTGTATTGGAATACTAATTATTCTCCTTCACCATTTATGAAACAATAGGAAGTCAAAACACCAGCTGGCAAAACATTTCTGGCTCTACCCACTACTTCGCACATGTCTGAAGCAGATGGACTGTGCTGATGAATGGATGGCCAGCAGAGGAATGGGTTGGCCATTTGAAGGAAAGTATTTCCACACTGCCAGTAGGGTCAGGCAGCCCAGCAGAAAACAAACAAGAGCAGACATGGGATACAAATTAGGAGAAAAAAAAAATCTAGCACTATGCAAATATCTGGCTGGGTCTTGGTCTCTATGCATGAGCAGATGGTTTGCCTACCCCATACGCTGCTGAGACTTCAAGCAAAGGTATCAGATGTGCATGTGGTCTTTTGATATAGATTTCTGTTCACTAGAAAAATGGAATAGGTACATTTTTGTACAGACTGCTAAAGATCCATCAGAGGGCAGCAAATGTTAGACCTGGATCCTGCCAGGAACTCCATGAGCAGAGAGAAGCACTGGGACTTCTTACTGGCATGGGGGGCTGCACTTGTGTACAGTTTAGTTAACACTCAGGGCCAAACAATCTGACAGAGGTTCCATTCATTCAGTGTCTGAACTCTAACTGATCAGCATTGTGTAACATTAGCTACTTCATAACATAACAACAGGTTTCCGCTGGCTCATGCCAGAGCCTCTTAAAGGGTATGGACAAGTACATTTGGAGCTGTTTCAAAAGGGGAATATTTCAAAAGGGCAGCAGCTGTTATGTTTCAATTATTATGCATGGACAAGCTGAGAACAATATACATCTAGCAAAACCTCTCCAACCTTAGTGCTTCATCTAGGGTTAAAACTGAAGCAGTTTTGCCAAATTTGTATTGCTCCCCAACTTGGTCACATCTTGTAACAATTAGAACATACCAGATTCTGACCTTTTGAAACAGCTCCAAATATATGTGTGGACCATCAGAAAACAGATCCCTGAACCATAAAGAACAGCTTTCACATCTAAAGGCTGTTATTATTGGATCAGGAAGGATTCATATCAGTAGCCTAGGAGATAAGAAGCTATTTCAACATCAGCCCCTAAAACAGTACAATTCGACCAGCAGCAAATAACTTACTGCAGCCACAGTGATCCAATGGCATTTACTCATGTGTGCCAGAGTTACAGAATCAAACCCATTTTTACCCTAGGTTCTTTGACCTGAGACGCTGTATTCCACACATTTAGGATTTCCAGTTTCTTTGTTAGTTACAGGAAGTAATGTGCTCTGACATATGATATTTACTGTGTCAAGGTTTGAAGCAATGCCAAATACATGCACCTGAAGTCAATTTATTCTTCTTGCAAACTCTTTGAGTATTATGATTTTAAACATAGCTATTTAAAGTGTATCATGCAAAGGGTTTTTTTTTAGAAAACACTTTAAATACATTTGTGAAATGGTATTATGTCAGACATACAAGGAGAATATGCTGTCCTCAGTGGATTTTGCACATTTTTATACATCTCAAACAGCATCAACTCCATATTGGGATTCTCCTGCTAAACTTCATATATCTCCATTAATGCTGGGCACAGCATGAAAAATCCCCGGTCCAAATGAAAAGCCAGCTGGTAGGTAAGTTATAGTTAAGAAAAAGTGTTTTTAAAAAGGATGGTTCCTATAAACTAGTATAAATGTTATGAGAGACAGGAATTAACACATAAATTAAATAGGGAACTAAACAGGGAATCAGTAAGAGAAATCTACATTTTTAAACAGAAGGTGGCAGCTTTTAAACAAGGGGCCAGGGACAGGGCCTGTAAGTAAACCCCCCTTCCCCCATTTCATGCACTAACTCATCTGTTGGCATACATAAAACCTTATTCATAGCACATAAAAACATTTAAAAGGAGATATTATTTAACAGGAAAAATACAGTTAAATTTATCTTCATGAAAACTTGGGAGTGATATTATTACTTTTCATCCAGTAATCTTATTTGTGTAATTTTTCTTGAAGTTAATTGAATACTAAAACACCACAGTGAGTTTGTAAATTGCCTCTATTTGATCTGTTGTTTAGGAAGATTATGTGATTTTTAGGGTCAAACAGCAAGTCAGTAGCTCTCAGAGTATCCTCTAAAAACAAAGAAAGGACACATACAACTTTTCCAACAAATAAATGATTTATATACCACTAGTCTATATTCCATACTGAAAGCATATATGTTTCTTATCTTACATTAAAAAATACAAACATTTTCTTTTTTTTCCTGCATTCTTTTAATACCACTTAGACTCATGTACCATACATACTATACTATACATAACCTCAAAGTAGGATCAATTCCAAATGAAATTAAGAAAATTCTTATTCATTTAATATGTAAACTTTATTTTCCATCACCTAATGGGCTCCTCTCAAAGATGCCTAATGTCATATTATGCTTCTATCACTTCATCTTTTTGAAATGTCCAATTTGTAGAGTCAGATCTACCTAACTCTATAATGAGCTTCTGACTCTTTACATTTAGTTTAAATTTAAAAACACAGATTTTTTTTTACTTATAACCAGCACTATGTATTCACGTATAAATGTTTCATTGATACACATATTGACATTTCAGCATACTTCAATATGTACTAAGACATAGGAATTAGACAATATTCACATGCTCTAAGCAATGGAAAGAAAACATCAGATTCCTAGGTTATTGCTGGTTGTTTTTTTATGGCAGTAACTCCTGGAGATTCAATGATAAGGGTCTCATTGTACTAGGTACAGATTAGTAGTAAAAATGAATAGAAAAATAGTTGCTTAGCCAGGTTATGGAAGAATTGGGTTCAACTGTATCTGCCTGGAAGGGTTCAGGAAAGCAAGGATATAGGCCATGGCCAGAAGAGAAACAGTCTCCACTTCATGTTGAAGTTGGTCCATACCACAGACACAAATTCAGGATTCGCTGGGCTAAAGCAGGAGCGGATAATTATTTCAGCTGTAGGTCCACTTAACGACTTTTGGTGAGCTGTCAAGGGGCACAAGGGTAGCCCCACTCCTTGACAGGGGCTGGAAGATCGCCATCTTGGGGCCAAAAGTTCCACCCCTGACCCTTGCCACCAGAAGTCATTCCTCCCACCTCCTTGCTCCCAGAAGTACTCTTTTTGGGAGGGGGGGTTGCCATCTTGGAACCAGAAAAAACACAGATCATATACTAAAAATCAAACATCTATATAATCTATTTTAATTTTGTTTAAAAAATATTTTTGTCCTGATTTACCTGTGTTTGTATAGTGTATATAGAGGTGACTGGATAATACCTCAAAATAAAGTCTTATGCTTGTATATTGGGGGGGGTGTTGAAGAGGTTTGGGGGAGTGTAGATGTGTGGGGGCTTTGGAGGGGTTGTGAAGGGGTGTAGGGGGTATGGGTGTGTGTGGGGATTTGTGCATGGGTGTGGGTCTCCCGCCACCACAGTCACTCCCATGGCACTTATCCTTTGCTGCCAGAAGCAGAAGCAGCAGGCCCTCAGGATGCTCTTGGCCCATGGAAGCCAAAGCACCACAATAGCATATGGCTCCCGAGACCTGCACGCAGCCACATGGAGCCCACTTGGCTTGGCCTGCTTGTGTGCATCTGAACCAGACCATGCTGGTTCCACCTGCAGTGCCTGCTCCATGCCAGCATGTGGGGCTACTGGCACTGCAGGTGAAAGCTGCATGCCATCAGACCAGGCCAAGCCAGACTAGCTCTGTACCTCAATGTGGGGCTTTCAGCACTCCATCAGGGAGCTGCACATGCTTGGCATGGAGCCTGCCTGGCCTGATGACATGCAGACTGGGAGCCATGGGGAGTCACATGCCATCAGGCTAGGCAGGCTCCAGGCTCCCATGTGCAGCTTCCCACTGTCGTGCTGGAAGCCCCACATTGAAGCATGCAGCTGGCCCAGCCCAGCCCAAGGGTGCACAGCTACTGCCTGCAATGCCAGGAGACCCACATGCTGGTACAGAGCCAGGCTGGTCTAGGTTGAATGCACACACCAGCAGCTCAGTCTGTGGGGGCTCTGTGCTGCCACATTCAGCTCCCAGGATTCAGCCAGAGCCATGTACCACCGTGGGGCTCTGCCTGAAGCAAGCCAGGAGTGCCCACCTGCTGCAGAGGGGAACCCACACCTCCATCCACAAACTACACCCCCATCTCTCCCTCCCCATTTACCAGCTGACCAGTTGCATTCTGTAACAGGGAGCCTATTGACCCTGTTATAAAGAAAACAGAAGAAGAACTTACTGAGGAGCAGGGATGCTGACTATGGGTGATGACATCAAACAGAGTCTCCCAGCCAGAGATCTCAATGGCTGAGAAGCACTTACAATTGCTGACCAGAAAAGCAGCAGGGAAACACCTTTAAAAGAATGTTTCCTCAAACAATGAGCCCCCAGAAGGGGAGTGAGAAGCAGAGATCAACCCAGTGGGTTGAGGCAACTTGTACAGAGGCACAGAAACTTTGCAACAGGGTTTAAGCGAGAGATTTCCTAGGCATCATGAAGGTACTTACCTGAAAATTGCATGGAAAAAGTGAGTCTTCTGAAGCATGGGAGGGGAGCATGGATCACTGAAACACTACTAGTGGAATCTAAAGAGATAAAGAAAAAGAAATCAATTAGAAAGGGGAGCTCAGCTGGGAGCTGCACCCCAGACTTAGTCTAGGGCCAGACATTCAAAAAGCCCTAGCCTCAATTGATTCAGTCTTTGCAGGTTAGTCAAAGCTATGCAGTTTAAACTGATTACTAGCTGGACAGATATGTTCTGTTAAACCAGGAAATGCAAGCACATGCCTTCAGTGGCTCAGGACAGAGGCTGGTGGGGGGGTACTAGAGTAGCTCAAGACAGAGGCTGGGGGGCACTAGACTGTGCTGCTACCAGACAGAGGAGTGGGGATGAGGAAAAAGTCCTTTCTCTGAAGCAGGCATGTATTGAACACAGCAATTTGCAAAGCATACAGCAAGAAACTACCAAAAATCTTTGCCTAAGCTAAGATGCATCCCAGTAAAACACAGCATATGCAACTTACTCTAAAAATGTAAATGAGGAAGCAAGAGAAAGCCTTGCATAAGTCTTACATAATCCTGTGTCTCTTTACAGCCAGGCATTCAGAAAGGCTTCGTTTAGGCATTCACACCTTTTGCAGGTTCTGCTTTACAACGTAAATGTAGCGCTCTGCATTCTTTGGTGAAGCTGTTTGCAACTTCACTTAACTACATCTCCAGCACACTATGACGATGATAGCCAACCCCTCCCTCCCCTCCCCCCCACCAAAGTTGCTGGCAGGCAGGGGGTGGAATTAAATCTGTCCCTGCCTGGCTACAGGCAAGCCGTAGAGGTAAGCTGGTCCTCAGGGTTTGCTGGGGGCGGGGGGAAAATGGAGGTGCAATTTGCTTCAGGGGCCATGGCAGTGCAGCTCCCAACAGACAGCAGAGAGCTCTGCCCCCTGCTCCAAATAGAGAGCAAAGAGGAGGAGCAAGACCAAAACAGAGAGCAGAGCCCCACCCAGCCCAGAGAGCATGCTGGGAAGCTGCAGGATTCTGATTTGACTTAAACCAGCAAGGAGTCTGGGACAAACATTGCATAAACCAGTTTGAGCCAAATCAGTTAAATCTGATATTACATTCAACCAGGTTTATATCAAACCAGTTTCAGTCAATTTTCAAACTGGTTTATGTGCACTGGATGTCTGTTCCGTCACAGGTTTAAACCAGTTTCTGATCATTTAAACCAATTTATGCGTAATGTCTGTCCCTAGCCTTAAAGACTATAAAAAAGGATTTTGCTGACGTGGTTCTCCAATTTGAATACTTTGTGCTTGTATTGAGTGAGAAGTATTAATTCACCTTGTAAAGATCAAGCATAAGACCTGCAATCATCTTTCACTTATTTATTTATTCTCCCATTAAAGGCGTGGCAAAGAGTGAACGGCAATGATTATTGCCAGAATTTATGCACTGTAACACATACCACTGCGCTTGGTGCCTCCATATGGGGCTCCCAGATAGAGCAGCAGAAGCCCCATGGAGGTGGAAGCACAGGGCCTGCCCAGGCCAGTGGTGTGAGACCTCTGAAAGCCCCACTGGCTTTTAGAGCAGCAGCCACAGGCCAGTAATAATTGTTTTTTGGAGGGCTGGATAGAATGGCTTGGCAGGCTGGATCCATCCCACAGGCCAGATTTTGCCCACCCCTGGGCTAAAGGGTAAGTCTGAGCATGACTGTAGTAGTTGTTAGGATTCTCACCATGGAAAGTGGGTCCTAAGTTCCAGGCTTTGTTGACAGGAATATTTGTGCATATTAACCTATGGCCATTTGATTTATAAACACATGATCAGTCCTCAGAACAGGAACTGAAATCTAGGACATATCCTCTCATGTGAGTGTCCCAATTACTAGGCCAGAAAGCTATGTTCACGTTATCTTTTAACACACAACCTAACTAGAAAAACAAAATAACTCCACTCTTGGCTCTTTTTTTTAAATGGGCATTTAACTGCAGGAACTGGTTCTGGCTGCAAATCTCAAGTTGAGGGATTCACATTAGTTTCTGAGGGAGTGGGATTTAAGATACTGCCCTGTCCTCAATATTTCATTATGTTATAGTTATAGGCATCTCTCCACTCACCATGCTGTTTCTTGTGGATCCCTTTCTAAGGTGCCTATTCATCCTGTAGGAAGCTAACCCAGGGCTGAGATTTACACGCTTCAGGTATGTTTTCACATGGAAATAATAGCTATCTGTGTTTCAGCAAAAAGCACTTCTAATTCTATATTATGAGGGCTGCAAGTGGTCCTGGTTGCAACCAAGAACACAAGTTAATAACTGTAACCAGTAGGAAGAAGTGAGACTGCAAACTTGGCAGGTGCAATGCTTCACTGAACATCTAGCAAAATATTAGCCACTTCAGTTTCCTGACTTGAGAAACATTGCTTGGAATAAGACTGTATTTTCTAAGAGAGAAGCATGGCCCCATAACACAACATTTTTACTGGAACTTGCAGGATTCTTTTATTTGCATATTATCCAGTCAGTAGATACAGCATACTATAGAGTTCAGTCACTGCATGCTAAGTAGCAGAACATTATAAAGGAATACTTATTACAGAAAGGAAATCACTTCATTTAAATACAGTTGGAAACCATTAATAAAAGTCAGTGATAAAGACAAAAGGATTGTGGCAGAAATTCTGGGCAATGTTGGGTCATGTTTGTATTACAAGAGCTTTGATGCAGCTTACATCGTTAAATGCTGAAGGTTTAGTCACCACCCAGAATTTGATTTCATAATTCAAAATGTGCAGGACATGTCCAAACATCCCATTTTTAAGCAGCAAGAATTCCTTTCATGACATAAAAAAATCCTGACTCTTCCTGGAGATTGAAGGAAATATGCACTACAAAGCTGCACTGGTATTCACAGAAATCCATATCAACGAGGACATATTTCTAATCTGTAACCACTCTCTCTGCACTTTCATTATCAGTCTGTCAGGTTTCTATTATAAATCTCTATTTTCACCACCCTACAAGCCAGCAATAAAAATTCACTGCAGTCTAAAGTCTGGCACAAATTCTCACCCTATGCATGGCTCTGACTTATACTCCTCTTAAAATGCTACTACAAAAAAAAAGGAACTCAGCCAAGACAATGAATATATTAATGGCCTCTGCATTCACAAAGGCAAATTCAGGGTCAGTAGGAGCGCAGTTTGCACAAATGAGTCCACAGTCTTAAATTCCATCTTTGCTTCACACCTAGCACTTGGGTACTAAAGGAGCTTCCTTACAGCGGAGATGCTACGGATTTGGAATGTGCAGATGATGAGAAAGCAACACAGCTTCGGCTCTGCATCCCAATTTTGTGAGTCTGAAAGATCTTTACCAGCCAATTTTCTTCTCAACTAAAGAGAGGGCTACAGCAAGGCAGATTCTCGGCTACTCACTTCCAGGAAAGATCTCAGCACTGGAGAATGGGAAGAAGACAATCAAGGCTTTCCAAATTTGTCCCTGGCACATTATAGAGTAGGTGGGGATGGCTATTGATCCGCAACAGTCCCCAAGAGAAAAATTCACCAGCTACAGGTACACAGTCATGTTCTACTGCACCCCAGACACTTGCTCCCTCAGCTCATTCCCTGTTGTGGAAGCTATAGGTACAGAAGCAAAGAATCTGGCTGCGGTAGCACCGTGCCACTGGGAAGTCCAACATACAAGGGTATCCCTCGCGGGGAAGTTATAGGCAGTCTCCACTTTCCTTCTGCTGCTTGGGTTGTACATGTGGACTGGTCCTCCATCTCCATCTTTTTATTTGTTTAACTGAAGTTCTCTCTAAACATACAGAGTCCAGTGCTATCTATGCTGTGAAGCGTAGCAGGCAAAAACCCTGTGGAAATTCTAAAGGAATATGTGACTAGGTAGCAAGTTATATTTCAGCTTCCCCTCTTCATCTCTAACCTACTCCTCCTCATACCCTCACACTTTTTTTGTTTCTTACCGATCTTGGAGGGTGCGGATGGGGAAGGGTTGCAGCCAAGATCCCAGAGGCAATAGAAGTAGAGCACTGCTGCAGGGAGATAGGAGGGGCAGAAAGGGGACTTCATATTGCACAGCGGACTCCATGTTGCATAACATCTGAATCAGCAGTGTCAGGGTCTCAGTTCAGAAAAGTGCACAAACACAAGGTGCTTCTGTTGAATCAGGCTCTAGGTGAATTTTTTTTCCCCATAGACCCCTGACCTATACAGCCCATCAGACCATGTCCATCAGCCCTCCTGCAGGCCATGAACACCAGGAAGATTCACCCCATTAAAACTATAGCCCCTTGACTTCTCAAGTACTGTCAGAGGGAGGAAATAGGGCCCACAGAGAATACATCCCAAGGCTGCATCCAAATGAGTGTGGCTGTGCAGTATGTGGTGCCACCGACCCATTTGTGTGCCACTGCCCCCAGGACCCTAGCCTCCATGACCCTAGGTGTGCCACTGCTTCTTGTCCCTGGGGAAGCAAATGTCCATGGGCATGTAGATGTGGCCCAAATGTTATTCAAAAGACTATAGAGGGTAGATTTGTTTCTTAACATATGTGATCAGGCCTGATGGTTTGGATAAGTGAAACATCTCTTATTGATCTCATTTTTTATGATTACCATATTTACTTACATATTGCATGCACCTTTGAAATAGGCATCTAATTCCAAGAGGTCCCAGGCTGTAAATCCAAAGTCAGGTGAGGCAGCTTTAAGTCATGGCATGTCTTTCTAGATTTTGGGCTTCTTTAGGGACAGTAGTTCCTACTTTTAGCTTATGAGTTCCTCCTCACAGATACCACTGAACTGCTCATCAGTCAAGGCTTGCCCACTGCTCATCACTCCAGCAGTGGACACAATGTGAAGAGGCAGCATTAACATATATGCTGACTCTTGATTGCTCCTTCACTTGGAGAAAGTCCCTTGGAGGGTACTGAAGCTTTTTCACTGACCCTGCATGCTACCAGAGAGGCCTGGGGATGGAAGCCCAGTCTACTCCAAAGAATTTTGTTTTAAAGATAAATTACATCAGATAGTCCATGAATATATCTAAAGAACAGAGCACCATCCATTAGGCAGACAGACTGCAGTGAAATTCACCTCAGTGGCAGTGCATTAAAATACTTAACAGAGATAGGCAACTGATACTGAGCAAAAACTGTGCTGAAGTTAAGATACTGGTTAATGTATTTTAATATTTCATTCTCCTGTGTTTCCAGCTGAGACTAGAGGATAAGGTTCCAAAAGGATGCAAAAAAAATTGTTTGGGCAAAATTTCAGATCCACTAGATTGCAAGGATATAACTAGATCTCTCACATGACCCTGTTTCCAAGACACTGAGTCCAGTAATACAGTTCAGAAAATTTGAAGAAGGTTTACAGGAGCATTTGAACATCTGAGTGGTTTATCCATTATCAAAAGTTCGTCCATCACCAGTGTTCATACCCAGTAGAGTAAATTTCACTAAAATGCACATGACTCTATTCAAAACTTATTTTTACATACCAGAGTGAGACTCTGGGGTGACAGGTTCATCCTGAGAGGTTGTCTTTGTCCCCTGCACACATAGAAAATAGCTGTGACAGCCCTGAACAATCCTACACGAAAGGAGCACTGACTGGGGCACTGTCAATCCACAGTGGCTCCAAACCCATACACAGCTTGTGGTCACTATTCTGGTACTTAGCCTCTGACCAGAATGCAAATGCCATCTCCCTCCAGCTTATCCCCAGAAAACTAGTGACTCTGGCATGGGGCAAGAGAAGAAGAAAGGAGAAGAGAGTAAACAACATCCCTAATAAATAATCCTGTATAACAGGTGTTCCACTTCCATTTACACAGCTAACCCCTAGGTAAAAGGATGGGACTAAATAAAATTAGTCCAAAAAGTCAGATTTTAAATGTATTTTTTAGGCCCAAGAACAAGGTATATAAAATATGGTTTGGTATTTGCCAGGAAAAAAATCCAAATTCTCTCTCCTTGTAATCCTAACACATGGTCTTTTGACTGGATGATGTTTAGCAACATCCAGACAAACCTCATGTTTGAAAAAAAATAAAAATAATGATCCAGTTCAAATAAATCATTTGCAGAGAAAGAAATTTGTTCAGCCTTTCTCCCTTAGATGAAGTCACTATAAATAACAGTCCTTCCACCCAGGATATTTTGCACTGCTAAACCAACAGCTGTCAATTGGAAGAGTCCAACTTCAACACTGCTGGAAAAATACTTTAAATAGTGCAGGTGCTAACTGAATTTGTGAAGCTTCTGAATAGGTAACAAACACCAAATGACAATATATCACTTCCTACCTTTGTTGTTTTTAAAAAAAAAATTGTTTCTAGCCCATAATCACACCTCACCATCTTTGAAAATGACAAATATCTTAAAATATTGCTGTAGTCCTAGAATATAACAAGCAGAAAACAAATCCATGAGACACTGGGGCCAGCCAGCTGTTCCTGCAGTCGGGAGTTCAATGCCATGGTCACACCAGTAAGTTTACAGCATTGGGTGTGTGCCAGTTTCACATATCAGCATTTGAGGCTGTGCGCTTTAGTTACATGGGGTGAGAGAGAGAGAGGTGTTGGAAAAAACATGAGACAACATAATACATATGAATGATACATCTGAGCCAGCTCAAGTGAACTGCTACTCGTGTCCCTTCTCCTCTCCTCTTCAAAATAGGTCACTTTCTAAGGTTGCTTCTCTAGATTTTAATCCCTTTAGGCCCCCACTCTGCAAACACTCAGGCGTATGATTAACTTTGACGACTCATATGCATGAAGTGCTTGCAGAGTAGGGGCTTTAATTTGTTGTGACAATATCAGGGGACTGGGATCTAAGTAGCAATGTGTGATGAATGCATTATAAATGATTCCAACAATAGCGGGCATTGCTAATCCATTCGTCTGGCCAGATTCTGTTTCTGCTCAGGAATTTAGGGATTGTCACATCTGATCAGATCAATAATCCATGTAATATGGTATCTTGTTCCTGTGAGATGCCTGTATCAGATGTTTCAAAGGAAAGCGCAAGAATCCCTGTAATTATGTAAAACATTCCCTGGAGGAACTTCCTTCCTAACCCCAGGCTATTAGCAGTTGGCTTGTGAATTATACCTGCCTACTGGTTTTGCTTGGTGTGTAGGATGGCAGAACTTGGTTCACTGTTTCTATTTCAAGTCTGCAGATGCATTTAAAAGTGCTCTTTTCCTAATGCTCTGTGTTCTCTCATTCTGTGTGGCAAAGTTACTGCTGTTTAACCAAGGTTGTAGTTGCAGTCCACTGCTTACTGCCATCATCCATATCTTATTTCTATCAACCCCTTTGCCTGAAGTTAAGGTTAAAAATTGCTTTTACTACCTTATAACAGTGCAGGACAGATTAATTTTTCATTTTAATCATATTGTAAAGCACCATGACCAGACAAAATCAGGAAAGCTGAGAAGAAAACTTGGAAACGTAAATGAAAAATAGAACCATTTCTTGGAAGTTTCCTTCCAGCCTACTTTAAGATAAGACACTGTAAAGTTCCATTTGTTGTAATTTAAAAAGAGCAAATAATACAGCTTTTAGAAAAATGAGTAATAGTAATTGGACAACATAATACATATTTTTGCCTTATAATTTTAGCTGCATATGAAAAAGACTAATTGTATTTCTTACAGGTTTTCTTTCTTCAGTAAACTGCAGGTGCCTGAGGAAGTTCTGTCATCATAATGTATTACCAATGCCTTAACTTCAGTTTTCAATTCCCTGAGCAATTCGTCAGAGGCCAGAAATCAAAGCTTACTAAGAAATGACCGATCCACTCCAATAACTGAATTCACAACGACACAGGTAAAGCAATGAGGGATTGTCTTCTTCCAAAATATAAACATTTGGGAATTGGGCAATTACAATATTATGGTCATAATTTTGTACTGAAAGATAGTTTTGTTTGTTTGTTTTGGTTTTTTACATACAACATGCACCTTTTCCCCAAAAATCTGCCTCCCAATATTGGGGTGCATGTATTAAGTGGAGAAGCTGATTTTCTCTCTGTAACAGAAGCACCCGACTTTGATTCCTGCTCCACAGTGTAGCAACTGTTGTATAATCATTCAGTCAGCTGATGAAGTTATTAACTTAAAGGCTCATTGTTCTTCACTCCAGAAGTGTTGAATGATCATATCCCTTTCTAGTAGCCTTGATGTTCCACTAACCAAGCTAACTTTTTTAAAGGCTATTTTGCTGACTGTTAACTGCTTCTGGCCTCTCCCCTCTTATTTCACACCTTGGAGACTCCTTAGCAATTTTCAGAATCATAGATTCACTAATGGAGACCAGTTTTCAGGAGCAGCTAGGGTTTCAACTTAAGCAGGAATGTGAGGGTGAGTCAGCTGAAAGTTAACTTTGTCCCTGCTCTATACAGCCATAACTCTAGATCTCTCTTTTTTTTAACTTCATTCTGCCTTTCAAAGAACAAAATGCATCATCTATTCTGGGGCATGCTATATGCAAGAAAATGTGATAAGAGTTTTTGTTGGGGGGGGGGTTGTTCTTTTTTAAAAAAGCCCTACAATATATTAACGCATTTATAATTTCCTTTATGGCCAGAAACTTGGTATCCAGGTTCTTTTTAAGTTGTAGCTTGATATACTATCAGAAATGAGGGCTTTCACCCTACTGCATGAAGATTTGGCAGCATGGAAGGACTTTATGAATTTATTTGTTTTGCTAGAACCCTCCCTCCCTCCCCCCTCAAAAAAAAAAAAAAAGAAGCATTGTCCCAATAACAGATTCCCAAGGTAGTTATCCCACTGTTTTAAAACTATTTATTCACAGTGAGTTGTGGTTCAAAACATGAGTTTATTAGATCATAGAGATGTCCATACTAGCATCATAGTAGTTTCTGCAGTAGTGCAGATAAACCCATGCTTCATTTAAACCCATGCTTACTACAAACATAGCTTCTATGGCAGCCCAGAGGTTCTTGCAGGTAAATTTATCCTGCTTCTACATATGGTTTTGTAGCCACCACTGAGCTGTAACTAATATGTTTAGATTACTGCTAGCACCCATACCAGATTTAAAGTCACTCGCTTCGGTACATTTACAGTACACAGCAATGATTACTATGGCTGTAGTATACACATTAGGCCTCTGCGAAGTGGCTAGTATTCACTTTGGATTCATTCTGATTCAGCCAATTCAGGGGACTGTAGCTTGATTTGGTGATTCGAACCACTGTCCTGAATCAATTTGGCCGAATCTGATTCGAGATTTGGCCACCACCGAATTGGCCGAATTTCCAAATCAAAACAGGCCCCATCCCCCGCCTGCTCTCCCACCCCCAACAATGACTGCCCTGCCTGGCCCCAGCATCCCAGTTCTTTAAAAAAAAACAAAAAAGCCCTCACCAGCTCCTGCCAGGCAGGGGAGCAATCCCCACTGCTCCGCGCTGCATGGTGGGCTCTTCCACAAGCCCCCAGAAGGCCCGATGGCCACTGCAGTAGCTGGTGAGTGTGGAGGGTTTTTAAGAGCTGGGATGCTGGGGCCAGGCGGGGTAGCCATTGACTGGGCTGGGAGAGCAGGTGTGGGGCCCCCCCACGGTCCCCTCCCCTAGCCCCCTACTTACTGGCATGGAGGCCAGGTCCATCTCCCTGCAGCGGTAAGCAGGGACTCCCTGAAGTTGCCAAATCTGAACCTCTCTCTGAGTCTTTTGAGAATGGATACAGATTTTTTTATTGGTCTTCTGATTTGATTCAGATTCAGAGATTTGGCCACCGAATCAGGCCGAATCTTCTCCAAATTGAATCAGCACCTGAAGCTTCGCACAGCCCTGATAGACATACACTATGTTCAGTACAAGGCAGTCTGTGTTACGCAAAAGGAAACTCCAACATTGATTAAGAGATGAGTCCATGACTTCCAGCTAATATATCCCTCTATGTACACAGTTATGGAGAGTCAGCTGCTATACCCTGTTCTACCTGACCAGAGTGGACTATAGAGCAAGCCTTTCTAAAAGTTTACATTAAGTGTCCTTGGTTCATTCTACCAGCTATTACTTTGTATACCTCCATTATGTCCTTTGTATTAGTTGCCTCTAATGAAACGAGAACAATCTCTTCCAAACCAGAAGGAAAAGCTTTAAAAATGTACTTTTGAAGATGTTTCACATATTCCCCCGACGTTCTGCATCAAGTAGATTTTAAGTCAGTTACCATCTGTGTGGAATTCAAAATAATTTGGAGAATATTCAAGCTTTAAAAAAGAAAACATCCTTCTTTTAGAGTAAAAAGAGAGAGTCACTCTGTCAGATGTTGATGGTCAACAAAAAATAAAATGAAAGCCAACTAGCCAGAATGAAAAATAGGAAACTAATTGTAGTAGGCTGGAACAGTCAGTCAATCAGGGATACTCCCACAGAAAGTAGTTTCTCTCAGCTGAAATATCCTACTTCAGGAGTACAGTCTCCTGTATCCTTTACTAATACATTACACCAATGATTCTAAGCCAAGGTGCCGTGGGATTCCTTTAAGGGTACTGTGAAGTTATGCACAATAATAGCAGTTGTTAGACGTACAGATAACTACACATAATTCACAAGACAAACCCAGAGATTTCAAATAGGAATCCATAACATCAAAAGCATTTCTGACCTGTTTGTTTTTTTCTGAGTTCTTTGCAACAGAAGAATTGCTCTATTATTTTTCTGTAATAAAAAAAAACCAACAGTGAAAACTAAGAGCTGGTATTTTTCAAGGAGTACCTTGAAATGGTTGAGAACCATGTATTATGCCATCAGCTACTCTTGGGATAAAAAAATACCTTAGAACATGAGGCCTTTTCCCTCCTTTTTTTCTGTAGGATTGCTGATGGGAAGAAATGTCTGTAGCTCCTACTCCTTGGATGTACACCTTTAAGGGTTTGTTTTCAAAGGGTATAGCCCAGAATACCTATATCACAATAGTTAATTTGCAATAGCCATTACACATTAGCTTCCCATGCAGATACTTATTTCTCATTAAGAGTACCTTTTTACAGTTGACTGAATCTGTTGCAGAGTCAAATCAACTACCTTTTTGCACTTTCTAGGACAGTTCCAAATTTTGGAGGTCACTGTCCTGAGAGAGTACTTGAACTGGAACTTTTGTCTCAAATTTATAACTGGTTCTGAAGTGTCTGGACCCCTCACTGCTAACCATTCTCTTGTGTATGGGTATCAGAATTTACCCCTAAATGAATAATATCTGTAAACAGTTGCAGAACTGAATACCAAGGCACCCAGCAGCACTGGGAAAGATGACACTTTCCATGAGCTTCCTAGGGAGGCACAATTCAGGACCTGGCTGCAAAAATGTAACGATCTATCCCTTAAGGAATGCCTAGAGAGACAGGCCTTTCCATTAAAAGAGCATGATTAAAAGAGGATGTATCAGCATCTTCCTGCCAGAGCAAAAGCTGAAGAAATTTGAAACCATGTCTCGAAGCTTAATAGTGACAACATCAAGAGAAGGGATAAGAACAAAACTGCAATTTTCTAAATTTAAAGGGATTTGGGATTTTCTTTTATGATTTAAGCAGAGATGAGCTGTTGGTTTTCAATCTAAGAGTGGGAGGTTTTTAATGATAGAGTGATAAAGAACATTCTGAAATGATATAATTCATCACAGCATGCTGGTTGTTCTAAAGTATATGTTTACATCCTTAGACTGATGGGTTTAAATTTTCATCTATTTTGATACTATGCTGAACTGTGTATAGGACTACACTGTTAAATAGAATCAATGAGGTTTATGTGCATCCAGATTTCTGCATTCTCTCTTCAGTTTATTATGTACCTTTTTCATTAAGTATCAACAAAGTATTTGAGATCTGCTATGGCTTTTCAACTGAAAAAAAATCATAGCTACATGAAGCTATGGGAATTTATAGCCAATATGAGGGTGCATAGCTTGTTCAGGGTTATCGATTAGCTCACAAAGTCTTCCAAAACAATACAGCCCTTTATTCCCAGGGCATGCCTGTCCCCCAGGCATCCTCCTATATCCGTTGGTCCTCAAACACTAACATAAACACAGTCCAGAAAAGGTTAATGCATAGGTCTGAGTCTTCTTCATACCTGTAAAACGTTAACCTATAAGTCTGAGCAGCAGTAAGTCATAGGCCTCTGGCTTATTCATAGATTCATAGTTTCATAGTTTCATAGTTTCATAGATTAAGGGTCGGAAGGGACCTAGTAGATCTTCTAGCCCGACCCCCCGCCAGGGCGGGAGAACAACAAAAAACCCCAAACAGAGAAACGGGACTCAAATGAGTCCAGCCAGGTAGGCATCCAGCCTCTTCTTAAAGACCCCCAGGGTAGGGGCCAGCACCACTTCCCTTGGAAGTTGGTTCCAGCTCCTAGCCGCCCTAACTGTGAAGTAGTT
>NW_017729024.1:142673852-142681517 GCF_001723915.1 Gavialis gangeticus | reverse complement strand
CCTTCTTCATCCTCCCAATATATTTGAAAAAGGACTTTTTGTTATCCTTAATCTTGGACGCTAGTCCGAGCTCTATGTCCGCCTTGGCCTTCCTAACAGCTCGCCTACAGGCCCGAGCTGAGGAGGTATACTCCTCTTTGGAGATTTCACCCCCCTTCCACTGGGCGTACGCTGCTTTTTTGGCAAGCAGGCAGTCCCGGACGCCCTTGGTGAGCCAGGGGGGCTTACGGACACTCCTGCCCCCCTTGCTTCTTGTCGGGATGGACACCCCTTGGGCTGTGAGTATCGTTTCCTTAAGGAACGACCACTCGTCCTGGACACTGAGTTCCTCTGCCCTCAAGGACCCCAGTGCCTCTCCCACTAATCTCCTCATCTCAACGAAGTTGGCCCTCCTGAAATCTAGGGCTACCGCCTTACTGCTGCTCCTCGCAGGCTAGCTGACTCAACTCTCAGCCATAGTGTTACTGCTCCCAGTCTGGCAGCTGCTGGGTCTCTGCTCAGACTCTGAGAGTTCCTGGTTCAGTATTGTAGCCACTGGTCAAACCACTCTCATCTTCTGACTCCCACTGGCTTCCCTTCCTTAGGAGCCTTTTGATTTCTTGTGGCTGCTAATAATCTCCCTCAGCTGGCACCGCTCTCCTGAGCAGCCTGTTGCTGGGTTCCCCTCCCCAGACAAAGGGTCCCAAGTGTCACGGTGGAACCCGAACAAACAGGCTGGGTCTAGCGGCGGGGGAGTTCTGAGTGACACGGAAGCTGGATGTTCCTTAACAGAATGGATTTATTAACTTACGCTTGGTAGAGCGCAGGTACGGAGTCTTCAGTTACAGTTAACAATATCAACACACCACAAGGGGACCTGTTGTCCCACGGGGTTCGCCGACAGGCCCTTGCTTTCTGCTCCCGGTGCCAGAGCCTGGGAATAGGTGCGGCTGCTTGTCAGGTAAGTCCCAGGGATGGTCAACAGTTTATGAAGGAGAAACAAATAACGAAACAGAACTGTAACGCGTCGGTGTCGCCAGTCCACAGAACAGTTTGGGTAGCCGAGGTGATTGCCGAGGTCAGAAGCCAGGTAAGTCACGCCGAGGTTGCAGTCAAAGTCCGTAGGGGTGATCCGGAATCGTGGTCAAAGATGGGTGCAAAGGTAGGTCGGAAGCCGAAGATCAATACAGTTAGCAATACAGAACGCCAGGCCGGGAGAGAGACCAATAGGCCCAAGGGCCTAACTGGACGACAATCCCTGAGAAACTCAGCCTCTGTCTCCAGTTACGTGGGTCTCTCTCTCTGTGGGAGGGGGCTCGCTAACCTTTTATCAGAATTTGGTAGCCAATCAGAATGTATACTCCACTGAACTTTCTAGTCTGATTATATAACATAATTGGGCATGCGCACTGTTATCCTCTCTCACACTGGGCATGCGTCTGACAGGGAAACTAGGTCACCCTTGAGTGACAGGCCCATAGGTCATGCAAAGGCCACGTGCAGGGCCTGTTACTATAGCGCTTACAAGATAGCCTCTGCACTGGGAGCACTCAGAGAGCAAATTTCCAAGACACCTGTAATTAGCTTTACAGCTCACAGCTGGGCTGAAGCCTCTGGCCTTGCAGCCTGCCATAGGGTGGTCACCTAATAATATTGGAACATGTCCCCATTTCTGTAGATTCGCTGCAACGTTTGGATTGGAGCATGATTGGATAAATGACCTACAAATGTATGGTGCTGTGGTAGACCATGGGTTTGTTGTAATATTTCCTGATTTGTGTCCATGTTGTGATAATATTGCATGCCTCCATTTCTCTGAGTAGTTTGTACATAGGGAAAGAAGGAGTTAATTGTGTTAGGCACCAGAGCTGTGGAGATTCTCCTAAGTGTTAGTGCAAAATGGACCATAAAGAAATCAGTGAGCCAATTTGTATATGAAGACCCTGCATAGCAACAAATAGACTCCAGCCTTAGCCCCTGCTCTTCTAGTGCCAAAGAAGAACTTGAAAGAGAGTGTCTTGAACAACAGAGACACCCAGAAACAGGGGAGGCACAAAATGAGAAGGCTGAGAGATGGACAGAGAACAGCGAAGCCTGTTCCTTCCTCTGGAGACTGCTTGGGTGTCAGGGCCTGAAGGCTATCCCTGCTTTACTGCTGTTGTCTGATAAATGTTAGTTCTGTTTAAGAGGCACTGTCTGCTCTACTACATATGACTTCAGGTAAAGCCAGAAGGCAGCCCTCAGAAGGAGCTACAGATAACCAGAGACCAAATGGCCATGTTTTTGGAGACCAAGGAACCAAAGGCTTACCCTCTCTAGAAGCTACACCTGGACTGGCTTACGAGGGAGGGAGGGGGTACTCCAAGACCCTTACTCCATTGTGTAAGGCTGGGGAGCCCAAGCAAGTCCTTCCCTATAGCGGTATAACTTGACACTTGGGCAGTATGGGGAGGGGAGCAGAGGGAAACAACCAGCTGCTTACCTCCCTGTGAAGGGACTGCCACATCTGTGATAGCAAGGTGGGCTGCTACTGCCTCAGCTCAAGCTCCCTGACCAGGGACTGCTGTGGTGGTGGTGGCAGGTGCAGCTGTGGGCTCCTTGCAGGCTGTCTTTCTCACACGCCCTCTGAATCAGCACCTGAGGCTAGTGCCCCATTTGCTTTGCTGCTCTTCCCCTACTGCCCTGCAAATTATACTACTGCTTCCCTGGGGAACAGGTGTCTAATTGGTTTATCTGAAGAAGATTGCTCAAGAAAGACTACTTCAGTTCATTTATTTCATCAGCCAGAGATGTGGGTTTTCCAGAAAATTTTGAATCGGAAAATTTTCCAAAAAATTTTCCAATGCCCTAAATAGAGTGTGTTCTGAGTTTAGCATGTTTATTTCACTTATATTTAGTAAACAAAAAGTAAAAAAAGTACCCCATGTTAATTTTATGTCCCAATAGCCACAAGTATTTGAACTGGAATATTTGATTAGGATATTCAGCACGCTTAATGTGGTTTAAATGTATTCAAACAAATTCAAAGCTTTCTGTGGAAAGAAAATTTTTTTTTTGGAATACTTGTGAAAGTGTAAAGATAATACACAATAGCAAGTACTTCCCTTACATTGTTTGTTTAAATTTAAGAAAAAAAATGAAGGCACTGAAAACTGTTGACACTAATCTTAGCACACCCAAAGAACTGATTGTGCATGATATGCCATGGTTGTCAACTCCTCTCTTCCACTGAGGTCACTGCGGCACCTCCAGTTTCACTGTCACTGTCTGTAGAATCACTTGCACTACTTATTCGTCCCATTTGAGAATCAGATCGAGGCAAGTCTGATTCACAGCTACTTGAACCATATTCTCTTTTGCTAAAGGATGGTTTTACCAATGAGTCTGTGGGCAAGGGCAACTTACCATCTCACTGCAGCTCCTTCACTAGTTGTGCTTCTGGAGAATCAGTCAAGCACAGAGATTCTGAGAAACAGAAACAAGCTTAGTGGTGTGTTCATTTGTTAATCTATTCTTCTTCTTGGTCTTGATTGAGCTGAAAGCCTTCTGGTTCGCTTCACAAGAAGCTGCTATTGGTGGAATGGTTAGGATCCTTAGAGCAATCCCGGACAACAGTCGGATGTTACAGTATCCCTTCCACCATGAGAGAGGAGACATAGTCTCTGCTGCCTGCCAAGCTAACCTAATATTGTATTGGCATCCATTCATTGTTACTAATGAATTTTATGAAACAATGAATGTTTAGAAATGGAACATTTTCCATGGAAAAATAAAGCACCAGAAAATTTTCCAGAAAAATCTCCGTTTTGGAAAATTTTCCACCCTACATCTCCGTAGTCTAATCAAAGATTAGTTGAGTTCTTCAGAAAAGGGAGGGGGATGAAGATTGGGTGAACCACCCTGAATCCTTGAGACTAACTGTAGACATTTGTGTCGATTATGTACTTAAGTAAAAGTTACGGCCTCTCTACCCCTGTCCTGCTGGATCCAGTCTTTCAAAGTCCAGACACCTCCTTCATTGTTCTAGGGGTGCATGTAGACTGTTTACCACAGGTCTAATTAGTAGTACAGAGGGCCTTCCATCAAACATCTTATTAAACAAGAGGTCCAAGCCCAAGTTCTAGTCCAAATTCTTTATTTCATTTGCATGTTTATAACTGCAGTGTTATGCAGCCTTCAGTGTGATGCTGCGGCTAGTATGAACATGCGCCTTCAGTGTGATGCTGCGGCTAGTAAAGTGAGCAAAACACTGGCGTGCATCCATAGATGCTTCTCAAGCAGATCCCGGGATGTCATTCTTCCACTGTACTTGGCCTTGGTGAGGCCGCAGCTGGAGTACTGCGTCCAGTTTTGGGCTCCACAATTCAAAAAGGATGTGGAGAAGCTTGAGAGGGTGCAGAAGTGAGCCACGTGCATGATCAGAAGTCAGGAAAATAGACCTTATGATGAGAGGCTGAGAGCAATGGGGCTATTCAGCCTGGAAAAATGCAAGCTCAGGGGTGATCTGGTGGCCACCTATAAGCTTATCAGGAGTGCTCATCAGGATCTGGGGGAATGACTGTTCACCAGAGGCCTCCAAGGCATGACAAGATCGAATGGTCACAAACTCCACTGTGACTGGTTCAGGCTGGACATAAGAAAGAACTTCTTTACTGTCCGAGCCCCCAAGGTTTGGAACAGACTGCCACTGGAGGTGGTTCAAGAGCCCACTTTGAAAGCCTTCAAAACACATTTGGATGCTTATCTTGCTGGGATCCTATAACCCCAGCTGACTTCCTGCCCCTGAGGCAGGGGGCTGGACTCAATGATCCTCTGGGGTCCCTTCCAGCCCAAATGTCTATGAAATCTATGAAACTCAAAACAACTAGACACATGGTGAATAACTTGGAATACTTCTATATAATTTAATATATTGTTTTCTTTCAGGTTCTTTTAAATCAGTTTTGTTCCCCCTTTTTGTTTACAATTTTTAAATAGTGATATAGTGAATTCTTGGCTGAGGAGCCATCTGACTGTAATGATATGTATGTACAAATATAAGCACTTCTGGTTTGTAAAAATCATTGCCAATTAGTGGTAGTTTCTGGGTTCTCAGTGTATTAGCCTTTAACCCCAAGAAGAGGA
Organism: Gavialis gangeticus; assembly: GCF_001723915.1. Classification (NCBI taxonomy): domain Eukaryota; kingdom Metazoa; phylum Chordata; order Crocodylia; family Gavialidae; genus Gavialis; species Gavialis gangeticus. The sequence continues at coordinate 142,676,414 of NW_017729024.1, read as the reverse complement.
GAAAATGGGTCATCCTTTTCACATTGTTCTGCAGAGAATGACAGTCTGGCAAAGTAAGAGCAGCTTGTTAGCTCTTCAGTTCATAATTTCTGCCCTTTCCGCTGACTGTCAATGCGGTTAGCTGAGAAATACAGTACTAAGGGTACAAAAGAGTAATGAAATCAGGAAAAATATTAGAGAGCAGCTTTAGACAGTTCAATAAATTGAGTAAAAATCCTGGAATACTGTAGAGTGAGAATTCAAATATTAGATTTTTAAAAAATATTTTAGGTTGTTTTTAAAAATGTAGTTTAAAAACAACCTAAATAATCTAAGTACTTGAGTAAACCATGTAAGAAACAGTTTCAGAGCTAAATTTTCAAAAAATGTTAACAAATGAAATATGATAGTTCAAAAGCAGTTAATTTGTATTACTTATGCATGGAGGAAAATATATATTATATATAAATGCAAATATATGCTATGTGAAAAATATATATACAGTAAAAGCTTTGTTATCTGGCACCGACGGGGAATGTGGGGGGCAGATAACAAAATATGCCTCTTAATGCTGCTTAACTGAACGGTCCAAACAGGTGTCTTTACCTGTTTGGGTTGCCGCCTCTCCTGCCGCATCCGGGGCATCGCTGCTCATCCCATCGTCTCTCTCGCTGCATTGCCACCCCTTCCACAGGCCCTGAGGGACTGGGAGGCAGGCCCCATGCAAGCTACTATGCCCTGGGCCATGGGGGCTTGGCAGTGCAGGCTGCTTTGCCTCGGGCCATGGGGGCTCAGGGAAACCAGAAGTGCCACGGTGGGCACTTCCAGTTTCGCTTTTCCCTTACAAGCCAACATCCCGGTTAATAGAGTATGCTGGTTTGTAAGGTGCCAGATAGCGCAGCTTTTACTGTATTGCTAGACTTCCAAATCTGTAATATTATTTTGGCAACAGAAAGGAGATTTAGAGTAACTGAAATAAAAGTTTTCTTTTCCAGTTTCTGGTTATATCTCCTTATTTAAACACTAGTTAGTCTGATATATCTAGAAGTTTTATCATGTAAGACTGTAAAAGTAATGGTTCAAATCCTTAACTATAGCCATTAACCACATAGCTCAAGTCAGGGAAGCAAGAAGTAAAGCTCAACTTTGCACTTTCTAATGTGATACCATTGTGTCTGGAGACAGTGCATTAGAATATATTAAAGTAGTCTGTTTGTTTTGGCTGCCAACAGTCCCATGAAACCTTAAAAATGGTCCAGGATCAGCACAAGGTAAAGAAGTTGCATAAAATCACACAAAATTCCTTTTGCCATGCCCTGTACCTCAGGAACACGGAGAGAAGATTTAGGAGGTGTAACACCAGCTTTGTGATGATAGAAGAGAATCAGCAGTGGGATGAGCCTTGAAGAACTGAGTTCATGGCCAGATTGCTAAAAGAGACATGCCACAGATACTCCCAGAGACAAGCTGATTGAAGCCTTGAGTGAAAATATGGTCATTGCATGATGCAGTTAGAATTTAATATACAATCTTCATGTCTGTCTGCTAGTGCTTTGCCATTAGATTCAACAAAGTGACTTTATTTGCAACTACCATTTACTTGCGTTTTTTATATACTTTATTTTAAACTACACTAGATAAAATTTGCTTGCATCTAAAATTACTGGAATTATATATACATATAAACTGGAAAATCACAGGACTTCTAATTCTAAGGAAGGGGAAGCAATAATCAGTTGTAATAGGCTCTGCTCATTAGGTCAAAGGCAAAGCACCTGGATTCCCTGTTCCCGTCCCAGTGCTCTGCAAAAATTAGCTGAAATAAGTGGGCTTTACTCTCTCTTTTTGCACACAGGAAAGAAGTGGTGAGGAGGGTGCTGTTGTGGAGGTGGTTAAAACATCTTTGTGCTCTCTGTATTCTCAGACTGATCAGGCCTGCCCAGCTGTCAGCTTCAATTAGAGCCGCTTCAAGGCTCTTCTAATTTATGTTCTGTTCCTGAAGCCCTCTATAAGCAGTAAGAAGCAAAGAAGAACTGGAACATACCAGCCTTCAAGTCATAATTCTGACCTCTCTGGGCATGTCCAGATGAGCACACACATGTGTCTGGCAGCATCTCAAAGCCCTTTGAGACGCTGCAAGAGGCACATGCAGGAATGAAAAAACATGTCCCATGCTGCAAATTTGCAGTGCGGGGGCAAAATTAGAGCCCTGGATATCCAGGTGTCAAAAAAAACCACAGTGGAAAAAAGCAGGGCAGGGCACGGTCCTGGACTGTGCCCTGAGGCAGCAGGAGGCTAGGTCCTCCATAGAGATGATCAGGTAATAGCCAGAGTGTCTCTATGGCTGGCCTTTGCCTTGGTGCTGAAGCATGCTGCCTACCCCTTCCGGCACAGGCAGCATGCCAGTCACAGGGAGCTGGACTCAGGCTCTAGTGCTGGTAAGTAGGGCTGGAGGAGAGGGGAAGGGACCACAGAGGGGAACTGCTCTGGCTCTGCCCACTCCCTCAGCATCCCGGATCACTGCCCTGCTTGGCCCCAACCTCTGCCTGCCCCCAGAGCCCCCCTGATCACTGCCCTGCCCAG
>NW_017729024.1:142666328-142673693 GCF_001723915.1 Gavialis gangeticus | reverse complement strand
ACCTACACCCCACCTGCCCCCCCTCCTGAATCCCCTGCCATTGCTGCCCCTCCAGGCCCCAGCACTCCGTCAATTGAAAAAAAAAAAAGCCAAAAAAACCCTGCACTTACAGGCAGTAGCAGCTGCCACTGGGGTCAGTGGGGCCCTCCCGCACAGCGTGGGGCTGAGTGACAGCTGCAACGACCCCAGCCTGGGTCCTGCTGCCCCCCACTGCCCAGTGCTGTATGGGGAGGGCTCTGTCAGGATGCCCTACAGCCCCTGCTACTGTCAGTGAGTAGAGGATTTTTTTTAAGTGCTGGAGGCTGGAGGGGGGCAGCCATTGGGGAGGCTGGGGGTGCAAGCAGGGGATGGGGCCAGGCAAGGCAGCCACTGAAGGTCTGGGGGAGTGGGCAGGGGGTGAGGCAGCCATCAGGGGGAACTGCATGAGCCGATATGGGATGGGGTCAAGTGGGGCAGCAATCCAGGGAGCTAAGGGAGCAAGCAGGGGTGGGGCATGTGGGCCCTGCAAGGGGGGGGGTGGTAGCCCCTGTGGTGGGGGCTGTGGCCCCTGTTGGGGGCAGAAAAACATGTAAGTATTTAGAATTCACTTTATTATGATGATAGAGGCACTGGTAGGCTTCCAAATTGCTTTATCGCTGTAGATATATCAATAAAATATTGCCCAACTGATCACTGTCTTTCTTTCTCTCTCTCTCTGTATATATATAGTGATCTTTTGTTTTAATTGTAGAGGAACATGGATTTGGGGGTATTTTACTGAGTGACTTTGGGATTTTTTTTATTGGGGATTTTTCAGTTTTCCAATAGGGAACACCAGAATTCCTGCTAGGGAGTCCAGTGGCAGGACACTGCCTGCTCAGAGCTGGCATCTTGGACCCAACTGGAGGTGGCTAACCTCCTGGCCAATTGGGGCCAGGAGGCCATGCTTTGACAGTTCAAAGCAGGCCACCACACCTGGAACATCTTCCAGGTGACAGGTGCCCAGATGGCAAGGCAGGGGGCACACATGGTGTGCCGCACAAAGGCCAACTTTGTAGCCACAGCCCACTGGCAACTGGCCCAGAGGGGCAGATTCCTCTACTGGCTGTGGAGTTCCCATCTGGGTTTGGCAGATGCACAGCAGGTCACAGCCAGGCAGCAGCCCCCACTGCCAGACTGCTGCAGTGGGTAAAGGGTGCAGGGAACCCTCAGGGCTGCTTTATTAGTCCAGCTAGCACAAGGGGTAGTGTCCCCAGGTACCAGTTGGCTGGGCCCCAGAAGCTCCTGAGAGTGAGTAGCTCTGAGCTACTTGACAGGGCAGCTTTTTGTACGGATAGGGTCAAGACAGGGCAGCTTTGTATACAGCTGGGGATGGCACAGGTGGTGGCCCTGGGGTTTAGCTCCCCCTGGCTGCAGATCCAAAAGAAGCCAGGCAGGGTTATTTTGCCCCAAGTGGCACAGTTTGCCCCACACCAAAGTGCATGTCTGGGCACGTGTGCTGAGGCAAAAAGCCCCGGCACAAATTTGCACCACTTCTATTTGAACTGCCGCAAGTGCACGTGCTTGCATATGTGGATGCGCCCCCTGGGACTACCTGAAACCTGTAGTAGGGACTTGTAGAACTACTGGCTTAGAGTTACTTTAGCAGCACTGTATCAATAAAAGAATGCCTTGACAGTAGTTCATTCAAAGGAGGCAATTTCCTCCTCTTCTATGAAGCAGAAATAGAAACCCAGTATAAAGCAAGCAAGAAGATGAATAATCTGATGGGTGCCAGACCTGGTTTCATTTCTAATAGGCTGTGCCCATGCTGTGTTGTTTAAATAGAAGGGTGCCTGAACCTCCACGTTAGATATTCACATTGTGTCAGCCCAGTGCACAGCAATAGGATGTTCAATTACTTGTGGATAGAACAAAAAGTGTATTAGCATATTTATCATTATACTTTAAAATAAGATTGAGTACTCATTAACCATGAATAAAAGAATGCAAATGAAATGAAATCCTCACAGGCAATTTTAAGTGCTCAAGACCTTGCCACTTCAACCAAAACCTTTTGCCAGAGCGCTCTATGGAGATTACACTTACATGTAATTTGATGCTTTCTAGCTGCTTATGAAAAATAAAAATGGAATTCCATTTTTCAAAGTAGTTAGTGTTTACAGCTCAACCATGCTGCTGCCTTTTCTTCCTTACAAATCAGAAGATGTAAATAAGTGTGCCAGATTATTTTTGGGGGGCCAGGTATGCCAATAGCTGCTTTCCAATCTAAAGTGTGTGTGTGATTATATATTTCTCTGCAGAACGATGTGTAAACACACACACAATTGGATGCTTGCTAAAGTAGATAATTTTTCCCTGGTGATTTACCATCTCTCCAAAACCCAGTGAGCCAACTTACAAAATTATTCCATTTTTGTATGGGTGTGTTAGGGAAGCAAATTAATTTTCCATTATTTTTGTGAACTAAGATCTGTCCAGGAAGTAACACTGGGCATCTCTGCAAAATGAAGCAAGGAGATAGTTTAAGGATTTATATCCACATTTGTCAAATCTAGGAACCATCAGTATGTTGTAATTATTTATGCGGCATCACTGAAGTACATGATACTTTACACTTAAATAAAGATAAACTCCATGACCTGAACATCACTGGATTCCCTCAGCAAGCTCAGCAGTCTCTGTAGTCACTGAACTGGTGTTATTTAATCTTAAATTATGCCAAAAAGTTTGTTAAGCAAAAAGTTTGTTCAAGTTTGCCTTCCTCCCAACTCTGTTCCAGTACACCAAATTTATGTCCAATACAATTTAAAATGTCACCATATGTATTTACCACATATAAAATACCTCTGTAGTTCCTTTGAGCTTCAAAAAGAGTTTGGTTGAATGAAGACTGACTACAAACTTGGATAGAATTTGGAACTGTGTAAGTAAACTGTAATTGTTCATGTTTATTTAAGCCAGCAATTTAATACAAGAATATAGTAGTAATTTTTACTCAGTCTTTCCTATTCTTGCAGACTGGGCATTGGAATAACCATAAGCTTATGATCCCTATTTCAACCAGTACCACACTGTCTCCCATCATAGATTTCTGCTATTAAATATTAAACCTTAGATTGGCTTGCTCCCTGTATGACATATAGGCTAGGGACAGAAGTTACACATACACCAGTTTAAGCCATCAGAAACTGGTTTAAACCTATAATGGAACAGCAAACTCAGTGCACATAAACCAATTTCAAAATGGGTGAAACTGATTTAAGATAAACCTGGCTGAAAGCAGTATCAGACTTAACTGATTTGGGTCAAACCAGTTTATGAAGCATGGCTGGGCAGTCTGCTCCAGCAGAGAAGGGCTGTGGGGGAGGGGGAAGGAGGCAGGGACCCCCCTCTCCCTCCCCAGCAAATGCTGGCTGGGGCCTGGGGCCAGAGAGGGGGTTAAACACCCCTTCCCCCACTCAAACTTATAGCTGGCTGCAACTGTGGACTACAAATCCCAGAGGCACCTGGAAGCAGCCTCTGCCTGTACCTGGAAGCAAGAAAAGGAAGTGGTAAGCAATGCTGCAGTCTTGCTGCTGTGATTCTGGACTGCAAATCCCAGGGAGCTCAGGGGCAGCAGGAAGAGGAAGCAAATACACACCCCATGGTGGCTATGTGCCAGAGAGTCATGCTCTAGCATCCCCCCAGGTTCTAGTCTGAGCCACTGCAGACATGTGGCTGCATTTCCTGAATCAAAGTATATATGCATCCAGTTGTTTCTCAGTGTAATCTCTGCAGTTTAGCCCAACCTGCAAAGACTGAATTGATTCAGCCTTGGGCTTTCTGACTGTCTGTACTCGGCCATAATGTTTAGGTAGACTGAGACTGTGACTATAGCCAGATCCAGGAGATGATAGTTGTAAATGGATCAGAAGAGGTGGAAAAGTACAGAATTGTTTTTGTTGCTAAAAAGGATTACCCTCAGTGAAACACTCTTTATTATTCATGCTGGCATAGTTTTGAGGCAGGGGAACTGTCAAATGTGTAATCTGCTCTAAAAACCTGAGGTAAAACATGAGGCGGCTTATGTAGTCTTTATGAATAATTGCACTTTGTTCATAAACAAATAAATAAATAAAAATCAAGCTGTTAAGAAGAAAACAATCAAAGTATTTTCCACATTAGGATTAAGGATCTATTCACTGGGTTCAGTATGCTTCGTCCTAAGATTTAGATTTTAGATTTAAAAAAAAAAAGGAGTGCATACTGATTTTGAGCAGACCAGTCCACAACAACTATATCTGTACAGACTGTACCATGCTGTAACTAACTTCACCTTGGAAATGGCATTTTGTTCCTTCCTTTCTGCTTATGGTACTTTCCCTAAAAGCCACAGGATGATCATTAAAAGATACTGAAATTCATAATTTTTTTCTGAGGATTTATGTTAAATAATTAAGCCCTATTATTTAGAAAGGAATTTGGAAATCAGTGACATAGGTGAAATTAATATTCTAGTAGCCTAATAATCATGCTGGGACTAGTTCCACATTTTTTAGCTTGTTCAGTAAACTGCAAAAAACAGGAGTTGTGTTTCTGCAAGTTTCAGTAGGAAAAGGTCCAGATAACAAAACAGGTCAAAGGAACTATTTTAAAGTTCAAGAGCTGGACCATAAAAATAACTTAGATGTTGCAAGACTGAGCACATCAGTGTCTTACTTGTGGATGCCTAGTGATATCCAGGGCCCTGAGTTGAACATACAGGCTCTCCAAACAACACCTGGGGAAGAGTTAGAATTCCTGAGAGTACGCCCTACCGAAGCTACCAGGTTGATCAGAGACACACCTAAGTCAGTACTGCTTAACCTTTTAGAGCAGCAGTGCAAGAACTGTACTTGTGATCCAGCTGTACTATGGGATGCCATTCCCCTCCAACAGGGGAACCTAAGGTAGAAAGAGGGGAAAGGAATGTAGCTGCCAGTGTTAGAGGCAAGGCAGGAAGAAAGGAAGAGAGCTTACCTCTGGTAGGCAGTGCCTGCCTAGGGGAGAGGGAGAGAGCAGAGAGGAATGTGGAGTGGATCAGAAGTATGGTGCAGAGCAGGGAAGAGGATGTGCTGTTTGCTGCCAATGCCTTGTACTATTTGGGGTGGACCCGGTTAATTTGGGAGCTGGATCTGGCCCACAGGCTGTAGATTGAACACCGCTGACCTAAGCTAGTCAACGGATAGCTTGTATGTGTGTTATACACTTTGGGCGCATCTACACATTAATGAGCAGTAGTTACTGTGAATTTAGTTTAGTACTTGCTTAATGAAGTACTAACTAAATGCAGAGTAACTATACTTACTGCACAGTAGCACTGGCACAAGGGTTTTTTTAGTGACAGTTACTGCACAGCAGACTAATACTACTGTGCAGTAGCGAATTAGCATTGTTTTTGCCTGGCATGATACTGCACAGTGTTATTAGCAGGGATCCTAGTTTTCCCTGATACAAAAAAAAAAATCACAAATTCTCTGATAAAACCCCCCAAATCCATGACTAAAATGAAAGGCCCCCCACAGCTCCTCCCCCCCTCCCCAGCTCTGCTGGTGCCCCTCACTTCCCCCCTCTGCTCTGCTGGTGCCACTCACCCAAAACCCACAGTCCCTGCCCTCCCAGCCCTGCCAGGGGGGGCCCCCAGCTGCCAGAAATACAGGTCCAGGGATCTGAGTCCACAGCCCCCTACCCCCAGCAGGAGGTGATGGCTGGTAAAGCAGAGTGGAGCCCGGCTCCACTCCCCTTTGCCTGCTTCCTGCCTGCTGTGGGCTTGGGTGGGGTGGCTGGCTCCACAGTGCTGCAAGCACTCTGTGGGGCGGGGTGCAGGAGGGATCCATGTCCTCCAGATCTGTGTGTGGGGCAGAAGCAAGTATGTGCTACATGATACCCACTGCAGGCTTGGGCTCCCACCCTGCTGCCCTCCCCCGGGGCCTCCACAACTCAGCAGGTGCAACACAGCACAGCAAGGCAGAGCAGAACTATACAGGAGACCTGCTTGCCAGTGCAAGCTCCGTACTGCCCTGGTGATGCGCCCCCTCCATGAGCGGCAGCAGTGAGGGGCACAGTCCCACACCACTGCCCCCGCTGCTGCTGTGCATGCAGGGAATGCATTACCAGGGCAGCATGGAACTCACAGTGGCAAGCAGCTTTCCTGCATGGTCCCGCTCTGCCCTGCTGCACCAATTTGCACCCACTGGGCTGCAGCGGCGTTGAGGGAGGTCAGCAGAGCGGGAGCCCAAGCTTGTAGTGGATAGCTTATGCCTGGCCCTACCCCATGCACAGATCTGAGGGGCACGGGTCTCCCCTACCCATTGAGTGCATGCAGCAGAGGGGAGCATCCCCCTCCTCCCCCCAGAAAATCTGCCCACAGCACCATCCTGCTCCCTGCCAGGGCCCTGTGGCCATGCACTGCAGCCCCAGGCCCCAAGCCCCAGGCTCTGCCCAGCAGGGTAGCAGCTCCAGCCCCAGCCCCCAACTTCCTCTCTCCATCTCTCCCTATGGGGGCCTCAACCCCACCCCCACTTTCCTGCAAGAGCTGCTCTCCAGCTGCCTGGCAGCCATGCACATGTACATCCACATGGTGCCCCCTGCCTGACTGTCCTCCTCCCGCTTCCTCCCAGCCCCTTGCAGGCTGGAAATCTGCTAACCTACAAAGGGCTCATTGCAAAACTGCAAAATCCCTGAGTTTCTCCACTAAAATGAGAAATCCACATTTTCCTCCAGTACAGGGGGACATCCATGTTTTGCTCTGTTTTTTTCCAATGAGGAACAGAAAACTTGGATCCCTAGTTATTAGGCTACTGTGCATTAAGCATCTTGTGTAGATGCACCCTTTGGGTTAGATTCTGTTCCACCTTTTAGATGTCTAAGTAGACTTAGGCATGTAAATGCAATTCTATTCCATACTGTTCAAGTCTCTGAAAACCCATTAATGCATCTACTTTTTCAGCACACCATCTTCTTACCCTTATGATGTCACAAAAAACCAGTAAAAAGGAGAAAGACCCATCCATCTTTTGCATTAACTCTGGGTTGTCAAACTGATCTGGCCTCGCAGGCTGGATGAGGAGCACAGGGCCAGTCTGTGGCCTGATCCTACTGAAAGTAAAGGGAAATGAGGAAAATCTTCCCATCCTTACAGATGACTTTGCCTTCAAACTTTCTGTATGAAATTCACTCCTTTTACACTTTGACCAACTTTTCCCTCTGGATTGGTTATCCGAAATTGTCCCCACTTGCCATGGCATCATGAACCATCCTGCACATGCCGCAGGGGGAAAATCTGGGCTACCCATGCCACAAGAGAGCAGCTGTGTACAGGTCAAATTGTCCCCTGGCAGGGGAGAGCAAAGCCACTCTCACATG
>NW_017729024.1:142664999-142666099 GCF_001723915.1 Gavialis gangeticus | reverse complement strand
TGGTTTAAGTTAAACCAGTCTCCCAGCATCCCAGATGCTTTGCAACCCTGGTCGGGGCTCTGCTCTCTGCTTCAGCCCAGCAGGACTGGCCTCGCCCCTCTGCTCCCTGGGTGGAGGTCCAGCAGAGACTGCAGGTACAATGGCATCTGCCTGGCTTCCTCCTGCTCACCCCCCCTCCAGTTTCCCTCCCCCCCACCTTACACAGACATTTCTCAGCATTAGCTAGCTGGTATACATGCTGGCACCGGTCCGTGCTGTGGGGGACAGGTCAAAGGCAGACAGAAGAGTGTTGGCTTAGGGCATTTTGGAACTAATCAAGAGGAAGCTGGTAGTGTCCCTCCATTTCTTCCTTGGAAAAAGTTGTTTAAGAAGAGATTGCCCAGCTTGGCACTGTAGAAGGGGATCCAGGGCTGCTTTAGTGGCCCTGGCTTCTAGCCTGAGCCACTGCAGGCATATGCCATCATTTTCTCAGTCCAGAGGGGATGTCTGAGCAGTTACAAACCAATTCAGCCTTCCCAGGTTAGACTAGCCAGCAATGATTGAATCAATTCAGGCTCAGAGTTTTTGAATGTCTATCCCTAGCCTGGGAGTCTGCAGCCCTTGCAGCATAAGATCTCATGATCTGTGGCCCACGTGGCATTTGGCCCTTCACAATCCAGAATTTAGACAACTCTGTTCTAGAGAAGTGCTTCACTTTCATGAAAAGCTGTTAAAGAAACTCTACATATATAGAAAAAGTTTGTTTGCAACAGTGGTAAAAAAGGGACATCCTCACATTTCCTCTGCAGTTCCTGATACACAAGATCAGCACACAATGCTAGCATGTAGGACTTCACTACAAAAGTTATACAGTCTGGGGTAACACTTGGAAACTCACAGCATTGTGCTGATTGCTGGATTTTAAAAGTTTCTCAAAGGTAACAGTTTACCAACCAAGGCTATAAAACACAGTATCTAAAGGAACAAAAGAAAATCTTGTTTTCAGTTCTTTCTTCTCAAGAAACTCTGCAGAATCTCATGCTAAGGGTTTTGCCCACCATTACCACTTGAAAAAAAAGAAAGGTCACAAAGGCAATGGATGCAGGTGTCACCGTGGACGT
>NW_017729024.1:142661059-142664242 GCF_001723915.1 Gavialis gangeticus | reverse complement strand
AGGTCCCTTCCGACCCTACTTCTATGATTCTATGAAAACAAACAAACACTTGACTGTTGTATGAACCAGCTGTTCACACTGGACTGGCATCTCACACAAGCACTGCAAAATTTCAGTACAGTTAAGCCAGCCAGTAGATTTGTGTGGACTTAAGGAAATTACAGAAGACTTTGCTACAAAGCCTCATATTAACAACAATTCTTTAATGACCTAAAGACAAAGTCCCATAAAATGTGTCAATAAAGCTATTGAAATATGACAACAATGCTTGTTCACTTCCTGATGAAATACCCATAACACTGCTAGGAACGTAAAAGAATAAACAATGTATTATAACTTCCTTTTCTAGATAAAGAACCCTTCTCTTACCTCAATAAATTCAATAATACTTCTTTATACTCCTAATACCATATGTTTGCCTATGCTGTGAAAGAATTTAAAGTGCTTCTATAATTACTCTCCTATCTGAAAAATGCATTTGCTGATGTCATTACCAACCATAAGAATATTTAGGGATTCATTCCTATTGGGCCCAAACCTCTCATACTCAGCAGTGACTTAATGTGCTAAGCACTGGGGATTTCCTCCCTAAAAGCATGTGTAGAGTAATCTATGGTATTCTGAGGTAGCCCTCTGGCAGCCACATGTAGGGTTCTAGGAAACACTTGTGTGGGTGCCTACAAACCCCCTTACTGAGCTTCTTTCATCTCAGAACACGCACCATACTCTGAGATTCTCTAAATACTGGTGTGGATCCAGTTTCCAAGAACTTGTGCTTCATGCTATGTGTAGATCAGGGAATTTTTTGATTCACAGTTTCCCGATTACTGTATTTTCCATTTGCTTTTGCATAGTGCCTTTCACTATGTTACAACTTTCAGTATGTTAACTGAACCCTGCTGGAGCAAATCCAGCATCTCCATACATACAAAGTTGTAGTTTACATCAGATTTTGTGCAAATATGGGGCCCAGTCACATGGTCCTTTGGAGACTGTCCCACAGCCTAGGATCACCAGAAAGCATGTGATCCAGCAGCTTCCCAGCCCAGTGCCTTCTTATCCCAGGACAACTCTCACATTGAAGCAACTATAAGTCTGCTTCACAGTGATGCAGCCAAAAAGGACATAATCCCTAACTCTGTTCCCTAATATACCACAAAAAAGGATGCACCCATAACCCTGCCTCCTAATGCTGAATAAATCATTCACCATTATGTTTCTTGGCATCAGACTGAAGAAAGGATTGTTATTCCACTACAGTATGTGCAAGACTCTGAGGCAAGATGCATTAACAAATTAACCCCACCCCATTCCTGTAAATATCATGGAAATGTCCCAGCTCATACATGTCCAGGAATGTTGTGCTACTCTTACAGAAAATACAGACATCCATCCCAATCACATTTAGCATAAACTTCAGTTCCATTACTTAGGTAAAAAAAAATCCTCACATTCTTGATTACATTGATGTGGCTTGGTTCCTCAAACAAATTACTCTTTCTGTAGAATATATTATAAACTACAACTTTATTGTATAATCTGAATGTTTAACTGTGTTTATGTAGAGAGACAGTATTGGCTTTTAAAGTGTTCACCCATATTTACTTGAAAGATGCTATTAAAACAAACACACAAACAAAGAAACCACAGTAACTGGAACAAATTGGGCCATAAGCTTCCATAGGAACAAAAATGTTCTGTTGAAGGAACTTCATTAGTTCAACACAATTCTGAACTTTTTCCTCATAAGTGAAGCCTTCAGATGGACTGAACAGTGCATAAGAATTGTAGAAACCACCCCAAACTTTATTACCATTGGGTGTGATCTTACAAGCCTTATGCAAATTCTCCTCACTGACATGGATAAACGTGTTAAGACAGAGCCTTTTTCTTTCCGAAGTATGGGATACAAAGTAACTGTATGGTGGTTTTCTGGGATAATGTGTGTTCATCAAATCACTTATATCCAAGAGAGAAAGGACCTTTCAGATCTTCTTCCCAATGCAGAATTATTTCTGGTTTTGCATATAAATATAGATCTATACTCATATTTTATATGTTTATTCATATATATTTAGTTTATATGTACACTCATATTTATGGATATATTTATAAGTAGCATATGTTTATATAGATATTAAATTACAGTATAAAAGGGAAGATGGTGATTGAGCTAGGGAAATTGGTTAAATGTATTTTAGTGTACTCAAACTCAACATAAAATCGATTTAATAAAAAAAGAATGGAAATGTAAACTACCAAAAAACAAACAGAACATATTTAACATATGAAGGCTAATAAGGCTCCCTCTACACATTATAGGTGTGTACAATTACACGGTTTATTGTGCAGTTACCTTGAGAGCAGCTACACTTGCAAAGTACCTATCATGCCATAAAAAACTCCAACCAGCTATAAAATTAGACCTGGAAAAGTTGTACTAACTTTAGAGCTCGTTGCTACCGAGCTTTAATTTGCACATGCAGCAGAGTCTCCCAGCCACAGAGGTGCACCATGCCCAGCTGGGGCTGGGAGACCTACAGCTGCCTACATTCTCAGCCTCAGCAACTGCTGACTCTGGGTCCTGGCACCCAGAATCCACCAGCTGCAGATGCTGGGTCCCAGCAGCATGCTGCCTGGCAGGAAGACACAAGTTACAGAAGATGATATGTTTTGAAATGTCTTCATCTGAACCTTTATGCAGTGAGGGTTCAGATTTTCACCTGATTGGCCATTTTTGAAGCAGTCTGAAGCTGTGCATGTGTCATGGCTATAGACCACTTTCTGTGGCCAGATCGGGCAAAAATTGTCACTTCTGTCTGCACCCCTGGAGCCAGGCCCCAGCTAGGTCCTGGAAGCCATGGGCCATGGTTGTGATCTTGCAGCCCTGTGTGGTGCCTGGGGCTGCCAGAACTAGGAGATCACAGCTGCCACAATTTCCCAGCCTCAGGGCTACATGAAACCCCTGGGGCTGGAAAAATGCAGCTGCCAGGTTTTCCCAGCCCTGGGGGTTTCACACACCCTTGACGCTGAGAGATGGTGCCAGCTGTGATCTCCCAGCCCCCAGAGTTTCATGCACTCCCTGGAGCTGGGAGATGGCATCAGCTGTGACCTCCCAACCCCTGGGTTTTCACATATGCTGGAGGATGGGAGATCAGAACTACTGGGGGTGCATGCACTGCA
>NW_017729024.1:142645054-142656059 GCF_001723915.1 Gavialis gangeticus | reverse complement strand
ACATATGCTGGAGGATGGGAGATCAGAACTACTGGGGGTGCATGCACTGCATGGGGCTCAGTCACAGGAGCGTTCTTCTTGCTGGTGCAGAGGGTTCCTGGGCTCCCCCTGCACCAGCAATAAAGCACAATGGGATTTAAATGTGTGATCTCATAATCATGCCTCTTGCTATGCATGAGTGGCATGGGATACAATACATATTGTATTATCTCCTGATATAATAAGGAAGAGTCTCAATTTGCAGGTGTTCAGTGTGAGAAACCATCAAGGTACTTGATTTGCAAAAACAATGCTGTGTCCTCAGCCTCTGAAAATAATACCTTCCCATTAGTCTGGATAACTGCTTGGTGTGATCCTCAAGAATACTCAAACTGATTCATGTATTTCTAGTGATATTTGTGATTTGATTTCTTTGCTGTGCTTGAACTCTCTTGCAGAAGCTTTTAAAACTCTGTTACTACCTGTGAATTATATATCAGGCTCCAGTTTCTAGTGTGTGTTTTGAGTTTGAATTGTGTTTGTTGAATTAGGGTCATAGGACTGGATCACATAGTGAAAGTCCCACTGTATTTTTCCTGAGTCCCTGGACACTTGTATGTCAGCCTCTCCTCTGTCACTACTTGATTGCATTTATCTTACACGAGCAGGTTACTAGAGGGTCAAGAGAGGCAGAATTCAGACAAGCTCTCTCAAAATGTTGAAACGGATTGTTTTAGTGGCTTCTTTTTACTATATTGAAATTTCACTTATTCACAGTTCAGCTATATCTAAAGCAGTGATGGCCAACCTTCTGGGCCTTGTGCCCTAAATTAGGAGACTGATCCCAGCATACAGGGCTGGGCAGGGATGCTCCCGGGCTCCAGGGACCAATCCTGGTGTGGGGGGCCGGGAGGGGGTAGGGCCCAATCCCAGTGTGTAGAAGCAGGAAGGGCAGCACTGGGGCCCAGTGCTGGTACAGAGGGATGGGAGGGGGTAATACCTGGGCCCTGGGACCTAATCTTGGTTCATGGAGGCAGGAGGGGCCCCTGAGGCCCAATCCTGGTGGGAGGGGGCAGCAACAGGCTCCCTGGGTCCCAGTCCCAGCGTACAAGGCAGGGAGGGAGAAAATACAGGGGTCTAGGGGCTGTTCCTGACATGTGGGGCTCCATCAGGCCCTTGGACCAGCTCTGAGCCAACATGCCACATATCACCACTGACCTAAACTAATAGCCTGGTTTTTGTCTCAGTAGTAGGGAATGAGAGTAACTCCAAAGAAGCAAATGAAATGGTATAAAACTGGTGACAGTGTAAAATAAGGTTTTGTACTATGTGACAGACACACCAATAATATATATTTCCTTACTGCATCACAAGTAAGCCCAAGTTTCTGTGAATCCCAAGCAAACAGCCCACTCAGTCTTTCTATAAGTAATAAGATTTCAGTTGCCTTATACATTTATATTTTGCCTCATGTAATAACCATAAACCACTTTTACAAGGGAGGATTTGTTTACCTGAGCTTAGAAGTCTGATGTTGCATCAGTAGTGAGATTTAGTCCTACTTCCAAACCATAAACCCAAGAGAATCAATGCAAATAAGCACGGGCCTGTCATATGCAAAGCAAGTCCATGGGTTCTCAATGGGGTTGAACTGGGAGGTGGGGAGGGGAAATTAGTGTTGCCAATCTGCAAGCTCATACAAACCAGTTCAAATAAAAAAATGTGACTTCCTTTCAGGCTAAACTCTGAATAAAGCACATGAACTATCCTTCCATTCAGATAGTAAGGAGAACAGAACTACCTCGGAAGAGGTGACAATGCTAACAAAGTCTTCCTTTTCTTGCTTGCATTTTGTTCCCACCCAGCCCTTTACTTAAATTCAATCTTCAAAGACAGTAAAATTGTCATAAGAAACATCTTCCCAGTGGCATAATATTTTTGGCCACTAACAGATATTAAAAAGAAGGTGCAATAAGATCTGATGCACAATCCCAGTTATTCACGTCTTAAGTGTAATGTGTATCTGGGGCATTTATTTTTTTACCATGCATTTTTGCCCATCTCCCCTTTTATGGTTCTGAATTTTCCTGCCTTAGTTTTTCCTTCCATAAAAAATGAATAGAAAGTGTTATCTCCCTCATCTGAATGAGGGTTAGTAAAGTAACAGAAGTACCAAATATGCACTACTCTTAAATATTTCCAAAAAAGGCAACTGTCATGCTACATGTGGGAAAAAGGGATTTCTAATATTCCCTTGGAGGCCACCATGGCAGTGGTATGCAACATACAAAAATGCTAATATTTTACAAGCAATTTGGGAATCTTTGCTCATGAACTCACCCTCTGACTGTTCAAAACCATGCTAATTGGAAACATTCTTTGAAGTGTGCTCCCAGATGGAACGTGTGAATGAAAATTCACACTTCACGGAGTATGGTTAGTTATTACCCATTTGCTGAAAATGTAAATGCTGCCTGAAAGTCTCTGGAATTCTCTCTCTCAGCCAGAATTAAATTGAGAAGGTCATGACTGAGGCCTTGATCCTGCTCTGGCTGAAGTTAATGGCAAAGCTATCATAGATTTCAGTGGTGCAGGACAAGGCCACATCTCCTCTCCAGTACCATCTTCAGCTTTTTATTTGCCTAGCCCTACTATGGCAGCCAACAACCCCTGCCTTCTCTGCTCTACACAGACACATACCTCAATACCTTGTTCTCCCACAGCTGCCTCTGCATGGCACTTCCTTCCTGAACTGCAAAACCATTCTCCTGCACTCCTTCAAGCTTTTCCTTAAGATCCACCTCTCCCATGATACCTGAATTAAATTAGCTAAATATGACATCAGCTTTGATTAAAACAAACAAAAAATATCCCTTAACTTTGTTATGCCAAGCACAAGCCCTTGCTGAGTAACCACATAATCTTATTGATGTTCCCTGCTGTCATCCCTCATTGTCTTATTACTTGCCAATTATACTGTGCATAGTATTAGGACCCAATGCTACATTAGCTCAGATCCTTGTGCATGTGTGGCGACAAGAGTCTGCATGAGGCTAAAGTTTGCCTTAGCAGTTATGAGACATAAGATTGATTTGAAAGCTGCTGGAGAATAAATAATAAAAGGTAATAATCTCTAAATTATGTACCCACAGCACTTTAAAAAAAGGTCTGTTGCTTTTTTGCAGAGGTTGGTTCTTTTACAGAAGGGACAAATCCTGCCAGTTACTGAAACCAAAGAAACTGCCAATGTGTTTTATGATGTGCAGGGTCTGACCCTATGCATTTATGGCAATGAAGACCAAAGGTGTAACTGGGTGGTACTGCAACCTAGGCAGTACTGCTCCCCACCCAAACATGCCCTGTACTTTCCCTGCAGTGGTTCCAGTTCACAATCCAGCAGTGCAGAAGGCAGAGCAGCAGCCACAGTGCAGGGGCCAGAGCTGCTAGGGGAGATGTCGTCTCTTTTTTTTTCCAGCTGACATGTATTGAGAGGCCAAAAAACCCACTGGTTTTCACTAGCAAAGAAAGATAACATCTTTCCTTGCAGCAGTAAACCTCTGATGAGGGCAGGAGGATGAAGCATTGCCTTTGCTCCATTCAGACGACCCCTTAGGTAGCATCATAGGATTGTTCCCCACTTGCCAGCCCAATGTTACATTACTGATGAGGAGCCTTTAAATAAGCATCTCTATCCTGGGTGAATCAGTTAACAGTGTGAAGTCCTTTCATTTTCATTCAGTGCATATAAGAAAAGAAACTTGTTAGAAGGTGACTACAGCTGGCTAATCAATAACTTCTGTCATTTTCATTTTCCCTATTTTTTTTTCCCCTCAGGGAAAGAAATAAGAAAACAAATCTTCCCTATGATTTACTATGCAGGGAATGCAAGGAAAATATAAGGTTTCACTTCAATTGGATCAAGACTCATAATCCTTACACAGAACAATACCCAGAAAGAAGCTGTCTTTTGCTTGCTTGAAGCTTTATCCCATCTATCCCAGACAGTTTTGTTTATACAAGTGAAAATAAAAAATTAGCCTAAATAAGAGACCTTGTTTATGAAAACATAAGTAAAGAAATGATACAAGATAAAAATATCCTCCGTGAGAAAGATTAATCAGTGTTTAATTTAGTGTTCTATATCTATTCAGTACTAGGCAGATGCATAGGGTGTGTCCAGATGAGTGTGCATGTTCATTTCTCTGGGGACAAATAGCAGCAGGATAACTACGTGCTGCTATTTGTCCCCGGGGAATGCTCGGGCACACAGCAAATTGCCGCACGTGGGGCAGGAGAAGCTGGGGGCAGCACCTGAACTGACCCCAGCAGCCTTACCTGGGTCCTGGGTGCCTCCCAGGGCTCCAATGACAGCAATCCAAGTGCCAGCAGCTGGAGCATGGCTCTGGCCAGCCAGGCTCCAGTTCTGGGTGGCACCTGCTGCTGCCATGTGTGTCACACCCACTGTTTTTAAACCATGTTTTTTAGATACCAGGATTTCCCAAGATCTAATTTTGTTTCCACATTGTAGCGCGGAGAACCTTTTGACATGCGCCACATGCATTTGAGGCACTGCAAAGTGCATGTGCCTGCTCACCTGGACACGCCCACCTTGGTTATTCTCTCTGGCCATTACCTTTCTTTAGAAGCATTCCTGAAATTACGTGATTTAGATTACTTAAGTGTTTGATGATTGTTTTACAACTGTTCACTAGTAGATAATAATGGAGAGACCAAACTTCCCTTTCTCTCTCAGCCTCCTCAACTTTTATAAGCATCTCCGGCATTTTAACCTAAAGAGGCAATGCTTTCATGTTTATCAAACAAAGGATAGACTGAATGAAAACTCTGAACTCTTTGTAATAGCTGACAATACAATTGAATTATATTTCTACCCATTTGCCATTCCAACAAAGTTAAACAGTACAGCATTTATCTTATGCACAAACTGTGGGTGAGAATGTGTCCCCATGCATGCAGGTGTATATAATAATCTATGTTAAAAGGACATTGCTGAGGTTGCAATGTCAAACACTTAGAAGTTAGGAAATGTCAGAATTAATATTGTTTGAGACATTTTAGTTTGGCCCTTTTTTGGGTTAGCAACATGATAATCTTGTTATACATGGCCATGTACTGTCTCATTCAGTTTTCAGAATGGACTAGAACTGCTTTGGTGCTGAATCAGGGTTACATAGTAAAAGACTGTTGTCTGAAGGGTCCCCCTTCATTTAGGGCAGAAGCAGGATGGTCACTAATTGTGTATTCCTCATTTCTAGGTCCCAGTCCTGAGACCCTGGAGTCTGTTTGCAGAGTGCTGAGAATGCACAGTTGCAACTGAAAGTAGTGGAGCTGTGCTTTGATTCTATGAAGTACTACATAATGCTAAGAAGCCTGAAAAATCAGGTCCTGGACATCTTAAAATTGGTATTCTAAATTATGAATACATTATTCTTTGTGTTCCATTATCCATCTGTAAAATCTGAGTACTAATCCCCCCTTATCTCAGAGGACAGTTGTGAACACGTAAAAATCACACCTGAAGGGTGGTTACAGAGCGGATGGAGCTAGACTGTTCTCAGTGGTGGCAGACGATAGAACAAGGACCAATGGTCTCAAGTTTTAGCAAGGGAATGTTAGATTAGATATAAGGAAAAACTTAGTACTAGAAGAGTACTAAAGTGCTGGAACAGGTTACCCAGAGAGATTGTGGAATCTCCATCTCCACAGGTTTTTAAAATCTGGCTTGACAAAGGCTAGGGTGAGATGATATAGGTGGGAATGGTCCTGCTTTGAGCAGGGAGTTGAACTAGATGACCCTTCCAATCCTAATTTTGTGTGATTTCTATGAACATAAATTCATTAATGCTTGTGAAGCACTCAAATACTACTGAGATGAAAGCTACAAAAAAACCCTGGACAGAATGAATATACACTTAAAGGAGATGTAATCTGCATCAGATACAGAGCAGGTGTATATTAGGTTCCCCATAGAAAGGAAGAGGAATCAAGGATCAGACTGCTAATCTGAGCCAATATCTGGTCTTTGATCTGCCTCCAAGGCAGCAAAACTACATGCAATCACTCACCTTAGCCTTGTGGCAGTACCACAATTGTATTTCATGCTGATTTACTGCCAGGAGGGTTATGTTAAATAAAGGCCTCTCTCAAGTTGCCTATTATCTTTCCACAGTCTGACTGGCCCTAGTAACATCCCTCTCTTCATTCATTTTAAACTTTTTTAATTTAGACTTGAAAACCCTATATTTGCAATAGCTTAGAGATATTGGAATTGCTCAAGATCAAGCCGATAGCATGTTTGCTATTGGTGTCAATCAATTAGCTGATGTGACTTATTTCCTATGTGTTTAGTTACAGGGATATTACATGATGCAAAGTCAACAAATGACTAGCAAAACTAGGTGATAAGGAAGAGATCAAAGGTTTGTTTGCTTTTTCCTCCTTAATCTATACCTTGTTTCCTTCAGAAAACTGTAGTACAGCAATAGCTAGTTATCAGATTTCAGCCACATGATCTTCTAATCCATCAGTAAAAGAAATAATGAACCATTGAGAGGCACCTGTCCAATGTGTATTTGGGGGGGGGGGGCGGGAATTCTTTATCAGCTGCAGAAAGAAAGGGAAGAATGAAAACAAAAACCTACAACAATAATATCAGAAAGCAAAACATTTTAGTGGGCTTGAGTGGTTTCCCTTTTGAAGGATTGAAGTGTATTTGTGTGCTATATCAGAGGGAACTGCTAGTCCTCTGTTCTTGTAAAAAAAAAAAAAAAAAAATCAGACTTTCATCAGGCATCTAAAACTGAAGCTTTAAAAAAAAAATTAAACCACTAGCCACTCTAAAAATGTGAGCCAAGAATGACATACCCCAGGCAACAGCAGCAATGTAAGAATCCTTCATCTGCAATGGCAACATATCTCAACCCTGACCTAACCCTGCAGGGGCTGTAGGTATGAGATGAGAGGGTATATATCCCATGTCTACAATTCAGTCATCAGTCTTTCCACTGAAACATTCAGTGAGGATACCAATTAGTGTAAATAGCTTGTAATTACCAATGGTTATTTCTTTAATGTGGATAGCTGCTCTCTAAAAACTGGAACACACCAGCTCATTTCACATGGACCATAGAACAGCCATCAGGTGGTAACAATTTGAAGTCACTAAAAACCTGCTCCAAAATGAAGCCAGTGACTCAGAGGTGTAAGGCTTAGTCTTGTACAGTTAGTCTCAAAGCTGCAATGTAGTTGCAGCATTGTTTACCTTGTGCTTTATTTAATCAATAATGCAAATGATTTCCAACAGCTAGCATGCTCACTAGATACTTGTGTTTTAATGAATTTTCTAGAAGATATTTCTGTATCTAATTCATGTCTGCCCTTTTGCTTTCAGATATACCATTCTCTCCCAAAAATCAGTCCTTTTTAAACCCTGTTCTGACTCTTACCACCACTTCATTTCTCCATCTCTTCTAAGCTTCTTAGGCATTTTTTGTTCTGATTTGCCTTGTTTTTTCTCACTGCTAATTCTACTTGATGGTCTTGTTTCTTACCCCTTGGCTCTGCCAACACCACACACACACAAATGACCACTTGCTGGTCAAGTCCAAGGCCTCTTCCCATTCTCCATGACCCATGTGTCACATCTGACTCTTTCAGTTACATCATTCTACTTGCATTTTTCCTTCTATACATTTTTTCCTCTTACTTCTTGAGCCACTTTCCCACTGTCTTTCAGTTGGTGGTTGCACTTCTTACCCCTGCTCTCCATCATTACATTCCCATCCCCATTCAATACCCAGATATTATATCTGAAGACCTACATTGCTCTAATCACCTATATTATCATCTTCTATTCCTTTTGGTCTTGCATTTGCAGTAGCTTCCCTAATCGTGCTTCTCCGATATTTTAAACTCAACATGTTAAGAAGAGAGCTCTATCCTCCTCCACATTGAGATCCAATTTCCACCTTTCCTTATCTCTTTAATATGCACCTTCTTCATTTCTCATTTTCAGGGGTTGATACTTCTCCCACATTTTCATTTTGCCTCTTACTGCCACCCCTCACATTTAGGTAACTGCTAAAAGGTACTGTTTTCTCCTCTGTTATGACTTCAGGAATGATCTTCTCATCTCAATCCCTGCTGCTAAAATCTTTGCCTATGCACTGACATTTCTTGCTAGGAGTGCTCTTCTCAGGCCCACCTGATATGTGCTTCTTTCCCCTCCAATCTGTCTAAAATGTGGGTGCTGAAATCATGTTTTTATCCCCCACTCTGGGTATATCATTTCCCTGTCCTCTTTTTCTGACTGTAACTACCCTTACAACACAAATTTGTTATAAGGGAAATGTAAAATCCTTGCCTTTGCTGTCAAGGCTCTGGATGGTTCTGCTCCTGCCTGTATCATCTGTCATACTCGACTCATGTCCTCTACCATTCATCTCTCTTATTTGTTTCTTTTTCCAAGAAGCACTGCCATACTTCCTCCAACATAATTTTTTGCTTTTCAGTATCCTCCATGATCGCCTATGTCATGACTTCCATCTGCTTTTTTAGATCCCTCCTCTAAAGCCACATACCCTCTAACAATAATTCACTCCACTGTGCCAACCTTCTATTTATTTGTCAATTAAAATAATAAAGCACAAATATGATGCCTATGTGAACAGACACTCCAGTGATAAGCACAATGCAAATGCTTAGAGGACAGAAATAGCACCACATACATTTAAACAGTCCCATAATCACATTTTGTACATTCCCCTTTCTTCAACTCTTGTCTGATAATGTCACTATCCACGTCCCATTTTATTGTAAACAGAAACTGTTGGCCTCATTTTCCAGGGCACTCATCAACTGAGGCACGTACTGACTTCACTCATGGATGCCCAGTGCTTTCTGAAAAATGGGGTTACATATCTTTATTCTCTATATAAAGAACTGTACACAACTGCAGCCCCATATGCTAATATTATATAATTTGAGTATTTCAGTTAGCATAGATGGTCTTGACAGCCACTGATTTCATCTACCAAGTGGCCTGGCTTGTATTTCTTCCAAGATATTACTATTCATTTACCACAGCCCTTTACAGGAGATGCCATAAGATTACAGCATAACTCAGATGGAAGGCATCAGTAAGCAGCTGGCCTAGAAGTTGACCTGAAAGTTGCTCCTCTGTATAGAAAACAAAAAGTTTGCTTTGACAGTAAAATCTTTCTTCCTGTCTTCTGGCATTATGAACCCTCCTCCCTCTTCACGGGCACATATGCATACACATGCATGCATGCATGCATGCGCACATACACATACACCACATTTGTTATATCTCCATAATAAAAAGACTAATCTTCTTCAATTAGTGCCAGAAGTGCTTACATTTGTGCCTGCCTATCATCCTTTCTGCTTCCATGACAATCATAGCAAATGTTATATGGACTGCAGTGAAAGGTGACCTACAAAGGGAAACAAAATAAATATTCCTGAATGGTTTTGCTTCTTTACTAAATGCCAAAAGTAAGGGGTGCTGAAAGGGATTATGGGGAATGGGAAAGGGAGCAGGAGAAGATGAAGGTGTCAAAGGCTTTTTTTTCACTTCTTATTTTATCTTAGAATAACAGAAATATTAAGTTGCATTTTCTCTGCTTCTGCTAGAGTACTCCCATGAGACTTGGAGTGGCAATGTTCTCAGCCTTTAGATTTTGAACCTTCCACAGAAACAGCTTTTCTTCTCAGCCTGTCACAGGTCTGAGCACTGTATGTGTTAATATAAGGAATAAACAAAACAAAGTTTTAAACAGTTTTACTCATAACCCTTCCTCTCACAAGCATTCAGCTCCCAATAACATAATAATCACATTTATTTTCAAGCCTCCAGGAAAATAAAAGTGTTTAAACAAAAACCTGTAAAAAAGAACCCCACATCTTTTAGACTTTCTTATTTATAATAAATAATAAAAAATACATCTTTCATTTTCTCTTTAAAGATCAATGGCAAGTATACTATGGAAAGGCTGTTTCCTTTCCATGTGAATTTAATAGCCCAGAGAGGTGACTGATATGACTTGGCCATTTTTATTCTTCACAAAGAAAAGTTATAGAAGCTACCACTGGGGTCACTGGAAGTGTATGCATGTAGAGTTTTTGCGCACTCTGAATCAACTTCTAAATTTCCTAGTGTTTTCTATATATATATATTTGTTTTTAACCATTTTTGCTGTGAAGTCATTATTTTACATTTGAACATGTTCGGTGTTGCCTCCTGCTGTCTCCAGACGGATGGCTCTAAGTTATGAACTATTCTTAAAAAGCCCTACACTGGGTCTGCAAACATGTCTTCCCATGCACTTGTGGAGGGCTCCAACAACTAATTCTACACTAAGAGTACCTTTTTAAGATTTATAGTAATTCATTGCCAAAATGGGTAATTGAATGACTAGCCCCAAATATTCAAAGAATCTATAATAAAAATCCTAAGATTTCTCTCTCTCTCATTCTGACAAATGCCTTAATAACACAGTCAACAGTGGAAGCTTTATTCACTAGTCTGTAGAACCATAAGCAGAAAGTGAATTGGCACAAAGCTGCTGATGTGACACGTGACATTAGTTTCTAGAGATGGATGACAATTAGACACTAATTAGAACTAGTAAACTTCATAGCTGTAACTGAGTCTGGTCCAAGAAGCCCTGGGCTGGCCTGTAGGGTCCCCTGCCAGCTGGGGCTGCTCTGACAGGGCTGCACATGCTGTGCATAAATAAACTCTGGATCTGTTTGCTCTGGAGTTAATTGTTCCTGGGCACACATTCAACCAGCCAGCATGCCCAGGAGCAAAAAAAAACTCAGGAGCAGTAAGCTTTGGAGTTTATTCATGTGCACTAATCGCACGTGTAGATGCATCTACTGTGATATAAAGGGGTGCTTTTACTATCACATTGTATGATACTGAAAAGAAATGTAAAAGATCACCCCCCTGCAAAAAAAAGACAAAAAAAAAAAAAAAAAA
>NW_017729024.1:142630418-142644917 GCF_001723915.1 Gavialis gangeticus | reverse complement strand
AAAAAAAAAAAAAAAAAAAAAAAAAAAAAAGACCAGGGGTCAACTAATTAAAAGGAACAAAGAATATAAAAACAAGAATGGGATTGAGTTTCTAGGGCCACAATTATGGTCTTAGAAGGCAACATTACACAGAGAGCACCCACAAAGGCATCCAAGTAGAAGACAGTGAATGTAGCCTATGGAATTCAACTGAGATGCATGGGCAAACAGTTGAAAAGAAATGTCTTGCATTACAAACAACTCTCAACACCCTGTTCAACCTCCTTCATCTAAACCAGGGATGTCCAAATTCCCAACATCTGGGGGCCACATGTAGCATCAGTGTGCAACCTCCAGGCTGCACACCATGCCAGCCACACACTGTGGCAGTGGGCCTCCGGGTTCATACTCCCAGCCCCTGCCATGGGGCCAGTCAGTGGTGCACAAATCCTCAGCATCCTCCTTCCCCCACACCCCCCATGTGGCATTGTCAGATGCATGCTGCGCCCCTATCCCTTCTGTGACCCCGCCCATGTGGACTGCATCGACAGTGCGCAGCCACTTCTCCTGCCACACAGGCAGCACTGGAGGCCTTCCATGCCCCTGCTGCATGGGCAGTGGCAGGGCCACCCTGCTGCACAGAGAGCACCAGCAGTGCATGAGTTTTCTGGGGCTCTGCAGCTGTGAGAAGTGGCTGCAGGGGCACCCATGCTGGCCTCTCAGGCACTGCATATGGCCTGTCCTCATCTAAACTGGTAAATACCCATACTGGCCAGTACTAGAAGTCTGCTAATGAGAAAATTCTGAATTTGAGGGTTATGAATAGAAAGCACACAGATAAAATGATACATGGAAAAGCACAGCCAGAGACAGGGGATGGGGCACAACTGTGTTCTGGGCAAGTACCACAGGTTCCATCAATTCCTAAGGATCATAGTTCAGAAGGTTTCCACTATTGGTGACACCATCCAGGCCCAAGCCCCAGCACAAGTAAGCCTTTGCCACCTGTACAGGAAGATTTGAATCGTGCAACCTGGGCTTAAGGAAGAGATCTTTCCTTCATGTGGCTGCTGTGAACCTGGTCACTGAGATTAACTACCAAATCGTGAGGAGACCCTATGGAAACAGTGGCAGCATTGAGAGGCCTTGAGAGATTCTTCTTCATTTGGGTATAAAAGAGATGGATGTCATCAGCTTTTGAAATGAAAGGAAAGTGATAAAAGCATCAAAATGAGAGCCCTATGGAGAATTTTTTTGTTTCTTCCCAGGGAAAATAATGGTAATACAATTTTTTGCTCTCACAGGAACATGCCAAGGTGCCCCAACACTAATTAGCAGAGAATACTTCTGAGCAAACAGAGGTACAACTACCAAATGTGACAGCTAATAAAGTGTAGCAGACATTTTTTGATGTAAACATCTGTCCATTTGAAACAAGATTAAGGGCTAGAGCCATAGAGGGGTGCAGATGCTGAAATGGAGATCACTGCTGTGTTTATTAGTACTCTGGCTGACAGTGAAATTTAAGGTCCCAAGTTAGATGCCCATATTTCTCAAACTGTGCACAGTGAGAGGTGGATGCCTAAGGAAGGAATTCATAGGAGCCAGCAAACATTTAAATGAGCCTAGAAGAAATGCCAAAGAATGGAACAGGGTTTAAGCTCTAACCCCTTCAAAGGCAGCTAGGCACTTACAGTTGCTTGGGATTTTCAGCCATAAACCCAATCCTTCCTCAAGCTAAATATTCCTTTCTCCCAAACAAAATCACAGTGTGAGGGCTCTACTACTCCGTACACAAGGGTCCATTGGTTAGTACAATAATTTGGAAAATGGGAGACTTGTTTTCAAATCCTCAGTTACCTGACTTGAAAATTTGCTAACCACCAAGCTATGGAGCATTAATGGGAGGAGTCTCTCTCAATCTCTCTTGTTGAAGTTGAAGTTACTGCAATCAGCACAAGTAAATAAATACTCATTGGAGGAAGGACTTGCAACCTGATTCTCCTGCAAACTAGGTGAGTGCCTTAATCACAGAGCTCATCTCTTGCTTTTTCCTCTCTCTCTCTCTCTTTGGCCAAATGAATATTTAATTATTTAGACAAAGTGGGCCAGTTTCAAGAGGAGAGTTACTGTGGGATATCCTATGGCCAGTTAGGTAGGGTTCCTTTAAGCTATGGGTGACTTTCATTCAGTTCTCTGCTTTAATAGTATCAATGGTCAAGCTTGAGTCTCCCAATGCTCTAATCCTGGCTATAACAGGGGACATGTACAGTCACTCCCCCAAAATCTTCTTGCTGGCTTTTATGTGCTCTAAATGTAGCAGATCAGGCTTCACTAGCAAGATAGGCAGGAAAAATGCCTACCTTGAGAATCCAGTCGTGGATTTTGAACAACTTCGTGTCAGCAGTCCTTAAGGTGATTTTTCACATGGCCACTGACAGATAGGTGTGTGTGCATGGACTTGAATTTTGAAAAGGACAGTGGAAATAGTGTAGCACATCATCACATCTAACACAAGATATATTTTTATCCAGTTGAAGAGATTAGAAGATTTGCTAATATGGTAGGGGCCTAGAGCTACATTATTCAGCTTAAGATAAAAGGAAAAACAAATATAACTTTATTTGAATGTGCACAATTTGCCAGATTATATATTAAATAAATAAAATCCTCCCAAACTAGGCAAAAATAGTCAAAATATATTGTTTCATTAATGATGTAGTTATTATAGTTAAATGTACATATCTTATTCAGATTTATAAAACAACAACTATTTTTCTTGAGTGCCTTAACAGTGCCTCTAGGACTTCAGTATCAATCATTTCAACACCTGAGTTAATATTACCATACCTAAATTGAGGTTTTTAATTAGAGCTAAAAACAGTCTACAGAGTTGTGAAACAGAAGATATTACCAGGAATGGCTAACAGACAGCTAAATTGCAGAAGAAAGGATAGTATGAATAGTGGAACATCATGACCATTAAAAAGGAGAGAAGAGAGATTAGCAGGAATCAGATAGACCATAATGGAGTCATGAATTCAATTGTCGTTTGCAGTAATGCTTGATTAGAAATGCTGCTGCCCCTCCCAGGCAGCTAGTTTTATAATTTGGGTGGCACAGGAGTCTAAGGGAGAGAGGGTGCAGCTGTACCACTACACGTCCACCCCTGGATCAGCCCCTGTGTGTATGGACTTCAGTCACCTGTTGGGTTAGAAAGCGGTTGAGTCAGAGCACCTAAGGAAGCATTAAAGTGCCCAAGTCCTTTTGTTAATATTACCTCAATTCATTTTATATAGGTCATCAAACAACCCCTAGAAAAGAATAGCTTTCAGTCAGTACGGACCTGGATTTGAACAACCATTATTAACCCTAAATGCCTCCAAGTCTTATTTCCTCAAATTCAGTTATTTTAAATAATAATTATCAGAAAAAAAACAGACAACCCAGAATATGCAACAGTAAATACTAGGTCAAGATAATTGCTTATGCCAGTTCAGATCAGCTCTGCATTGCAGATGCGACAGCAAGGGAATATGATAACAGTTTTCAAGTATTTGAAAGGCTGTCAAACACAAAGTTGTGGAATGTTCTTCATTGGACATTTTCCAGAAGAAGCTGGATAGATCTCTGTCTGGGATGATTTAGGAACAGCAAATCTTGACCCTGTATAAGAAATTGGACCTAGTGAACCTAGACATCCCTTTTAGCTCTATGATTCTGTTCTGTTCTATTCTATCAGAGGTGCAAACCATAATTTCACAGCAGAGAAGAAAACCAGACATTTCTAAACTTAGCCTAACCTTGAATGGTGAAGCATTGATATGCCTGACTCCTTCAAATCAATTTTGTTTTCACACCACAACTAAATTACAGGGATGAATCCCAGAGGCTAAATCTTTATATTCCATTAAACTAAATTCCAAACATTGATGAACCATGATATTAGATTCCAACATCATATATTTAAATGGAGTTTAACTTCTTAATTTGAATGTATTGGTATAATTAAATTGTGGCAATTCAATCAAAGAGATGTTTGCCACTACTGAAGTTAATAAGGCATAAAAAGTGTGAAAGCAGACAGGAAGCTAAGGTTTATATATACCAAGGATACACTCATGGCTACAACTTAATTTGATTCCTTAGGTATCCATTTAACTCATTTTGCAGCTAGCAATAACTGCCTACTGCATCTATTGTAAAAAAATGCATGCCTTTGCAGTACATCTTCTTAGGTAAGATGGTCTCCTTAAGGAAGGACAAGGTAGAAGAGTCATTCACCACTTGTCATTTTCTTCTGTGATGGAAATATGTTTCGTGTGATAGCCATCATTCACAGTTTCTGGTTCTGAATATTCTGGATTGTATCAGACACTGTATTAAACAACATCACATAATTACAGTCTGCCAAACCCTCAATACAGCTTGTTCCCATATTCTACAACTGATTCTGTAAGACTGAACAATCTCTGAGCAACATAAGTGTACTGCAGGGAATCAAAACTGTGGAAAAATTAGTATAATTTAAATGTGTGACCCTAGTACTGAAGGAAGGGCACTCTAGGACTCTAAGCATTTTCTTGTGTTATGTCAGTGGTTCTCAACCTTGATTGGCATGCCTTGAGTTTCTTTTGAGGGTGCCACAGGATGCCACACAGTATTAGCACTGTTAGGTGTACAAACATGGTTCACAAAATAAACCCAAAGATTTCAAACAGGACATCCAGAATGTTATTAACACTCTCTCTGTTGTGGCCTTTCTGAGTTCTTGGCAACAGAAAAAATACTCTATTATTTTCCTATAATTAGAAAATGATTAAAAACAAAGAGCTGGCATTTTTGAGGGGTTCCTTGAGTCTAAGAAGGTTGCAAACCACTGCCTTATGTGGTAGAGAGCACTTCACTTACACATGTGCATACATGTATTTTAAAAGTTTATACATATTTTCTTACTTCAGCTACAACAGAATAGTTCATTTCTGGCCAACATAACTTTCATATCACCCTGCTCCTCATGAGTGCTCACCTAGCCAAACTTTAATTTGGTCTATTCTTGATTTTCTCTCTCTAATTCAAAATGAGGTGTTCCCAAACTGGCTGCTTATTTGTGCTGTTTATTCCTGTTTTCAGGGTATGGAACAAGAACAAAAGGGAAAAGGAGACAATAACCATAAGGAACTCAAATTTGTTTTTCCCCAAAGAGGAAGAAAATATTCAGCACTGGTTAGGCCTCATCTAGAACGCTGCATGTAGTTTTGGGCTCCACATTTTAAAAAGGACATGGAGAAGCCAGAGAGGGTTGAGGGGCAGGCAACTAAAATGATAAAGGATTAAGAAGGTAAGCCATACAAGGAGAGGCTGAAGAAAAAAGGCACGTTCAACTTGCAGAAAAGGAATTTAAGAGGCAACATGATGGAAGTCTTCAGATATCTGAAGGGAAGTTGCAGCAAAAGTA
The DNA here is from genome assembly GCF_001723915.1 of Gavialis gangeticus. Taxonomy (NCBI): domain Eukaryota; kingdom Metazoa; phylum Chordata; order Crocodylia; family Gavialidae; genus Gavialis; species Gavialis gangeticus. Next base: position 142,639,480 of record NW_017729024.1, on the reverse strand, counting down.
GTCTTTATATTGGGTATCAAGAAAAACTTATTCACTGTTAGGACAGTGAGGCAGAGGAATGGACTGCCTAGGGAAGTTGTGGAATATACATCACTAGAGTTGTTCATGAAGAGGTTGGATAAGCATTGGTCAGGGGTGATCTAGCAGTAGCTATGCCTGTGCTCAACTGTGTGGCAACCTTTACTGGGACTAGAAAGGAATTATTTTCCTTTCCTGTTGCCATGTGTCAGATTTATTTTCCCTTTTTGCTTTCCTCAGAAGCCATGGGTGTTGGCTGCAGCCAAGGCTGAGGATTTTGACTGGGCAAAAACCTGGAGGTTCCTGGCTATAGGGTCTTGCTCTTCTGCTCCAGGTCAGACTGATTACAATACCTAGAGTCAGGGAGAAACTTTACTCCATGGTTAAACTGGTACAGATCAGCCTGGAGTGGAGGGGGATGTGCCTTACTCTATAGCTGTGGTATGGGGGCAGCCCTCATCAATGGATATCTTCAGCATATTTTAACAACCTCTGTAACAGCAGGACACCATCTGTCATTGTGTCCCTGCTTCTCTTTGGTAGGTTAAGGTGCTATGCCTTGTGGCTGTGTAACAGGATTGACTCTATGGGCATGCCCTCACATACATGGGCATGCTTTTTGCCTCTGGGCACACCACTGCATGTGGGATCTGGTGCAGGGCAAATTATCCTGGGTGGGGTAGGTGAGGTTGGGGCCAGTACAGGTGTTGGTCCCAGCAGCCTTACCTAGGGTCTCCCAGAGCAGCAGTAGAGATGATCCAGCTGCTTGGAGCCTGGCTGGACCAGAAGGTAGCTCTGGCTGGGCCGGCTCTATTTCTGGGGGGTGCATGCTGCTGTCATGTGCTCTGCCCCCTTTTTTTCCAGCACCTTTTTTGACATTAGGATCTCCCAGTGTCAAATTTTGGCTCCGTGCTCAAATTAGCAGCGTGGTGAATACTTGCACATGTACCACATGCAGCTTGCGGTGCCTCAGACTGCATGTACATACTTATTTGGACATGTCTTATAGTTTTGATAATAGGCTAGACAAGATCTGTATGGGATAGGGAGGATTTTGCTTTGGGCAGCAGGTTGGACTAGATTACCTCCAGAGATCCCTTATAGCCCTAGCTCTATGACTCTATGGGAGTGCCCAGACAAATGCAGATGTTTGTTGCCCCAAGGACAAGTAGCAGCAGCACAAGATATGCTGCTGCTACTTGTCCCTAGGGAATACCTGTGCCATGCATGGTCTGGCATGTGGCAGGTTACCCTGGGTCGGGTAGGGGAAGCCTGGGCCAACAACTGTGCTGGCCTGAGCAGACTTACCTGGGATCCTGGGAGCATCCCAGGGCTGCAGACATGGCAGAATGCCTGGCCCATAGCTGGAGTGTGGCTCCAGCTGGCCAGGCTCTAGTTTTGGGTAGCACATGCTGTCACCACATGTGCCACCCCACTTCTTTTTACTGTAGGTTTTTTTGACCCGGGGATCTCCTGGGGTCAAAGAAACCTCTGCTCTGCAAGGTAGCAACACAGGGAATGCCTGCAGGTCTGCAGTGCCACATACTGTATGTCCACACTCATCTGGATGCAGCTTATGATTCTGCTAGTCACACTGAATGGAAATCTAAGGCTGCTGCTTCTAACAAGAATTTTCTGTGTAAGCAGTTGCTGTAGGAACCTTATGAAACTGGAAGGAAGAAGGTTGGATGATGTACCCGATAGTCTCTTATCCAAGACAGGATCCACCATAGGAAGGAATCTGGCCCTACTGGTCTAGGTATGGTTCTTACAAGGCTTCCTTCATTCCCTTCTAGGTTATGAGGCCACGGCTAAGGAACCGTCACTTTAACATTGGCCTTTTTTCTTTTAGCTAGTTAAGGCCATTTTTAAATTTTTATTTTTTCAAGGAACAGCTGTGCAAGACAATATATGGAACAGAAAAACTCATAAATCAAGCTCCTGCTACTGTCTGCATGCAATGCCGTGTTCAAGTATCCAGTATTCAAGGTGTGGTCACACAAATGCTTGCAGCCATTTCAAAAGAGGAATGTTTCCCACAGGCATCACCTGGTACTTTCTTATTGTTATCTACAAGGAGCTGGCTGCTCAGTGACAGCACTGGTGCCACAACTTCAACTAAGTAACAGCCTGCTTTGAGATAAAGCATCTTACCATTGAAGCAGAGAAGAGAGAGCAGAGGAAGGAAAAAGAAGAGAAATCCTGGCCTACAGCCATGTGGAAAGACCTGCAATAGCTGTGGCTCACCTGAAGTAATCTCAAGACCCATGCTAGAGGTCATCCCCAAATTGAGGGATTGCCAACAACGAATTGTTGTTTGAGCCAAGACAGATTCTAATATGGCAACTTTAACACTCCTCCATCCAGTGTTAAAACTTAGATTTGAATTATTTGCAGACACCGAACAATTAGAATATACCAGCTGTTCGGAGAAATTCTCCAATTTGAAGAGGCTCCAACTATGTGTCCACACCCCTAATTGTATGTAAGGCAGTTTGGCTACATGTAGCCAGGACAGAGTAAACATCCTACAGTAGATTTAAAAACTTCACTGCTGAAGCATTTAAATTTTTACAAAAAAGGTTGCCTAGCTTAAGCATAGGCTGGAAATTAAACAAAGTTATTTGCTTATGCAAATCTGAATTTGGGCCATAAAAGTGGTCATGTTAACTGCTCCAAAGACCTATAGCTGTAGAAGCAAAGGTCCATGTTTGTTACAGCACGTGTCTGGTTACCAGGTTGCTACTATAGAGGAATTTTTGCCCATATTCCAAAACACTTGATATAAACAAACATTGAAAAGACTTGTTGAATATAAAAAAAAATTAGATCTTGTTCTGCAAAACCAAGAGATGGTTACAATGACAGTTTGTGTATGTGTAGTGGAATTGAATAAATCATCATCTATTGAGAATGGAATTAGTCACTAACCCTTCCTCCCCCAAGGCTAAATTCTGCTTACTGCACTGAGGACACATTTACATACCTGTAGTTACACTATTGAAAGCATCAGAAACAGCTCTAATGGATATTCCTATTTAGACTTAAGGGGTCAAGCATTTTTAATGAATGCTAAGAAACAGGGAGGGAATAGATGGATACATAATAGAAAATAAAATATTGGCAACTAGAAGTGAAGTCTAACTACCTTATTCTTCATTTTTACTTGCATCTGGGTTTTATACAGTTGACATTTTAAATGACTACTTTACACTCAACTGCCTTTAGTGACATGCCAAAGCCATTACTGTTCTTCTACTAGTCTCTGCTTTGTTTTTAAAGCAAGTAATAATTACATTGGGATTATTTTGGAGTATGCAATTGGTTTACTGTTTGCTACATTACTGGAACACATGCTTTAAAACACCTCATTTTACTATGCCTTTGTAACTAGCAATTGAATTCCCTATCATTCTATGTGCATTAGTGAAGGCAGTAATAGTTCATGCTTCAGAATGGCAAAACTACTGGAGTACATATTTAAAACTTCAGTTTAAATAGAGTAGTTTGTGCTTAGCCATCATCTTCTCATCTATCTGTTTGCAACTTATGCCATATTAGTGTTCTTTTCCTTCCTTAGTCTGTAACTATCTAATGGATGCAAAAAAGAAAAAAAAGCAGGGAGGGGGAGAGGGAGAGCTGAGTTTTAGAACTTCAAAACTGCTCCTAGCACATATACAGTTTGATACCATGCCCCTTGGCCCTGACACCCTTCCCATCTCCAATTTAAAAGAAGATAGGTCAAAATTCAGTTCCTTCCCTTTTCTTCCCTATTCCCCCAGCCACTACACTTCATATTTGGCAAATATAGAACATTTCTTGGTAAGGAAGACTGGTTTGTTAGTTTTTCCATCAAGAACTTGGTCACTAAATTTCATAATAAGGAAGCAGGGTCTCCCCAGCTTGTTTGTTTGACATGTTGGAGGGTTATTTGAACTAATGGGATACCCCCTCCCCTACCCCCAACAAGGAAGGTGAAAACATGCCCAGGCATGTGCAACAAAAAGGAGTCAGCTGTAAAGTTAAAGTTGTTTTAATGTGTTACAAGTTCCCCAGGAATAATTTAAGCCTCTCTTCACCTGATCTCAAAGGTGGTCATTCATTGTGAATTGTTATTAAAATTGTACCCAATATCCAGAACTGAGAACTTATTTTAAGGAAACAATTAAAGGATCCTGATGTGATACACCTTGAAATTCCAACTCACTTTTGATTTTAATTATAGTATTAATGTCTGGAAAGATGTTAAGACAGGATTTACAGAATTACCCTATCGCTTCACTCATCTAGCTTCTAATTGAAAAAAAGAGTTTGCTTTTTGACAGATCAGGTCATGTGATTAGTTTCAATTTAAACAGTGATAAAGGTTTGATGGCATGCAATCTCAGATCAAGTGAAGCAAGCAAGAAATCAATAAGATGATCTGGTTTGTATTATAAAATAGCATACTAAGGAGAAATGAGTGGAGACTACTGCTTCATTTTTCCACTTTCTTTATTGTCAACAAATTTATATTTAAAATATTAACGTCCAAAAATGTGTGTGTAATAAATACTTCATTTTGGGCTGTAATAAATAAAAAAAAAATATTAACAAGGAATGCACTTTGCCAGCCACAAATGTGGGTAGTTCTTGAAAAAAATAAAAGGAAAAAAAAAAAAGAAAGATTATGGCCGTAGTTCACAGTTAAGCAGCTAAAAGCTGCTTGTTACAGCTGTTCCACAACAGGGAGCTCTCCCTACTTGCCCCTTCCAAAAATGTATTCACAGTTTAAGTCCTCCATCCAAACTGCTCATTATGGAGCCAAAAGTCTCACACTGCTGAGTTTAAGACAAAAAAAATCTTTAAACGTGCATGACACAAAAGCTACAGTCCAAAGAACTCCTTGTCACACCAATTTAGGTCCACCAGTAGGTTCAAGGCCTCTGTCTGGTCCCAGCCCAGCACACCACAAGAATCAAGTTTTCGTACCACCGCTCATCCATCATCAACATACCAATCGCTCCACTGCCTCCACTGTAGATTTCACAGTGAAAAAATGTCCTTTTGGTTTAAGAAAGTCAGTCCCCTTTAGTTGCATCTTTGCAGCAGCATATTCAGTGCATATTCCATTCTGTTTTTTAGTTCCAAAGAACATCCAGACATGAGAAGAGTTGTCAGACGAAACGTCGTTGAAATCCTGTCTTCATTGATGTAGGTAAGGAGGTACTCCTCACTTTGATTGCAGATGATTATTTTTGTGTGGTCATGGTAAAAGTTCACCTGCAGAGAAAAAAAAAAAATACAAAAAACTCCTGATATTGTACTTTTTCCTCTAGCAACATTAAGGCTTAGCATGAAATGGAAAGTCACCAGCTCAGATGTGCAAGCATTTGTTGTTACAGGCACATATATTGAGCTCTGTTCTACAAGAACTCACCTGAAATGTGCCATCATTGAAGAGCATCATTAAGGCTTTGTCAGATTTTAGCCACTGTAAGAGGTAAAGCCTGGGCCTGCGAACATCAGTTAAGCTAGGCAGATCTCCTCCCTAGAAAGAGAGAAAAGGCATCATTGTCAGCTTATGCTTTGTGAAAGTTCCACTGTTTACAATTCAGATGCTGAAGAGCCACAAACTTACATCCATGAGGTTCTCCTCCATGTAATGAGAGAAGTATTTCAGAACAGTTACTTGGCTGATGAATTGTTCAGGAGCATCTGTAGCTGGAAACACAGAGCACTGGCCTAACTCAGCATAGTAATGGACTGTTCTGAAAGACAAAGAAAAACCCACAAATATTAGTCAGATGTAAGCTCAGGGGTAACATTTTTGGTAGCCAGAAAAATAAAGTCTGTTTCTAGTAACAACTGAAGCATTTACTTTTTGTCTGGTAGAAGGCTCATGTGTGCTCCATTGTTGAAAAGAACACCAACAGTGTGATCTGACAGCTGATAGCCAAAGCCATATTTGTTAGAGTAGTCCACCCATTTTGTAACCCATTGGAAGGATGCTGTCAGCTGTTCCTTGGGAATGCCATCTGCTTCTGGCATGTTCTCAAGGCAGCCTCGCAGTACCCTTGCAACTGTATCAGCAACACTTCCCATAGTGCTGTCTTCCAGGCCTGGAAAACACAAACAAAACAGGATTTCAGTATGTAGATGACATCATGCAGTTATCAGTTTGTGCATTTGCAGACAATCTATGCACAAGAAGGATCCTAGCCTTGCCAACCCTGTCAGGTTTAAGCGATTTCCAAAACAAGGAACTCTAACCAACAATTATTTTCAGAACAAAAAGGATATTTGTTTTAAGGTGAAAAAATCACTTATTTGAGCCCTATATCTGTTTTACATCAATTTTGGCAAGAAATTAGTACACTGATGAATTCTGTTCTCTACTCACATTCGCTGCTACTGCTGCAGCTTCCCAGAGTTCCTCTTACTATCATTCGAATGGAGTCTCTGGTCTGTTTGGTTTCTGCAAGCATTCCAGGTTTGGCTACTGTCGTGTTAGGAGGCTGGTTTTCCTAAAATAGGAAACATATGCATTTAAGTATCAACATAAATAAGTCAACATTTTTTCTTGCATAGCTCATATTAGACCTCCCTAGAATGTTCAGCATCAGACAGCCACCATTAAAAAGTAGTAAAGTAGTCTACAATATGTTTTCCTGAACTGGGATGAGGAAACTATCGGCATCGGTTTACTGAGCGTTTAGTAGCATTGTGTTTTCATTCTTTATGAAATTTGCTTGCTCAACCAGGACAAAAAGCCATTTTTATTGAACAAATTTGAGTTGTGAATGGGAACACTAGAGTCTCCAAAGTTTATAATTTTCACAGAATTTATATATTTTATTCTTAAATTAAAACAGTTCGGAAAAAAGTATCTTGCAACATTCCTTAAGTGTGTGTATGATGGTACATAAATGATAATGAAGTCTATTATAATTCTGAGATGCGGAGCAGATATTCTATACTCCTCTAAGGTTACCATACAGAAGAGAGGTAAGATATGTTTAAACTCTCTTACAATACAACTATTAATCATCTGATGTTGGTTATAAGATAAATAATATAATATTTTCTGAGACAGCCATTTACCATCCCGCCCCAATGAACTGAAATAAATTTGAACATACCTCATCTATTCTGTGTTTCAGGGGCTGCTGGGTTATTGACGTCTTTTTCAAATCATGTCTAAGCTTGTAGATTTCTTCATCTTCTTTAGGTAGTTTATCTGTGATTAGAAAACAGCTAAAGTATTTAACAATGCATATAAGTATGCTTTGCAGTGCATTGCATGCTATAAATACCCTAAACCTGAAAACAAGGGTTGAATTTATGTTATACAAAGTTGTTCTCGTCTCCCCTTCCTACAGCATTTTCTCCCCACCTGGAATATACCCAGACTCTCACGAAGTAGACATGCCATTATACCCAATGATCATCAACAGCAGTGGGTGTAGACAGGAACACTAGATTATGAAAGTGCTAAATAAAAACCTGCCACTATGTCATCAAATATCTTCTCATTAAGGCTGTAGGCTGCAGCCTACAGCCTATATCTGCCTACACCTAGGTGATAAACAGGTCAAACTAATCCCTTCATGGACACAGGAAAGCAGTTTCCCATACTTCTTGGGGGATGCAAGGCCTCCATCACTGCTATGACATTTGCTTTCATGTACTGATAAATACAAATGCAGTTACATACTTACTGTGTGTATCGAAGTATCTGGCTTTTTCCTTTTTACCACCAAAAAGAGCAGCAGCTGCTTTTTTGAAGAAATTCTTAGCTGGACTTGACAGATGAAAATCAGGAACAGTGTGACAACAGCTAGCAGAAAGTCTCTCTGGTGTAAAGCCCTGCAGAAATGAAATGTAAAAACCAAGGCTTAGACTGTAGAATACATTTAAGTCAGAGAGAATGCTTTTGAACCAGAAAAACTGTATGATACAAACCTGTACAAAAAAGTCATGTCGAATTATGTCATCTAAGGTAGGTCTGTCTTCAGGATTTTTTGACAACATGCTAGCTATCAAGTGCTTTGCAGGGGCCAGTAGAGATGATGGCAGAGTGTATCTTGCTTCCCTTATACATCTGTAGGTTTCTTTAAGGTTTGTAGTTTCAAATGGGGGTCTTCCCAGTAGCATGGTATACCTATTTAGCCAAGAAGAAAGAAATTCTCTGTACTTCAATAACTGAAGCCACTGGGAAATGGTTAAAGAGGCAGATGCAGGAAGAAGGGGTAACAATGAGTTTCCTAGCTGAGAAGCTACTTTGGAGGTTAGGCAGACTTAAGCAATTGTGAAATTGATCCAGTTACTGCCTCTCCTTTGAGAATTCAATGCCAAACCAAGTTAGGTTATCAAGGTATCATTTCAAAGGATCAAAGCTACTTACATTACACAGCCCAAGGCCCATATGTCAGATTCACAGCCATGCCCTTGTTTGTTAAGGACTTCTGGAGAAAGGTAATTTGGTGTGCCACAGATGGTTCTGAAAGGCAAAGCAATGGAAGAGTTAGTATTTCTCTTCTGGGTTGAAATACAAACATGTATTTTTTAAAAGGCAAATTTATGCTCAATCAAGATTTGGGCAGGAACGTTAGAAGCCCCTGGTAAAAATATTACCAAGTGACTGTAATATTAATATTCAGAGTCTTCCAATATGCAAGGCAGGCCATGCTAAGTTCATATCTGCAACATTAGTCATAAATCCTCCCCTCTAGAGCTCACCAGTTGAGGGGGAAAAAAAACAAGACTATGCAACAGTGCGCTATTACATGAAGGAAAATTCTGACCCATGGATCACGGGTGTTTCTTTTTGCTTATAATTCTCATTTATAAATAGTGTTGAGTTTATGCTAGCCCCTACGTTCTTGGGACTCCTACCTCCTCCTGTGTTCCAGAGGTTCCAGCCTTGCTGCCAAGCCAAAGTCACCCAATTTCAATTCCATAGTTTCATTAATGAAGAAGTTACCTACAATACAATTAAAAGAAGAGCTGGTGAGAATCTTTGTTGCAACATAGGAACGCATTAGCCGCAAGTGCCGAGTCAT
>NW_017729024.1:142623561-142625418 GCF_001723915.1 Gavialis gangeticus | reverse complement strand
ATAGTTTCATTAATGAAGAAGTTACCTACAATACAATTAAAAGAAGAGCTGGTGAGAATCTTTGTTGCAACATAGGAACGCATTAGCCGCAAGTGCCGAGTCATACTTTCAAACAAAGCCAGCAGGTAGCCAAGCTTTTTTTTTTTTTTTTTTTTAAATGAATACTTATTGTCATAACTTAAGTGTTCCAAGTTTCCATTGCAAGAGATCTGACCCGACTCTATCAATTAAACCATCAGTGTGGACATGTCTAATGGTATAATACAAATTTGTGTGGAAGTAGTCCATTTTTTAAAGTCAGCGCAAGGAGTGACTTACCTAGTTTAAGGTCTCTGTGCAGGATTTCCTGTTCATGAAGATACTTTAGCCCTGACACTATCTGCCTGAGGTAGTATCGTACTTCTGGTTCCGTCAATACCTTCCTTGCTTTCAGGATATGAGCCATTGACTAGAAAAAAGGCACAAAGGTTAGTTAAGAGGCCTTGAGTAAGTTTTACCTTGAAAGAAAGCAAGGCCAATATACAGAAAAATGACGACCTAATAAAGAAGGTATGAAATATACCTTTCTTATATTACACATTTACATTAGCTGCAGATTCCAGGTAAGTGAATAATGGATTTCTCCCAGCTGATGCTCACCCTTCTGCTGCAGTACTCCAGAAGAATGTATATATTTTCTTTGTCTTCGAAGTAGTGGTAAAACTGTACAACATGTCTATGATTAAGCATTCTGTGCAGCTCAATCTCTTTGTCAATCTGAAGGGATAAAGAACAAAGGTTATTACCTTTGCTGCTCTCTGAGGAGACAGCGCCAGCGCACATAAAACGTTTCAGGAACAGGGATGGGCAATCCAGCGCACAAAGAGATTTTTTTAAGCAACAGTCACTCATGCACACACGCACCTTTTCCCTTTGATGAGGTTTAGCTACACGACTGTGGGGAATGATTTTTGCAGCATAGACTTTGTTTGTTGTCAGATCAGTCATCTCATAACACTTGGCAAATCCACCCTGCAGAGACATGCAAAGAAAAAAAAAGGCAATTATGTCAGGCATGAAAGAAGTCCCATGTTTAGTCACTAGGCAAATCATCTGTTAGTCAGGAGGATTTAAAGGCAGGTGTAACTTCCTCTGGTATCAGATGGGGGGGGGGGGTGTAACACTCCTAAATCCCACCACTCTGACCTGGGATCTTTAACTGCCTGCAGAGGAGGAGGGAAGAGGGCAGGCTAGGGCCAGGCATGGTGCAGAGAGCCACACACATCCCTGGCTCGAAGCAAAGCGATCCCAGGTAGTGGCAGAGCACGGACGCCCCTTGGCACGTTGGAGAAAGGAGGCAGCCCCTCGCCAGGTCTGCCAGCCACAGCCCTGGCACTGGCTCTTGCCCACTGGCAGGAGCGAAGAGAAAGGGAGGTGCGTGGTGCGGGGGAAAGAGGCAGGAAGCCCCTTCCCGCCGGCCCCGCGGATCCGAGCCCGGGGGCAGCTCCGCGTGCAGGCGGCTCCAGCCATTTACCTTCCCGAGCACCTTGCCGCGGCAGTAGCGCTTGCCAGTCGTGGGGTCAGTAATAATCCGCGAGACCTCGGCAGCGGCGTGCGAGTGGTGATGCTGCTGCTGCTCCTCTGGCTTCTTCCTGCGGGACTCCCCGCTGCAGGCTCTGCTCAGCGCCTGCTCGCACATCTTGGTGCTGGCGCTGCTGCTGCTGCTGCCGCCGCCCGGCTGGTACGCGATAGTCCTCAACAGCTCCATGGCCCCGCGCACCCACCAAGCCCGGCCCGCGCCCCGCCGCGCCGCACTGTGCAAAGCACCCGCCCCGGCTCCCCCGCTTTATAGAGCGCGGCGGCCCCGCCCCTCTACGT
>NW_017729024.1:142610312-142613410 GCF_001723915.1 Gavialis gangeticus | reverse complement strand
ACAAAGCTCTAGATAAAGCTCTAGAATGGAGGGTGTTGGGTTTTGGGGCTTTTCTGAGGGGTGTGGGCAAAACGCGCTGGGCTGGGGAGGGAGCGGGACGGAGCTCCCGGGACTGGAGGTCGCAGAGCACAGACGGTAGCCTGGGGCCCGCCCTGCTGCCTCCCCTGGCAGGAAGGCTCCCGCTGACCCGGGGTGCGGGGGCGAGCGAGGAGGGCCACAAAGTGCCAGGCCCCTCAGCGTGCACTGCAGGCGCGGGCTTGTGACAGGGGCCCTCAGGGGCAGGCTATAGCATAGCCAGGCGCTTCTTTGATGGGAGGGGGGATGATTTTTAAAGGAGGCCTGAGGCAAGAAGAATGGCTATTTTGGATGAAAATCAACATGTCTTTGGAAGTGCAGAGAAACCAGAATGTTTCTTGGCCTGCAAAGGAAGCCACGGGTCGGTGCAGGGCAGCAGGTGGCAAACACCCCCATTGCCTGCTGCACCTTCTGGTGCCTGTGCCTGAGAGATGTGCCCCAGTCAGTCTGAAAGCACTGCCCTTCAAGGGTGCTGTGAGCAGGGCTAAGGTGTGAGAACAGGATGCCTCCTTTGGCAGGGTAGACCTAAAGGAGAGCAGGAGTGACACCTGGTGGAATAGACATAGCCCACACACAGACAAGGCCTGAAGAAAGTTTCCTGAATTAATGAATGATAATGGACTAGGCCAGCAGTTCCCAAACTCTGACAGATTGCGCGCAGGTCCAATTTAGAACAGTACAACCTTAAGTACCACCAGTGAATTTTTGTGATATAAAGCAGTTATAATAAATCTGTTAACACATACCACTGACGGGTTGTCTGCATACCACTGGTGGTATGCATACCACAGATTGGGAACCGCTGAACTAGGCTCTTACCACGACCCTGCACCTTTCACCAGCTGTGGCACAAAATGTGCAATAGACTGCCTGTGGACTCATCATCACTGACGGTGCTCAAGAAGAGGTTGGACAGCCACTGGTCAGGGGTGATTTAGGCCTGTCTCTGCCTGTGTTCTGCTATGGGTATTTCCCAAGCTTCTGGGCTTTGCTGGTTGCCTTTGCCCTTTTCTGCTACCTGGGTCAGGGTGTCTTAAGCCTTCCTCAGGGCACTAGGTGCTGGTTAGAGCTGAGGCTGGAGATTTTGACTGGGGTGTGCCAATATTCCTGCTGGGACAAAAGCCAGAGGTTCCTGGCTTAGAGGGTCTTGTCCCTCCACTCAGAGTCACACCGATTGCCAGATCTGAGGTCAGGAAGGAATTTTACCAGCTGGTCAGATTGGTAAGGACTGTGGGGGGTTTGCCTTGTAGTTGGGGGGACATGTCCCTCACCCAGGATCTCTTGAGCATATATTGACAGCATTTCATAGAAGCAGGATATTGGCTGCCATGGTTCCCCTGCTTTACCTGTGGCACATTAGAGTGTTAGATCTGTGTTGTGTTTGGGTTGAAGGCAGTCTTATGTATCATTTACATGTATTGTTTATGGTTTGTTTGGGGTAGTTTGGACAGAGAGAATCCTGCCTCAGGCAGGGTGTTCAACTAGTTGACCTCTGGAGATCCCTTCCAGACCTATTTCTCTATGACACTATGTGCATGATTGTTCTTGAACTTGATAGGATCTACAAGAAATTCTAATAATATTTTACTTGCCTGTAAATATAGCTATAGCTACTTGCATCTTTCTTTCTGGGGGTGTTTGGAGTTTCTGAGAAGGGAATTGTGGCTGATGGTCTGTGTGCACTAGCTGTCTGTGGCAGCTTGTGTTCCCTTTGCTTTGTTACTTGGGGGAATGAGGGAAGGTTCATTCCAGGTTCCACTTCCTAGGGCTCCACATTTTGATCTCCATGCCTGAGTTCACTGTATGCCTGCCATACCCTGATCTACAGAGGATATGTTGCTGAGTGTCAGTGAGGTTCTTGGCTGAGCTCACATAAACCTCCCTCTCAAACAAGTAAATCTATAGTGATATTTCCTAAATCAGGAGCACTTAGGAAATCACTCAATTCAGGAAGGTCTCTGAATGCAGGAGTCCTTTGTTCTTATTTTCTTGTTTATTCTTGCTGCTGAAGTTGTTTTCCAATATCCCCTCGATATCTGGCATTTGCGCTCTTCTATAATACATAATAGTTTCAACTGTTAGTATGATCCTGCTGGGCTGAAAGAGTCTGAACTTGAGGTATCATTCTGATACCAAGTTGTGGTTTTAAATAACTCTGAACAGCTCTCTTGACCTTGGTCCAAAGCAATGCTTTATACAGTGTTTGCCATCCTTGGAAATATGGATTGATTCTCATGTAGTGAGGCAAGTGTCTGGAAGGATTCTTGTTCATGCATTTCTGTGTCTGAGACCCTGGTAAGAATATGGGGCAACAGGATAGAGGAGAGGGAAATGAGTGCCCAATTGATCTAGCAATAAACAGAGCTGCTGTGATATGCATTTCACTCTCTTTCCTGGAGTGAAGCCATCCATATAAGTCTATGGGGAAACAGAATAGTGCTGAATTTGTGCCTTCTCCAGACGGTGGTAAGCACTCAGACTCTGACTTTTGCATGCAGTGGTGACAACACTAGTCTCAGCTGGAAAGAGAGATATAGATATTAAATACATTTCCTTTATGAGAATGAGGCCACTGCAGAACTAGTCCAGTGTTCTGTTCGAGTATGATGACAAGGGTGACAACCTTTTTGACATCTTGCTGGCATCCTGGCCAGGCAGCTGGATAGGAAGGGTGGATAAGGGAAGCTGGAGATGAGCAATTTTTTCTTTTCTTTTTAAAGATATAACTAAGGGGAACTTGGGAGTCAAGGTTGAAGCCTAGTTCTGATTTTCAGTACTTTGTCTTTGGCTGCACTTGCTTTGAGAGAGATCTCTTGATCACAGAAATGATTTCTATCTAAAGAAGTTGCTCTGTAAAGGTAAGTCTTGTGTAGGGACTGTTTAGAGGAGAGGTTCCCAGCCACCGGGCCATGGCCCAGTACCGGGTCACAAAGGGTTGGCTGCCAGGTTGTGGCACAAGCTTCTGTCGCCAGCAGTCACATGCAGGGTTAAAGCTGGGCAGCAGGGCAGCCCCGGGAGGGAGG
>NW_017729024.1:142605986-142610301 GCF_001723915.1 Gavialis gangeticus | reverse complement strand
TTAAAGCTGGGCAGCAGGGCAGCCCCGGGAGGGAGGCAGCCTGCTCCATGTGCCCTGTCCCGCTCCTGCCTCCGTGGCCACGCCTGGCAAGGTGCTGCCCGTGGAGCAGGTACCAGGGCCTGTGCCAGGCTGGATAGGACCGCCCAGCCCCACCTGCAGCTGGGATCAGGGGAAATGCCCGGGGAGGAAGGCAGGGAGGCAGCTCCAGTGCTTGCTCCTAGAGAAGAAAGCAAAGCCCCTTCTTCCCAAGCAGCTCCACCTGGGTCCCCCTGGGCCACCACCTGCATAGCCCCCTCCACTGCAGGGTCCACCAGTGCCCACAGCTGCAATGCCCCACCTGATCTGACCCTCACAACCCCCCCCATGAAAAATTAAATTTAAATTGTAAATTAAATTTAAATATGTAAATTAAGTTGCACGTCCGCAGTATAAAAAATGTTGGGAACCTCTGGTTTAGAGCACACAGGGTATGTCTACACTGGTAATTATCAACCAGGATGCTACAGCACTCTGGGGTACCTTGAAATATTTTCAAGAGGTGCACCAATACATCAGCTGACTATCCATTTGGCACTGATAAAAGGAGAAATTACGTTATCGACTATTCCCTTTTTTGGTCATTGTAGCCATTAATTATGGCCACATGCCTAGACCACCCTAATGAGCGTAGTCTGGTCCCTGCATCCCACTGCCAGCTCAAGCCTGTAGCAGACTACAGATCCCAGCGAGCAGTGGGAGGGGGTCCTGGGAAGCAGTCACAGGGCACCATGCTCAACAACAAAGGGATCGGTACTGGCTCCTGCTGCTGCAGCTAGTGCCACTCATGGCAATGCCACGTGCGCAGCAGGGGCCTGAGTGTCAGGGCTGTCACAGAGGCATTGGGTTGCATGCAGGTGGGGTGGGGTAAGGCACCGTGCGAGAGACATTCCGCAATCCGGGGCACTGGGCGCCTTTGCAAAAGCAGCTTCTCCCTGGCAGCTGCAGGAGCTTGGCTGCATGGGACTTGGCAGCACTGAGGCAGCGGCATGCTCTGGGGCTCCAGACATGACCGGCACCACTGTCCACATGAGGGTCTGCCCTGCCCACCCAGGACACTAGCATGAGCTGCACAGGGAGCAGGGCTGCAGGTAGCAGCCATGGGCGAAGGGGCAAATGTGCATGGGAATAAGGCCAGAGCAGGCAGGAGGTATCTGTATGTGTATTATAAATGCAAAACAAACAAACAAAAAGGTTTATTTTTTCAGTAGTTTAAAAGACCTTGCACTATTACTAAATATTGGTTATTGGCTTGGTATCAGCTGATATGGTTGGTTAATCATCAGCTATTGCAGTTGTCTGAGAAAATCTTTATCAGTGCACAAGTGTGTTGTGGGGTGTCATGCAAAGTTAGCACATTAGGTGTGCAAGCACAATTCACAAGATAAACCCAGAGTTTTCAAAGAGGAATCCATAATTCTGACTTGTGTTCTTTCTGAGTTCTTTGCACCGGAAGAATTGTTCTATTATCTTTTTGTTGTTAACAATTGAGAGAAAGCGAAGAGCTGGCATTTTCCAAGGGGTGCCTCGGAAGGGTGAAGGGTGAAGGGTAGTGAAGGGTACTCTGAATCTAAAAAGGTTGAGAACTACTAGTCTACACCATGGCAGTGACGTGTCCCAGCCAGGGTGTTTCCAAACTTGTTCATACACACCAAGCCCTGAAATAGTTCAGGGAAGGCGCTCAGTCCCTCTGCAGCTGTTCTCAAGACCTCAGTCTCCAGCTTACTTAAGAGTGGCTCCTGGGAACAACCCTGGAGCAGCCTTGCCAATAAATTTCTAGGCATGGAGCATGTACATGAGCAACAAGGGGCTTGCATGCTTGGGACACACTGCAGCCACCATGCAGGAGTTGATCACATGTTTGTTTACTACTGTTGGGGAGGTGTTTTTTGTTTTTTTTCTTCATATTTTAGAGAAGTTTTTCTTTGTTTTTATAGGCAACTGGTCTAGTCTGTCACAAAGGATGCAATAGCTGGTTCCTGGGTGTATATTACCCTAGTGGCTTTTGTGTCAGTCTCAGAACATCTCCACTTCACATTTGTATTGAAACAGATCGCAACATGTTCTTATTTGTTTCTTTTGTGCCACCACGTGGATAAAAGAAAAAATACAAGAAGAGGGAATATTTTAGCATCCACAAGTACAGTATACATCCATATTCCATGATCCCTCAACAATCCTTCTACCTAGTCTCCAACAGCTCCCTTAATACATGGGTCTTCTCCCCATTTGAGTCTTCAGTGAAACTAACTGCCTTTTTTGTCTGTAATATTCTAGTAAATACAAGTTACTATTATCAGTAATATTTTACTGTAAGACATTGAATCAAGGAGTCAGGACACATGCTGATATGTATCCTTGGCTCTGAAACTGAGTAACTGGGTGAATCTTGCAGTGTTATTTGTTGTATAAAGAACAAATAATTTTCCTATAGTTAATCTTTCCATTCGTAAATTGCTTTGATCTCCTTGGTGAAATTGTGATAAGAGCGTATCATATTGAAATAGTCCAGGCAAATGTATGTTATTGCCCTCAGCTGAATAGGATTTGAATTGCTCACTGTATTAAGTTCATTTAAAAAAACAAAACAAAACATAGTTTTGTTCTGGCTAACAGGTAGTGAAGATTCATTGAAATCAACTTCAATGAAACACAAGTACATGCTTACAGCTAAGTATACACTTAAGTATTTCCCTGAGTAGGGATAGTGTTACTTGTTTTACATGCTTTTTGATGCTTTGCTAAAGCAAGGTCTTGAAGCAATATGATCTGAATCCTGTCCCCCATGAAATTCTGGGTGGCCACAGTGACAACTGTGAAGTTTGAGCTATGCAAGAGGCATGGATATTTTGGGGGGTGACATTTTTTTATTGGGCCTACTGCTTGGTTGGAAGAGATTTTAAATAAATTTGAAGGTGAATTGAGACTGGTCTGAAATTTCTCCCAACCATACAGTTGGTCCAATAAAAATGTATTGCGCTCAAATTCTTGCATATTTCCTGGACAATTGTGGCTACAACATCACTCCAGTACTGCCAAAACTGAGGTAATGGTATTATTAGTGACTCTTTCCTTGAGACAGATGACAGTGGGAACATTCATTAGCTTTCAGGGGCTGAATTCATGTTAATTTCAGTAAGAAGTGAAACAAAACAGTTTCATTAATGAAAAATGTCAGAAGCTTATGCTCCAAAAATTTGAATGCATTTCTGAATCTTTTTTTCTTTATGGCTTGGACCCTTTCTAATTAACTGTTTCTCCTACCTATGGCTTCCATGATTCTTCACCAGGTCAGATACTAAAACCCAATCCCAAACAGCTACTTAGACACCGATGATTGAATCCACAAAGGATTCAGACACTCAACTGCAATATTTAGATGTTCCTGAGATTACAGTCCCTCTGCCCCCTTCCCCCAGCCTCTTCACTTGGCTGCTCTCTAACTTTATTGATGCCTGTGCTTATGTTGGTAAAGTCTCCATGGCCATGTCCACATGAACGTAGATGGTTGTTTCCCTGTGGACAAGCAGCAGTGGTACACCTTGTGCTGCTGCCACTGGTCCCTGGGGAACACCCGTGCCATGCGTGCTATGGCGTGTGGCAGGTTACACCAGACAGGCTAGGGGAGGCTGGGCCCAGCAACTGTACTGCCCTAGCAGTCTTACCTGGGGTCCTGGTCCTGGGGGTCTTAGGGAAATGCAGCTCTGGCACTCCTGCAGCTGGGAGCCTGGCCCACAACCAGAGTGTGGCTCCAGCCAGTCAGGCTCTGGTTTTGGGCGGTGCGTGCTGCCCCGTATTTTTTTAGCACAGGTTTTTTTGACCCTAGGATTTCCCAGAGTCAACCTTATTCTCCCTCTCCTCCCCCCCCATGCTGTAAGGTAGCAGCACAGAGAATGCCTGCACATACAATGTGTGGTACTGCAGATGTGTCTGTGGCATCACATACCGCACATCCATGCTCATCTGGACACAGCCCATGTGTCTTACTTTATGCTGGCAGGCCATTGGATATTCTAGGGATAGTGTCTTTCACTCCTAACAGTTTAATGCATTCAATTTTGTATAAATAATTAAATATTTACTGGTTCTGGGACTTGAACCTGAATCTCTGTCATCCTACATGATTGCTATGGCCATGGGACTACCAAAAGAAAGCAATCTTTTGGTTTTTTTCTCACTTGATCCAGTAAATTGTTTATACAACGGTGTCAACCAAAGGGACTGAGATGTACCTCACCCTGGATTACCCAGCAGACTGACATTTAGGGCACTGGGCCAA
>NW_017729024.1:142601866-142605975 GCF_001723915.1 Gavialis gangeticus | reverse complement strand
GGATTACCCAGCAGACTGACATTTAGGGCACTGGGCCAAATAATATAGAATGTGGATTTGAAAATAGGGTTTCCCCTTTCTAGGTGACTGTCCTAGCCACTTGGCTCCTGAGTGCAAGGGGTTCCTACCTCCACAGAGGATTCATAGGTAGATGAGGGTCTTGAATGCTAGCTACCTAGTTGGGTAGCTGTTAGGAAATGCAAAGGAGAGGGCCAAGCCCATTCAGCCAGCTTAGGTGGCTATCTGATTGGTTTGGAATCCAATTCCTAAGAAACTCCTCTCCTCATGGAAGAAGCCTGGTCACCTAACCTGGGTTGTAAATTCTACTGAGCAGCAAGCCAAGACTGTGCTAGGTGGTGTGACACTAGTTCCTTTTGTGGATTTAGGCCCAAATCCCTTTATCTACCTGGCTTCCAAAAGCCTAAACTTCTTAGCTTCCTCTCTCTGATCTGCAATAGAGGAGCACTTCCTGCAGCAGTGTTCCAAGCAGCAGGCTGGAGACCTAT
Organism: Gavialis gangeticus; assembly: GCF_001723915.1. Classification (NCBI taxonomy): domain Eukaryota; kingdom Metazoa; phylum Chordata; order Crocodylia; family Gavialidae; genus Gavialis; species Gavialis gangeticus. The sequence continues at coordinate 142,605,469 of NW_017729024.1, read as the reverse complement.
ACGTTCTGGCTGTAGACTTTAAATGTCATCTGTCTCAGGCTTTCTTTGGTAACCTACAAGTTACAAGAGTGTTAGGGGCTAATGAATGCAGACGTTCTGTTATGACACCAAGGTGGTTTTAATCAGCACTAGAACTTTAGATCCACAAAAAGGCAGTAAAATCTTTGTCTAAACTTCTTTGTGTTTGGTTCATTCAAGTTTGGGGCTGAAATCTGGGCCATTTCTTTTTTAATCTGAACTAATGCTCCTATGTTACTAATGTGCATCAGCAGTCTCCACCAGTTCACCTTACAGAATCATTGATACAAGCTGACACATTTGTCAGTCTTCTCTCCCTTTGCCTTTTACCTGTTTGGCTTCCTTCTTTCATCTCATAGTTGTCCAACCCCTTTCCCCCATTTCTTCATGGCTCAAGTTATATTAAATGCATTTGCCAGTAACATGTCATGGGGCCCCATCTGCTGGTAAAACACTATTATGACACATCCAGTTTGCACTCTAGTCAAATTACTACACTTATTTTCAAACTAGCCAAGGTACCTGGCTTCGCACAGGTTGCAGTAATTAAGTTTTATTTTTTTATAAATAAAATATTTTCATTTTATCTTATTTCCCACTACTAATAAACTGCGTGTATGTGTTCACATTTTTCTATCCCAGTTTATGACGGTGTTTGACACTTTTTTAAATCCGTGTAGAGCTGCAGGATAGACAATGTTGCATATTTTGCCATCTGGTGCCAAGATGAAAAGGTTTTTGCCATTGCCAACTCTGGAACAACCAACATAGAGTTGGCCACGAGAAAAGCATGGGCTTTGCAGGTTGAGGCCAACAACTTTGAATGATTGTCCCTGTGCCTTATTGATGCTCATGGCAAAACTGAGACAGATCGGGAACTGGAGTCATTTAAATTGAAATGGCAGGTCAGAGGGAATGATTGGAATGCGTGGAATGAAGACATCCAGTCCCGCTACATGGCCAGTCATGATGGTGGCTTCAACGACATGTGGCATGAGCTTCTTGACAGCCAATCGTGTTCCATTGCAGAGTGCTGGTGGGTCCAGATTCCTGCGAAGAATGATGGGTGCACCAATCTTGAGTTTCAGATTGTGTGAAGGCACACCTGGTGGTTCGAGAGAGTTGAGAAATTCTGTTGGGTAGCTGACTGCCTCATTGGTGTCTGGGACAGTGTCCACAGCCTTGTATTTTTGCACAGTGCCAGGCAATTGAGAAAGAAGGTCTTTGTTTACAGTATTGACTGCATCATTTTTTGGTGCCGGGATGGGTCTTTGGCATAGCCATTTCTGGTCATGAAAGTGATGTGCAACATTTGGAAAAACTGCCTCTTTCAGTTCTTGAAGTGTTGCAACTGTTTTCCCAATGTTGTTCATTGAGATAGAATTATCCTGATTCTCAGATACCATGGTCCCATTTCCCAGTTTGAGCAGGCTTGCAGCAAACTCTCCAGCAGATGCATCACCTGTTAAATGCACTCACATGTTGGTCATGAGGCTGAGTTGCTGAATGTTTTTCCAAATGTATGAAGCTTTGAGGCAGGCCTGCAGTTCATCAACTTTGGTTCCATGTGGAAGGACCAGCAGTGTCTGTCGAAAATCCCCACCCAACACCAGAGTCACTCCTCCCATTGTTTTGTCATTATGTCAAAGATCTTGGAAGGTGCAATCAAGAGTCTTTAAGGCAGCTTTGTGAGACATTGTGCATTCATCCCAGACAATGAGCTGACACTCCTGCAGGACCTTTGCTTTGCCGGTACCCCTGGCAATGTTGCAGGTTGGTGCCTCTGCACTTGCCAGATTTAAGGGCAACTTGAAGGCTGAGTGAGCTGTTCTTTCTCCTGTCAACAGTGTGGCAGCAATGCCTGATGATGATGATGCTACTGCAAGGGCAATCCTGATGCAAAATATCCTATGCCAGATTCTCCTTGTGGTTGTCCCATAGTTGTTGAGGATTTGATATGGCACATGTCTGCAGCATGATGGCAAACAGGTTTTGCAGCATTCCTGGTGACTGAGTTGCAGCTGCCTCTTCTAATGTGCTGTTCCAGTGTGTATCATCTTCCAGGAGTCCTCTGAGTTGGCAAGTCTGTTTCTAAGTTTCACAGATCGTAGCATCCACTGTTTGCAAGTCCTCAGATGATGTTGGAGCTGTGACTTCATGCAGAAGCAGTCTCAGGTAAAAGCATTCAAAATTGTTTGGATGTACAGTGTACACACGGCCAAGTGCATCACTGGCTTTGATGTCTGGCTGGTCTGGCATATTTTGTCCTGCTTTGCAGCTTGCCCGGTTCTTGGTGCCAACAGTACCTAGGTACTTGAAGATACAGCAGTCTCTGAGCAAATTCATCATCCCTGCAGAGACTGAAGAAAGCAGTGAGAGTTGTGTCTTGCGGAACTTGGGTGTGCTCATGTGCATTTCCTCAGTAAACTACACTCTTTGGCCATTCTCAAGGTGCACACTGAGATGAAGCACTGTGGGATGTCGTTCATGAATTGGGAAGTACAGCATCCTCCAGATGACTTCACTGGTGCTCATGTATCTCCCCAATTCATATTGCTGAGCCTCACCATGCACAGTCCCATCCCTTGTGAAGCCAAACACAGCCATGTCACAGATCCTTTGTTGACATACTTGCAGACATATTTGATCGATTTCACAGAGTGGCAGTACTCAGCATTAATGTGTGCATTGAAGAGTCGTGAGAGGAGTGGACAGTATGGAACAATCCATCTGTTGTCAACTTGAACCTCAGAACTATGAACTTTGATGGTTGTTGTGAATCCACCATCTTCTGGTTTTCTCCAGTGATACAGTGGGTATCCATCTTGTCCAGTCTGTGTCTCTTTCAGAAGATCGCGTGGGAACCTTTTTGTGCATTTATTATCTTTCATGCATGGTGAGTTTGGATTGATGCTTCCACAGGGACCATCTGTGTTTTGACAATGCTGAACAGAAGTGGATAAATTTCTGGATCTGGAAGTTCAGCACTGATGATGTCATCCACTCTGTGGACATGAAGCTCACCCTGAAGCCACAGCAGAATGTGGACATGTGGCAGGCCACACTTTTGGTACTCAATTGTGTACATGTAGCACTGAATGGCTACAAAAATCTTTCCCGTGTTGATGAGATTCATTAATGCTTTCACTTTGTTGGAATACTCTTGCCAGCAAATCATGCTGATCCTGTGGGTTTTGGCCTGGCATCAGTTCATTAGCCACTTTTGCCCAAGCTGGGTTGCAGGTGAAGGTAATGAAGATATCAGGGCAGCCATAGTTTCACACATATGTCATGGCATCCTAAGTGTACTCATGCATGTAGCAAGGGCCACCTGTGAAACTGAAAGGCAAGATGACCAATTGGCCAACATTAGCAGCATCTCCATCATTGTTCATGGCATCCCTGAGGTTCTTTTGGTTCATTCGAATGAATCTCAACCTTTCTGCTTCAATTTTGGCATACATGTCCACAGCAAATTGGTGGAAGAGATCTTTGCATCACAAGATGTGACTGAAACTTCTAGCTTGCAGCATCATCCTGTAGGCATAAAAGTCCATGGCAGAAATCTTTTGAGTTGGCAGTCCT
>NW_017729024.1:142594811-142596866 GCF_001723915.1 Gavialis gangeticus | reverse complement strand
TTGCCAGATTTAAGGGCAACTTGAAGGCTGAGTGAGCTGTTCTTTCTCCTGTCAACAGTGTGGCAGCAATGCCTGATGATGATGATGCTACTGCAAGGGCAATCCTGATGCAAAATATCCTATGCCAGATTCTCCTTGTGGTTGTCCCATAGTTGTTGAGGATTTGATATGGCACATGTCTGCAGCATGATGGCAAACAGGTTTTGCAGCATTCCTGGTGACTGAGTTGCAGCTGCCTCTTCTAATGTGCTGTTCCAGTGTGTATCATCTTCCAGGAGTCCTCTGAGTTGGCAAGTCTGTTTCTAAGTTTCACAGATCGTAGCATCCACTGTTTGCAAGTCCTCAGATGATGTTGGAGCTGTGACTTCATGCAGAAGCAGTCTCAGGTAAAAGCATTCAAAATTGTTTGGATGTACAGTGTACACACGGCCAAGTGCATCACTGGCTTTGATGTCTGGCTGGTCTGGCATATTTTGTCCTGCTTTGCAGCTTGCCCGGTTCTTGGTGCCAACAGTACCTAGGTACTTGAAGATACAGCAGTCTCTGAGCAAATTCATCATCCCTGCAGAGACTGAAGAAAGCAGTGAGAGTTGTGTCTTGCGGAACTTGGGTGTGCTCATGTGCATTTCCTCAGTAAACTACACTCTTTGGCCATTCTCAAGGTGCACACTGAGATGAAGCACTGTGGGATGTCGTTCATGAATTGGGAAGTACAGCATCCTCCAGATGACTTCACTGGTGCTCATGTATCTCCCCAATTCATATTGCTGAGCCTCACCATGCACAGTCCCATCCCTTGTGAAGCCAAACACAGCCATGTCACAGATCCTTTGTTGACATACTTGCAGACATATTTGATCGATTTCACAGAGTGGCAGTACTCAGCATTAATGTGTGCATTGAAGAGTCGTGAGAGGAGTGGACAGTATGGAACAATCCATCTGTTGTCAACTTGAACCTCAGAACTATGAACTTTGATGGTTGTTGTGAATCCACCATCTTCTGGTTTTCTCCAGTGATACAGTGGGTATCCATCTTGTCCAGTCTGTGTCTCTTTCAGAAGATCGCGTGGGAACCTTTTTGTGCATTTATTATCTTTCATGCATGGTGAGTTTGGATTGATGCTTCCACAGGGACCATCTGTGTTTTGACAATGCTGAACAGAAGTGGATAAATTTCTGGATCTGGAAGTTCAGCACTGATGATGTCATCCACTCTGTGGACATGAAGCTCACCCTGAAGCCACAGCAGAATGTGGACATGTGGCAGGCCACACTTTTGGTACTCAATTGTGTACATGTAGCACTGAATGGCTACAAAAATCTTTCCCGTGTTGATGAGATTCATTAATGCTTTCACTTTGTTGGAATACTCTTGCCAGCAAATCATGCTGATCCTGTGGGTTTTGGCCTGGCATCAGTTCATTAGCCACTTTTGCCCAAGCTGGGTTGCAGGTGAAGGTAATGAAGATATCAGGGCAGCCATAGTTTCACACATATGTCATGGCATCCTAAGTGTACTCATGCATGTAGCAAGGGCCACCTGTGAAACTGAAAGGCAAGATGACCAATTGGCCAACATTAGCAGCATCTCCATCATTGTTCATGGCATCCCTGAGGTTCTTTTGGTTCATTCGAATGAATCTCAACCTTTCTGCTTCAATTTTGGCATACATGTCCACAGCAAATTGGTGGAAGAGATCTTTGCATCACAAGATGTGACTGAAACTTCTAGCTTGCAGCATCATCCTGTAGGCATAAAAGTCCATGGCAGAAATCTTTTGAGTTGGCAGTCCTGTTGCTGGGTTTGTTTGTCGCAGTTCAAAATGGTAGCCATCATCACCCTGCCAGAAAATTCGTGGATACTGAACTGCATCATATAATCAGTGTGTCTCAGCAATTCTCTGTTCAGCCTGCTTTGTATTGTCACCCATGAAGTAGATCTGCAGGAATTCGGGCTCTTCATTTGGGAGTGGCATCAGACTGCCAATCCAATGATAAACCTGGTTCTGTACTTTGAATGTAGACATGTAGCCAGATTCTCTGATGTCTCTTG
>NW_017729024.1:142581477-142589811 GCF_001723915.1 Gavialis gangeticus | reverse complement strand
CTTTGATGTCTGGCTGGTCTGGCATATTTTGTCCTGCTTTGCAGCTTGCCCGGTTCTTGGTGCCAACAGTACCTAGGTACTTGAAGATACAGCAGTCTCTGAGCAAATTCATCATCCCTGCAGAGACTGAAGAAAGCAGTGAGAGTTGTGTCTTGCGGAACTTGGGTGTGCTCATGTGCATTTCCTCAGTAAACTACACTCTTTGGCCATTCTCAAGGTGCACACTGAGATGAAGCACTGTGGGATGTCGTTCATGAATTGGGAAGTACAGCATCCTCCAGATGACTTCACTGGTGCTCATGTATCTCCCCAATTCATATTGCTGAGCCTCACCATGCACAGTCCCATCCCTTGTGAAGCCAAACACAGCCATGTCACAGATCCTTTGTTGACATACTTGCAGACATATTTGATCGATTTCACAGAGTGGCAGTACTCAGCATTAATGTGTGCATTGAAGAGTCGTGAGAGGAGTGGACAGTATGGAACAATCCATCTGTTGTCAACTTGAACCTCAGAACTATGAACTTTGATGGTTGTTGTGAATCCACCATCTTCTGGTTTTCTCCAGTGATACAGTGGGTATCCATCTTGTCCAGTCTGTGTCTCTTTCAGAAGATCGCGTGGGAACCTTTTTGTGCATTTATTATCTTTCATGCATGGTGAGTTTGGATTGATGCTTCCACAGGGACCATCTGTGTTTTGACAATGCTGAACAGAAGTGGATAAATTTCTGGATCTGGAAGTTCAGCACTGATGATGTCATCCACTCTGTGGACATGAAGCTCACCCTGAAGCCACAGCAGAATGTGGACATGTGGCAGGCCACACTTTTGGTACTCAATTGTGTACATGTAGCACTGAATGGCTACAAAAATCTTTCCCGTGTTGATGAGATTCATTAATGCTTTCACTTTGTTGGAATACTCTTGCCAGCAAATCATGCTGATCCTGTGGGTTTTGGCCTGGCATCAGTTCATTAGCCACTTTTGCCCAAGCTGGGTTGCAGGTGAAGGTAATGAAGATATCAGGGCAGCCATAGTTTCACACATATGTCATGGCATCCTAAGTGTACTCATGCATGTAGCAAGGGCCACCTGTGAAACTGAAAGGCAAGATGACCAATTGGCCAACATTAGCAGCATCTCCATCATTGTTCATGGCATCCCTGAGGTTCTTTTGGTTCATTCGAATGAATCTCAACCTTTCTGCTTCAATTTTGGCATACATGTCCACAGCAAATTGGTGGAAGAGATCTTTGCATCACAAGATGTGACTGAAACTTCTAGCTTGCAGCATCATCCTGTAGGCATAAAAGTCCATGGCAGAAATCTTTTGAGTTGGCAGTCCTGTTGCTGGGTTTGTTTGTCGCAGTTCAAAATGGTAGCCATCATCACCCTGCCAGAAAATTCGTGGATACTGAACTGCATCATATAATCAGTGTGTCTCAGCAATTCTCTGTTCAGCCTGCTTTGTATTGTCACCCATGAAGTAGATCTGCAGGAATTCGGGCTCTTCATTTGGGAGTGGCATCAGACTGCCAATCCAATGATAAACCTGGTTCTGTACTTTGAATGTAGACATGTAGCCAGATTCTCTGATGTCTCTTGTGGTGCCAAAAGATGTCATTTGGAAGCATGAGTTGTATCTTCTAATGTTGCTTTGGAAATGACATGCATCTGGAGTGTTGCCTGCCAACAGTGTATGAGGGTCTCAGGAGGATCATTCATTTGGGCCAGCTGAACCTTGCCACTGTTGCAAGTTGGGCCAGCTGAACCTTGCCACTGGACCTTCTCCTTTCCATCTCATTGCAAGGCAGTGGCTGCAAGAAGTTGCCATTGAGCCAATTGCAACTAATGGGTCAGAACTGTAATCCAAGGCTGGATTGTAGAAGAATGCAGAGTTTTCTTTTTCCCTCCAGGGCCAGTTCCTGGCTGCAGCCATTGCTGCTCTGTTTGCAACTTGCTGTGCAGGAGTTTCAGTTGCTCTGGATGCAGCTATTGCTGCTCTGTTTGTTTGTCATCTTACAACTTGCTGCTCTGGAGTCTCAGCTGCTCTGGCTGCAGCTTTTGCAAGCTGATTTTTGGCAAGTTTGCTTCTTGTAGATTGCCTTACAGGGAATGCCTCTCAACCCTCTAATCAGTCCCTGAGAAGGCCCAGTACGGTTTTCTCCCTGGACCTTCCTTAAGCCCTCACTCTGCCTGTGTGTGCTCCCAGGTCCTGTTAACCAATCCCAACCACAGCCCTTAGGGGAATACTTCTACGTGCGGAGCCTTCTCCAGCTATACTGGTGGACCTTGGCCAGGAATTTTGAGCTTTGCTAAAAAATGTTTTGCACATGCAACTAAATTTATTTTGCTTCCTGGGGCTGACCTGTCACAGTGGCTAATGCAGTATAGATTTAAAAAAAAAATTGGTAAAATTTTTTTTGAGCCAAATAAAAAAAATAGCACCCAGGTGCATGCCCCCAGGTATCCAAGTCTTGGAGCTATGGTGCTGATACACACACAGGCCCTTTTATTAATATAGCTATGCATCGTCAATAGTATATTAGAATTTATTTTAATATTTTTCTCTCATGATTATTACGGTCAAATTATTTCCCTCCTGCCCTCTTCTCACTTGCCTAGTCTCCTAATATCTCTTCGTTTAATTTTTTTCCAGTTAGCTTTTCTCCTCAGGACTAATCTCCCTCATTCACTCCACCTAAAAAACATTTATTGAATCCAAAGTGCTACATGTTGCCCTTAGAGGCCACATCCAGACAAACACGGCCATTTGTTTCTCCCAGGAAATGCCCATGTCGTGTGCACTCTGGCACATGGCAGGTTACCTTGGGTGAGGTAGGGGAGGCTGGGGCCAGCAACTGTGCTGGCCCCAGCAGCCTTACCTGGGGTCTTCCCAGGGCTGCAGATCATGGCTCCGATCAGCTAGGCTCTGGTTTGGGTGGCACATGCTGCCGCCATGTCCTTCTGTTTGCTGTGGGGATTTTTGACCCCCCCCCGTGCTGAAAGGTAGCAGTGTGGGACAATGCCTACATGTTTGGTGTGTGATGTCACAGATGGGTCTGCAGAGCCACATACCACACATCCACGCTTGTCTGGATGTGACCAGATTTTTCACCCTGCTGTGGGCTGCACTCTTCCTCTACTTTGTCTCTTCCTTGTCTACTTAATCTGTAAGCACTTCGGGTTGAGGACCATCCCACATTCTGTTTGTAGTCTGCTTAGCCCCAAAGGGCCCCATTTTGTCAGATCATTAGGTACTGCCATAGTAAGCAGATTAATAACTGAGTAAAATATAGGATGATACTTTCGATCTGATAAACTTTACAGCAATAATCCAATCTTCTTTTGTTATTTTTATTGTCATTAGATCACCTTTACAAACAGACATGCACATTGTGCTATTTGGTAAGTATTTTAAGTAGGGACCTACTTAAATCATGGTTTTGCAACGTTTGTGGTTGAAAATGCAATCCAGTTCATGGAGCTTCTAACATGGTTTGAAAGTCAGCAAGCTTTAATCCACCAAGCACACAAGCTGGTAGATTTGATAAACTGGATTGAAGACATGGTATCATATCAACTTGCAAACTGTCAAAGTGAAAACCAGTGGAGACAAGAACTGTTCCAGGCAATAGCTGCAAAGTTGAATCTGTATCACAACTACGAACAATCACTACCACCTCAGTTTAAACAACCTCCTTCTTTGCAGCCTCCTTTGCAACTGTTTACAAAAGTGCTATTTGCATTTTTGACCCAAATCAGATGCCTTTTCTGAGTTTTGACCCTCAGCTACTTAACCCCTGTATGACAGGAAGAGCATGACAACGAACGTGCTGCATACATGAACTTTGTCAAAGAATGCCAGATACCTTTGACTGTGACTGTGTTTTGGGATTCTGTTTCTGATCTGTATCCACATCTCTACAACTTGACAAACTGCTGCCTTACAGTTACAAACAATTCACACAGAACGTGTGATCTCAGTGTATAGACATTAGACGTGTTCATACCACTGAGACAGAGGATGCCAGCTGCAACTGCTGGTGGATGCTGCATGCTAGCATTTAACAACTAACATGAATTATTTCTATCAAGGTTAGCATTATATAAGATCCCTTAACTTTTTGCAGAATCCTAATAATAAATTATGCTGACATAAGTTACAATTTATGTTGTGTATAAATATATATTCATAATATATTTAAATTGAAATCTAAATTTAATATTTAGATTTGTAATAATACAGTAATTTATGTGATATTTCTGTGGAACTTGCTATTTAATTATGCAGTTTTTGCTTCTCGGCCAATCAGCAGTGAGGGATGGGGCTGCTGGGGCCCATCCACCAATCAGTGGCAAGGAGCAGGGACACTGAAATACCCATGAAATTGGCTCCGTACACCATAAGCAGGCCGCAAAAAACCCTCTGTCTTGCCGCAACTTAAGGAGGTCCCAAATCATAACTTATTACAGAACATATATGAATTATTGGTTGGGTATAACTCACTTATTCTAAGTTATTTCATCTGAAACTTGAAGAACAAGTTAATATAAGGATTTTACACAGTGGGATGCATATTCCCTCTGGGTTCACTATATGGACCAGAAACATCTATTTTGTGGGACACTTGTCATTAAAGTCACCTCAGTAACTGATGATGAAACAAGAAAGTGTCTAAAATGATCAACTCCTTTTATTAAAACAACAAATGGATCACTGGTAATACATGAAAGTTGTACAAAGAAAATATTGAGAAGCACTATATATGTTACATTGCTCCTCTGCGAAGGACGCACCCTAAGCTAGTGGTGATGCACAGTCCTTCAGAACTTCTAGTATTCTGAGTCCATGAAGGGAGCATCAGCCCACTTATAGCTTGCGCTACATAAACTTTGGTTAGTCTGTAAAGGTGCAAATCTACCCTGGCTTCTACTTGACTTCAGACTAACAGGGCTAATTATGTCTGTCTCCATGAAAGGGAAACAGGAAGAGCAGCTGCCCCCAAACACCTCTGCTGTAGTGTCAGGTCTTATTTACTATACAAACAACAAAGCTTACACAGATAAGCCTCATGCTGTAATCATTCCCTAGCTGCTCCCCTCTTCAGAAACACTTCTGGAAAACTGAGCATATCATGGACCTCCTTTAGAGAAGATGGTTGCTAGGGTCCCATTTCTTCCACTGGGCCTGTGTGGTACACCCCACATGGATGCCACCTATTACTATTTCCCCACTGAGCACTTCCAAGAGGGTCTCGCTGACCTTCCTAAGATGGATGCAGTATCTATCACTCCACTAGGTATGCTCAGGTTGCATTTTTTAAAATTCCCTACAACAGCATAAGGGGGCACTACATAAAGAACAAAACATTTCCCATCATTTTATGTTCTCCCCACTTTGACACACTGTCCCTTAGAGGAAAAAGCCACTGGAATGGGCAACAAGTGCATCTTCAGCAGGTCACATTGCTGCCCGTTCCACATTTCTACCTAAAGACTTGCTGGGGATCAGAGAGGGGGATGTCCACAATTTCTGCAGATCTGCTGCATTCTGCGTGAATTGACCAGGTGCATTTCTGTTGTCTTTTTGTTCTGGGTATCTACTTCTCCCTAGTATCTTGGCTCCAATAAATTCATCCTGTCAGCATGAAGAGATGATTCTTCAAGGAGTGTCTTCATAAAAGATGTTCATAGATTTCATAGATGTTTAGGGTTGAAAGGGACCTTAGTAGATCATCAAGTCCAACCCCATGCCCTGTCCAGGAAAAAGTGCTGGGGTCAGATGACCCCAGCTAGGTGCTTGTCTAGTCTCCTCTTAAAGACCCCCAAGGTAGGGGAGAGCACCACCACACTTAGAAGCCCATTACAGATTCTGGCAACCTTTACCTTAAAGAAGTTCTTCCTGATGTCTAATCTAAATCTGCTCTCTGTCAGTTTCTGGCCATTGTTTCTAGTAACTCCAAGGGGTGCCCTGGTAAACAGAGTATCTCCTATTCTTTGTTGTTCCCCTCCCCCACCCTTGACAAATTTGTAGACAGCCACTAGATCTCCTCTCAGCCTTCTCTTGCAGAGACTGAAGAGATCCCGGTCCCTCAATCTTTCCTTGTAGGGCCTTACCTGCAGGCCCCTAACTATCCGAGTAGGCCTCCTCTGGACCCTCTCAAGGTTTTCCACATCCCTCTTGAAGTACAACACTCAAAACTTGGACACAGTACTCCAGCTGCAGCTTTACCAATGCCACATAGAGTGGAAGTATCACCTCCCTGGACCTGTTCCTGATGCACCTGCTAATGCATGATACAGTGCGGTTAGCTTTACTGGAAGCCCTGCGTGATGGAGCCAGCTGCCTTCTCCATCCCCTGCTGCACAGGTCCCAGGACTCTGCAGAGAAGCAGGGGCCAGGGCTCCCCTCCACTTCTGCTGGAGTCCCAGGACCTGTGCAGCAGGGGTGGGGAAGGCTTCCAGCCCCCATGTGGGGCTTTCCCCAGTGGTGTGTGAGTAGGGTAGCCAACTCTGACTAAAGCTATTCCAGGAGATTTTATTCCCCAACATGATGTAATGTCATTAATTGTACTGTTCAACCCATTCACACTATCAGTCTCTCAGATTGCTTTCAGTAGTCACCAGGAGGTGACCAATTTTGGTAAACTCCTGGCCAATCCAGGAGGGTTAGCAACCCTGTGTGTGAGTTGCATTTAAATGTGGGGAACTGTCGCAGTGCATGCAGGTGCCCTGCACCTAAAAGCAGAAATGGCAGGAGAGACCCCTAGTGGTGAGAAGGGGGAGGCTCAGCTGCCAGTCACCAGGGCAGCACAGGTGCTGCTTGCCAGGGAAACCAAGGGGGCAGCTGACAGGAAGGGGCAGGGCTTGGCCCCTTCTTCAGCCCAAGCATAAGGCCAGGAGAGCAGTTCCCCTCTGGCAGCCAAGGAGGAGGGAGTTCGGCCAGTGTGGGAAGAGAGGCAAGGTTTGTCTGTATGAGTATCCACAGGTTTGCTGCCATGGGCTGCAGTATTTTTCCCGGTAGGGATCAAATGTTGTTCAACCGGGTGGTTTAGTTTTATGTTATAGCCCAGGGGCTTTGTGCTTTGTGTTTACTGTTTAACCGGAGGACCGGGTGAGGCTATTAGGGGTGGAGGAGGCCTCATAGGAGCTCCTCGGTAGCATAGGGTTTCCTGGTGCCGGAGAGAGGGCAGCAGTGTGGGGGGGCATCAGCCCCAGTCCTGGAGCAAGAAGGGGCAGTGAGGAGCCCTGGAGCTAGGGGGCAGTGAGGAGCCCCGGAGTTAAGTTTGGGGGTGCATCAGCCCCAATCCCGGAGCTAGGGGGAAGCGAGGAGCCCCGGAGCTAAGTTTGGGGAGCATCAGCCCCAGCCCTGCAGCAAGAAGGGGCAGCGAGGAGTCCCGGAACGAGAGGGGGCAGCGAGGAGCCCGAGCAAGAGGGGGCAGAGAGGGGCCCCAGAAGTAAAGAAGAGGGCCAAGGCATAGGGCAAACCATGTCGACTACCATCTGCGAGGCTTGGGCTGTGGTGTAGGGGAGGAAAAGGAGCCTCATTTAGCACCCCCTGACACTGGGCATATAAAGTGGGCAGCCTCCTGCTAGTTACATCACTCAATCAATTAAGATCAAGGCATGGCAGGTGAGTAAGCAGGCGGTTAGCCCAAGACAGGAAGGCGGAGCCACCAACAGAAAGGCTCCAGCTCGCAAGACCTGTTACAGGAACCCCCATGGTAGAGGCAGCTGGCAGGGCTGAACTCGTCACCCCGATGCATAGTGCTGGCCAGAGCTGCACACCACCAGGCACCAGCACCTGCACCTAGACCAAGCACCCCGCATCCTGCTGCTCCTGGCAGTGGGGACTGCATGCCATGGGGAAAGCATGTCGAGGATCCTCACACCCACACCCTGCCCACCCGAGCTCCATGTTCCAGCTGCCCCCCTAGGTGTGGGCTCCATGCTTCTGCCAGCCCCAGCACCATACTCCCTGCCCCCACCCAGCTGTAGTTCTCCCCCGCCCCCACCCCACCACTTCTGTACCTGCTTCCTGGAGTGAGCAGGATGTCAGGGAAGCCAAGCAGGTCCCCCGGTGGCTGCAGCAGTGGCAGCAGCAGGCCTGCCCAGAAGTTGCATGCTGGCTGGCCTGGGCCCTTCTGTCCACAAGGGTGGGAGCAAGATGCAATAAGGTATGTTTGGGGGTATATGTGGGTGCCTTGCCCTCACCCTCATGCATGAAAGGGCTGGGCATGGAACAATTTGTTGGTGGGTGCCCACAGGCCAGATGAAAGTGCCTGGTGGGTAATGTGGGGCCCCTGCAAAGTATGCTGGGCAATCT
>NW_017729024.1:142579754-142581466 GCF_001723915.1 Gavialis gangeticus | reverse complement strand
ATTTGAGTCCAGTCTTTTCTCCCGCCCAGGTGGGGGATTGGACCTGAAAATCTACAAGGTACCTTCCGACCCTATTTCTATGATTCTATGAGATCCAGCCCACAGGCTGTATTTTGCCTGCCCCTGCCTTAGACACAATGAAAAACTGAATGGAAGCACTTGAGCCATAGTGGTACTTAGGACCCTTTAAAAAAACAGAATGGAAAATACAGTAGAATAGCTAGGTAGAGGGAAAAAAAAGAGAAGGAGAAAGTTACTAGCATTAGTAATACGTGACTAGAAAGATGTCAAGTAACTTGCAAAAAGGGAGCCTTTAACATTAGGAGTCTACAAAAATTTACATTAATATTTTTTTTTAAAATTTAAAGTAGCTAGTTCAGTTACAAACCTTTATAGGCATGATTGCTACCCTTTGGGACAAACTAAAAAAGTAGAGAAACTATCACTTAAGAGAGCCTACAGACAGGTTATACCCTGGCTTTCAGTTTCTCTTAAAAACAGTATGAAAAGGAAACCTCAAGAACCCAAACTTTTCTATTTCACTCAGTTCTGAGTAATGAAATTGTTGTTTAATACAAGGGGTGAGAAACCAACCTCCTGAAAACTCAAAAGGGGCGAAGTGCTAGAATCTCTATATCCCTATCTGGGTGGAGTTCCCATACACAGGATTGACTTAAACAGGTGGCAAGTGAGACTTGTTTACACACCCATCAACCCAAGAAGTGCCTCTTCCTAATGCTACCAGTTATGTTTTGCATCACACCAGCATAAAAAAAAATATTGACACATAAGAAATTGTTGGAGACCTTGGGTTTGGTAACTACATATGAAGAATGACAGCTATGTGCTTCCTTTGAAACAGGTACTGCCCTTATAAGCACAATGAACTTAATTTGCATCATGAATGGTGAAATTTTATTAGACAGTATGGCAGACCTTCAGTGACAGGAACTGATAGGAAGAAATCTTCCTTCTTATCTTCTCCATAAGTAGGGTAGATTAAATCTAACTCTAGGGCTGCATTATGGCTGGAGAAATCAGTTATTAAATTACTACTCCAACATAGCAGGTGACACAGCAGGGTGCCTTAGGATTTCCCAGAGCCAATGAAAGGAAGTCAAATTCATAGAATCACAGAAAATTAGGAACCTCAGGAGGTCATGTAGTCTAACCTGCTCAAAGCAGGACCATCCCCAACTAGATCATTCATATCCCCCCATGGCCGATAGCACCAACTGAGAGGGGTCCCCCCATGGCTAATTGTGCCAACCTGAGAAGTGGCCGCCATGATCCTGGAAGTGGCTGCAGCACTCCCACTCCTCAGCCGGTGCTTGCAGGTGGGGGACTGGCACTCCTGCTGGCCCCACTACCCATCACCTAAGCAGTGAGCGTGGCCTATCAGGGGGTGCACTGGCGATCTCAGGGGGCACATGCACACCCTCATGCACCCCCTATGCATCTCCACTGTCTGCCACCATGGAGAACAGTCTAGCTCAATCCTCCTTGGAACCAACCTTCAGGTAGTTGTAGGCTGCTATTAAATCCCATCTCAGTCTTCTCTTCTGTGGTCTAAATGAACCAGTTCCCTCAGCCTCTCTTTGTAAATCATACGCTTCAGCCCCCTAACCATTTTTGTTGCCCTCCGCTGGATTCTCTCCAATTTTTCCACACCCTTTCTATAGTGGGAAGCCTAAAACTGGGTACAGAACTTC
>NW_017729024.1:142573966-142574754 GCF_001723915.1 Gavialis gangeticus | reverse complement strand
TGAACCAGTTCCCTCAGCCTCTCTTTGTAAATCATACGCTTCAGCCCCCTAACCATTTTTGTTGCCCTCCGCTGGATTCTCTCCAATTTTTCCACACCCTTTCTATAGTGGGAAGCCTAAAACTGGGTACAGAACTTCAGATGTGGCCTTACCAGTGCAGAATAGAGGGGAATAATTACTAGGGCTGTGCAAGGCTTCAGACAGAGCTTCAGATCTGGAGAAGCTTCGGACACTTTGGGGTCAAAAGCAGCATGTCCAGGTCGAACTGCTGGCCTCGTTAGGTTTCCCAAAGCGGTTTGGAGCCGCCTTGAGGCCACCTCGGAGATCCGACCATAGGGTATAATGGGGAAACAATAAAATGTCTATAACTTTGTTGTGTTTTGTCCGATTTGGATAAAATTTTCAGAAGTAGTAGATTCTGCAGAGCGCATGAGGTCTACCAAATTTTAAGAAGATTGGTGCAGGTCTTTTGGGGAAACTGCACCCCAACTTCTTGAAAGCAAAACTCCTGTCACACATATGTGTTACACCACAGGGGGGACAAAACTGCAGGGGTGTTAGCTCTTACTGAGGTCACAAAGCCTACCAAGTTTCAAGAAGATCGGTGCAGGGGTCTGGGGGGAACTGCCCTTCAAGTTATGGACAAATGAAACTTGTGCCATGAGTGACACTGTGCGTGTTAAGGTGCCGTGGGGTGACAGCTGCAGGGACGGTGGCCCCTGCTGAGGCCACAAAGCCTGCCAGCTGTCGAGAAAATCGGTGCAGGGGTTCTGGGGCCCTGCACCTCT
>NW_017729024.1:142559453-142568966 GCF_001723915.1 Gavialis gangeticus | reverse complement strand
CAAAACTCATGACATGGGTGCTTGTGGGACTGTGCCTGTCTTGGGTGGTGGAGGGGAGACACTACTGCAGGCTTAGCTGCTAAGCTACTGTGTTACCAGTTATCGATCAATCATGATTTACTCAGGGACCAGCTCAATACACAGGGCCTAGCTAATGTAGCCAGTTAATTACCATCAATTAGCACCTACAAAACCAGACTAAGGAGAGGAAAGAAACAATACAGACAATCAACTGCCCCAAGATGGACTCAGTCAGTTGCACAAGCACCCATGGCACGGGTTTTGTATGTCAGCAGCTAGGGGTGCAGGGCCCCATACCCAGAACCCCTGCACCGATCTCCTCGACAGCTGGCAGACTTTGTGGCCTCAGCAGGGGCCATCATCCCTGCAACTGTCACTCTGCTGCGCCTTAACACACACAGGGTCAGCCATGGTACGAGTTTTGCTTGTCTGCAGCTTGAGGTGCAGTTCCCCCCAAACCTCTGCACCAATCTCCTTGAAACCTGGCAGGCTTTGTGGCCCCAGTAAGAGCTACCACCCCTTCTGATTTCACTCCTCCGTGGTGTGACACAGCCGTGACATGAGTTTGGCTTTCAAGAATTTGGGGTACAGTTCCCCCCACACCCCTGCACCAATCTTTTTGAAATTTGGCAGGTTTCATGCTCTCACCAGAGGCTACCTCCCTGAAAGTTTCATCCAAATTGGACAAAAACAAACAAAATTATAGATATTTAATTTATTCCCCATTATACCCTATGGCCAGATCTCTGAGGCGGCTCCGACGCTTCAGAGCCACTTCGGCCAGATCGAGGAGGAAACCCAGTTTGGAGCTCTGGATCAGATCCCTGGCATCTGAAGTGGCTGGATCCAAAGTCGGATCAGGTTGCTGCAGACTTGCACGGGCCTAATAATTACTTTCCTCAATGTGCTGCCCGCACTCCTACTAATGCTGCCCAGCATGCTGTTAGCCTTCTTGGCAACAAGGGCACACTGTTGACTCATATCCAGCTTATTGTCTACCGTAAACCCCTACTCCTTTTCTGCAGAACTGCTGCTTAGCCAGTTGGTCCCAAGCCTGTAGCAGTGTGGGGGACTGTACCATCCACTTTGCACTTGTCCTTGTTGCACTTCATGAGATTTCTTTTAGCCCAATCCTCCACTTTTTCTAGGTCACTCTAAATCCTAGCCCTGCCCTCCGACATATCTACTACATCACCTAGCTTGGTGTCATTTGCTAACTTGCTTAGGGTGCAATCTGTCCCATCTTCCAGATCATTAATGAAGGTATTGAATAAAACTGGCTCCAGGACTAACCCCTTGGGCACTCCACATGATACCAGCTGCCAACTAGACATTGAGCCATTGATTACTACCAATTGAGCTTGACGATCCAGCCAGCTTCCTATCCACCTTACAGTTCCATTCATCCAACCCATATTTCCTCAGCTTGCTTGCAAGAATGCTGTGGGAGACTGTATCAAAAGCCTTGCTGAAGTCAAGGTGTATCACACTCACTGCTTTCCCTGTACTCAGAGAGCCAGTCATCTCATTGTAGAAGACAATAAGGTTGGTCAGGCATGACTCACCCTTGGTGACTCCATACTGACTGTTCCCGATCACTTTCTTCTCCTCCAAGTGCTCAGAAATGGATTTCTTGAGGACCTGCTCCATGATTTTTCAAGGGACTAAGGTAAGACTGACTGGTCTATAGTTCCCTGGATCCTCCTTCTTCCTTTTTTAAAGGTGGGCACTATATTTGCCCTTTTATACAGGATCTTAGGAAAGCAGGTCTGAAAGTGACCTCACAAGGTCATCTAGTCCAGCCACCTACAAAAGGTAGGATCATGCCTGACTAAACTATCCCAGCCAAGCATCTGTCTAACCTGGTTTTGAAAACTTCCAAGGATGGAGATCTTACATCTCCATCTCTTCTCTAGGTAGCCTGTTCCAATGCTTGACCACCCTCATAGTCAGAAAGTTCCTCCTAATCTCTAACCTACATTTCCCCTGATGATGCTTTAAAGCCATTGCTCCTGGTCCTGTCCCCTCTGGTCACAAAGAAAAGCCCATCTTTATCCCCTCTGTAATCACCCTTCAGATATTTGAAGACTCTTATTAAATCTCCCCTTAGTCTTCTCCAGAATAAATAACCATATTTATTTCAGCCTTTCCTCATAAGTCTAGTTTCCCAGACCCCTAATCATTTTCTTTGTTACTTGCTGGACCCTTTTCAAACTGTTCACATGCTTCTTGAACTGTGGGGCCCCAAACTGGAGACAATTCCAGGTGAAGCCTCCCCAGGGCTGAATAGAAAGGAAGAATCACTTTCCTTGATTTGCAAGCAACTCTCCTATAAATACGACCTAGTATGCTGTTGGCTTTTTTTTTGCAACAAGAGCACACTGTTGGCTAACATTCAGCTTTGAAACGATGAAACTATAAAGGTCTAGAGTAACCCCTAGGTCCTTCTCTGTAGTAGTGCAGCTTAGTCACTCATTCCCCAGAATATATTTGTGCATGTAATTATTCTATCCCAAGTGCAGAACTTTCCACTTTTCCTTTTGAATCTCATCTGATTAACTGTGGGACATTTCTCCAGTCTATCCAGGTCATTCTAGATCCTAATCCTAGCCTCCCAAGTATCTACAACTCCACCCAAATTAGATCTGTTAGCATCCACAGATTTGATAATTCCATCATCCAAAACATTAATGAAGACATTAAACAACACTGACCCAAGACCAGGGTTGGGCAAAATGGTGGATCTGGTTGATCCCTGTCCACACAGCTCTCAGACCGTCTTCTTCATGGAGCCCTGGGAGTGCAGGGCCGTGACAGCATGAGGCCGCACAACTGGGGCTCTGCCCTGGCTTCACCCAGCCCCATGCTTCCAGGTTCTCCATGAAGACAGGCTGAGAGCAGGCATGGACAGGCTGTGCACCTGGGTGGGGAGCTGCTCTGGGACTGGGATCTTGGGGTGGTGACAGCATATACCCTGGGCTGGGGCAGAGCTGTGAAATGCTCCCTGTACCTGCCTGCCCATGGAACCCATGCTTGTCACAGGTGTATGTGGGCAGCAGATTGTGGCTATGCCCCAGCCCCATGCTGTCACTGCCCCACAATCCTGAGCTCTCCCTGGCCCTGCCCACCTGTTTCACTCCCAGCTGTGGCACCATCCCAGCCACTCAGCAGCACACTGTGCCCACATGGGACCCACCCTCAGCAATGGCTATAGGGCAGATGGACTGGGGTGCCCAGGCAGCAGGGTTGGGTCTGGAGGCAGCAGCCAGAGGGAACCATTCCCATGGAAGCTGCTGGAAAATGGAGTCTGCTGCAGGCCAGATCCAGCCTGTGGACAAGTCTTTGTCCACCCTTGTCCAAGACAGACCCCTGGCAACCCCCACTTGATACTTTCACCCAATTTGACATTTGACCCTGTGGCCAAGCCTATCCCTTGAGCCTTGACCTTTGTGGTGAGCCTGCTGAAAAATCCTCTTACTCACCTAGGGCACTCATCTGCCATGACTTGATGGGAAGCTCAGATCAAATACCACCCTATAGAAAGCAGAAGTTTCCCCTGATAAGGTGATCTCACATGTGCAAACAGTCCAATAAGGCCTATGGTATGGCCTCTACTGGGTCTATAATGGGGGCTCCTCCACCCCTAACCCTGAACCACAGGCCTCTGGAAATGAATGTAATTTCTAGCTCCCACTGTTAAGGATTCACAGCCAGGAACTGGATACTGTCCCTCCCCAGATGACTATTGGGAATTCCTAAAACTCCATCTCACACAAAAATAATGAAATATGGGCAGGTGGCCTGCCCCTCACCTGCTGCAAGTGTTGTTCTCTGCTGAGCACTCTCCTCCTTCACCACTTCCGGTGTCCCTTTAGGGTTTCCTCTGGAGACTCACAGCTTATCAGGACCAGTTTCTACTTGCTGTCTGTGATTCATTTCTCCTGAGTCAAGAGAAATCACCTGTGTTAGGCTGGGATCACGGGGGTCTCGTCCTAGGACCTGGCACCACTCAAACTTCCATTCCCCAGTTCCCACAGTCCTGAATAGGGCCTCTTTTTCCAGAGGTCCCTGCTTTCCCACAGAGTCCTTTTGGGCATCAGACCAGGCCAGGACAGTCTGCTGCAGGGCTGGGAACACCTCCACAGCCCTTCCCTGAGCAACTGGGTTCATTTGGCCCCTAACTTGAGAAAAGCCAGTAAATAAATTATCCTTAGCTCTCAGGGCTTCTGTCCTACCCTAGGGCTATTCCCAGAGGACAATGTTGGGGCGGGCCTGTTCACCATCCAACCCTGGTTACTGCTGTCACTTGATCTGATGCTGGTACAGTGGCTTGTCTCTCAGCGGCTGTGGGAAAGGGGGTAAGCGGGGGGATCCCCCTCCCTGGTTCCCCCTACTCTACTACAGACCCATTGATGACCTCTTGTTAAGCATGATGAGCCAGTCAGTTAGGTATCCACTGTAACTATGTCCACTATAGGGACTATCCATTATAAAAATGTCCTTACAATCACAAAGGCGCCTGCCTAGGAGTATAACTCTTGGACAAGTTAGTAGATGATGCAACATTTGTATTGTTGTAAATCACAAGGCATAATCCACACAATGTGAAACTATCCTAAAAATCAGGGAATTAAAAAAAAAGTAATAGATTTTAATCTATTTGTATTTAGCTGCTGTTTTCAGAGCCTAATCAGGTGCATTTGAATCACATTTCCACTTTTTTCTCTGTCACCTGGAAGACTAGAAAATCATTTAAAAAATAAAATATGAATTCCTTGAGCTATTGCAGAGCTGTCAAATCTATCTGCCTGTCATCAGAACAACCTGATATTTAACATTTTGAAAAATTATCATCATCTTTTTAAAAGGTTTTTAGAAAAAAAATTGAAAATACTTGAAATTTAGTCATTTATACTTCTAGATATGACAGCTTATATCATGCAAATGATATATTTTAGAAACTTCTATCTTCAGGTTCTAAAGAGCCCAGTCAGTTGTAACTCTTTGTTTAAACCACTAGGCTGCGCTGCTTTCAACAAAAAAGTAACAATAATCTTTACAATGGAACAGAAACATTTCTAACTATTCTCAAATGCTTGAACACAAAATTTGGAGTTCTGTTATTTATGGCAATAGGCTGCATCACCAAGCAAAATTCAAGTGTCTTGCAAGAAAAACCACCAGTAATACTTTAATCATCTTTCAGATAACTGGATGAGATGTTTTGGATTTCAAAGTAAAGCATAGATTAAATAAATCCTCCAATGCAACAACACCCCCATTTTAAAAACAAATGCATGTGCCAAAGAAGCCAGCTGTGGCCCCAGTTCCCTAGGAGTGATCCCTCTGTGCCAAGAGCAGCGTGGCATAGGAGCAAGCCATATTGATTGCCAATTATAGCACAGAGGAAGGAGTCCTCTACCAGCAAACTTAAGGAGCTACTTTAATTAAACAGTAAATCAGGCCCTATTTTTATTACAATTACATATCTGTAAATATTATACAAAGATATCAGTTTTATAGTGGTCACACTGTATTGTACATGTAGAAAATCTAACTCCCCTCATTTACCATTTTTTAAAGGTATTATATCCAAAATATGCATTTTGTTTATTTTAATGTGGGAAGAAAGGGGGGCCCTGTGCTAAAAGTACAGATACAACATTATAGAAACAGAGGTGGCACCCAAGATCAAATGACTGATAAACTCTGTCTGGCCGTACAGGAGAGAAGAGGAGTTGTACTAAATGAACATTTCTAGAACCTATAAGGGTTAAGAGACAGCATCTGCCTCCTAAGGTTACAAGTGGGCTAGAAATACAGGCCAGCACCTGGGCAAGGAGTTGAAAGGAGACTTGGAGAATCAGAGGCAGTAACATTATGTATTCTGAAGGTGGGTATGATCATGTCACAGGGCAACCTGCCCCTTTAAGATGAGTTGAGCCCTTTCTATTTGTATCTAGTTGATCTGTTCTTAAGTGATGGCTTTGAGCTTGACATAGCAACTGGGTCACACATGGGAGAGCAGAGGTGTAACATGGCCAGGCACTCTGGGCAGGTGCCATACAAAGGGGTTGTGGTGACTTTAGTTGGTGCCACTGCCACTTGTGCAATTGCGTGGCTGTAGCAAAAGCTGTTTTTCTGCCCCCTTCCTTCCCAACACTACAAGTCAATGCCTGGCCAGTGAGATAAGGGGACACTTTTTTATACAGTCATAATTTAAAGTCGGCTTGTTAGAGACATCTGGAGGATCTGTAGTTACTGGCATGTACTACAGCACTCTGTTTGGGTGTCCTTGCACTCAGTGGTGCACCTATTTTTATTTCATAGATGTGAAAATGAATGCATCTGAGACCTCTTACATTTGGCCACATCTATAGCTTAAATTGTTTTTAGCATTGTTTCAAGCTGTAAGTTTGATTACGTGGAAGGCTATACTTGTATATGCTTTTCACCTTCTTTACAGCATGCGTTGGCAAACACTCACATATTCAAACTGGAGCCTACATTTGTATGATTATACAGTTAAAATTTTATTTTCTGTAAGCAAAAACCCACTCTTTCTTCTAAGCAACCTTCATTCCTTCTGAGAAGCAATCCTGAACTAAAGCTGTGAAACACTTGAGTTTGTTTTGCATCATTCCAGGTGGAAGACAAAATATTGCAGAAACAAGCTTCATCCAAAAACATTTATTGCAACATTCCAACCTTTCATAAAGTGGCAAAGTCACATCAGTCTTTATATTAACACACCCTAAAAAGAAAAATAATTTTCTCAAATGTAATCAGAACATTAATACACATGAAGTTTTTTCAGATACTTTTTACAGTTAGTAGCTGTTCAGATGAATAGGAGAGATGGGCTTACAACTGGGAGTATAGCACTACAAGGAGATTCAGAAAGCCACAGTGCCTCCTTTCCAAAGCAAAAGCTGCTTCTAGAAGAATGAACCATAGTAACTAGACAGGTCAAAGATGTGACCAACCCCTATACTGACTGCTTAGCAAAAAAGAGTACAACTTAGTAAAGGCAGGAACAGGATATAGGTGTTAGAACTTTTAAAAGGTGAGAAGTTCTTGCACTTGTCTTTGGTTAAATGAAAACAATGAAAGAGTTACAGCAGGACCTATTTATACTTGCTTGTGTTTAGCTAAAAATAGAAAAAGAAGCTTGGTCAATGTTATTTCCCATTTGGGTTTGCATTGCTTTAAACATACACTTGAGGCTCAGATGTACATGACCATCTCAAATGAAATAACTAAAAGACGTATTTAGTTCAATTGAGACTATTTTATTAAACCCACTTAGTCCAAGGGCCATCAACTAAAGAACTCAGAGTTGAATCAAGTACTTTAACTATTGCTGTTTTATACACAAACATAAAACAGGAAGAATGATAATGAAATAAAACTCCAAACAAGATGATAATCATGAAAAAAACACCCACATGAGCCTTTTTACAGACCACAGCAGGTTCTGCATCTAGGCTGTTATCAGGTATTTCTCTCTGGTCAACAGACAATACAGTTATCCATATAAGTAAAGCTTACCTCAACAGTATGTTCCTTGCTTCACCCTTCCATTTTTTTACTTCCTACACATCAAACAAAATTTCATCCTACAGTGAAACCATGAAACCATAAAACAAGTCTCCTATCAGTCACAGCCAGGAAGATGTAAGCATGAAAAGAGAGAGAGAAGAAATGCTAATGAAAGTAGACAGATATGCTGGCAGTTTTTTTCAGCCTTACATTTGACTCAAAGGGAAGTCATCATCCCTCCCAGCACAAGGGATACAGCCTAAAAACACTTTGCCCCTTCCCTTTATCTCTCCGTTTTCTGTTTTGTCGTCATCTTAAATCAGGGGATTGAGACTTCTCTGAGACATTTTCTCTGGCTATTTTAATCGGCTTTGCAGGAGCCAGTGCTTCCTGGCTGTGACTGGCAGGAGACACAGTTTCTGGAAAATAGAAAGCTCTCTGGAAAGCTAGAATTTCTTTTCTTTCTATTTATAATCTACTCTATTACAATGCCCTCCTGATCATTGTCTCCCTCTTCTGTCTCCTTTCCCTGGCTCTCCTTTCCAACATGCACCATCCTGGTACAGATGACAGCAGCACAGAAGGCAATGTTCAGCAGTGTTAAATTTGCAATGATAGCAGAAGTTGGTGAATCAGTGAGACAGTATGTAGTGTGGACTCCTGGAGTCACCTGATGGCAGACAGGAGTCCACATTACATGTTATCTCACTGATTCACAAGGAGATAGTCACAACTAGCAAACCTGGTTCAGCATGAGGCAGTAGTGAGCCCAATTAAGAAACATTCTGACATGCACTGCATTAAGGCTTCACACAGGCTAAGCACTTTGCCAAATAGGAGTGCTTTCCTGGGTTACTGCCAGAATCTGGAAAACCTTTTGGAGGAGGCCTGGCCCATGTCTTCCCATTCAAATTGAGCCTGGAAAAGTGCAGGCTCAGGGGTGACCTGGTGGCAGCCTATAAGTATATAAGAGGTATACATCAGGATCTGGGGGAATGCCTGTTCACCAGAGCACCCCAAGGGACAACAAGGACCAATGGTCACAGACTTCTCCAAGACCGTTTTAGGCTAGACATAAGGAAAAACTTCTTTACTGTCTGAGCCCCCAAGCCCTGGAATAGACTCCCATCAGAGGTGGTGCAGGCACCTATCTTGACTCTTTTAAGAAATGTTTGGGCGCTTATCTTGCTGGGATCCTTTGACCCCAGCTGACATCCTGCCCCTGGGGCAGGGGGCTGGACTTGATGCTCTTTCGAGGTCCCTTCCAGCCCTTATGTCCATGCAGTCTATGAAATCTATAAAACTTCTTCTGCTATCATTGAAAATTTAAACACTGCTGAACCTAAACTCCTCATCTGCCTTAAGTCCTTTCCTCCTTTCATATTTTTTGTCATCACTAATAGCACCATAGAAGGCAGAGTAGAGATACACCCTGTAGACTAATTGAATTAGAGGCAAAGGCATTCATGAGCAAGATATTGTTGATAGCACCATAATCATTCTGAGATCTGGCTTTGTGTTGCCTTTGACTTGACCATTTTCTCCAGACCGGTATATCCATGTGATATGTAGTTTTGCTACATCCTGAATATCTGGCTTTTTTTCTCATCTAGATCCTTATCTCCAATCTTGATTACTGTACTCTCCCCTTCTCTAGCCTTTTCTGGATACTTTTTCCACACTCAGCTGTTTAAAACGCTGCCACCAGACCTCTCAAGTCTGGCACATTTTACATTACAGCAGATTCAGACTTTCATTCTTGCTGCACTACAAAATATTGTGGTGTCTCAGGGTCTTGTCACATGGAACTTAGCATATGTTTTACCTGAGATGCAGTAAGTGTTACTATGTTGTATTAAAAGTTAGAATGTGTTATAAGCAGTTGCACAGTAATGCTTACTATTATCTCAGGCCGTTCTGAACAGGACTGGAGCTGGCTGTGCCCTCCCA
>NW_017729024.1:142548132-142554453 GCF_001723915.1 Gavialis gangeticus | reverse complement strand
TTGTGCAGCCCCAGGGTTTGGAAAGGCCAGCTGCTGGCTCCAGCCCCAGGGCTGTGCTTTTCCTACCTGCCCCCTGGCACCAGGCTATTTTTAGCCCCATGGCCCCTCCCCCAGATGGACAACCCCCAACAATGGACCAGCCAACCTCCACCCCCTGAACCCACCAAACCCCCACTGACCATAGCACTGGGCACCACAGCTCACATTTCCACCCATGAGGACGTGCAGCCCCCACACTCAAAGCCCATGCACTTTCTACTGCATGTTGAGTACACCCAACCCAAGAGTCCCTGCCCCTAGCATATTGCAGCAAGTTGAGTCTCCGCTAGTGGCAGTGGGTAGAAGGAGGCACAGGGACCCAAGCTCTGGAGAAGGTAGCTGCTTCTGCCACTGGATCTGTAGGGTGAGTAGGGTGGGTCCACTGCTGGCAGAGAGAGACTCCGGGATCAGATCAGGACCTCAGTGCAGTGCAGGGGCTGGGACCAACCATCAGCTGGTTGGCAGTCACAGCCCTATCATCACCCCATTCAGACTTGCATTCAAAAGCTTGTTTAACTTTATACCAACCATGCAGCTGGTCCAAAAATCCATGTCTCTTGCATAATTGCTGGACTATCACAGCTACAACATCACTCTAACACTACCAAAACAAATATTTTAAGAATCAGATGGGGTGAAATAGATAGGCTCATGGATGGGGGCAGCCCTGATTGCTGCAATCCCATTATGTCTGTTCCTTCTCCTCACAGCTATATGAGAATGAGAAAGCAGCATACTGAACAGTCTGGCTGAGGGATTGGCATCAAATGCAAGGGAAATTACTGAAATGCAAGGGATTTAAGAAAGATGCATTTGTTTCAGAGAGCACTCAGAAAAGCTCAAGAACTGAAACAGACACGAGCACCAGCCTGTACAGCAAGCATCAATTATGCAGTAGTTTATATGTGTGCTTCTTTCTGTGCCTTAGGGAACATTTCATCAACAGCACACACAGTACCTGCGAGGGGTAGAGAGAGAGACTTTCTGAATAACAAATTACAAAGATACCTATTTGATAGGATCTGATCTTAACAAATGTGACTTGCTAAGATGAACACTAATTTCTGGGAGGGGCAGGTTAAAAATAAAAAATGAGTAATTTGTCTTCATGTTACTGCACAAGAGAATGATGAAAGAGAGCAGTTCTAAGAAGGATGAATAGCATAAGAAGCATTTTATCCACAATTAGTTTGATCAGGGGCAAAATGTATTTCAAGCAACCATGTTGGAACCAGGAAACAAGAGAACTGTTTGGAGGGGAAGCCCAGTATCTGCACACGGCTGATGGCAGCCTGTGGAGTTCTTTTTTCAAAGGTATCTAAAAAAAATGCTATTACTTTAACCAGAGATAGGTCCAAAACCAACCATTAAGATCTAACAGCCAGCTTAAACCTTCACCTTTACCTGGATCCATTGTTCATGATGGGCTTTCTCTTTATAATGGGCTGAAATAGAATTTAGCTGTAAACCTCAGGAGCTTTAGAAAATCAGCTTGTATTCAAATAGTGCAGGGGGATCAATCTTGTGAACAGAGCTGGTCACATTTGAGATGATTTTTTTTTTAAACATTGGTGCAAGAGTGGATTTCATACACATGTATTGCTCCCTATCACAGTTCAAGACTAGTTATAAACTTTCTCCCCTCTTCTTCTCTCTCTTGCCTGCACATCATAAAGGCCTTGAGCCTTTGCCTTTCTTGGACAGAATTCCACAGTTCTTCCACTCTGAGGACCAGTGCAGTACATACCAAACAACAGTTCAGCTGTGCCACAGTCCCTTTGGGAGCCCTAACCAGAGCTGCATCTTTTAAAACAAAACATCATTTGATTTAAATAGTAGGAAAACAGCTCAGCAAAAAAGGAAAAGTGTTTAAAACAGGTCTATATTCATAGCTTACCCAGGTTTACATAGACCCTGGGTGCTCCCCAATCTGACATAAGTGTCAGATTGCTCCCCAGTCTGTAGCTACTGTATCATGTTAGCTCATATTTGACTATAGCCCTTAACTTGTCCCACTGAAGTTATGAACAGACTCAGACTAGTGCTGCATTACTTCAGATCCATTTTGGAATATTCACCTGGCAACATGAATATACAACTTGATGTCTAAATATATCTGAAAAAGAGCTTTTGTCACCACCAGAAAAACTGTGCAAGGTTTGAAGGAGCTGATACAATGTTTGCACAGATAATTACCTTAAAAGTTGAAGTTGTATTGAGGACAAGCAGAGGAAGAAAAGAGGCAGATGGAGGGCACAGAAATAAAACATTGCCTACATATTGCCTGTAGAACTAAACATTGCCTGTGAAAAGTACAGCATGATCACAGGATAATTTTTACAGTAGGTAAATCACTTGTGCTACTGGCTTGAGCTTTGTGACATAATATTTATGCAAAAGAAGTGAATAATGTCTGGTTCTTTTGAGCCTGACTGTTGGGAATAGTTCACATAGTTTGCTACAGCTGAGGAAAAAACAGATTATAGTTTATGTGTAAATCACATATCTGCAAGCAAGCACTTCAGCATACTTGTGAAAAAGCTCATTAATATTGAGATCCACTCAATAATAACAGTTCCAGTAGATGATGCCACTATTTTATGCAACTACAGAACAACGAAGTCCTTCACATAAAGAGGGACCAGCAACCTTGCCAAGCCGTGGGTCAGAACAATCCTGCTCCTGTCTGGCGTAGGTTGGGTAGCTTCAGTAGTACATCAGCAGCAAGGGGTGTTTGCCAACACCCATGCTATGACCAGGCAAGTATATTAATACCACTGCTGCTTTTCCCAGCCCTTTACACCCCAGCTGGGATATAAACACAGCTTTCAGCTGGAAAGGAGGTGAGCTTGAGGCCAGGCAGCTGGGAACTGAGCCCATGTGACTGCCACTGCTTCTCCCTGGCCTCCTGCATGGACACAGTTTCCAGCCCCCAAGGCCAGATAGTTGGAAGGTGTCTGCAGTGATGCTGCTTCTCCACGTGTCCTGCCCCACTCCTGGCTGCAGCACAAATGCAGCTGGACTCTGCCCAGCCCCAGTGCAGTTCCTCATCAGCTGGGAGCTGCACCCATGCTGCAGCCGAGGAGCAGGGGGTTAGGAGAAGCAGTTCTAGCTGCCTGGCCGCAGCCCAGCTCCTCACTGCCCAAGTCCAACATGGGTGCAGGCAAAGGCAAAGACTTTTGACTCTGTGGGCCAGATCTAGGAGCTCTGCAGCTGCAGGCTGTGTTGCTGACCCCATCATATAGCATACAGTCACAAAACATAAAACAGATTCATTTTCCTTTAAAGGAAGATTTCAAACAATTTTACCACATTAGGGACAACTTGCGTCTCTTGTGAACACAATCATTGGTGATCACACCTGTTTAGAATTTTACCCGGGACTGTCACTATTGTCACCCTTGTGCCATTTTTAAATTAGTTTTTGTATTCCTTATGGCTATATTGGCATAAATTTTTGAGTCATTTTGTTACAATTCTGTCATCCTGTAAAGTTCCCAGTATAGTCAAGGGGAATTCTATTTGAATAGAAGCTACACAGCTGAGTTTTCTCTTCTTATTTTAAATATAAATGGCTGTGAAAAGGATATGCAAACATTAGATAAATCCTCAAAGTGAACACAAAAGGTTTCTTTTTAATGAAGTAGCCATTTCCCTTAGAGTTTTTCCATTAAATAACAACAATAGTAATGATGACATGTCCATGTAAAAAGACTAGCCCAGCAGATTGAGATGGCAGAAATTGCTCATGTGAAACATTAAGAAAACATGACAAGGCTGAAGATTTTACATGTGATCTGGGAAGAACTGGTCTCTTATCTAAAGATAAGCATGGATGCACAAGTGAGAGAGACTTGAGGTCACCAAGTAGGCATCAGTGGGTGAGGAACCATAGCAGACTTCTGTATTTTGACAGATTTCCTTGATTTCTATTCTTTGTGTATATTCAGGTCTTATGAAGAATTTTGTATATTTTTTTACTGGAAATTTTTATCCTTAAACTACTGGAACTTAAGTAATTATATATTTTAATTAAAATAGTGATTTCAAGGTATTTTAAATAAAACCAGTGGAAATAGAAGTTATATTCCAAAGGAGTTATACTTTCAAAGGAGTGTTTCCTGAGTGAGAAAGAATTTGAGAAGTATTGATGCTTTTATAGTTCTTGCACTCAAGAGCACTAGCACTATACTATGCAGTCTAACTATGTAGATTCTTTGCTTGATATTCATAGAATGCATAACCGCCTTACAAAACCACAGAGAATAGCAACTACAAGCAATTTGTTCCTGTCCGTAGAGTTCTGAACTACACAAACATGGATAGCCTGCAATTATACCTTTATCTGACTATCAGACAGCAAACCTTTTGATCTAGACCTAAGGTAAGACCACCTTCCTAAAATAGATATGGACAGTTCTTTCAACATCTAGTGATTTATTGTATGATCAATTTATATTTTAATTGTATTTCCTTTTTAAGTGTTAAAAAGCTATGAACATTCTATAAGCTGCATCAGGAACTTACATCTGAAATAGTGAGCTTCATGAATTATTTTGAGAATGTCAGATAACACAGAAAGCTACCAAGGCAAACAGCAA
Organism: Gavialis gangeticus; assembly: GCF_001723915.1. Lineage (NCBI taxonomy): Eukaryota > Metazoa > Chordata > Crocodylia > Gavialidae > Gavialis > Gavialis gangeticus. The sequence continues at coordinate 142,549,813 of NW_017729024.1, read as the reverse complement.
AGGAGCAATATGCAACAATTACAATATTAAATGCATGACGTCTGCATACATGCACATCTTGGTGTAAACCAAGAGAAATGATAAGGAACAAGCATTGACTTAACAATCAGAAGGTCTCCCCTCTAAGACCTATTTACAGCCTTTGCATTTTCATGGTTATTAAAGCAATGCCTTTTTAGTCTAGAGGAAAATATATCTGATTTCTGGTTGCCCTTTAGTCTTTTATGATACTTAGATGATATAAAGGGGCTAAAATCAGATGGAAATGCCCACTGTAAGACTCCCTTCATGAAAGGGCACTTTTCAGCAAGCATTGTTAGTAAGGGGGATGAAGAAAGCTTACTAGGCGTAGAAGGAAGGTTGATGGCAGTATGTTGTCCTTTTCTCACGCTTCCCTGAAAACTGGCCATTGGAGCCAGAGTATACATCACAATTTGGTTATTCTGATTTGTACTGGGAAAGTTCCTGGAAAACCTGAGAGCCCAACAGGTCTGCTAAATGTTTCAAAAGTAGCTAAACCCAGTTTGGCTAGAGCTGCACTTTTTATATTTCAAATATTTTAAAACCTCTGAGTCAATCGCATTAATATATAAAGCCAGCTGCTTGATCAAACCCCATCTATAGAATACAACACAAATGTGTATAGAGAGACCCAAACAGGGACAGGAGTAAATGCCATCTGCTTGGCAAACAGGGCACTAGCAGTTATACTCCCTGCTTCTACTGAAAGCTCCATTGTGCAATAGCCCAAAAGATTGAGGAGCTCCTCCTGAGTAGGGTGGAAAGGTCAGTAAGCAGAGGACCCACAGTCCTGGTCTTTCTTCAGCAAATCCTGTCCCAAAGCTACAGCTCCCTAAGATACAGCCCTGTCACAGCTAGGGCTCTCCATGGCAGGAGAAGGGAAGAACATACAAATGAGAGAGCATATTTGGGAAGGTATTTGTAATGGAACTTGTATAACTCTGCTGTTTCCCATAGGCTCAACATGGCAGATCATTCAATTTTGCTGCTTTTATGTTTCCTGGTACATTATCCACTGTTTTCTGCTTCCAACTGCTTAATAGAGAAATGTAATACAAAAGAACTGAAAGAGCCGTGCATTATATGTACTGGATGTGAAAGCACAATTGGATGGAAGATCTTTGGTTCCAGTGTAACGAGGCTGTATCTTAACGGATGTAACATTGAGAAAATAAACTACAGAGATGCTCAAACACCTAACCTTCAAATATTAAACCTCTCCAACAACAAGTTACAAGTATTACCAGATAATTTCCTACATGATGCCAGGAATCTTACAAGTCTTTACCTTGAAGGTAACAACCTTACAAAGCTCCCACTATCACTCCTGAACAAAACACTGAAAAACGTAATAATAGATTGTAAATGCGAACTGTTAAATATAGTTCTAAAGGAAAGCAACTGGTTCTCACATGCTGAATGTGGAAATAGAAGTATTGAAAGAGAGTATGCAGCCTGCAAAAAAAGCTTTATGGAAATCTACATAACTGTTAGCATCTTGTCAGTCTTAGTGCTTAGTGGAGCTGGAGTGCTGGTGTGGTGGATATGTCACTCTACAGTCAACTTAAGCTCACCATGTGTAGCCCATATGGAAAGAGATACCAATGATTACAATAAATCAGCCACACCAACAAGTACAAATCTCAAACCCATCACATTA
>NW_017729024.1:142533702-142543132 GCF_001723915.1 Gavialis gangeticus | reverse complement strand
TAAATCAGCCACACCAACAAGTACAAATCTCAAACCCATCACATTAAGGCAAAACCCAGCAGATCAGGCCCACAGAAAGACCTCCATGAAAATAAAAACCCAGAAAGAAAATTACTCCTGTAACAGAAACTATGAAAATGTTACAACTGGTCCCCTGGACTCTAATGAAAGAAGTAGTATAGAAGTAGAAGATGTAGAAGAATCTGTGTATGAAGTGGAAACCCAGGCCAACTCTTTGGATCATATTTATGGCAATGTAACATCATCTGACTATTATAATACGTATGTTTTTACAAATTCCAGTCCCTCTGAAGATGAAGAAATATATATTAATCCAATCAGTTCAGAACACTCTAGTTTAAATGATCTTCAGTCTGGAGATGACACCTTTTACAAATGAACACATTCTATTGCAGTTTTTGAAGACATTCATAATATTATAGACGGGAACTATGGTCAAACTATGTAGGTTCTTAACTAGACATTTGGGGTGCTTGTACATGTGATGGGGGGTTAGTCCTTTAGGGTTGCATTCTATGCTCCCTAAATTGAAATGGTGGGTTTTATTTTTTCCATCACTGTGTACACTTCAGTGGCCTTAAATCTTTTGAAATACTCAGTGCGCTATTTACAGTAAATTACTAAAGGGGGCACTGCATAACAGCCCACTTTGCTGATCTCGTACTAGATTACAGCGGGGGCGCTGCATGCCGCTAATCCCTGCTACAGACAGGTGATGTCTCTATTTAATTGTCATTTCATTAATTTCATTATTTTTACACACATTTTTACCCTTTTTTTATTGAAATTTTTTCCACTATTTTAAAAAAATTATATTCTTATTTTATTTTTGTTCCATTCTTTCCTGTATTTATTTTTATTCTTATCTTTTTTAATATTCTTATTTCTTTGTCATCAAGTAAATTTTATTTTGTGTAAATTCACTTGGTTTTTTTAATTCATGCAAACAACCACCTTTATGAACAGGGTGCTGAAATTCTCCTATCGCTTATAATATGCGCATAAATCTGAACCCCAGGAATTTATTATATGTATTTTCCCATGCATATTGGAGTGTTGTGGTGCACTAATTGGAACTCCAAAATGCACTCCCTGCATTATCTCAAAGGGGGTCCCAATCCTGGGGCAAGGGACAGGAGTCCGAGCTGAGCTAGCCCCTGTGTGCAGCTGCCACACAACAGTGCCAGACCGTGCTCAGAGTGGCCAGTGGGAGGGAGCAAGCTGGGGAGCCCATACTGTGGGGAGGCATCCCCCCCACCTGCCATTCCCCCACTCTGCCCCAGCCCAAGCAGTTCATGTGTAAGCTGCAATGGAGTATGAGCCTGGCGGGGGCTGTCTGTAAACCATGCCTTAGCAAGGTGGCCGCTTCTAAACTTTGAAACCTTTCCTGCTGATCTTATAGCAGAGGCAATGCTCTACTGTGCATATTGAGTGTCCAGATAATGTGACCAGCACTAGGTAATTTTAATGTCCTTGCCACATTTCACCCTCCTATACACACAAAGCAAAGAAAACCTTTAGACTTCAGCCCTCTCTGGCTCCCCCTCCCTTCCCCATCCGTCACCACAGCCTGACTCCCCGCCCTGCCCCACCCCCTACTAGAGACAATATATTTATGAGACAGACAGAAGTGTTGCAACAATTTTTTTAATTCTATTTATAGAAACACTCAATAGTAACTGCTGAATGGTTTAGCGTTCAGCGCTGATCGATTGGCAGCCTACAGAGCACCCTCACCACCTGCACCAGCCAGAATGCAGGCAAGCAGGCAACTCCACACAATGGCTCCATGTCCAGCATTTGCATGCTGATCGTAGGGGGCATTATGAGGGCATAATGCCCCCTATGGCCTGCCCACATCTCTGTCCGGCTGCTGCTTCTCACTTCCCTCAGTTTTTCAGACCAGGACTTGCTGAAAACCTCCCCCCTGGTCTTGCAAGTATTGTGGAGCACTCAGGCTGCCACAATGTATCTTGTTATGCTTTGTGGCTCCACCTTGAGCCTGTAGTTCAGTGACCTCCACTGTGCTTTCAGACAGCCAAAGGCGCATACAACACTCACCCAGCGTTTGCTAAGGTAGTAGTTGAATTGCATCTTTTACCAGTCAGTAACTTGTCCTCCACATGGCTTCATGAGCCCAAGCAAGAGGGGGTAATCCACATCCACTATGGTAAGCAGGGGCATGGCTACACCCCAGATCACTGCATCAGAGACATATTGACCTTTCTGCATCATGCCAAGCAGTGGTGAGTTTCAAAACACACACGTATCATGAGCACTGGCTGCCCAGCTTATATAAATGTTAGTGAAGTGTCTTTGGTGATCAACTATGGCCTGGAGGATCACCAAGCCAAATCCCTTCCTGTTGGTGAATGACCAGCTCCTCTGGGAATGGGAAGTGTGTGTTGTCCAGTGCACCCATGCAATTAGGGAACCTTAAAGCCTTCAATAACTTCAATAGCCTTGAAGCCTTCAATAACTTTCCTGGGGTTATGGAGGCAGATGAAGATGTTCAGTACAGTGTCCCACACCAAACAGTTGGCATACCTCACATACCACCACCCTGGCTGTGCAGGGAGCCATGCTGAACTGGTTCCCAATCAAGTGGAGGCTGGTGGGAGTGGCCAGTTACGTGATGGCCATGGCCACCCTCTTTTCTGGTGTGATGGGTGACACATAACACTGTCCTGGCACTCAATGTGCAACAACAGCAGTATGACTATGTGCAAAAATGTGCTCCTGCTTATGCAGAAGCTCTTGAGCCACAGCTGATCATCCCAAGTTGACAGTACAATGTATTTCCACCAGTCAGAGCTGCTCACATGGACCCAGACCTTGCTATCATTGTTTGTAGGTTGATCCACAGAACCCTGTTCGCCTTCAGATCCACAGCTTCCTCAGTTCTCCGACTCCAGCTCATGGCCTATTATCTGGGATAGCAAGGCACGAGAGGCTGCTACCCTGCGTTGGCACCTCTGTAGAAGGCCCATCATATCCTGCACTGTGTTCAGTAACAATATATCTGCATTATCACGTGCCTCCATTCTCCAGCTGGACACTTCCAAGGCACCCAGCAGCATCTAGTTCTCTTTGCAGATTCCATCAGGAGTCAGCAAAGCCATCTTGTTATGCAGGAAACAACAGTTACTGTTTCGCTCAGAAGATCACCTGCTTGTGCTAAGGGGGTTCAATAGGTAGGGCATTGGACTAGGGTCATTAGCATTATAACAGCCATGCTCTTTACATTTCAATTCCTACACACCTCAGGTTTCTGTAACCACCACTCTTATAAAAACTTGGGGTATCCAATGACCCCAGAAATCTGTGATCTGCCTAGGGCTGCAGTTAATAGCACTAAGCAGAACAATGACTAGACCCGCCATGAAGTTTCACCCCAGCAAATACTTCTAACCCAGCATAAGCTGGGGAAGAAAGGTGGGTGTGAGATTCCCTCTCTCTTTTTGAATAGGTCCCATTAACACCATCCCTCTTGTAAAAACTTGGGGATTTAGGTATTTTGAGGGTTACCCCAGAAATCTGTCAAACACTCAGTGGTAAAAAGACAGGCACTAAGCAGAAGACTGACTGAACGAACCTGATCTCTCCCTCCTTGCCTCCCCCCCCCCCCAAAAAAAAACCCAAACAATTAGACCCCCAGGAGCACAGCTGAGGACAGTGTTGCCAGGGGGGCAAGGGGTATGTGCTTGAAGGCCAGCAGCAGTTCCTTTCAGGCTGTAACACAAGCTGCCAGGCAATGAATTTTGGGTGTGTGTGGCAGCAAGCCATTATGAATTATCCTTCTAGACAATGGGGCATCTGGCGGACAATCTGGTAAGGCTGTGGATTTCAAAGGTGTTCTGTTAGGAAAGGTCACATAAACAGATTTGCCTGAGTGCCAGTACTGAGACACAGCTCACACCTCCATAGGTATGCATATATGGAAAGTCAGACCTACATGAAAAGGTTCCATACACGTGGGAACCGGGTTAGGGTGACGGTCTTTTTGAAAAACTCCTGCTTAAGTGAGTATCACCAAACATCTGTTTCAAAATGAGGCTGAGGCAATGTGTCAAGAAGACTGATTATTGAAGTAATAATTACAAAAGCAAAATATAAGTATCATTTTAATTGTAGTTTCTTTTCACCCAGGTACCCAAAGCACTTTGTAAAGTTAATTAATTTAGGTTCTCAATAGCCCCGAGAGATAGATAGGAATAATTTTTTTCTGTCAATTAAATATCACCTTTTCTGGGGTGTGAGGCAGCAGCAGTTTTACTGCACAAATAACACAGAATCCAAGGACTATTTTTTCAAGTAACAAGTATATTGTCAGGTGTGACCCTTTCACTGGAGGGGTTAAAAGCCGGGCCAGTATCCTGTCCGATTCTGTGCAGCTGAGAGTTTGGGGTGCTCAAAGACCCAGTTTTCTGACTCTCAAGACTTACCTTGAGGCCTCAATTCTGGAGAAGGGGCAAATTTAACTTGAATTCACTTTTTGCATCTCAGACTTGGCCCCTACAGTAAATTAGACAAGACTCTGTCTGCAATTGTCCCACGGGTCTCCTTGTCTGCTAAAGAGAGACAGATGACAGATCAGTTCATCTAGCCTCACACTTTCTGCTCTCATTGTACATCCTGTAAGACTAGTGGGGGAGATAGCACCAAACCATACCATCAACTGCATTTTCTGAGGAACAGCATTACACTGGCTATTTATTTCTGTGTAGGGTAGTGACTGGTTTTTATGGTTTGCAGTTAAAAAGGACTGGGGTGGAAATATAATCAGAATGTTAAAAATAATCAGTCGTTTGAGATCTAACACAAATATTGAAACTTGTATTGGCAAGGTATGTAACAATATGTGCAGCAACTTCTTTGTTTCCTTTTCATAGTTTACTTTGCTTAATGTCTACCTTTAAAAGTAAAATGTCCTCCAGCTTGTTTACTCAGCTTTTACCTTCCCAGTTTTACCTACGATTAATCTCAGTTTGAAATGATAAAAGCCCAATAGCATAAGCAGCACTCAGCAGCAGGCTATCTTGCTGTTAATGGCAATCACTTGGAGTTGCACAGCTCTGAAATTCTAAGCACAGCACACTGCTCTTTGTAAATTAGGAACAAAACAGGATCAAACAAAAGCAAGGCTCAACTAATAAAGCTTATACAATAACAGGAAAAACCCTCAGGAAGGGATTTTTCATGTACTTTCTGTAATTTACAGTATATAGCAGGGAAAACAATTTTGACAGCATTGCAAAACTGTACTGTATGCAGCAGACCTTCCTCGGTTTCTGCATGAAGCACTCAATCCTCTAACTGCAGTTGGGCAGATCAGTTTCTTTATGGTAAGGCAGTTTGTTTATGTAAGCACTAAAGTAAAAGATACTTTATGATGTGAATGTGCCTATTCAGTTTCTATGAAATGATGATTTTATACAATTGTTACAGTAAATCCTTTCTGTGGGTTTTATTAATCCCATGAGGTTGTACTAATGTATTTTTATTTTCTGCTAGCTTTTCTTTGGCTAGTGTGTGTTCATGTCTTGCAGGTACAACTCTGATTATTTAAGAAACTGGCGTTAACAAAAACGTCAGCCTTGGAAATGGATGCTCGTTTAACTCGAGAACAAAACCAATGTAGTTGTACAAAACAGTACAAGTTTCCTCACCAGCATGTCTCAAATCAAACCTAGATCCAACCAAGGGCATGGGCATGTGCACTCATGCTCCAGTGCAATTTACATCTCTTATTTACAATTAAATTATACCAGCATTAGGATCAGACATCTGCCCTGATCTCAGGGTAGCTCATTCTGTAGGTAGCTATTACAGCACCTCACTGCTGAGTGACGGGACCAAGTAATAGCCTTCAAGTGAATCACTACCCCAGAATGGATGCAGAAATATAAAAATAAATACTGGTTTAATTTACACCAACTGTGTTTTACTCCTGATTCTATCAAGGGTAATTCTATACCAGATTAGGTAACACTTCTTTCATTTAGGAAGCTGCACAATCTGATTTTTTAATTATTTTTTTGTACCACTGTAATCCTAACTAGACTGATGCAAGCATTAGGTATGTCCTTATCCTAACTTACAGCACCAAAATAAGTGACCTTGTAGGTCCCAGACTTACTGCCTACATAAATGTTTTCAAATTAGTGGCTGTGGATAGTACATAAAGGGAGCAGATCTGATCTGAGAAGTTTTCAGTTTCCATTCCACTTTTCAGCTTTCTGCTGAAACTACTTCAAAAGTCATCAGCTATACCAGTCACCTTATCCAATAACCTTTTCCCAGACACTTATACAACTACAGCCATAAAGGCACAAAACATCTGGACTCAGCCTGGTCTTTAGATTCTTTCTCAGTGGTCTAAAGGGAAGATGGCAGGTATGGGCAGCCTCCTCTCCTCCACAAATTCCTGCCCAGGCATACGTATTGAAGGTCTGGGTGGTCCTTATGCATACACCACGATCCAGGAGGATCAATAGTAGACACCACATATATACATACACAGACTAATCTCTACATATCCCAGGAACTATATATATCTATCTCTATATAGATAGATATAGATGTATAGATATCTATCTATATCTATATCTATATACTAGGGCTGTGTGAAGCTTCGGTCCCTAATTTGATTTGGTAGAGGTTCGGCCCAATTCAGTGGCTGAATCTCCAAATCTGAATCAAATCAGGAGACCCTTTAATCTCTCTGAATCAAATCAGAACACTCTGAATCGATTCAGAGAGATTCGGAAAGATTTGGCGGTTGGGACATAGACATAGCTTTAAATGTTTTTTCTACATATCTCTAGGTAGCAGGCGTCTCGTGAATGCTGTGATGCTGGGGCGGAGTGTCCCACAGAAGTGTGGGGGGCTCCCCAGCACACTTGGCAGCAAACCCGGAAGTGCACTTTTGGTCAACTTCTGGGTCTGCTGGGGAGCATGCTGGAGGGCTCCCTCATGCCCTTCCAGCTTGGCAGCTGGTGCCTCCTGGGTCGCAGGGGTGGGCAGGCACCAGTCTTCCGGGTACTTCCGGGTTTGCCACCGAGCATGTGGAGGGCTCCTCCGCAGTCCTCTGGGGTGCTCCATGGGTCCCAGCAAAGCAGTATTCACAAGCTGCACTGGTACCTCAAGGTATGTAGAAAAAAACATTTAAAGCTATGTCTATGTCCAAATCTCTGATTCTCCAAATCAGCATTGAATTTTCAGATTTGGATTCGACCGAATTGAATCGGGGCAGTGATCTGAATCAACTAATCAAATCACTGTCCTTGATCTGGGCCGAATCCAAACTGAATAGGGCCCGCTTCACACACCCCTAATACACATGCATGCATGCATGCGTGTGTGTGTGTGTGTACATATATATATATATATAGTGGTGGTTTTTTATGCAGCAGGGAGAATAGTATTTTATTACTTTCCAATTTAAAATGTAACTACAGTATACCAAGAATACCCCAAAAAGTCTTTTCTCCTTGCTTACTACAGAAAAAAGGCCTCCATCCAGACAGAGTTTTCAAGCAGCCCTCTGTTAATCAAGTGCTCTCGGCATGAAAGTTCCTTCTATGGCCAAACACACTATCTCCTGGGGGAGAGGAAGGTGGAGAAGGGGAGGAAGGGGAGGGAGGAAGGGAGCAAAGCTTCTTGGGATGCTAGAGGATCATACTGTGGCTTCTCTCAGAAGGGACTGTGTATACAGTAAAAGCTCTGTTATCCGGCATCCCCCAGGAACAGGGGATGCCGGATAACAAAATAAGCCAGTTAATTGAGCGGCTCCAGCTGCCGCTTCTTATGCCACATCTGGGGCATCCCTCCACCCTTCCCACAGCATCACCACCGCTCCCACAGAACAGGGAGGTGGGTTCCACACAGCCCTGCACAGCCTGTTATGCCCCTGGGCTGTGGGGGCTTGCAGGACAGGCTGCTTTGCCACAAGCAATGGGGGCTCAGAGAAACCAGAAGTGCCATGGTGGACACTTCCAGTTTCACTTTATCTTACAAGCTGGCATGCCAGTTTCTAGAGCATGCTGGCCTCCCCTCTGCCTTACACAGACATTTCTCAGCATTACTTAGCATACCACATGCTGGCTATGGTCCATGCTGTGAGAGGTGGAACAAAGGCAGACAGGACAGTATCAGCTTAGGGCTTTTTGGGGCTAATCAACAGGTAATGTCCCTCCATTCCTTCCTTGGAAATGCTGTTTAAGAAGAGCTTGAACTAATGGAAAGAAACTGGTGTTTTCTTAATGGGCTGATAAACAATGAGTTAAGGGTGATAAGCACTATGTTATCAACTCCCTGCTGCGCTGCTCAGGAGAGGGGGAACCTCTCCCTAAACAGAGTGTCCTTTCAGAACCTAGCCACACACCCCTTAGTTCAGGGAAACTGTGGAAGGGAAGGGAGGGCTGCTCTAGCACCTCCCACCTTCTAGCCTGAACCATTGCAGGCATGTGCCTGTATTTCTTGAGTCCAGATGTCTGTATGGTTATAAACCAGTTTAGCCTAGCCAGGTTAGACTAACCTGCAAAGATTGAATTCAGGCTCAGGCTTTTTGAATATCTGTCCCTAGTCCTGGAAGTCACAACCCAACAAATATCAGATCACAATTATGCTGCCTTTTGCCATATTGCTAAGAAAAGGAGCCTAATTAAATGGGAGAAAAGACGGTGGGCTTTAAACTAGGCTCATTGGGGGAAGGGGAAGATGAGGGTGGAGGAAGCCTTGGATTGCTAAACCAAACAGCACCCACAAGTACAGCTCAGCCTAGACCGATGAGCGGAACATATACACAGGTAAGCAACAGGGGCCAGGGCAATGCTGAGATTAGGGAGCCAGTGCACACATCCTCAGGAGGCCTAAAATGCCTCTACACAAATGCTCATAGTATGGGAAACAAGCAAGAGGAACTTACCCTCCTGCTAGCTGACACCAACCCAGACATAGTGGAGTTCACTGAAACATGGTGGGACTCCAAGCATGACTGGGCGATGAATATCAAGGGCTATAGGCTGTACAGGAGGGATAGGACAGGGAGGAAATGTGGGGGTGTGGTGCTCTACTTTAAGGAGGAATACACATCCTCATCAAGTAGCACAGTCAGAGTCAGAGGAGGGGCACACTGAAGCACTCTGGGTTAGAATACAAGGCAGTCGAGGGGAAAGAGACTTAATGGTGGGGGTCTAATACAGACCACCCAGCCAAGGGGAAGAGCTAGACCAGGGATTCTTAAGTCAGCTCATGGAGGTAGTTAGGTCAAAGGATGTGGTCATCATAGGTGACCTGAACTTCCCAGACATCTGCTGGGTGGGAAGAGCAATCAGCCAGGTCTGACTGCTCACATAGGTTCCTAGCCAAAATGCAGGACCTCCCTCTAACCCAGGAGGTGCACAGC
>NW_017729024.1:142532613-142533636 GCF_001723915.1 Gavialis gangeticus | reverse complement strand
GACCTGGTGAGGGGGCTGCGGGTGCTCAACCACCTGGGCAACAGTGACCATTGCCTGCTGGAAATTCACCATCCAGCGCAAGGTGGCAAAGGCCTGCAGCAAGGCAGCAGCCCTAGATTTCAGGAGGGCGGACTTCAATGAGCTAAGGAGAATAGTTGGGGAAGCACTGAGGTCCCGGAGGGGAGGGGAGGGGAGGGGAGCCAGGTGTCCAAGAAGAGTGGTCGCTTCTTAAGGAAACGATCCTCCAAGCCCAAAGGGAGGTAATCCTAACATGGATCAAAGGGAGCAGGAGGGCACAAAAGCCCCCATGGCTCACCAAAAGCATCTGGGAATGTCTTCTAGCTAAAAGGGAGGAGTACACCCAATGGAAGGGAGGGGACATCACCAGGGAGGACTATACTGCGGTTGCTCGGGGATGCGGGGGGACAGTCAGGAAGGCGAAGGCAGAGATGGAACTGGGACTAGCTTCCCGGATTAAGGACAACAAGAAGTCCTTTTTTAAATACATAGGGGGCAAAAAGAAGGTACTGGGTAATGTGGGGCCCCTGCAAGACACGCTAGGAAATTTGGTCATCACACCAGACAACAAAGCTAACCTATTTAACAACTTCTTTGCCTCCATTTTCCTGAGCAGGGACCGGATCAGCCCCTCCACTGGTCCCCCCTCAGGCCCCAGGGGAGGCGCACCTATGCCAAGAGTCAGTGTGGATCTAGTAAGGGAACTTCTGGAGGGACTGGATGTATTTATATCAGCTGGTTCAGATGATCTACACCCCAGAGTGCTGAGGGAATTAGCTGAGGTCATTGCGGGACCCCTGACATGGCTTTACAAGCACTTGTGGTGCTCTACTGGAAGAGGACCAATGTGGTTCCCATCTTCAAAAAAGGGAGGAAGGAGGACCCAGGAAACTATAGGCCAGTTACCTTGATCCTGGGTAAGATTTTTCAGACAATTATTCTGGCATATGTCCACGAGGGGCCATCAGGGGAGATTATGCTTAGAGGCAACCAACACGGGTTCAT
>NW_017729024.1:142527072-142532602 GCF_001723915.1 Gavialis gangeticus | reverse complement strand
GCTCAGGTCCCTTCTGACCCTACTAAGTATGAAACTATGAAACCTAGCATGGAATAGGTTAAGAGCCAGTGAAGTAAGCAGCTTTTTGTTTAGAGTTAAGTAATGAGGCTTCACTAATTTTCTGTGCCTCATGTTTTCAGATAATACCTGAAAAATGAACAAAATGTACTCTTGTCATTCATTATGTTTTATTTGGCAGAGTTAAATAGTCTGTTTACTTAAAGCTTAATTACACAATTTGAAACCTACCATAGAAAAAAGAAAGAAGTCAGGGGAAAAAACACTGGTAAATACATTCCATGAGTTTAAGGAATTTATTTCAAAGGCTCACATAGTGATTTAAGGCCATGCCTGCATAGGCACTCTAAGGGAAAAAATATATCAAAGCAGATCAACTGCACAGGAAGGCACATAAATGAAGGCTTGTTAATCTCTGAGTTATTTGTTTCTTTTTTTCAGGAAGAAAGGGGCCTTAGCTTGTTATAACTGAAAAGGTAGATAAAGCTCCAGCAAACTATGTCCCCTTTTCATCCAAGCAACAGCATCCATACTGGAAGGAGTATTCTTTTGTGAAGGAAATTTTCCCTATGATTAATTCACCAGAATCTTCCTGAGCATAAAATGCTTGCAGTGTCAGGCAAAAGACCTCGGTACAGTTTTTCAACCCCTTGGCATTCTGTACTGATACAGAATGAGATTCAGCATGCTAGGGCCTAACTTAGAAGCCTCTTCATCCAGAGAATGGGATTTTAAGGATACAGTGCCTGCACGTTACAGTAGAAATGGAACTATAGGTATTTGGGATGGTTGACATCATGTTTAATTTGCAGCAGATGCCAAATGAAGGATGAGACATCCTACTGATTACTGTGGCTTTTACTTCAAAGGGCACTGATTCTCCATTAAGCTGAAGTGCCTCAGCAGTCCTGTGCATCCAGCTGGAGAAATAGAACCCTCTGAAATAAAGGCTACAGCAATTAGCTGGAATGCCTCAGTAGGCACGTGCAGCTGTTTGCTGTGGTTGTATATACCCCTGGTTGGCTCACAAAGCCTCTGTAACAGGACCGGGCCCAAGGAACAACCATAATGCCCCCTAGTAGCCATGTGACTTCTGCCCCACTCCAGCTTCTTGGGAATCCCTCCCTTTTCCCTTCACCTGCCATGCCTTCATGGAACTATATTATTTTAGAAAGAGAAGCTGCCTCAGGGTCTCAGAGCGATCCCAGCCTGTTTTGGCCAACAGGTGCCTCCCATACCCAGCTGACCCATCCTGCCCCTCAAGCACGAAGTGGGGGCTTCCTAGCTCCATCAGTGCCTCAGGGCTCCAGTTGCCTCAATGGCTATTCGTGGCCTCCTTCCGTCCCTGTAGGAGCACCCATGCTTCACAGGTATTTCTTTAAATTAGGTTTACCGGGGAATGGAGAGCAGAGCTCTGATGTAAATGGGTGATTTGGAGGAAGAGCAAGCAGGAGGGGGCAAGACGGAAGGAGGATTTCTTCCTGAGAAATCAAGGCAACAGACTAGTTTCCTCAGGTGCCTGTATGTGAATGCACAGAGCCTGGGAAACAAGCAGGAAGAATGGGAAGTCCTTGCACAGTCATGGAACTATGACATGATCAGAATAACAGAGACTTGGTGGGAGCTCGCATGACTGAAGCACTGTCATGGATGGTACAAACTGTTCAGGAAGGACAGGCACAGGAGGAGTTGCACTTTATGTAAAAGAGCCATATGATTTCTCAGAGCTCCAGTATAAAACTGGAGACAGGCCTGTTGAAAGTTGCTGGGTTAAGGTTAGAGGGGAGAACAAGGGTGATGTTGTGGTGGGTGTCTGCACCAGACCACCGGACCAGAAGAATGGGATAAATGAGACCTTCTTCAAACAGCTAGTGGGAGTTTTCTTATTACAGGCCCTGGTTCTCATGGGGGACTTCAATCACACTTACATCTGCTGGGAGGGTAGATCCCCTGCACTGGGTTCATAGGGTGGTGCAGGATCTGATCCCAGTGCACAGAGGGTTGTGCAGGGCCCTGGGGCCTGATCCTGCCAGGCTAGAAACTTGAGTACACATATACTACTCACAAAGGTTGGTAAGGCATGACCAGTGTAGGCCTCACGAGAGCAGTGACTTATGCAATAACTGTTTACACAAGCTTAAATTGGACTATGCATACAAAATGCACTAGAAGCAGGAGCCAGCTGCATCAAGCCCCAGACATAATTGAATAATAGAGAAAGAACAGGAACGTGTAGATCAGGATGAACAACAGGTACAGGGCAGCCTGAGGTACCAACAGAGTGTAACATATTTTGTAGGGCTGTGCAAAACAGCACCATTTCATTTTGACTTCCATTTCACCATTTCAATGGGACAGTGTTTTGTTTCAAGTTTCCTTTCAAAGCACTATTCTGTTTTGCTTTGTCAAAACTGGATTTCTGTTTTGACGCTGTTTCAACATTTTGCCCATAGGCTATAATGGGGAAGCACATGTTGTCCTGAGGGGCCAGGCCAACTCTCAGGTTCTCAAAATTGCACTATTAGATGGGAAGGTGTAACACAATTGCACATACATATTCTGAAAAATCAATTAGGTGCATACACACACACTAGGTGCACATACCCACACCAGGCACGCACGCACACACTCTAGGTTCATACACCCCCACCATGCATACACACACACTACCCACTCAGGCACATACACATCCAAAGTTGCCAGCTGAGGTATATGCAGACCTATCACCAATTCAAGCACCCACACCCTATACAGACCAAAAGAAATTAGACCAGAATCAATTACCAATACCTGCACACCCAATACACATACACGTATCACTAATTCATATATCATGCACACAGTGACATACATGTAGATCAGGAATTCTCAGGTCAGCTCGCGGAGGCAGTTAAGTCAAGGGACCTGGTCATCATACTCACGGCCCAAGGGGTGTCCATCCCGACAAGAAGCAAGGGGGGCAGGAGTGTACGAAAGCCCCCCTGGCTCACCGAGGGCGTCCGGGATTGCATGCTTGCCAAAAAGGCGGCGTACGCCCGGTGGAAGGGGGGTGAAATCTCCAAAGAGGAGTATACCTCCTCTGCTCGGGCCTGTAGGCGAGCTGTTAGGAAGGCCAAGGCGGACATGGAGCTCGGACTGGCGTCCAAGATTAAGGATAACAAAAAGTCCTATTTCAAATATATTGGGAGGATGAAGAAGGTGCCGGGTAATGTGGGACCCCTGCAGGATACGCTGGGCAATCTGGTGGTTGCGTCAGAGGAGAAAGCGGACCTCTTTAACCAATTCTTCACCTCCGTTTTCTTGTGCAGGGACCGGGACTTCCCTGCTGTGATAGAAGCCGGACTCGAGGGGATCGCCTTCAGACCTCAGGTTGGGGAGGACCGGGTTAGAGAGCTTCTGGAGGGGCTGGACGCGTTCAAGTCAGCGGGTCCGGATGCTCTCCACCCCAGGGTGTTGAGGGAGCTAGCTGGGGTTATTGCAGGGCCCCTGGCACGGCTCTATGAGCGATCGTGGTGCTTGGGCCAGGTGCCAGATGATTGGAAGGTAGCAAATGTGGTCCCCATCTTCAAGAAGGGGAAGAGGGAGGACCCGGGCAACTATAGGCCCGTCAGTCTTACCTCAATCCTGGGGAAACTCTTTGAGAAGATCATCAAGGAGCACATTTGTGATGGGCCGGCATCAGAAATGATGCTCAGGGGCAATCAGCATGGATTTATTAGGGGGAGATCATGTCAGACCAACCTGATTGCCTTCTACGATCAGGTCACAAAGGCCATGGATGCAGGTGTCGCGGTGGATGTAGTCTTTCTGGACTTCAGCAAGGCCTTTGACACCGTCTCTCACCCCATCCTAGTTAAAAAACTAGGCGACTGTGGCATAGATGCCTACACAGTCAGATGGATTGCAGATTGGCTGAGGGGTCGCACTCAGAGGGTGGTGGTGGATGGGTCATATTCGACCTGGGGGGAGGTGGGTAGCGGAGTCCCCCAGGGCTCGGTCCTGGGGCCTGCGCTGTTCAATTTCTTCATCAGCGATCTGGATGATGGGGTGGAAAGTAACCTGTTTAAATTCGCTGATGACACCAAAATTTGGGGGGAGGTGAGCACGCTAGCAGGGAGGGAGAGATTGCAGAGGGATCTGGATAGGTTACAGGGGTGGGCTAACAGGAACAGGATGCGTTTTAATACGGACAAGTGCAGGGTGCTGCACTTGGGCAGTAGGAACCAGCAGCACACTTACACAATGGGGAACTCCCTACTCGAGAGCACGGAGGCAGAAAGAGATCTTGGAGTCATTATTGACTCCAAGATGAACATGGGCCGACAATGCGAGGTCATGGTTGGCAGGGCTAACCGGACCTTGTCGTGCATCCACAGGTGCATCTCGAGTAGAGCCAAGGAGGTGATCCTCCCCCTCTACGCGACGCTGGTCAGGCCACAGCTGGAGTATTGTGTCCAGTTCTGTGCGCCCCATTTCAAGAGGGATGTGGACAACATGGAGAGGGTCCAGAGGAGGGCCACCCGCATGATCCGGGGACAACAGGGCAGACCCTACAGTGAGAGACTGCAGGACCTGAACCTATTCAGCCTCCATAAGAGAAGGCTGAGGGGGGACCTGGTGACAGTCTATAGACTCACTAGGGGGGACCAGAAGGGTTTGGGGGAGACGCTGTTTCCCCTAGCGCCCGCTGGCATAACAAGAAGCAATGGGCACAAGTTGATGGAGAGGAGGTATAGATTGGACATCCGCAAGAACTACTTCACAGTTAGGGCGGCTAGGAGCTGGAACCAACTTCCAAGGGAAGTGGTGCTGGCCCCTATCCTGGCGGTCTTTAAGAAGAGGCTGGTTGCCTACCTGGCTGGACTCATTTGAGTCCCGTTTCTCTTTTTGGGGTTTTTTTTGTTGTTCTCCCAGCCTGGCGGGGGGTCGGGCTAGAAGATCTGCTAGGTCCCTTCCGACCCTTAATCTATGAATCTATCAATCTATGAATCATGGGTGACCTAAACTATCTGGATATCTGCTGGGAGGAGCATTCAACCAGGTCTGACCACTCACGTAGGTTCTTAGCTGAGATAGAGGACCTCCACCTAACCTAGGAGGTGCACAATCCCAACAGGGGAGATGCCTTGTTGGACCTGGTCCTGGCCACAGGCAACAACCTGGTGAGGGAACTGCAGGTTCTCGACCTCCTGGGCAATAGTGATCATTGCCTACTGGAATTCACCATCCAGCGCAGGGTGTCAAAGGCCTGCAGCAAGGCAGCAGCCCTGGACTTCAGGAGGGCAGATTTCGATGACTTAAGGAGATTAGTCGGGGAGGCACTGAGGTCCCGGAGGGGAGGGGAGTTGGGAGTCCAAGAAGAGTGGTAGTTTCTTAAGGAGACGAGGCTCCAAGCCCAAAGGGTGACAGTCCCAATGCAGATCAAAGGGGGCAAGAGTGCTCAAAAGCCCCTGTGGCTCACCAAAAGCATCCAGGAACATCTCAAAGCTAAAAAGGAGACATACACCCAATG
>NW_017729024.1:142521443-142526923 GCF_001723915.1 Gavialis gangeticus | reverse complement strand
GTCTTTTTTGACTTGGAGGGATGTGGGTAGTGGGGTTCCCCAGGGCTTGGTCCTGGGGCCCACACTGTTCAACATCTTCATCAGTAACTTGGACAAGGGGGTAAAAAGCACCTTGTTCAAATTCGCTGATGACACTAAGATGTGGGGAGAGGGGGCACACTAGAAGGGAGGGACAGGCTACAACTAGATCTGGACAGGTTACAGGGGTGGGCAGATGAGAATAGGATGGGATTCAATACTGACAAGTGCAGGGTACTGCACCTAGGAAGGAAGAACCAGCAGCATACTTATAGGCTGGGGAACTCCCTTCTCATCAGCACAGAGGCAGAGAAGGATCTTGGAGTCACTATTGATTCCAAGATGAACATGGGCCGCCAATGTGAGGACGTGGTCAGGAAGGCTAACCGCACCTTGTCGTGCATCCACAGATTGCTCACGAGCAGGTCCAAGGAGGTGATCCTCCCCCTCTCTGCAACATTGGTCAGGCCACAGTTGGAGTACTGAGTCCAGTTCTGGACACTACACTTCTGGAGGGATGTGGACAGCATTGAGAGGGTTCAAAAGACTGCCACTCGGATGATTAGGAGGCAACAGGGCAGGTCCTACAAGGAGAGGCTACAGGACCTGAACCTGTTCAGCCTGCTCACAAGAGAAGGCTGAGAGGAGATCTAGTGGCCATTTATAAACTTGCCAAGGGGGACCAGCAGGCAATGGGAGAGTTCATGTTCTCCCAAGCAGTACCAGGCGTAACGAGGAATAACGGCCATAAGTTGACTGAGAGTAGATTCAGGCTAGACATCAGGAGGCACTACTTCACAGTCAGAGTGGCTAGATCTGGAACCAACTTCCAAGGGAGGTGGTGCTCACTCCTACCCTGGGGGTCTTTAAAAGGAGGCTAGATAATCACTTAGCCAGGGTCATTTGACACCAGCATTCTTTCCTTCCCATGGCAGGGGGTTGGACTTGATGACCTGCTCAGGTCCCTCCCGACCCTACCAACTATGAAACTATGAATAGTTCACATACATACCACTCACCTACACATATATACATGTGAATTCCTAACTTGGGTGTTGTGGTGTGTATGCATGTGGTTGGTGTACTTGGGGAAAGGTTAAGGTAAGAGAGAGAGTGAAAGTGGAGGGGGTGAAAGTTGCCAGGACCAGGATTAGAACTGGTAGACTAGAGAGAGCTGGGCTGAGGAACTGAGGCTTGGGGTTACTTTAGGTTACTGCTGGTAGAGACTGAGACAGAAGTTGCTAGTGCCAGGATTAGAACCAGCAGACTTGAGGGAAGTTGGGGGTAGCTTCAGGTTAATTGGTGTTAACTGAAAGCAGAAAGCTGGTAGAGTGAAGGAGTAATGTCAGGGAGAAGCCTGGTGGCAGAGCAAGGAGGCTACAGGGGAGCTAAGAGATACATGGGAGAGGAAAACTGGGAGTGGAGCTGCAGGCAGAGGCTGGAGAACAGAGAGAGAGAGAGAGGCAGGCAGAGAGAGATAGGGATTGGCAGGAGGCAGAAAGTGGCAGGAGTGGGACTGAAGGCGGCAGGAAGTAACAGGCTGAGAGGCTGTAGAAGGGGAACAGAAAAGGGACAGAGAGTAGACAGAAAATGCTGGAAGTGGGGCTGAGAGGTGGCAGAAAGCAATGGGGCTGAGAGCAGAAAGGGACAGGGAGGAGGCAAAAAGCAGCGGGAGCAGGACTGAGAGGCGGCAGAAAGCAACGGGACCTGTAGAAGGGGAACAGAAAAGGGACAGAGACGAGACAGAAAGCGGTGGGAGTGAGGCTGAGAGCAGGAAGGGATAGAGAGGAGCTGAGAGATGGCAGGAAAGGGGAGACAGAACTGAGAGATCAGGAAAATGGGGGAGGCGCTGGAGCCGAGAGAGAGAGACTGGAATTTAAGATAGGGAAGGGAGTGGGGCTCAGTAAAACACAACACAACTTGGGGTTACAAATGACAGTGGTTTTATTGAACAGGGGAGATGGTGACATGATATCTTATTGGTTCCTTTGCACAGACACAGACACACACACACTCACACAATGGCAGTAGGGGTTAAAGAGGCTTCGTGCAGGGGCTGAAGTCCAGGAGCAGAGAGATAGAGTCCAAATTGGTTGGTGGATAGGACAGGTGTTCCTAGGTAACCATGGCCAGATCCAGCTACATCTGGCTGCAGCTTGCCCAATAGGCCAAGGGGTCACACTGCAGCAGCTCCATGTCCTTGGTGAGATAGACAGCCACCAAGGCCTAAGTGCTGCCGGCCTGATGGTGGGGGTCTGGTGCCTCTGGGCCCTACCATGGAAGCCATGCCCTTAGCTCACATTGGCAGTACCTGTGGTGGAGGAGGAGACTGGTTGGTGGATGGCATGCTGGCATGGGGCAGTGGATCCCCCTCTTCCACATTGCCCCACCTTTGCCATTCTGCTTCCCTGACTGTCTTCACCAGCACCTCTGTCCACTGATTCAGGTTTTGGCTGCTGCTCCTCTTTACCCTTGGGTCACACATGGTGGCCAGCACATGGACTGTACCGGACCATAAGGGATCAAGCCATTTCCTGATGCCCTCCTTCAGCTGCCTCACCAGTGCCTGCACATCTGGTGACAGTGGCTTGCCCCAGACAGAAACATTGAAGGGGCCACTGATCCCGATCTCTCCAAGCAAGGCCATCTCATGGATGGCCTTCTGTTGCTCCACCAGCCTTTTGAGTATCAAGCATGTGGAGTTCCACTGAGTCTCCACATCCTTTATAATTTTGTGCTGCATGATGTTCAGCTCTGCCTATTTGTCCTGCAGCATCTTGCCCCCCTTGATGCCCCAGTGGAAGTAGCCTGCCACCTTCCTGCATTTTTAAATGAGCTTGCTGGTGGTGCTGGTGCCAACACCAGCAGCTGTGTCTCCCTCCAAGGCATCTGTGACAACAAGGTGGAACTTGTGTGCCACACAGCGGATGCCAACAAAGTTGCCATCACGGACCGCCTTGACCATATTGGCCCCATTGTCGGTGACCATGAACCTGCAGGTGAGCTCATTTTGGCCAAAGAGCCACCCCTGCACCAAGCAGTACAAGGCCCCCATGATCTCTGTTGACATTTGGGACTCATCCATCACCTAGGCTTGAAGGAGAGCCCACTGACGGCCTGACTGGTCACACCAGTACCCTGTAAGGGAGAGGTATGCATGATCTCCACCCTGGATGCTCCAGATGTCTGAGGTGAGGTGTAAGGTCCACAGGCCTGTGGACCTGGCTTGTGCAGCTCCTCCTTCAAGTACTCCCTGCATGGTTCATACAGGGAGGGCACCACTGCCCTGCTGAAGGTGGTATGTGCGGGCACTTGGTATGATGCGGCCACGAGTGCCATGAGCTGCCTTAACCCTGGGCACTCACAAAGGAGAAGGGCTGGCCGTCGACAGCAAGCATCTTCCCAGTGTTCTGGGTGATCTCGCTTGCCCATGAAATGTGTTCCCCTTTCTGTCCGCCTTCCCCCCCTGTTCCAGGGTGGCCTGCCTCTGCTTTAGTGGGATGGGAGCTTTGGAGTGAGAGGGGGAGTTGCCTTTGGGCATGCTCCCACTGGTGCCAGGCTGAGAAGGAGCAAGGGCAAGGGGGCGGTGCCTGTGGAGATGCATCAGCATCCCTGTGGTGCCCATGTGTTTTGTTCCATTGTCCCAGCTGGTTTTGGCTCAGCAGTGAAGGCAGATAGTGTATGTGGGATCATCTGCCAGGTCAAAATGATCCAAGACCACACTACCCACTCGCTTCTGGGGTGTGGGTGCATGTGTGGATGCTGCAATTTCCTCCTCCTCAGCAGGCAGAGGCACAGCAACAGGAGGAGCGGACTCTGCTGAGCCATTTGCCTGTGCACCCTCTACCTGAGCCTCCTCTCAAGTGCCTTCTGGGAAGAGACCTGGTTCTAGGGGAAACTTGAGGAGTGTGGAGGGACAAACTCACCTGATTCCCCTTCCTTCCCCAGAATTTCCCATGCTAGGGCACTCAGATCCAGATCCAGATCCAGCTCCTCCTCTGGCAATGGAAGTCTCAGCATGGGAAGTGAAATGGGGGTGGAGGAGACTGTCATGCTGGTGCTGCAGCTTGTTGTTGTTGTGGTGGGCGTTATGACTGGTGCTCTTGGAGGGGATGCAGACTCAGGCACAGGCAGTGGCACTGATACTGCTCCCCTCTCCTTGCTGCCTGTACAACTAGTGGAAGCCTCATCCCTGCTTGTTGCAGCAAAGAGGCTGTGTCTCAGTTTGGGCAGGGAGGGGAACTTACAGCTCTCCCTCTAGCCCTCTTCCACCCCACCCCTTGCCAGCTGCCTTTCCAGCATGCTTCAGGGTGTGTTTCATAGTGTCTTGTCTTTGCCTTGGTGTGCTGGAAAATCTGTCTCTTCTTCTGTAATGTTATCTATCTGATTTATGTAATGTATGTAGACAAAATAATTGTATGTATGTGTATTTATGTAATGTATGTTTGTATGTACATATTTATGTAATAAATAAAATAAAAATATATAAATGTATGTATGTGTTTTCCTATATAAATTCTATATTATAATATGCGATATAATTATGCTGTGCTTCCCTGCACATTAAATGGAATGCACACTGTGAGAGAAAGCACACAGTTTAGATGCAGCGGTAGCAGTGGACATAGTCTTCCTGGACTTTTGGAAGGCCTTCGACACTGTCTCTCACCCTGTTCTCATTAAACAACTGGGGGACTGTGGTGTCGACACCCACACAGTCAAATGGGTTGCTAACTGGCTGGAGGGCCGCACCCAGAGACTGGAAGTGGATGGTCATTTTCGACCTGGAGGGATGTGGGCAGTGGGGTTCCCCAGGGCTCGGTCCTCGGGTCCGCACTGTTCAACATCTTCATCAGTGACTTGGACGAGAGGGTGAAAAGCACCCTGTTCAAATTTGCTGATGACACTAAGATGTGGGGGGATGTGGGCATGCTAGAAGGGAGGAATAGGCTACAATCAGACCTAGACAGGTTACAGGGGTGGGCGGGTGAGAATAGGATGGGAATCAATACTGACAAGTGCAAAGTGCAAGGTGCTGCACCTGGGGAGGAAGAACCAGCACCATACCTCCAGGCTGGGGAACTCCCTTCTCGTCAGTACAGAGGCAGAAAAGGATCTTGGAGTCATCATCGATGCCAAGATGAACATGGGCCGGCAGTGTGGGGATGCGGTCAGGAAGGCCAACCGCACCTTGTCATGCATCCACAGATGCATCTCAAGCAGATCCAAGGAGGTGATCCTCCCCCTCTATGCAGCACTGGTGAGGCCGCAGTTGGAGTACTGTGTCCAGTTCTGGGCACTGCACTTCAAGAGGGATGTGGACAACATGGAGAGGGTCCAGGGGAGGGCCACTCGCATAATCAGGGGACAGCAGGGCAGGCCCTACGAGGAGAGGCTACGGGACCTGAACCTGTTCAGCCTCCACAAGAGAAGGCTGAGGGGGGATCTAGTGGCCTGTTACA
>NW_017729024.1:142513382-142516443 GCF_001723915.1 Gavialis gangeticus | reverse complement strand
GGGTTGGACTCGATGATCTGCTCAGGTCCCTTCCAACCCTACAAACTATGAAACACACCTTTTTGAGTGTGACAGTGAAGTGTGCCACCAATTCTAATTCAGAAAATGTGGGCCCCAGGCATCAAAAGTTTAGGAAACACTGTCCTAGGCATTGTGGCTGAAGGAACCTGCCTGCTGAATTGTGGTTGAGCAATAAAGTATATTTTGTGATAGCCCCATAACATTGATTCTGAATACCATGTGTCTACTCATCCTCTTCTGGCATTATACCCAGGATTCCTCTCAAGATCATTTAATAGCAATCCCATTTACAAGAACTCCAAACAAGCAAAATTCAAAGCAAACATGTGTTGTTCCTCCCAGGATTATATTTGTAGATTATTCCTGAATGTGTCTACTGGGTCCCCATTTATATCAAACAGAAACCCATAGGCCTTGCCTTCTTTCTCAGTTCCCACCACACAACTTAGCATTTAATGTAAACATCTTTCTTGCCCAGGACTCCTTTCTTCTGATAGCACAATCATGAGTATATGGAACAATCAAACCAGCTTTGCAGCAGTACCTCTCCTAGCAAGCTCCATCCCTTCAGTAGCTGTGCTTTCCTAGGCACATATATAATGCCCTGCCAGCATGGGTTTCTGAAGAAGAACTGTGTGGATCTCTAGCAAGTCCAGAGGAATTGCTAGAAGCCATATGGATTTGCATTCACCCTGGCTGCCTTCCTTGTGGTGGTAGCTTTCTTCTGGCAGCAGAAATTCTGCCAGCAGAACTACTTTCTCCCCTGTGTAAGCAAAGCTTTACCTGTGCCCCAGTGGCACCATGAGGACTGACTGAGCTCACTCTTGTTTTTCCCTTTGCCAGTGTCAACCCATTAGACCTAAATGCTTTCACAGAAAGGTTTTCTTAAAGAACATAGTTAAAGTAAATGTGACCTGGAGATTTAAATGTTTAGATCTTGCTTACAAGGGTATACAGTGGAACACAGCACCCTCAGGAATCAGTGGGTAGAGTGCTGCAAGATGAACTCTTGATTATAGACCTGTGACCCTTGTGGTGGCCGTGTTGTTTATTCAAAGCCAATTCTAAGTTCCAGATTGCTTTGAAGTAGTCAGTGACTATGATTAAATTCAAGGAGACTATTAAACATTCAGTGTTGATATTTCCTGTGGGATTGTAGAGTGAGTCCAGCCCTGACCCAGATTCCTCATCAGGCATTGTTTTAACTTGTGTGGGTCAGGACTTTGAATAATTACTGCAGATGTCTAGTGCAATTCAAATGACCTGTGCCCTGACCTGTGTCTAAAATAGTTTTCGACAGTGTGCAGGAGCGGTTTTTAGGACTAGGCAAGATAACCACTCTAACAACACTATTCAATAATAGTCAGTCCATAAACAGGAGACAATGAAAATAAAATGATATCCCAGCTAATTCATTTTGCATCAAAATTTGCATATTCCCTCAGCTTCCATACATTTGTTTGTATAGAGTGTCCATTTTCATATAGCTGAAAGATATTAATTGGGTTTTATATTTTCCCTTGTAGTCATTTATAATTTGCATATCTTGAACATAGACATGTACATTTTAACTAGGACACTCATAACAGTTGTTGGGCTGCTTTTTTAGGTAAGTAACACATAGCCTCTGAGTTGGAATTATGGTGATGAATGACCTGCTGATATGATTATATTATAATGATATATGCCCTGACCTGCATTCATCTTGGAACACTCTGTTCACTTTATATGGCTCTTCCTTTCTAAAGCCGATCAGGTTGTTACTCTTTTTTTGTGTGTGCATCTGTGAGGATTTGGGTGGGAGGAAGGAATGAAATGAGTTTCTTCAAGTTCCAGAGGCTTTGACACTGATAAAAACTCACTTTAATAAGCAGAGTCATTCATGCTTCTCAGCACCAGTCTTGAGCAAATAGTGACAAGGTGAATATCTTATTTCAGTCAGAGATTATAATACTGAAGCAAGCAGGGAAAGAAAGAAAATTAGCTGCCAGTACTCAACTCGAATATAAAAGGAAACTGTTTTTTTTTCAACCATCTTATTTTTATGTAATTACTAAATTTACCTGAGGTATTCCTTCTAAAAATAAATCAAATTGTGCAAATGTTCTATAAGACAGTGATACGCAAATGCTAGCAATAAAAGACAAGTCAAATAAACACATCATAATCTCATACCACTTCCTAGGGAAAAGACATTCACATGATTCACATCTTGTTTTAGCACGAATGCAAGGGTTTCATATGACAACACATCTTTCTTGCCTGTAGAAAAGCTCTCCCACCCCCTTTCAAACTTGAGGCACCTTCCTGTGTGAGGTGCTTGGTCTGCTGGTCCAGATTCTCCACTCAAGCCAAGCTGCACTCTTGTGTTCCGGCCCCAGACAGGAGTCTGCCGGCCCTCAGAGTGCCGCAATACTTAGCCAGGTTTGCAAGCCACAAGTATCTCAACTTATTTCCTGTGGCTCTTCACAAGAAATGCTTTAACATTTTTATTTAGCCTGCATGCATTGGGTAGGTCTTTCCTGACAATCAT
Source organism: Gavialis gangeticus (assembly GCF_001723915.1). NCBI lineage: Eukaryota > Metazoa > Chordata > Crocodylia > Gavialidae > Gavialis > Gavialis gangeticus. The sequence goes on along the minus strand of NW_017729024.1, from coordinate 142,513,889 downwards.
GAATGATGCAATATATGCAATTATATACTGGTTCTTTTTTTAAGCTTTCCTCAGAGGCACTGGGTTTTCACTGCAACCAAGGCTGGGGATGTTGACTGGGCTGTGTCGGTGCTTCTGCTGGGACTTAAAACCAGAAGTTCCTGGCTAGGGGGTCTTGCCCCTCTGCTCAGGGTCAGACCAGTTGCCATATTTGGGGTTGGGAAAGAATTTTACTCCCTGGTCAGATTAGTTTGGACTCTGGGGGTTTTGCCTTTCTCTGTACCAAGGGGCATGGCCCTTTACCTGGGATCTTGTACTGTGTCAAGTTTGATGGCAGTTGTTAGGGTAACAGTATTTAAACCGTGGGGAGCATTGAATTTGCGGCTGAATAAAGGGCTATAACCTGTGGCCTAGCAAAAGCTGCTAACCACAAGGAAGAATGATATGTTAAAAGTAACATTGCAAGTTGCTTAGGCAAGCATTTTTCTAACAATATAGTTTCATAGTTTCTAGGGTCGGAAGGGACCT
>NW_017729024.1:142513110-142513371 GCF_001723915.1 Gavialis gangeticus | reverse complement strand
TTGGTGAGCCATGGAGGCTTGTGTGCTCTCCTGCTCCCATAGTAGTGTTGTAAGATATAAAGCTCATTAGGTAAAAGAAACAGGATGCAAACCACTAGCTATTATTACGAGATAAAGCAGATTTTGCTTATGAATGCTTATGCTAAGCCAGCCATTTGCTTATGCTAAGTAGCCACCCTGTGTCAAGCATTTTCTGAAAAAAGCAGCAAGTGAGTCTGTGTAAGTCTGTGTGCTGTGAATGAGGTAAAGTGATGGTTAAAT
>NW_017729024.1:142509584-142513100 GCF_001723915.1 Gavialis gangeticus | reverse complement strand
AACAAGATAAGATACAGGGGTCTTAGGAATGTGGAGATGGTATAACAAGGGACTGAAAAAACGGACTAGAATGTGAAAGACAACACGTAACTGGTAACAGAATCCAAAATAAACATATGCAAAAATGTGAATGGTGATTGGTAAAGAAACCTCCAGAGGCTTCCAGGCTTTGGTTGGAGTCCACTCAAGTGACCAAAAGAAGCAGTGGTCAGGGTCTTAAGCATGTGCTCATAGCAAAAGACATGTAAATTAGTGAAATGCATAGGCAATTCCATGCTAATGAATTAAACAGTAAACTGAGGCGAAGCTTAAGATGGGAGGGTCTACGGGTGGAACAAAGGAGGGAAAAAGGTGGGGTAAATGTTGATAAGTATAAGCAAAGGTGTATAAATATGAAAAACAATAATGTTCAGCACCGCTCCCCAGTTTGTTGGAGCTCACTCAAAGCTGTCTTCATTTTGAATAAAGCTGTTGATGAGTAATGTGTGCAGGTGTTGTGTGCATCAATCTGTTGTTTCCCTAGTTATTGGGCATCACATGGAGTAGGGGTCTAACAGTACTTTTAATAAGAAGCTAGATTATGGATTTGTATAATATGGTTTGGTTAGGGATGAGCTTACCTCAGGCAGGGAATTGGACTAGATGACCTCTGGATGTCCCTTACAGCCCCACTTCTCTATGATTTCTATGATCATTTTGAGAGAAAGAGGGTATTTGCCATAATTCACCTAGGTATATATATAGCCCTGCAGGAACTGATATACTTTTGACACTATGTACAGTGTTCAAGCATAAGAGGAGAGGTGAACTACACCTACAGAAAGAAAAATATTGCCTGAATATTTCATTCTCTCATGAAACACTTACTGAAAGCAGAATTCTCTGATTTTTAGACATCACCCTATATACCTTTTATATCATATTATATGCCTGGACATGGGGATTGGAATAGATGACCTCCTGAGGTCCCTTCCTACCCTAATTTTGTATGAAAATTTTCTTTGATTTCATACTGTAATGCACCCATATTAGGAAGCTATCTTTTACAACACCTCCCAAATCTAAAAGCATTTCCAGGACACCCCCTATACCTTATGCCACAATAAACTCTCTCCAGAGGTGGTACAGTCACCTACCCTGGAGGTTTTCAAGAGGAGACTGGACAGTCACCTTGCTGGGGTCACCTAACCCCTGTTGTCTTCCTGTCAGCAGGGGCTGGACCCGATGATCTGCAAGGTCCCTTCCAGCCCCTAACAATTTATGAATCTATGAAAGAAGTTAATCCTAAGACATGGGGTGTTTTTGATGAATCCTGGGCACATAGCGATCACATGGGTCTACACACTTGCCTGCTATGTCACCATAGCGGCACACTCTCTGCTTATAGCATGCCATTAAGGCAGCATAGCAGGCAAATCTAAGTGTGCACCACCCACACAGCACAGTACGGATTGTGCGGATACTTTAGTACTTTCATAAAGGCCATGTAGATGCTCCCCCTGAGTATCAGCCAATGTCCTCAACAAGAAAGAATGGAGAAATGTCTGTCTTCTTTAAAAGAGAGTATGATAACTGTAGGTATCATATACAAAGGTAAGGTTGTATTCCTTTAAACAGTTTGGTGTAAGGCAGGGGAGAGTTGCACTGTATTCATAAGCTTTCATAGGCCATGATGTAGTCTGAAGCCTGAGGAAAGGTTATGCTTTATCAGCAAATTAGTCTTGTTCATAAGCAAATGCTGTCCTGCCTTGCTTTCTGCCTAACATGGCTAACTACTTTTCTTTATAGACAGATTGTGATCCATCCTGGTATTTATTCTTTTCTCTGTTTCCACATCTCCAGAACCTAAACCTTGTTGTGTATATTCAATAAATGTCACTATCCAGATCCCACCACATGTGTGTAGTTCCTTTATATAATAACTGTTGTGCAGAGAGCAAAACAGAATAATAGATCAACTAACATCAGTTCTGGATCATTTAGCTTAATTCCCATTCTGCAGGAGGCTGTAGTAGCAATTCACATTAGGCTGAAATGTAAAGTTCAAAATTTAGTTACTTAGCTGAAGTGTGATTTTTGGTGTTTGAAGGAATGCAAACAACCACATATGAGCTACAACAAGAACAAGAAATTCACACAAATATGCCAGTAGGTATTTGCAGTTTCTTGGGGCATGAGAAGCAGTGTTTGCAAACTTCTTTGCTAGCATCCGTATAACTGAGTGTTCCTATTAACCCATGACCATTCTTATGCTCCTCCTGAATCAGAGTAGTCTGAGATGTGCACAAGCAGGAGTTTTCTTGAAACGCTTATCAACACTAAATAGGAGAGAAGGCAGCCTTTGCACTCACTGTGCAAGTATAGCCCAAGCTTTGCAACAAGATCAATAAGACCTGAACCTTTGCCAGAGCAACTTCCCATTCTCAAACAGAGATTTAAAGAAACTCTTCAAGACTGCTTATAAAGTTTGTTCTCTATCTCTAGCTAGCCAGTACTAACAACACATCTGCAACAGCACATCACCATAAAGCTCTCTGATCTGTTCTTAAGCCTATTCTGAGGTCAGTATCAGTTTCCCTGAAGCAAATTATTAAAGGACACTCATTTCCCCCAGTGGCAGGTGATTAAAATAACCCAAGGTAATGCTCTGTTGCAATGTGCTTTGCAGCTGTTACCACATTTGAAGTCCAAGAACTACATAGAAGATTATCGTATCTTCCACCCCCTGATAATAATGGTCAGTCTCACTAAGATACAGGATAGCAATTTAATTTCCATAAAGGTTGCTAATAACCCAGCAAGGACATGTAAACACAGGGCCTAAAATCTGAGTTGAAATGGCAGAAGTGTCAACAGAAACAGGGATTTCACAGCGGGGGAAAAAATCATTAATTTAACAGTAAAATTCTTCTCATGTTTGCACTCTGAACCCTGACAGCACAGAATGAAATGTGAGCTTTAAATGTCCAAATGCATACATTTCAAGTCTGTAAATTAATATGGATCTGTCTTAGAACATTCTATTGGTAATGTTAAAATAAAATTGTATTTCATATTGTTCTTGGATTGTTCATGGTTTCAAGTTTCAGTTATTATACTCTAAGTACAGACAACCAAAAAGCCTGAGGTGGAGTTGATTCTCTCTTCATAGGTTTCCCTAAGCTGCGCAGATTGGACCAATTACAACACTGAGCTCATGTTCAGTTTTCAGTTGGGAAAGGCAGCCAGATGCCTGTACTGGCCCAGGCCAGAAGGCAGGGAGTGCTAGAGTACACCTCCCAGCCTGCTGGCCATTGCAGACCCCAGCCAAGCAGGGGCCATCCAAACCCCTCCTGTCTCCATGTAAGGGAGGAGAAGGACAGGGTGCTGTTCCCCAAAGCCAGGCTTCTGTCCATGGGGGGGGAGCCCCACACCTCAGGAGCTTTCCCTTGGCCTGGCCTAGGGTCCCCCAAGTCCTGGTCTGCCCCGCAGCAGGAGCAGAGGGAGATCCCCTCCACCCCTTCCCCTGTGTGGTCA
>NW_017729024.1:142498319-142504584 GCF_001723915.1 Gavialis gangeticus | reverse complement strand
GGGGGGGAGCCCCACACCTCAGGAGCTTTCCCTTGGCCTGGCCTAGGGTCCCCCAAGTCCTGGTCTGCCCCACAGCAGGAGCAGAGGGAGATCCCCTCCACCCCTTCCCTTGTGTGGTCAGGCCACCACTCAGCCCCAGTCCCAGAGGTGGGAGGTGGGGAGCACTTCCCTGGGTTGGTGCTAGCCCCCCATGGAGTTGGCCCATGTCAAGGGAGTTGCACACTGCAGGGGGTTTCCCCCCGAGTCCTGGTCTGCCCTGCTGCAGGGACAAAGGGGGATTCCCCCCCTCACCTCATCCACCATGCAGTTGGGCAGATCAGGGCTTGGGGAACCCTGGGGCTGGGGTGGGGGAAAACCCCTGAGGAATGGGGACCCCCACATAGACAGGTGCCCAGCTGCAGGGGCCTGAGGGACTGCTCCCCTCTCCTACCTGCAAGGGCAGGGCTGAGTGACAGCGTGACCATGTAGGGGAGGGGCTGGGTGGGGAATCCCCCTTTCTTCCCACGGCAGGGCAGACCAGGGCTTGGAGGACCCCAGGTCAGGGCCAAGGGGCTCTGTTCCTGCCAGGCAAGACATAGGTTGGGGAGCAGAGGCAGAGGCTTTGCTGCCTCAGCTTCGCGCCAGCCCGGGGGCAGGACCCACTAGGCACTGGGTTGGAGCAACAGAGTGTGAGCCATGATCCAGTGAAGCACCCTATGAGGTGGAGGTGTGGGGCTGCATAGCTTCCTGGGATGCCGAGGGATTGTGAGTTAACCTGTGTCAGGAGGGGTTCTGGGACAGAAGTTCAATAGACGGATCTAACTTAAAGCGATTAAATCTAATGCTACACCCATCCTGCTCTATCTTAAACCTGATTTAGCCACTCTGAAACTTGTCTATGGGCATTGAACTTCTATTCTGTTACAGGTTTAGACTGATTTCCAATCACTTATATCAGCTTATGTGTAATTTCTGTCCCAAGCCACGTGTTATTTATTTGTTATTTGTATTTGATTTTTATTTAAAATGTTTTTATTGTTCTGGCTTAAAAATACTTAGTTCAGAGTGAACCATATGCACAAAATCTAATAATATCACTTGATCAGAAAGAGGTAGGTTTTTTTAATAAAAAATATAGTCACATCTATATATGCAGTTACTTGGTTGTACAGTATATTGTGACCCAACAGGTCACAAACATTTCACAAAACATTTCACCAACAGTTACATTTACATTATCACTCACCTCATTCCATCCTCCCTCCCAAGCACCTAACCCACACCCACCCTATATATTACACCCATACTAAAAACCATACCCTCCTCTTCCCAGTGCTCATTCATGGCACATAGGTCTTCAGCTGTCATCTTCTGTGCTTGTGTCGCAAACCAGCATGCACTCTCTCTTCCTCTTCCTCATCTCTGCCTCTCCTCAGAGAGAGGTAGAAATATACAAAGTTTAAAATTACCTTGCCTGGTGGCTGAAGGACCGCTAGCTTCTTTTTCCTGAATGTGATTATCTTACCAATTCTCTTTCTTTACACTGATTGTCTCAATGCTGCCACACAGTGGTTGCAACTAAAAAGTGAAAATTCATATCTAGCCCCCCTTTCCCAACTATGGATTTAATATAAGCCATTGTCATGAATTCTTAAAGGCAATCTGCAATTTTAACCTAGAAATTTAACCTAGAAAGCTTTACAGTTTGGCCATTTAAACCACAAAAATTGATCTGTTCATGTGAGCTCTGTCATCCTTACTTATATATTCAGTCTGCTGCAGCTATTACTTAATGCTGCCTCTTAGGGCATAGTAGTAGTACCAATTTCCTGTTTATTTGCTTGTTGCATTTGGTTTCACCTCTACAGGCACTTGTACACATGATGCGGGTTTAGTCCCCTAAATTGAAATGGTGGGTTTTTCATTGTGACGATTAAAAACCCACTGTTTCAATTTAGGGGCTTCTGTCACTGTTACAGTGCACGGCCCCGATTCTTTATTTTATTTTATTTTATTTGCAGAGCCTGTCTGCATCTTCTGCAGCCAGGAGGTGAACTGCCAGCAGGCTAAGTGGCCCCTGGCTTCAAGGGGTCCAAGTCCTTCTCTCTATAGCAGCGGTGCTCCCTGGGACTACCTGGGAAGGCTGCTAGCAGGCTGGATGCTGCCCCAGCTCAGGCTCAAGGAAAAGTTGGCTTGGTCTGGGTGCTGCCTCCGAGCTGGTGCAGCACTCGACCCTCTAGACACTAGGCCTGTGTGAGTTGGCAGTGATCTGATCCAGCTTCAGTTCCAGCTGCTTTGGATGTCAGGGATCCAATCTGGAGGTCCAGACTGGGTTTCTGCTTTGATCCGGCCAAAGCGGCTCCAAAGCTTCGGAGCTGCCTCGAAGATCCAGCCATAGGGTATAATGGGGAATCCATGAAACATCTTTAACTGTTGTTTTTTGCCTGATTTGGATGCAACGGGCAGGGTTGGTAGCCCCAGCTAAGAGCATGAAGTATGACAAGCTTCAAGAATATCAGTGCAGGGGCTTGGGGGGAACTGTACTCCAAATTCTTGAAAGCAAAACTCATGTCACATCTATGCGTTACAACACAGGGGGGTCAAAACTGCAGGGGTGGTGGCTCCTGGTGAAGCCAAAAAGCCTGCCAAGCTTCAAGAAGATCAGTGCAGGGGTCTGGGGGGAACTGCACCTCAAGCTGCGGACAAGCAAAACTCGTGAAGCTTTGGAAGCTTCAAACTGCTTCAGAAAGCCTAATAAAGCCAGTGTTTCGATCCAGACATGCTGCTTCAGATGCCAAAGTGTCCGAAGCTTCTCCAGATCCGAAGCTCTGTCCAAAGCCTTGCACAGCCCTACTAGCCACCCACCCAGGTGGCCCCAAGGGAAGGACAGCTAGTGGGCCAGGTACTGTCCCAGCTCAGAAGCAGCACTGAGCCCAATCCAATTCCTCCCCGAGCCTGAGATGGAGCAGCATCCAGCCTGGTAGCAGCCTGCCCAGGCAGCCCGGGGGGGGGAGGGTTGCACAGCTGCCACAGAAGAAAGGACCAGGTTCCTCTACAGCTCAGGGACTGCTTGGCTCACCAACAGCTCATCCCCCAGCCATGGAAAATATGGGTAGGCTCCACAAAAAAAAAAATTAAAAAGAATCAGGCCCCTCACTGCTTCTGCCTTCAGCCTGCCTCTCCCATAGCAGGACAGTGAATCATCAAAAGGCTTTAATGTTACAAATAGCTACAATGCAAACTAAACTATATGTGGATGTGGTTTAGTTTGCAACACAACATACTCCTTTAAATCATTAAAAAACCCCACATGAGTACAGCATAATGCAATTAAACCGCAAAGCCGGGCAATTTTCATCATGTGTACAAGACAATGGTCTTATTGATGTCCACGCCTCATGCTTTCTTAATTCCCTCCTTCCATTCTACCCAATATTCTTCTTTTATATTATGTGGGATGTATGATAAAGATATTCAAAAATGTTTCTAGATAGAAAGGATAATTATGATTTTCTAATCTGACCTTCTACATAACACAGGCCACAAACATTTACTTACTTATTCCTCCATTTACCCCCAAAATGTTTGTTGTTGAAATAGAGGTTATGTTTTGAAAACATCCAAGATAGATTCTTTTAATCAATGTGATGGCAAATCCACCACATCTGTCAGTTATCTTTTTCAATGACTAATTTTTCTTACTGTAAGAAAAATTGTCTAATTTCCAGTTTAGACGTTGTTGACTTCACTTCAGGATTATTGGATCCTGCTATGCCTTTGTCTGCCTGATTGAAGAGCCCTTTTATAGGAGATATTTTTTTCCTTTTTAGATCTGTTAAACTGTGCTTAAACAGCCTTTCAACCGTCTCAATGATAACTAATAGATTGAGCACCTATAGGCTACCCAAAAGAGATACTTAAAACATTGAAGACTATTAGGGGCCTTCCCCAAGTATCCAGACTCTAACATAAGTTTGTCCCCAGCTCCAATGAGAGATGCATGGGTAGAAGCCTGTCATGCCCCTGTTGAGCCCAGGGACACCCCAGTGGGATCAGTCAGAGGTGGGGGGGGCCATGGCAGGGCAGCTAGCTGTGGGGCAGCTGAGTGGAGCCAAGGAGGGACACGCCCCCCCCCCAGCTCCTACTTGGCCCAGCCCCCAGGGAGCCATGCAACTGGAACCTTGCAAATAGGACGTGCAAACAGGCATGCTTCTGGGCCCGGCACATGGGTTAGCATGGGAGTTCACACAGGAGGGCATGTGGCAGGGCCTTAGGCCCTGCCAGTGAGCTACAGGGTAGATAGTCACAGCAGTAGTCAGACTACCAGCAGCACAATGCAGATGGCCACATGCTGCACCCCGAGGGTCCCCTCAGAGTCTGAGGCTTCCCCCTCTGGCACCTCAGAGGTCTCCACCCAGACAGAACCCCTGGTTCCAGGCTCCAGACAGATGGAGTCTCTGGCTGTCAGCTGCAGGGGCTCCCTGGCACGTTTCCAGGCACATGGGACCAGAAGCATGGCCACCTCCCCTTGCGAGGTTTGCTCCACTTTGGAGTCTCTCGAGTGCCAGATAGAGGACTTCCAGACCTCAGTCTGGAGACTGCATGCCATCAGGGATGGCAAGCAGGAGATAGACTCCTACTGCCAGGCCCTTCACCCCCTGGAGGCTGAGGGTAGACCAAGGTCACCTTCCAGGACAAAGGAAGACTCAAGGATCTCCCACAGTGTCCAGCCTCGGGGTTGGACCAAGGTGGTCAACGGCCCCAAGGCCTGCCGCACCAGGGTCCCCTCCCCTCTGGAGCTTTGCAACGGGTATAAACCTCTTGCAGCCCCAGCAGAGCCTCCAGAGCTCCCAGCTCCTGCAGGCAATGAAGGCTCACTTACAGTTACCACCCTGGCTCTCCCTTATGCCACACATAGAGTGGTCATTGTGGGAGACTTCCTCCTGAGGGGGACTGAGGATGCAATCTGATGTCCCGAACCCTTAGCCCAGGAGGTCTGCTGCTTCCTGGGAGCCCGCATCCAGAATGTAGCTGGGAGGATCCCAAAGCTTACCTGGTGCACCGACCACTACCCTATGCTCCATATCCATGTAGTCACGAATGATACAGCTCAGAGCAATCCCAGACAAGTCATGAGAGGCTACAGGGCTTTGGGAGCGGGGCTTAAGGTGTTGGGGGCACAGGTGGTGTTTTCCTCGATCCTCCGAGTTTCAGGCTATGTGCTGAGGAGGGAGAGGAGGATCGAGGTAGTTAACCAAAGACTACAGCACTGGTGTCATTGTGAAGGCTTCAGCTTCCATGATCACAGTCCATTCTTTGGTTAGAGAGTCCATTCTTTGGTTAGAGAGGCAGTGGTCTGCTGGGAAGAGATGGCCTCCACCTCACTGCACTGGGGAGGAGACTCTTCTCAGCCAGACTGGCTGACCTGCTCGACCGGGCTTTAAACTAAGCCCACTGGGGGATGGGGGGAATACCGCCACAGCAAGTCCACTGGGCAACTTTTGCAAATCCAGCAGGCAGTCAAGGGAACCCACCCCTACCCCAACCCCAGAACGATGTGTAGGGAAGACTAGGGCCTCCAATGGGACACTTACGTGCCTGTACACCAATTCCAGGAGCTTGGGAACAAATAGGAGGAAATGGTCCTGCTAAAAAAGAATGACTATGATCTCATAATGGAGACCTGGTGGGACTCTACCTATTAGTGGGTCACAGATATAGATGGATATACCTTGCACAGGAGAGATTGTATAGACAAAAGGGGAGTGGGTGTAGCTCTCTATGTCAAGGAAAGCTATGTGCCCCTAGAAGTTGACATTGGCATCCAGGGTGGAGGACTGGAGACTGTCTGGGTAAAAATTCATTGTGAACATGGCACAGGGGACACAATGGTAGGATTCTACTACAGACCTCCTAATCAGGATCAAGAGCTCAATCAGGAATTCGCCAAGGAACTGGCTGAGGCTGCACACTTCTGGTGCATGGTTGTCATGGGAGACTTCAACTACCCAGACATCTCATGAGAAGAGCACTTGGCCAAATCCAAACAGTCTAAAAGCTTCCTCATGTGCATGGATGAGCTCTCTCTGACTCAAGAAGTCTATGGACTGACAGGAGGCAAAGCGCTGCTCGAGCTGGTACTGGCAACGGAAAGATCTAATCAGTGACCTGTTTCATAGTTTCATAGTTTCTAGGGTTGGAAGGGACCTTAGCAGATCATCAAGTCTGACCCCCTGCCATGGCAGGAAAGAGTACTGGGGTCAAACGACCCCAGCAAGGTGATCAT
>NW_017729024.1:142469283-142493319 GCF_001723915.1 Gavialis gangeticus | reverse complement strand
GGAGGCAAAGCGCTGCTCGAGCTGGTACTGGCAACGGAAAGATCTAATCAGTGACCTGTTTCATAGTTTCATAGTTTCTAGGGTTGGAAGGGACCTTAGCAGATCATCAAGTCTGACCCCCTGCCATGGCAGGAAAGAGTACTGGGGTCAAACAACCCCAGCAAGGTGTTCATCTAGCATCCTCTTAAAGACCACGAGGGTAGGAGCCAGCACCACTTCACTTGGAAGTTGGTTCCAGATCCTAGCCGCCCTGACCGTGAAGTAGTGCCTCCTGATATCTAGTCTGAATCTACCCTCTGCCAGCTTGTGACCGTTATTCCTGGTCACTCCTGGTAGTGCATGGGGGAACAGGGACTTATGATCGAAGGGAAGCTGGGAGACAGCGACCATGAGCTGATCACCTTCACTATCCACTGTAAAGATGGCAAGTCAGTCAGCGATGCAGAATTCCTTGACTTCCTCCTTGACTTGGACAAGCCCAGGAGGCTTGTTGGTGAGGCCCTAAGGGACCATGACCTGAAGGGGAGGGGAGTCCAGGATGAGTGGCTGCTCCTCAAGGGAGTGATCCTGAAAGCACAAGCAATGTCTAACCTGTCTCGGAGGAAAGGCAGAAAAAGGGCACAGCAGCCCCCTTGGCTCTGCAGGGAATTTTTGGATTTCCTGCATCTAAAAGGAAGACCTATAAAGGATGAAAGACTGGATCCACCTCAAAGGAGGAGTATTCTGCACTGGTCCAGACCTGTACAGAGCGAACCAGGAAAGCCAAAGCTGCGACTGAACTCCAACTGGCTACACTTATCAAGGACAATAAAAAGTCCTTTTTTAGAAAGTGGGGAGCTGGAGGAAAAGCAAGGGTAACATTAGACCCCTGCTAAACCATATGGGACAACTGACAACCAACACCCAGGAAAAAGCCAACCTGCTTAATGTTTGATCTGGTTTTTCACCAGCCCCAAAGGACGACCCTGCTCAATACGGAATGGGATGGCCAGGGTGAGGGAGAATTGTTACCCTTCATCAATGTAGACCATGTGAAGGAACACCTTGAGAGGCTGGACACCTACAAGTCAGCTGGCCCAGACAGTTTACACCCCAGGGTACTTAAGGAGCTGGCAGGCATCATAGCTCAGCCACTGGCACAGATCTGCCAGAATTCGTGGTGCTCAGGTGAAGTGCCTGAATACTGGAAGAAGGCCAATGTGGTGCCTATCTTCAAGAAAGGGAGGAAAGTAGATCCAGAGAACTGCTGGCCTATCAGCCGGACCTCTATCTTGGGGAAGATCTTGGAAAAAAATTATCAAAGAGACCATTCTTGACAAACTGGCTGATGGCAACATCCTGAGGGATAGCCAGCATGGGTTTGTTGTGGGTAGGTCTTGCCTGACCAATCTCATCTCCTTCTATGACCAGGTGACATATCACCTGGACAAGGGAGAAGAGATTGATGTCCTATATCTTGATTTTAAAAAAGCCTTCGATCTGGTGTCCCATGATCATCTCATGGAAAAATTGGCCAACTGAGGCCTCGGCTGCATCACAGTCCGATGGCTGGGAAATTGACTCTGAGGTCAAACCCAGAGAGTGGTAGTCGATGAAAGTAAATCATCATGGTGACCAGTCGCCCAAGACTCCGTCCTTGAGCCTATACTCGTTAACATCTTTATTAATGATGTGGACATTGGTATCAGAAGCGGACTGGCCAAGTTTGCCGATGACACCAAACTCCAGGGCAAAGCGTCCACACCTGAGGACAGGATGGTGATCCAGGCCAACCTAGACAGGCTCAGAAAATGGGCAGATGAAAACCTGATGGCATTCAACACTGAAAAATGCAAAATACTCCACCTTGGGGAAAAAACCCCCCGCAGCATACTTATAGGCTCAGCAGTGCTACACTTGCTAGCACCATAGCCGAAAGGGACTTGGGGGTCACCACTGACCACAAGATGAATATGAGCCACCAATGCGATGTCACAGCTAGTAAAGTGATCAAAACTCTGGCTTGCATCCATAGATGCTTTTCAAGCAAATCCCAGGATGTCATCCTTCCACTGTACTCAGCCTTGGTGAGGCCACAGTTGGAGTACTGCATCCAGTTCTGGGCTCCAGAATTTAAAAAGGATGTGGAAAAGCTTGAGAGAGTGCAGAGGAGAGCCATGTGCACGATCAGAGTGCAGGAGAACAGGCCGTATGATGAGAGGCTGAGAGCTATGGGACTCTTCAGCCTGAAAAAAGCGCAGGCTCAGGGGGGACCTGGTGGCTGCCTATAAGTATATAAGGGGTGTACATCAGGATCTGGGGGAACGTCTGTTCACCAGAGCACCCCAATGGATGACAAGATCAAACAGTCACAAACTCCTCCAACACCATTTCAGCATGGACATAAGGAAAACTTCTTTACTGTCTGAGCCCCCAAGGCCTGGAACAGGCTGCCTCCAGAGGTGGTGCAAGCACCTTCTCTAGATTCCTGTAAGAGACATTTGGATGCTTATCTTGCTGGGATCTTTTGACCCCAGCTGACTTCCTGTCCCTGGGGCAGAGGGCTGGACTTGATGATCTTCAGAGGTCCCTTCTAGCCCTAATGTCTATGAAATCTATTAAATTTATCAAATCTATAAGTCATCAGGATTAATGACACCAGAAGGCTGTATGCTAGAAAAACAGTAATAATACAGGACTTCAGCAAACTGAAATTAAGTTGCAGTGTTCTTTCTTCCAAAGAAGCACCATCCCATCATATCACAGCCAGATGCACTCTGCATCTTAACATCATCATGCCACAGCATTGGTTCCCTCCCAGCTTCCTTAGATTGCAGAAAAACAACAGTACTGAGAGTGTCATTTTAAAAATTATGTACACAAAACTTTGAATGACTCAGTTGTTAAGACTTTTTTTTAATATAATGAGACTATCAGCCACTAGAGGCCCTTCAAGTCTAGGACACTAAATTAACAAGCCAGGATGCTGTAAAATGTCCCACTGGCTTGATTCAGTGCACCCCAAACAGAATAATTTAAGACTGTAAATTGTCCAGTTGAAATAATACGTAAAAAGCAATATTCAAAATGCCCAGGTCAAACACATCTGAGAGGATGCAAACAAGATTTGTTATTTCAGATTATTGTACCCAGTTCTAAAAACACTCTTGATACCAAATACCCTTCTATCTGCTGCATTTTTCTTTTAATTTTCCTCTCAATTTTATCCCTCTGTTTTCTCTGGCAGCAGTGATTAAATTATGGAAGCTGCTGGCTTCTACATTTCTTGCACTGTCAGGGCCATCATCAAGAGTCAGTCAACTCGTTGCAGTCACTAAGGCCTTGATGCTTCTTGTGAAGCACAGAAGGGATCAAGAGTCTATGTGGAGTGAGCAGCACAAGAACTGCACATTCTTCCAAGTGTGTAGCAGCTGCTTTGTGTAAATGCATATAGTATATTGGATGGCCTGATGCAAATTGGAAAGCCTTTCCTACAAACAATTACTGGAAGAGCTGAATGTGAAAGCATAGGAGTAATTTCACTGACAAGCTAGAGTGGATGGAAGCAGCCAACCACAGTCCTTTGGGAAAGGTGCTCCACATCAAATTAGTTTTTCTGTTTATTCATGTTTATTCATGTTGATGTTATACAGAGACTTATATCAGAATTAGGTTTCATTAGACATAATGTATGTTGTGACACAGTCTGATGCTTGTCCAACCATCAAATCTCTGTCTAGAAAAGAGAGGTTGGAGCATAAAGTCTTTGTAGGGAAGCCATATAAGTAGAGACCTACTTAAATTGTGGTTTCACAATGATCTTGGAAACTGTGAAAAATGGCAATATTTGGAATCACCATGGAAAAATGGCATTGGCCACAATTTCCCAGGAAATCAACTAAAAAAATTTAATAAAAATGAAATGCTGGCTTCCCACTGGCAACTGCCCCCTCATGCCTCTTTACCAATCAGTGCCAAGGGGTGGGGCTGCACGAAGGCCAGACAGCAGTCAAGGTGGCAGCTGCCCTATCATCCCTCCTCCCCCCAGGACTTCTCTGCAAATCAGTGGCATGGGACAGGGCCTCTCTGCCAATCGGCACTGAGGGGCAGGGCCACTACAAAATGACGGTGAATCAGCTCTTCAGGGCATGACCAAGCCATGAAAATTGCTTTCTCTTGCTGTGAGTTAGGTAGGTCCCTATACATAAACCACTGGCTGCCAGAAAAAAAAGTTTCTTTAATCATATAATGAAACTCGTGTTCTTCAAAAATGCTTCGGGATCTTAAAAAAACAAATCTGGCTTTCCATGGATCCACAACATATAATCTTCTTTGGCAAAGCCTCTTTTCTCTGAGGAGAGGATGTGCAGATGATAAGATTGAGAAAACTTTCTGTGTTTCTTAGGTAACTTTTCCTCTTCTTCGTTTTCCCCCCCTGTGGAAGGGAGTAAATCGACCCTTCTGGTTCTCTTCACTTTTGTCTGTCCATATGCTGCATGACAATTTCCTGTCACAACTATATTCATTAGGATTACTATAAAATGTGTAAGGCACTTAAGATTGGTTCCAAGATAGAAACTAGCTGGCCTTTTCTGGTGCTGTGGGAGAGAAGAACTCTTTCAAAAGGCTCAGACTTTACCCAGGATCAAAACAACCCTTTGAAATAGTTTAACCTCCTCTTTGAAATGATGATAAAATTGGAAGAGAAAGGCCTTGAATTAACTATACCAACTAGAAAGAAATGTAATGGTTACATATTAATAAAAATGTCATAACACATCAAGGATGATGTCGTCACTCCACATGCTAATGAAAAGCTTGACATCTTCCTTGGCACAGAACAAAGGAAAATACTGCCTGTGTAAAGTCAAGACATTAAATTCAGGCAGGCCAAGAAACACATGGCTCATTAGCACCCTAAGAAGTTTTGCCAACTTATAAATTCCATTAAAAGGGTGAGTAACTTTGAGCTGTGAACTGAGGAAGCATGACAGCACTGTAAACATGGAGGAGTTCTTTATAGACTATCAGTTCTTAACCTTTGTAATGATGTTCATAGCTCATACCAGTTCAACCGTGTGTTGGAGACATTAAGTTACATGTTTTCTTTATTATACAATTCTTCTCTACATTTCTTAAGTAAACAATGTATTTTCACTGGAACTGTTATTTGGATTTAGCTATTAACATGGTGTGATGTGTTGGTTGAATGGCATGAAGACATATCTTTACCTACACTGAAGAAAAAGGGAGAGCATCTAATGCTGTAACTTACTTAATGTTATGATTATAAAAGGCAGGCTGAGAGTAACTGGCTTTCACCCAGATAGAGGACCATACTAGTGGAGAGAAATCCATGGTTTCATAGCATGAGTATGCAGTCTTTACAAGTGGCACAGCATTGTTAGCTGATGGATTGTTACAGGAGTTTAACAATTCCAGAAGTGTAGGTGATGATAATGCCATGGCCAGGGACAAGACAAAGACCTTATTTTCAATTTATAATTAATGTATTAGTCTTCTAATTGCCAAGATGATTATAGCTCCTATTTTTATCTCTTTTCTCAGGCCTTTATCCTACCTTTTATGCATTCCAAGTTGTGGAAAGAAAGGACTGACTTCAGGAGATCTTCAGATTTAGGCAGTAGCTTAGCTAGAAGTGGGTGCACAGGGTATAAGCTCTGGAAGCTGATTTAAATGAGGCACAAGAATGGTGACTTCTGCTACTGTCAATCCAGCTGCCACCACTGCTGTCCAGGGTGCAGAAGCTGCTTGTTATATCTTGTAGATTCAGGATTTTTACCACCTTGCTTCTGATATTATCTGGAAAAAAATTTACCCATACACCTATTCAATCTTCTGTGCAGTTGCCTCTTCTAAATTTCAGTCTGTACAAGAACTTCCAGAGAAAGGCAAGCTAACAGTTCTAATTTGGTTAGACACACGGGGAAAATGTTTCTAAAATGTAGAAGGCACTGCTTTATGTGAACAGAGGAGCTGAGCTAGGCAAAACCTGGGATAAATCTCTTGCTTTATCTTATTACTCTTGATCATTGCTTTTTCTGCTGTAGTTCTGCCTTTTATATCCTCAGCATGCAGTCTGCACACATTCACTAATGACTAAGCATTTGTCTTCACTACAGAATTACTTAGGGGATTGGCAGCTGGGTTGGCCTCGCCCTGGCTGCTATGCTGCAGTTGCATACAAGTTACCAGATCCATAAAGGGTTGCTATATAAACAGTATCAAAGGGAAAATTCAGTGGCTGGTTAGACATGAAGGGGGGGAAATGGTAAATAAATAGTAGCCAGCAAAGACCAAGACGCAACTGATTAGAACAACAAACTGTTTGAAACTCCAACATTTTCTACTCTCCCAAACAATTTTGTAGAGAAAACAAACCTCAAAACCTGAAACATTTACAATAGCAAGATGCAATATGATTAATCACTGCTTTTATTAGAGCAGTATTCCAGAGAAGTTTCTAATAATGAACTCAGCAGAAATATAGACTTAGAAGCCAACTTTTCAATGTTTGCCATTTAGCAAGAAACTCATTGCCAATTACATTAGTTCAAGAACAAATGCAACTACAGACAATTTCATTCCATCAGTTTACCTTAAATATGAAGAGCAGGACTTAATACAGGCATACCTCGGAGATATTGTGGGTTCGGTTCCAGACCACCGCAATAAAGCGAATATCGCAATAAAGCGAGTCTCACAAATTTTTTGGTTTCCCAGTGCATATAAAAGTTATGTTTACGCTATTCTGTAGTCTATTAAGTGTGCAATAGCATTATGTCTAAAAAAACAAGGTACATACCTTAATTAAAAAATACTTTATTGCTAAAAAATGCTAACCATCATCTAAGCCTTCAGCAAGTCGTAATCTTTTTGTTGGTGGAGGGTCTTGCCTCAATTTGTAAAAAATGCAATATCTGCGAAGTGCAATAAAACGAGGTATGCCTGTACTCAGTTGCTGTTCAGAGAGAGAAGGGGAAAAGGCAGATCTCTCAGTACTGTGGCTTAGAACTGGCCTAGCTAGCCCCTGTACTCCCCTCTCAGCTCTTGTGAAGTGGATCATATGGAGTGAATGGAGATGACAGTGGCTGTGCTCAGCTAGTGTGCAGTCCCTTATGGAGCCTCACCCCAGGTTGGGTGCTGCAAATTCAATGCAAGAACAGGCAGGTATTTCCTGAAACCTGTCCCCCAGTGGTGCACTGAGTAGAAGAGTGGCAGAGCATAATTTCTTGACCAATAATTCTACTATCTGTACAGACTACTTCTGGGTATGCACCAGATGTTGTGCTTCTTATCTAAAGGATACACCTCATTAACTTGTATATTACAAATACAGTATGCCACTCCAAAAATATTTCAAATCACAACAGTGGTATTGCTGTACTTTGGATTTCAGTGGAATAATCTGCACAAATAATAGTAAATTGAATGTGCAACCATAATGTATCTACCTTGTACATCAGCATTATGTTATTTTCCAGTTAAATAATCACATACTTTTATTTTATGGGATCCCTGCCTCATTCAGTGTATAAAATTGACATCAATCTCTTATTGAGAAGCTATTTAATATTTTATTTTCTCCTTATTGTTTAATGTGTGAGCCTATGTCTTATTACTCTCATTAAATCCTACTATGAGGACAGGATTATTAATTTCCTTATGAGTTTTTCTGTGGTAGTTATCACTACAGCATTTGAATGCTTTACAAACGTCAATGAATTAATTTTCACAGCAATCCTGAGAAATAATGGGTATTATTATTCCCATTTCATAAGAAAGATTATAAACAAAGGTATCCACAACATTTAGATGCCCAAGTTGAGACATCCAGGACCCGTTTTTTCTCATCAAGTAGCATTATTTAGGGTTTAATATATTCAAATCCCAGCCACAATGGGTATAGCTGTTCCTAAGAAATTTCAGTTCTTCTGTATATCAGACCCCAGGTTCACCAATTAAGTTGGCTGAATATATTTTAATGGCACAGTTTTCCATCAAGTGTGCAGTTTTTCTTATAATCAATGTTTTATAGAAATGCGATGAAACTATGTTTTCAGTTGAAAGGTGTTGAAATGAAATGTCTTAGGGTTGTAAACTTTTACAAATTGTTTTGAAAACATTGAAATATTTCATTTTGGAAACAAAAAAGTTTCATTTCAACTTCATTGTTTCATTTTATTTCATCTCAGCTCTTAAAACCTTAATTTTAGTATTATATTGAGAATGTATTTGTGATATCTTATACTGCTCTAATATTATCAAAATGATTTGACAATACCACTGAATATTTGAAAGTTTCTACACAAAAAATGTTCAGCCTTTTAATTTGGTGAAAACGTTTTGATTTGGAATGAAAACAGAGTTTGAAATATTACAATTCCTTTAGATTGAAGTACAGAAGTTTTTGATAAGCTCTTGTCTCAAATGTGGATCACAGTAATATGCAGTAAGTGATCATTAGTGAAAAGTTTGGTTGTCTAGCATTATGCGGGGGCTTTGTGGCAGAGGGAAGGATTTAGTTCTATAACAAATAAAACAGAGGTCCTTCATATGCTAGCTTCTCTTGCTGCACAAATATGATATAGTCCCAAAGTAGATCCATCCCCTGCCCCAAATGAGCAAGGAGTTCTGTGGAAAAGTGGTATATGATCCTGAAATTAAGGACTGTATAATGCTTATACACAAGGGGAAACCTTAAAGTTGCACAGCCTTAATCTGGCATTTTCTAATTTGTTAGTGATTCACTTTGCAACTCCAATACTGTTTTCTTTGCTTTTGTTTTTTTTTAATGTAGAGAGGTGTGTATGTGTGTGCATGAGAGAGAGAGAGAGAAAGGGAGGGAGGGAAGGAAAGAGAGAGAATATATGTGTATGAGAGATAATGTGTATGTATGTGTGTGTGATTTCCTTTGTTTTTAAGAAAGTAAAAAGGAACAAAACAGAAATGTAATCACATGGCATCATCTCATTTACATGACTCTAAAGGTCCATCTGTAGTGGACCTTTAGATCAACTGCACAGGCCTCTGCCATTTGAACTAAGAATAACTGAGAGCAGCAATAGATTATCATATTCTATGTGGGCCAACAGTATAGGGGCTTGGACACTTCCAAGTGGGTTCAACAGCTATGCACTGATAGCATAAAGACAATGAGACTCAGATATCTTGGGTCCTGGACATCCCAGGCTCTGGAGTGTGCTCTTGTGAACACTAAGTCCTTCTGCACATTTCCCCCCAATCATGACCATGCTATGCTGTCCCTTCCAACTTATTATTGTTCTAGTTCTGTCCGTTACCCACCTCTGGCCTCTCAGTCCACTTCTGCTGCCCTCATTTAGCAGGGTTTTTCTTACCCCTGTTCCTATATCTCCTCATTTGCTAAATTCCAGTTTCCTCTCATCTGTTTCTTTCCCTGGCATCCAATGTCATTCTCCTTGTCCATTCAGTCCCAGTGCTCCTTCAACTCCTAGTCTCTCTTCAATGTTGATCCCAGCCTGTCATTCATCTCATTATTTTACTGGTTAGAAAAACTTCAAGAGTCTGACCTTAACAGATTGATTTCTCTTTTATCCTATACCACCAGATGCTTTTGGAATAACTGGTTTAGCTTTGCATTTGAAACTTGATGCCATTTGAGAAAACCTTGGCTACTCAGAAGGGAAGGAAGAGGGAGATTATTTACAAGCTACTGACCTTGATCTCTTAAAATTGCTACAGCTGCTAAAGCCGGATATAGGTAGCTTATATCACCCTCTTCAACTTAGACTGTCTGATTTTTTTTCACACAGGGTAGCTCATCTTTTGCCATTTGTTTTAAAAGCATATTTTATTATTTATATATATTTTAGGTATTTTTCCTCCAGAAATACATGAAACTTCATAATAATAAGACTGTCTCAACAAATACTTTAACTTTATATTCAACCATAATAATGATCTGACCAATCTTTGTCAATAACACTGTACCATTTGAATTGAATGGCCCTTTCAAAGTTAGCTTTAATGAACAACATAAGAGAACTTGAGAGCAAAGTCCCTGATGATCAGCAGCACCTGTTAAGTAAATGAAGTGGTGTTTGCTGTTGCCAGGAAACAGATTTGAGAAGAGCAGAAACTCCTGCTGATGAGAAAAAAAAGGAAGGAAAGGTTTTTATTACTGTTAATGCTTTGTTTGTTTATTGTTTGCTTGTGTAGCATATCTGAAATTTTGGGTCCAGTATCTGAATCTTCGCTGAGTCTTTGACTAGTTAGATAAGTGCATGCAGCTTTGTTGCATTCTGAGCAATTCATTCATCTAAATGAAGTATGTTGATCACTGAGAGTAAAGTGTAAATTGTAAATGTTAATCTGTATGCACATGGAATAGAACTGATGCTCCCAAAACAGTTTTGGACTAGATTCTAATCTGTCTTTCAGACTCTTTTAATATCCACCTACCACGTTGAACTATTTTAGCTGAGTGTTTGTAAGAAAATGACCCACAGTAAAATAATGCTGGGCATAAACTTGCCACAATGAGTTAAATAAGGGAAAAATCACACATTTCTTAGAACTACTGGGCCTGTTTCTTCACAGCAAGATAGAGCCAGCAAAGCAGGTGTTGCTTGCAGAGCCTAGAGATAAGGGACATCAGGTATGAGCAGCACAGTTAAATGCAGGCAGTAGAAGGCTGGATTGCTGATTGGAAAGTTAACAGCACCTGGACTTTGTTAGAGGTGAGCCAGGTCAGATAACCAGAGGGGCTGGTCAGTATGTAAGTTTGTTTCCTGGGTATAGGAGTATTTTGGTTTCAGCTGTGGAGGGGAATAGAGCTCTTGTGCATGACAGAAAGGCTGCAACTCTATCTGGAAAGGAGGAGAGTCTGTTGGTGAGTGCACCTGAAGAGGTGCAGATATGATTGATAATGACTTATGTTTACTTGGAGGGACTCAGATTTTGTTGAGGACTGTTTAGTACCCAGAGTGTTTCTGCTTCTTGTTTGTAACAACTGGAGAACTGGGAGCAGCTGTGAAGAGTGGTTAGGGGCTACATGGCAGAGTGGTCTATATGTTGTAATCTCTTGTGAGGCTCAAGGTGGACTTGAGAGAGGGCTAAAGCCTTGGGGATGAGGCCCAGATCCAGGAAAAAGGAGGATTAAGGCTGAGTTAAGTCCAAGGTGGTGAGGCTGAAACTGGAGCCAGGGGCAGGAGCCTGAGGACTGAAGCAATAATGGCTAGGTGGCCTGTAAGTCATAGGCATAGCTATGGGGGTACCTGGAGGTCATGATTAATGCCTTTGGGAAAGTAGGGTTTATAGGGCTTGAGCAATTGGGTAGGAAAGTAGGGCTTGAGCAATAGGGTAGGAAATGCAGTATCAGAGACTTAGCTCAATTGGTAGGACAAATACCTCCAGACTCCCTTCCCTCCCTTGGATGTGTCTATCCTGGCAAGGTGTGGCAGGCGAATATAGAAAGGGAGAGCATCATAAGGGGCTGGGGGAAGTGCCTGCAGGCAAGGCCCTGGAGCCCACCCTCTGGGTGAGTCCTGTCACAATAAGTTATATGAGTGTGTTAAAAACAAACAAGTGAAAAAGTCACTATTGTGACTTGGTTTAACTTGCACCAACTTTGCAGTGTTATACTTGACTCTAAGTTACAAGACCATATAGAAACAAGACCCCTGGTTCAACTAGATATGAAGTCACATTTGAAATACAGACACATGCATACTAGTGGGGGAAAAAAAAAGTGGGGGGCCCAAAAGGCTAAAAACACTTTTTTTGTTTTTTGTGAATGAGAACTTAAGACATGTCTACTAGAGAAGTTCCAGAATAGATTTCTGGCTTAGTTTGAGACCTAGCTTGGCATTCTTGCTAGCTTTTTTTTTTTTTTTTTTTTTTAAATTCTTCATTAGAGATTAAGGAAAGGAACAGGGTTTTTGAGGTAAGGAGTTTATACCTAGGATGCTACTCATGGAGTTGGGTGGGTTAGAAACCTGAAGACAGGTCTTTTAATGTAGCTTCTATAACCATGCAAGTATTCATGGACTAAATAAATCAAGTACTAGGGCCTCTTAAAAGAACGGGGTTTTCCTTTCAAGACTATGGCCAAAAGGATATATTGTTGAACATACGAGTTGTTGTTGTTGTTGATGTGTTTATTTGTGCTTGAAGTGCATGAAGATTGGTGGTGGTTGTCGTTTATCTAATGTCATGTATTTGGCGAAAAACCAAGTTTCAGTTGAGACTAACCATGTGGCATCCCAGAATTGGATGCAGTACTCTAGCTGCGGCCTTACCAAGGCTGAGTACAGGGGGAGGATGACATCCTGGGTCTTGCTCCAGATGCATCAGGAGATGCAAGCCAAAGTTTTGTTTGTTTTGCCAGCTGTGGTATCGCATTCATGGCTCATTCATCTTGGGGGTCATGACCGCAAGTCTTTCAGTCATGGTGCTAGTGAGTGTAGCATTGCCAAGCCTATAAGTGTGATGCAGGTTTCCTCCCTCCCCCTCCCCTCGCAAGGTGGAGCACCTTGCATTTCTGTGTATTGAATGACATCAGGTTTCCATCTGTACACCTTGCAAATGCCTATCTAGGTCGGCCTGGATCATCAGCCTATCCTCAAGTGTAGGTACTCTTCCCCAAAGTTTGCTGTTGTCAGTGAACTTGGCCAGTCCACTTCTGACACTAGTATCCAGATCACTTATGAAGACATTAAAGAGTACAGGTCCAAGAATGAAGCTCTGGGGGACACCACTAGTCACCGAGTGCCATATTGACTCGGTTTCATCAACTACCACTCTCTGGGTCCAATCTCAGAGTCAGTTCCGTGGCCACTGGACTGTGGAGTAGCCAAGGCTGCAGTTGCCCAATTTTTCCATGAGGACATCATGGGACATTGAGTCAAAGACTTTTTTAAAGACCAGATATGATATCAACCTCTTCCTTTTTGTCTAGGTGATATGTCACCTGCTCAAAGAAGGAAATGAGATTGGCAACATTCTGAGGGATAGTCAGCACAGGTAGGTCTTGCCTGACCAATCAAAGAATGGGTTCTTTAATAATTTTTGCCAAGGTCTTCCTAGGGATTGGGGTCAAACTGATTGGTCTATAGCTTCCCGGTTCATCTTTCCTCCCTTTCTTGAAGATGGGCACCATATTGTCCATCTTCCAATCTTCAGGTACTTTGCCTGAGTGCCGCAAGTTCCTGAATAGCCTTGCCAGTGGCCATGCTATGATATCTGCCAGTTCCTTTAGCACTCTTGAGTGCAATCTATCCAGACCAGCTGATTTTTGGGGGGGGCCCAGCCTCTTGAGATGCTCCCTCACAAGATCCATGCCAATGGTGGGCATATATTCACCCTTACTCTAGTCATCCCACATCATGTTAGGCAGGGTGGTCCCTTTTGGGCTGGTGAAAAACTGATGCAAAGAAATCATTAAGCAGGGTTTGTCTGTTTGGTTTTTTTTCCTGGGTGTTGGTAGTTAGCTGCCTCAACGGGTTTAGCAGGTTCCAACATTGCCCTTGGTTGTTTTTTCTTTTGACTCCCCACATATCTGAAGAACTGTTTTATTGTCCTTGATCTGTGTAGCCAGTTGGAGTTCAGTTGCAGCCTTGGCTTTCCTAGCTTGCTCCCTGCAGATGTGGACCAGTGCAGAATACTCCTCCTTAATGGTGTTTCTGGTCTTCCATCTTTTTATGGTTCTCTTTTTTTATGTAGGAGGTACATGAGTTCCCTGTTGAGCGGGGGGAGGAGGGGCTTGTTAAGCCCTTTTACCACCTTTTTCCTACAGGTTGGAATGGACTCCCCTTGTGCTAATTAAATTTTGTTGTGTTTGTATGGTCCAACCACACGATACCAGAGCACCCTCTCCCCAGTGACTCCCCAAGAACTTTTCCTAACTATAGGAAAATCCTTTTTAAATGAAAAGATTAGAAATCTGATCCTGTGTGGATTATACTGCAGCAGAACACAACTAAATGTTCAGTCTCTTCGACCTCTCTGGTCAGATGCAATTTTGTGTTGCCGTTACAGTTGATACAAACACAAGAGCACATGCCAAATGAATGGTTCTGCATTCGTAGTTGGGGATATATTTTGATATAAGGATATTCACAAAGGTGGGTGGGTGGGTTGGTTGGTTTGTTGTGGAGCTTTCTCTTTTGTTTTTTAGCTGTTTGTTTTTTGTTTTGTGTTTTTGGGGGTGGGGAAAGCAGGTTTGTTTGCTCTTTCTTCCCAGCAGAGGTCCTGCCCTGACTTCAATCAAGAGTTGGTAAAGGAATTTCACTGTTTCCCTTTCCAGAGCTACAGGAGAGACTCCTACCAATCCTACTTGAGTTTTATTCCTAGGAACCAGTCCAGTTTTATGTATATAAAAGGTTTAAAAACCTTATTGGACTGTTTTAGGCCAGTAGTCTCCAAAGTAGAATTCAGAACCCCAAGCTAGTTTTCTAGGCTTACTATACAGTACATGTTTACCTCTCCCAGAAGTAGAATCTATAACAAAATGTACTCTGTACTCAAGTACTCTGGCACTGCAAGCTAGCATGGAAATGCTATGGATGTGGATTTATCTCAAATTATGCCTGTCCTTGTATCCTAGACAGTTTTATTCAATGCTGTAGGGAAGCTCTTTTTGTCTGTTTAGGATGCATGGCCTGGAACATTTCCTTTAGGTGGTAGCTCCCACAACCAATCTTTAGAAGACAGGACTTGGATGTCACCATGCTACCAAGATTTGTCACAATTTGTGTAACAGTTCATGGGTTAGTGCTGGCCTAGGAAGTCAGAGACCTGGGTTTCATTCCCTCCTCTGTGTAAAGGAAGTTCAAGCTTGTATATTCCACTGCCCAGAAATTGGCTAATTACCAGTCCAGAGGGAGGTCTTCCCAGCTCTTGTATTGAAGCTGTCCAGAAAAGAGATGCCAGATTTGACTAGAGTAACATTTAAAATTTCTTTTTTAAACTAAAACTTTTGTGGGGGATCTTTCTCTCAGCATCCTGGGAGGTAGCTAATGGCAAAACCATCACCAGAGTTAGCTTAGCAGTGGACTATAGAAAATAAGATTCTGA
Organism: Gavialis gangeticus; assembly: GCF_001723915.1. NCBI lineage: Eukaryota > Metazoa > Chordata > Crocodylia > Gavialidae > Gavialis > Gavialis gangeticus. The sequence continues at coordinate 142,478,262 of NW_017729024.1, read as the reverse complement.
GAATCCCTTCATGGGGATTGAAGGCAGAGATGGGGAATCTCCTTCATAATAGGTCTGTCTCGGATTACTTTTTCATGAAAGATCAAAAGTGGTTATTGAAAGCAAATATAAATTTAAGAATCTGCCCAAAATGAGCTGTAATGTCAGTCTGGTATTCTAAGCAGCATTGCCCTTTTAAAATAAAGTGTTAACTTACTTTATGGAAGATGTGACTTGGCAGAAATGTATAAATATCTAAACAAGTGTCAGTATGCATTGAGAAGGTGCTACACTGAAAATTGCATAGATGGTGCTTGCCCAAAAAGAATTAATCTGAACTATTTTTGCAAATAAAATTAGAATTATGCTTGTCAATCACATCAACAGCTGACTTAACAGCTGGTGCATGTTTTCAATTTAAAGGCAGCTGGAAATGCTAGATCTGACCTTTTTTTTTTAAAAAAAGATTAATATATGCAATAAAGGTAGAATCATAAAGAAATAATTACAGTCTGTGTTTTTTCCCTAGGATTTAACCTGCATTTTCATTTCAGACAAAAGTTTAAAAAAAAAAAAAAAAAGCAACTATTGAAGAATTAATACCTTAGTAAAATTAAGCAACTTAAAGAGCCAAGGGAAATAGAAGAAACTGATTATGTATGCAAATACTAAGCATGCTCATTTTAATAAAAAATTAATAACTTGCCTATTCAGTTTTTTTCTGTGAATTGTATGAGATGGGGAATGAACAATAGGCTCGCACTTTAATTTGGATTTTTTAACTGCAAGGGAAGTCTGAGAAGACTGTAGGATTAGCATATTTCCAGCATAAAAAAAAGAGGACACCTGGGGGGGGAGGAGGGGCATATGATTGGGTGGGGCAGTAACATGCCCATGCCCTGTTCTCCCCCCAGCACTAATGGTGTACCGCGCTCAGGACCTGCAGCCTCTGCCCCTCTCAGCCCTGCTGCCCAAGCAGCTTCTGCATTGTTCACACAGACACAGAGAGAGTGTGTGTGTGTGTGTGTGTGTGTGTGTGTGTGTGTGTTTTGCTGGGGCCTGGGTGGGGAACATGTGACCTTTGTCCCCTGCCCCAACAGCCAATCACCTTGCCCACTGCTCCCAGCCCCAAGCAGCTGGCCCTGGAACACAGAGAAACAGCAAAAAAACCCCTCAGATACTTTGTTCTTATTTTAAAAACCCACCCAGATGCAGCATGGAGCCAAAAGAGAGGACATGTCTAGGAAAACCCAGACATATGGTAACCTTTGAGTCTATCTGCCTCTACTTTGGAATGGAAATAAAGAGCTAATAAAGCTGCTGACACTATCCAAGTCCATGAGGGAGCCCATCCTGCCAACTGTCCTTGGTGAATAGCCCCTTGTAGTTAGTGGGGCTTTATGAAAGGTCAGGTCTCTTCTGTTGTTAGATACCAGTGACACACATGGGGGCTGCTGCTCAGGTGTTGTAAATTGCCAGCTAATTTACATGCTGCCCCTCCCCCCCCAGTGCTGGTGCACCGCCTGAGCAGCTGTGCTCACCGCTTGGGTGACAGGTGGGGGTAGGTGGGAGTGCTGGCCAGGGAATGGGAGCACTGTGGCTGCTTTGCAATTGGCTGTAGGGGGACTCCTGCCCCAGGGGGGGCATGTACCCTCCACCTGACTGAATGGGCAACGGGTGCTGTCTAATTGGTGCACAAGCTTCCACTAGCTCATATCTTCCCCAAAAATATCCTGGTTTCACCAAAGCTGAGATTTACAACACCAGAGCTTGTGTTGTACTCATTTTCTTCTTGTACAGCATAGTGAGACAAGGATTCAGAATTTCTTACAGCACCAGGAAAGGGAATGCTTCTGGGTAGTGTAACAAGTGGAATTGGTGCTTGTGGCAAGTGAGTGGGTTGGGGGAGGGGAGGGGTTCTGAAAGCAGGATGGGGGATAAAGGGGAAGCAGTCTTTCCTATGCTGAGATCTCCTGATCAGCCCCTAGCTGAGTGGCTGCTGCCAGTGCTCCATCTGCCCTGACTGCTCCTTACAGCAGCAGCTGCTGGGCACCGTTCTGGAGTTCCCCCCATAGGAATGCTGCCAGGGTGCAAACTACAGAGATAGGGGTGGCAATTCAGGTGCACTCCTCTTGTCCCCCTCCTCCCGCCCTTATTACATTACTGTTTCTAAAGGAACATGAAGCCAACAAGCTGGATGGTGATGACAACTGACGATTATCTTCAAGTTTCAATGCAATTTAAACAGACTTTGAGGTTATACCTTCATTTACTAATTGGTTAAAATTGCACAGGCCAGGAATATATACATGAAATAGCAAATAAATTAAAATTGTTTTGGAGAGATTATTCTTCTACTTTAAGTGATTAATTCAGTACAATGTAAACAAGCTGGGAAATGAGACCATAAGCCTAATATACTTGGAGACTATGGGGAGTGTTTATTCTCCTTTCTATTCATGCAGGGATTTCTATATAGTAGGTAACTCCTACAAAGTAGGTGTTAGATGCTTACAATGAATCCCTAGTGAAACAAATCCCTGCAGCTTCAAAAGACAAACAATGTAAGAGTGAAAGAATAATGTACTGAAGTCATGGTGTTGCCCAGGGAAAGAAAGAAACCACTCTGTGTCTGGAGGTACTGGGGAAGAACATTTCATAATTTTACATGCTGTTTAACTGCCCATATTATAGGAGTAGCCACTATGCAGCATAAAAGGCATGTCAAATGGAGTTAAGGCTGCTGACATGCCTCGTAAGTTATTACATGCACAGAAAAGGCATCCTTGGGGATAACAGTCAAATCATAATTTGCCTGTCCAGAAAAACCTCTGCTAGCCAGAGAACAACCAACTTCATCTGAGGTCTAGGCCGTGCAATTATATGGGGACAAAAAGACTTGGCCCTTTTGGCTTAGACTTATTCAGGTAGAGGTACTGAACTCCTTCAACAGCACAGGATGCAAGGCCTTTAAAGAAAAGTACAGATTTTTCTAGCACAAACTGTTCCAAAACAGACATGGGCTGAACCTGAGAGAGAGGTTAAGCTTTTACGCAGTAGAGGCAGAATTCTGGAAGTTATCACTGAACAGTAGCTCAAGAGTTGAACTTGTAAAAGAAGAAAACTGGAAGGAGATATTTATGCACTGGTAGTAAGATGAAAACATACATGAAGCATTAGCTTCTGCTTATAGGGCCAATTTTTAGAAAGAATATAGAGCAAGCTAGAAAACGTCAGTGAAGCTGTGCTGATTTACATAAAATGGAACTGCAGCAATTTACAGCAGCCCACAATGTATTTTAGCTGTTTCTGTTTCATTAGACCATTCAGCAAGAAAACAATTTTTCACTTACCTTTAGGAGATCCTCTGGTAGTTAAATGTGAGACTGAATTGTAGATATAGAATATTTGTGACTTTTAAGATGGTAAATACTATCTTAGGCATGGAAAAGTATATTCTGGATAAAAAAAAATGTATTGGCAGATAAAACAATGACCTCAATCTTTAGATTGTTGAAGCTTAATGCAATATGAATTCATACAGGTAACTTGCAGTACTTGGGATTGGCAGTACAAGGTTGCTGTCTCATTTCCTGTTGGGAGAAAGATTTTAGAAAGGCTATACATCTGACGCAGCACTGTCCTTTTCCTAGGTGCATGAGGAGCTCTGTGCTGCTGCCACATTACTACTCTTCCAAAGAAATCCTTTTAGAAGTCTTCCTGGCTTTTCTAACACCCACCCAAAAGTAAGTTAATTCAAATGTATTTCCTCAATTTCTAGTGTTTCCTGAAGGTGAATGCAGGCATAAAGATGGGGGTGGAGTAAGTGTTTTAAATTGTATTATGGTGGCATTAGAGATGTATCATTGTAGTAGTCATTCCAGATACAACATTAATCTCTAACAAGATTCCAGGAAAGGGCTGATAGAGAGGGAGTGTTGAGAATGAATACTACACTTCTACGTATCCTACAAGAAACCCTAAACTTTGTAAGGAGTAACATGTTGAGTTCATCCCCCTCTACTCCAAAATGTCTATATTAAAACATAGACATGCAGTAAAAGTATTTGCATGACAATAACTGCCCTAACTATAACCCCAAGTAAACACTTTCCTTTAATTAGTGATGTTCAAAGATACTTGTTGTGTTTTATATTTTGAAAGGAGACATGCATGTTAAATATGCACATATTAATAGGCACTGTTCAGCCTTAAATTCAAGTACAAATTATATACTGATGCTATATTGTCCTTAGTTTGTTAAAATTTCTAATGTCAAGTGATAAATACATTATCTGATGTATCACTTAAAATCTCTTCTAAAAATGCATAGAAACCAGTATCGAACTTAAAATATACCTAATACATCCAATCCTATAATCCAGTGAGCTTAGTTAAGGCTGCTGTGTCATAATGAAATGAGGATTCCCTTATTTGCTTATTAAGGTGGGCAGTGTAAGACTTTGATATTATTAATGCTACTATTTGACATGATTAACTTCTAGTTTTTGAAGTGTATAATGAAAAGTTAATAAATTACTGTCACATTAGGATGAACTTTTTTTTTCTAAGCTAGCTGTCTGGGTTTGGGAATTCCATTATGCAAGTCTACTGTACAGTGAGTACAGCTGGTCCACTAGCGTCCTAGCATAAGGAGTACCAACTCTGACCTATGATTTGCGGATTTTTTCTGTGATATATTAATAGTCTCATATGAAGTTTTATATTTACATTCATTGTGCATTGTAGCTCCATGTACAAAAATAAAAATAAATCTTGCATCCTATGCTCATTCTTGGGAGTTACAGAGAAAGGTCTTGCACACTTAGTGACTCCTTCAGGGTCTAACCCTGTGCATTCCCAAGAATCTCATCTAATGCCATTGGAGTTTGTTTCTGTAGAAACAGTTACAGCAAATTATCAGGCAGGTTCCGACTCCATCAGCCATGGAATTTGCTTCTACATAAATTAAACAACAAAACAAGTGGAGGGTAACATTTAGTTTTGTTTCATCATAATTATAACAATACAGAAGCAGGACAAGTTGGCATCTTCATAGATTAACTTGTTTGGAAAGGCATGAGCTTTCATAAGCAACAGTCTACTGCATTGGATACTATGAATGGACTTGCAGAGAGCAGGGGTATGAAACAGAAAAGACTAAAGTTTTTTTTGTTTTTGTTTTGTTTTTTGTTTGCTTTTTAAATGCAAAGGATGTAGAAATGAGGAGTAATACAGGAAGCACTTCTAAGAGATGCAAAGGTGGGCTGAAGAGACCAAAAGGGATAAATGAAGCAGTTAACCTATTGAGGGACATGGGGAGGGGGTGTGTGCATCTACATGTGTAATTAATGTGACTGAATAAACTCTGGTGCAACTTGAGCTGGAGTAGAGTAATTCCAATGTCACCATCTACATGTGTTTAAGTGCAGTAACTTAGTCTGCTGTTTGATAATTCCATCAGACACGGGTACTATCTGGCACTGTAAATTAGTCTACGCTGGCCCAATTGCCATGCATGTGTAGATGGTGTAGACTAGTCTACATGCCCAGGGTGATTAAAAAGCTAGCTCAGGTAATGGGATAAGAATCCATAGTCTCTGAGACATTTCCAGGACAGATTTTTCTTGTCCTGTAATTTTGCATTCAAGTTAGCTTTAAAAATTCTGTGTTGGAATGTCCAGGGAAGTTAAAGCTTTCTGCCACAGGCTTGTCTGTCTCTAGAACTGATTTCAGATCTGTGTCCCTTCATTCTTTCTTTCACATGGGGGATTGCCCTGTCTGCCCCACATGCCCAGCATATGGGTGCTATAAGAATGTGGATTTGTCTTTATTCTTCCCTTCTTTAGAAGACATCTGGTGGGGGGTTGGTTTCTTTTATTTGTTTGTTGTTCTTTTTCCTCCCAGCTTCTCTTAGGGTATTGTTGCATGGGACACTCTAACATTCCACAGATTGTAACATGTGCTATGTAGTATTAAAAACAAGTGTTCTAAGCAGTTAAATGGTAATGCGTACTATGATCTCATAACATACACAGCTTGTGCTCTGTTGCTGGAGGTCCTGGCAAACTGAGGGGCGGGGGGCGAAAGGAGGCTATTGCCTGATCTGTTTTACTTGGCATGCTTCCACAAAGCCCACATTACTCCTGCCCGTCAATTTGCCTTTACTCCAAAATCAAGATCCCCTCCCTCTGATCAGAGGGAACACGTGCCCAGTTATCTCCATGAATTCTCTCTTCATGAACTGGCTAGTGACCAGTTTCTACCATGAGAGACTAACTCTGGGTGATTAGTAGTATTTGAGTTTCAATCACAGCTTCCAAGGCAAAACTGGATAGCATTAGTCCAGTGAGAGGCTGAGACCAGCAGGGAAGGGTGTGAATCTTGTGTCTGTCTCATTGCCTGGGCCAGCTGCTTCAACTCCTACTGCCCCTTCAGTGATGGGTTCAGAGCAGAATTGGGGAGGGGAACAGAGTGATGGTCCTGGGCTCATGGGCCATAAGGGTACTTACCAGTCTTCTTTTGAGCTTAATTGGGGCTGGTTCTGCAGGTTCATCTTGTGGTAGAGCCTGCAGACATTGCACAGATAATGCCTGGTGTTATCTCTCCTCCAAAGGGGACTTGAGATGGCCCTGCAGTTCATGTACTCCCTGCCTTCTGGAAAGAAGAAGGGATTCACTCTGGGAAAGTTGGCAGGTGGAGGGGGAAGGGGAACCACTGGTGGCTGGGCCTCAGGGCTCACCTTCTACCTGACCAACACTGGCAGAATGGGGCCCCTAGTATGAAGAAAAGGCAGGACTGGGTCCTGGGTAGGCTATAGTGCCATGATCCTATTGGGACATGTTGATTGTAAAGCCTAGACAGGAGTGAACAGCTACAGGAATTGACCCCTCTGATTGCTATTGTCACTAACTTGAGTGAATGCCTTGGGATTTTTTTTTTTGCATTGTTAATATGATCCTTCCTGCTCCAATGAGAAGGGCTGGGCATGCTGTAGAACCTCAGATTGCTCATGTTATCTCTGTGGAGCAGTCTGATGGTTGAACATGTAGTAGTACTTAATACAATCTGAAGATGCTCCTTCCATGAAAAGCAGTAACTTTGCTACCATACAAGTACACTTAGCATGTTTTACTGTTTAAATGGACAGATGCTCATCTTTAACTGCATTTAACATATTGTAAGTGTAATGTGCAACATGGTCCTTAGATGTGGCATAGTACCCACATTCCACCCTTCACATCCCCCAGGTTGGAGTGAAGCTCATACAGGCTTGTCTTATTTTTCATGATAAATCTAACCACTGCTCCCTTTAAAAAAGAAATATGCAGCAAACTTCCACTGAAGAATAATAGTGCTTGCTATCTTCTTCATATAACTCCACTTCAAAATCATGGGGAGCTGACTTGGCAGTTGAGGATATTGTCATAGTGCTGCCACTCAATATCCATAAGATGGTGTATTAACCAACCCACATGCTTTTTACCCTTGTAAAAGCAGAGTTACCACCATGTTTATGGCACAATTGCATGTGATCCTATGTTTAGGAGGTAAAATTCGCTGCATGTTACCAGTGCAGACATGTTACTTCAGCTATGTTGACAAGTTCTGTCTACCTAAAGAAGTCCTAGAACATGTATTAATGAGGCACCTATGACGAAGTACAAGTTTATGCCTGCTTCTGGCAGGAGATGCGCTAAATAAAGCATTCATTATTTCTTGAATGAGAGTGAAGACCTCAGACTCCAGAGCAAGCCATACAAAAAGATATTGAGTACCAAGGGAATGTACTGCTTAGTTACTCTTATAACTCTTATTTTCTCTTATAAAATAACTCTTATTTCTCACTAGACACATTAAAGATAATACTGATTACTTCCTGCTTTGTTTGGGTTTCCTGTAGATGGAATTAATTTGCCTGGCAGTCAGCTCCCTTTTTTTCCTTTGAACTAAGCTGAGGAAAGCATTGGCCTTCATTGCATGTAAGCTATCCAGAGTGGAGAGGCTCCAAGCCATAAGATGTGCATGACAGACAGTTTTTGTTGCTCTGTTGCATTTTTCCCTTCTGTTGGTACCTGACACCTATGCCCCAAATCATTGGACAGCACATCTCCAGGTGTAATACGACACCCAAATATCTTCACTAATTCTTATTGTCTAATTGACTCAATTTTTGCGGGGGTTTATAGTTGAAGGAAGTCAGAGCCATACATTATAGCAACTCTCATAGGGTTGGAACGATCTAAAAACAGAGATTGACATTATCATGAGCCATATGTTTTAACTTTCCATGTCTGACTGGTGAGTAATGGTGAAGGAAATCCTAGTGACAAATGAGATTTAGCTACTACAAATATACATTTTGGTTTTTTGTATTCTGGAAACTAGATCCATATGACCTTGCTTTGCATTTACAACGAGATGTGAATAATAATAATAATGTACTAGTATCTGAGGAAGCAGGCATGGCTTAAAGTAAATCCTGTCTTAGGAGTATACCTTTAGCAAGAACACAAAGGATGATTGATAAATTGAAAGAAGATGTAAATCTTAAGTCCACAGACTGCTAATTCAATTAAAAAGCAAATGCTCTAGTGAATAATATCCCATCTTGGTGTGTCATGGGTGGCTTTTTAACCTTGCATTCAAAAGGCAAAGCAGCAACAATGTCTTTGTAAGATGCTAAAGAATATAAAGTAACATCATTTCCCTCCTGCCCACCCCAAACATCCTCTGTTTACTGTTCATCTTGAACTAATTACTAGGACTATGTGAAACTTCAGGTGGTGATGATTCAATTCAGAGGAGATTTAGCCCGATTTAGTGGCCAAATCCGAATCAAATCAGGGGACCAATTTAAAGGTCCAAACTGATTCAAAGCTCTCCAAATCTTCAGCAAAGATTCAGAGCTTTGATTCGGGCAGTCCCTGGTGGCTGCAGCAGAGAGCAGCAGTCAGACTCTGAGCTGGTAAGTACTAGGGGCAGGGGAGGGGGGGGCTG
>NW_017729024.1:142457908-142464283 GCF_001723915.1 Gavialis gangeticus | reverse complement strand
GTAGGGGGCAGGGGAGGGAGGACTAGGGCAGGGGGAAGGGACCATGGGGGGGACCCCTGCCAGCCCCCCTCCCTGCTTCCCCAGCTCCACCCCATGACTGCCCCCCATCCCACCCCAGCTCAGTACTTTAAAGAAAAGCCCCGGTGCTCACTGGGTATTGCCGGGCAGAGGGTCAATCCCTGCTGCCCACCACTGCCCCATGGGGGCTCTGCTATGAGCCCTCCAACCCCCCCCCCGCTCCCCTGGCCTGCCCATGGGTGCCCTGTCCAGGCCAGCTCCAGCCCTTTGCAGGGCACCCTATGCATCATGGGGCAGTGGGAGGCAGCAGAGATCACGCCCTGCCCGGCAGCATCTGGTGATTCAGGGCTTTAAAAAAAAAAAAGGGTGCTGGGAGCTGAGGCAGATATTGCCAGGCTGCGAGAGGGGTGGGGGATGGCCTGGCCTGGATGATTCAGAGATTTGGCTGCTGCCAAATCTCCAAGTCAGATTCAACTGGATCGAATCAGGACAGTGATTCAAATCACTGGAACAAATCGCTGTCCCCCGAATCAGCCGAATCCAAAGTGAATACTAGCCACTTTGCACAGGCCTACTAATTACTAGTAAAAGTGATAATACCATGCAAGGACTCTGTGTTCTTCTGATTTACAGTCACTATTGTAAAAGTAAGTTGCAAAGTGAAGTGCTAGAAAGTTAGTAAATACTGGAATGTAGGTTCCTATGCAACCATAATTATCTTCTTTACTCCTATACGTTATGATACGGTAACTTTATTTTATGACTGGGTACTTTTTTTTCTACCTCATTGGGTGAATGGATGGATATTGCCTTAGTAATGAGGAAGATGGTTTTTATTGACATTAAATTAATCTGTGTTCCTCTGTATTTAGTGTATATTATCCACCATCTGCAGGGAATATAGAATTATTAACTTCCTTCAATCTTTCTTGTGGTACTCATCACTAATATGAATGCCTCATAAACATGTGTCAATATGTACACTGTAAGATAAGGGATCATTATTACCCCCACTTTATAGAAGGGAGAAGAGAGCCTGAAGCTGCACAGTGAATTTAATGGCAGAACCCAGAAATAACCTGACTTGCAAACTCTGTGCTTGCTTATTCTTCTTGAAAATACTGTCTAATGCTCTGGTCCTCCTACATGATATTCACCCAGCTTTAGCACTGGAAGCAGCCTGCTATTTGCTTCCGTCATTTGCCATCCTGTTCTTCAAATACTTCTTACCGTCTATGGTACATGAGACTAATGATCAACAAACAGCATCATTCCCTACAAAATTCTTCTTCATTCTGTGAGCACTGTCCTTCTTTTCTTCTGAATTAGAGTACCTGCTTCAGGCATTTTCAGACAGGGTGTGCTGTTTTTTATTTTGGATGCTTTGGTGACAATGTGAACCACCTCTTGAATTAGCATATTTGGATTCAGTTGGTATTTTGACAAGCAGCTAAAATTGGGCCAACCAAACACAAGCAACAAGAGTACAATAAGTTTTTTAAGTGTTTATCTTCGCGAAACCTGGGCATGATTATAAAGAGAAAAAGATGCTTTGTTCCTTACAAACTTCAGAGACCTGTTGCAAACAGTAGAGGCATTACAGAGGTTTTTTAGAAGGGATGTAAGTCTCTATCAGGGTGGGGGAAAAATTTTATAAAACCTGAGTACAAGGGCACTATGACTTACATGGAGGAAAATGGAACCACAAAGCAAGGGGGTTTTTTTGTTTTGTTTTTTTACAAGTGGACAATATGTAATTGATCTGATTGTGCTTTGGCCAAATACTTGCTTCAGCGCTTAAGGAAAATAATGTAGTATTTTTGAAGACCGTAAATCAAATACATGAGACTGGAGTTTCCTATAAAGTCATACTTCGGCCACCTGCTTCTGCCTGAATTTTAGCCTAAGGTCTTAGTCCTGAGTGTCAGAGAACTTACAGCTCTCACCTCGATGTTAATGAGATTTGAAGGGCTCGGCATCTTCTAGAATTGGAAGCTTAAATCTAAGCACTAAGAAAAGGCTTATTTTTCATCTTATTGATTTAAAACAGGACTAATATCAGAGTAGTCATGGAGATTGGGTGATAAGTACCTAAAAAGAATAGAAAATCAAGTCCTGATGAATTTCCCTTCCTGAGTCATCCATAGCTTAAGGGCCCTAAAATAGTTATCAGGTCACTTCTTGCTACAACAGCCTCTTATAACACAGCTGCACAGCATTCATAGGGAAGTGTTTGGTAAAATCACTGTGCTATCGTTGGCACTAACCTCTTGAGATGAGAAACAGCAAGCAAAATTGAAGTACCATATTTAATGGAATATAAGATTACCCTGAATATAACATAAACTCCCCCTCATTTGATTGGAGGCTTGCCTTGAATTAGTTCCCCCTTCCACTGCTACAGCAGGGAAAATCTATCTGGGGGGGTCAGGTGCTCCCCTTCTGTCTGCCTTGCCCTCCCACTGTTGGAACCTGATCTCCCTGAGCATGTGGAAGTAAGAAGCAAATATGAATATGCTGACTGTGAAATAAAGATACCTGTAGTAGTTTGCATATGGTAGCCATAGACTTAGTTCATCCAGAATTCATGCATTTTATCTTTTTTGAAACTTCTGCAAGGTTTAGCACAGGTACTTTATGGACACTTTTAAAAGAAGCACTTTTGCACCTACTTATACGTAGTACAAATATGATATTAGTCCAAACTACGTATGATTTTAGTGCAAAACCAGAAGGCTCATGATTTACCATATAGTTCATTGGGCTGGATCCAAGAAGAGTCGAGAGTGTTTCAAGCCATGACCACCCCACAATTTAGCACTGCTCAGTGTATTTATGTACTCCAGATATCACCCCCCTTCCCCAAGAAATGAGCCATGTGCTAATGACTGGCACTGGATGCTCTTGTCATGAGTCCTGGGATCCTCCAAAAATGTGTATATATAGATGAAGTTCAAAGCATCCTGGTCTGGCTCCACTTCATGGAGACTGGGATCACACTAATCATATGACAGACTGAGAAAGGGGGCAACAGAGGGATTCTGGATGAACTGTTTAGGGCCCTGTTTGAAGTTTGCCAAATATTTAAGGCTAGTGAAGAAACAGTAATAATTGGAAATGGGAAAGAGAGGCACAGCCCAATTGTGGGAGTGAAGAGGAAGTAAAAATGTATGCCATGTAGTGGCTCACCATGACTTGAAAAAGAGTTGGTGCTGAGAGGGACTGAGTTCAATGAATACTACCATCTATCTCATTCAGGTGGGCTGTACTAACCTATCCTTGTGGTAATTCTTTTTAAAAAGTAAGTTCCCATCAGTATGTTTGCCTCGTATGTGCCATGTGTTTTATAGCAAGGCTCAGTGCTGGCTGAATTTAATCAACTTCATATTTGGTTTCCATTCCTGAGCACATGCTGCCTTTGGCATCAATGTAATGATATACAATGCACTTAATGAGGTTTCCTTGTATGTGAATGTAAGATAAGGGTCTCTTTTCCCCATGATGAGTGGGCGAGGGGGAGGGAACTTCATCTTGTATTTGAGTAAATACAGTATATCAATGCATATGGTGTTTTTTATTTTATTGTTGTCCAATTTTACATTTTTTAGCTAGAAAATTACTGTCTGGTTAAATGCTTTTATAATGTTACACCCCATTTCCTACCCACACCTTTTTAACTTTTTCAGCTTACTGCCTAGCTACTGTCACTGAATCAGTGAAACTCTTGCAGTAAAATTAATGACATCCAAAGTCAGATCTTTTGACAGGATTTATTCTTCATTCACAATTGGGAATTGACCAAATTGTGATATTGATCAAATTCAGGCTTTGAATGCAACACCTGTGCGACTCCACTGTGTGCATGGATATCAGACAATCTGGATTTCATTGTTAACTTACCAAATTATAATTAAGAACAAAGAGAGTACTTGTCACTGTTTGAGACCCTAAGAGCCAGTGTTAATTTCTTCGTCTGGCTATGCAGCAGAAACTAGCACAACAGCTCACAGCATTGGTTGACTTCTATAGTGCTCCTATACTGCTAACAGTGATGATGCACGTAGGGTTTGATATGAGAAACTGCATGACTATAAAATGAGTAGTCTATGGAGACTTCCCTTTCCAGACAACCTGACTAATACTAGTTTTGACCATTCATGACCCATTATTGTCATTGGATGCTTGGACAGAATTATTGGCAAAGATGTGGTCAAGTCTCAGTTGTCATGAGTATTGTGCAAATCTGTATTACAAAAGCCTCCTTAAGACATTTGCACACTTAGATGACAGGCTGAGATATAGGAGTGTGCATGAAAAAGTGATCCTGTTAGGTTAGGATTGAAGCTGAGCAATGTAGGGAAGTATGGGAAGCTGAAGTGCCTACTCCTAGACTAAATAGAAGGCTTAGAGGATTGCCAGTCTATCATAAGCAGGAAACTTATTACAAGAAGTTTATTTAAATAAATAAGTTGTATTTTAAGGGTCCCTCTTAACTTGTTGATGCAGCTACTGCCAATATACATCTTTAAGACACGAGCACAGTTCCACGTGTGATTTCTTTTATCACTTCTAGAACATTAATGACCTACATATCATGTGGAGGGTATACTATTTAAATCTCATTCCTAAACTGTGTGCAAGCTCAATAATGAGGCTCTGATTTAGCAAGATATTTGAGTATGTACCTAAGGATGTCAGTAGTCTCTTCAAACTATGCACATGCTTAGGTACTAGTCCAGTGTTAAGTGTAGGGGCAACCCCATTGATTTTTAAAGGGAGTACTTGGGTACCTAAAGTTAGTAAAAAATATTGCTGAAATGAGACTTTACCCATTGCTAAGAATAACACCCCAATTCCCCTATCCAAATCCATAACAGAGAACATGGTTTGTGAGAGTGCTAGTGATTAGTTTTTGGCATGATGAATTGCAGAGGCAGCCTCAGCAATCCTAGAATATATTGTTTAGAACACTGCTGCACCCATGATCAATCTCCATTATAATTAATGTGACCAGGTGAAACAATGTGAAATGGAGGACCTTATTCCCCCCCACCCCAAAACCCTCTGCCCCGTGCAGCTCCATGTAGTCAGTGGCCTGTTAATGACCCACTGTTCTTTACTTCACCAGGTGTTAATTACCTGTGAAGTAACAATTGGTGTTAATAGGAAATGTTGCTGTCTGCTAGGGCTTCCTGTTTCATAGCTCCTGTAGCTCTGCCTCTACCCTGTGCCTGGAATGCTCATTTTAATTTTCACCTGCTGGCCAGGAGTGGCCTCCAAAATCTGGGACTGTCTTGGCCAATCCAGGACATATGGTTACATTAATTATAATTGTGTAGTTACTACTGCATGGCACATGTACACATATCCACAGAGTGGAAACTAATAAGCGGGTCTTCCCTTTTCCTGAAACTCTGGATAAACCATTACATACAGAATGTGAGCAGGCAGGGAATGGGACTGCATCTGTAGTGCTGTGACCCAGTAGCCATGGCAACTAGACTGCTATGACAGATTACCCCAATGCTTATTTCAATCAACAGCAGACCTCCAATTATCTACACTGTTCTATCCTGTCTGTAGAGTCCAAGGTATTGTGCTGCATTACAGCTTCAAAGGCTGCATAGTTTAACAGGTACAATTAGAGGGGCCCAATATATAGTTTATGCTGAGTGACAGGTAGGGGATTTCAAGGAAAGGCATTTATAGTGACACAAATCGTGCAGTTGTTCTCCATTGTAACATCACTAAATCAATTCTCCAGGAAGCCAGTGAAGCAGTTTCATGTATAATAAATATCAAAATTCCATTTTTTCCCCTCCCACCTAAGCATGAACTCTCCAATTTCCCTGTTATAAAATATCAACAGGGATTCTGGTTTTCCGTTTCCCATGGAAAAACAGAGAAAACATTGATTTCTCCTTTATGCAGAGAGACCCACAGATTCCCTGCTTTTGCAAACAGCTCTGCAGGCTGGTTGAGCTCCAGCCTGCAAGAGCTGTTTGCAAACAGGGTGGGAAACCCCAGCCTTGCGTGGAGGGGGAAGGGCAGGGCCTGAGGTTCTGTCAGACACAGATCCCCTCAGCTCAGCTTCACTCTTTGCTCCTGGAGCCTGAGGTAAGTGGGGCTTGCAGGTGGCTGGGGGCCCCTCTGGCAGGGCTGGGGGGTTCTGGGTCATGGTTGGGGAGCACCGGCAGGGCTGGGGGCAGCCAGGAGCTTGCCCTTGCCCCACCCAAGCAGGCAGAGCAGTGGGGGAGCTGGCTCCATGCTGCTTCTGCTGCAGCTGCCTGCTGTTGGGGACAGGGAGCTGCAGACTTAGGTCCCTGTCCCCATAGCCCTGGCAGATGAGGCCCCCCT
>NW_017729024.1:142447452-142457419 GCF_001723915.1 Gavialis gangeticus | reverse complement strand
GCTGGCCCCGCCCCCACCTGAGCAGGCAGAGCAGTGGGGGAGCTAGCTTCATGCTGCTTCTGCTCCAGCTGCCTGCTGTTGGGGGCAGGGAGCTGCAGACCTGGGTCCCTGGTCCCATAGCCCTGACAGCTGGGGGACCCCTTCAGCAGGGCCGGGGTCAGGGGCTGTGGGTGGGGGCAAGAGGCATGAGTAGGGTGGGGGCTGTTGGGGCAGTGAGGGGCACCAGTAGGGCTGCACGGTCATTAGGGTGTGAGTGAGGGGCACCAGCAGGGCTGGGGGGGGGGACTGCAGGGGGCTTTTAGTTTTAATAATGGATTTTTGGGGTTTTATCAGAAAATGTGTTATTTTTTGTTTGTTTACTTTTATCACAGAAAACCAGGATTCCTGAATATCAGTGCTAAGCCTGTTAGTTAATATGCTTCTTAGATGAAAATTCACCTGCAAAACTTCCATCTCTTCCTTAAGACTAGCATTCATCCAAGGAGGTCTTAGATAGTGATTGAGTAATTGTTGAGCTCAGTTGGCCATGAGTATGGCTAAGTTACTTTGCAACTCTGGTTTAAATGATGGACATAAACTATTGCTAGGATTTGTTACATGGCCACAATCAATGTCTAGTAAACTCATCAAAGTCCTATGTTGACCTCTGGGTTCTCCAGTCTGGAAACAGTCTGTGTGGTCTCTCTCTAGGGGTGTTACGTTTATTGGGATCCATGACATCCCCAGACTTGTCCATGTTCAATTCCAGATCCAGAAAGTAGGGGCTGTATTTCAGAGCTGCATCAGGTAGTTTGGGGTAGCTTCTGATGGGTCTGGTTGCTCTAAGACAAAATAAATTATTATTGAAAACAAACCATTTTATTTGCTTCTTTGTTAGACTGATTAAACAACATATTTGAAGGATACTTTATCCTTTTTTTTTTAGTTTAATAAAATATAACTATCCTCATTACTTTTAAAACTACAAATTCCAAAGATGATGTGACCCAATATGCTTGTTTAAACAAATGGAACTATATAGGGAATAGATACAAAGACAAAAGATCATGTTAAAATAAAAGATTTGCCTCTTAGGATATTTTTCTCTCCCAAACCAAGTTCCAGAATAAGTCAAATGGCAGGCAAAAATAAGAGAGAGAAAGGAAAACATTGTGGTTTGGAAGGTCACAGAAAAAACTGACATTAAGGAAGATAGCAATGATGAAAACATTGTCAGGATGTACAGCTCTTTAAAAATAGCTAGTGAGACCTATTCACTAAAGTTAGAACTCTTTTTGTATTTTTATTTAAATTGATACGCTTAAGATATGTGTTGACAGAGGCATGTAACTAGGAAGTTTTGTGCCCTGTGTGGTGGCGGCTGCAGCAGCAGCTGCTATTCTTGTACCCCATCTAAGATGGTACTTGGGGCTGGTGCCCTGCTTGCCCACTCCTAGTTATGCTTATTGCATGTTGGGATGCTGTTACATTTTAAATATGTGGAATGTTATGCCATCATAAAGTTAGAACAGTTTTCAGAGCAGTTACAGATTAAAGCTTAATGCTGTCTCAGACCTACATAACTGTGACTTGCCACCAGAAGGCCTGGTAAGCAGGGGTCTGGACAGAAGCAAAGGACTCCATCCCTCTTCTGGAGTGGAAGAGGAGAAGGGAGAGTGGCATGTAGCTTAGAGGTGCAGAAACCACCATGGGGTTGGGCTTTCATCACTCTGCAGATAGCAGACACTAGTTAGAGCAATGTGTCTTGGGGGTGGGGAGGGGAAGGGGACTGTTTGAAGTGAATGGGAAGGGGGAGAAGTAAAGAGAGAGAAGTAAATGTGTATATATAAACACATACAAGACTTTGGTCCTTTATTTTTATTTATAAATAAAAACAATATAAAAAGGACCAAAGTCTTGGCATGTGTTTCACTGAATTGAAATTGGGTTATAGGGGTAGGGTTGGGTTAGTATTCATATTGGGACATACCTGAGACCCAGCTGAGAATAGCTTCCATTCTCTGGCTTCTTGTCTTCACAGAGGTACTGGTAGGATTGTTTTTTCTGTTTGCATGGGCGTGCAAAAGCAAACAGCAACCTAGTGAGCTCTACCTGGTTGCTCAGAATGGTCACAGTGTGCTTGGGGTCATGCCGTCTGAGGGGCCAGCCTGGGCAGTAGTGTTGAATGTTTGGCCACAGAGCAAAGGAGTGGGAAGGGCTGGGAATGGTGCATCCTGGGATACTTGAAGAATAAAAAGAGTGTTTTATTTCCCCAGTGGAGACTAACAATACCCTGGAATGACCTGAGTAAAATGGATCAAATATAACTCAGCTGAAGTAGCATAACTTTAAATATTTAAGCCATGTCCACATGAGCTTGGATGCTTGGTTCCTTGCCGCTACTAGTTTTTCTAGAACGCCTGTGCCATGCACCCTCAGCACACCACAGTTTACTCTGGCAGGTTACTACCAGCACTGGGTTGGCCCCAGTTGCCTTCTGTTCGGTCCTGAGGGCCTCCTGGGGCTTCAACAGCAGTAATCCTGCCTCTCGGAGCCTACCTGGCAGCTGGAGTGTGGCTGCAGCTGCCCAAGCCCCAGTTTTGAGTGGTACATGCTGCCCCTGTGTGCACCACTCTGCTTTTTTGTGCGTTCTCCCCCCACTGCCCAGCTCTTTTTCCTGTCTTCAGTTGACACATCTATCCTCATAAAGTATGGTAAAATTTTTTCCTTTTTTCTCTTCAATGAGAGAACGTTAACAGGGAACAATTTCCACCGCTGGGGCACCTATAGACATGCACTGAGGCTGCTCCGAAGCACTGTAATAATCATGCTTCGGCAAACTCCAGTGTCATGTGCATCAGTGTCCCTGCCCTGAAAAACGGTGGCAGAGACACCTTAACTACAGTTCATTTGAGCTTTAAAGTACTCCCACTGCCATTTTTCAGCACAGGAACACTAATACACATGATGCTTTCTGGGTGCTTTAGAGTGACTCTCGGAGCCACTCTAGTTAAAGTGCTCCTCCCCACCCTCCACCTGGAGCACATCTATAAATGCCCCTGGATTTCAGGTACCCTTGAAGGGGGTCTGCTGTAAGACAACAGTTAGCTATGAGTTATGTATTGAATCCCAAAGCCAACAGTTTTTGCTACACTATAATTGGAGTCAAAGAAGTTTTCTGAAGCAATGTGCAACTTTCCTTGTTAGAACCATAGATCCACATTTTCAGGAGGAAATTACTTTTCCTTGTGCTATTTGTCACTAACACTTTATTGACCAAATTTAGTCCATTTTTTAAGTTCGTGAAAATCATTGAACTTCTAAGAAATTGTTCTTTATCTTGTCATAGAATCATAGAAAATGAAGGTTGGAAAGGACCTCAGGAGATGCCCTAGTCCAACTCCCTGCTCAAAGCAGGACCATCCCCAACTAGATCATCCCAGCCAAGGCTTTGTTATTTGCTATGTGGTATTGCTTCTACTTTCCCTAGTTAGATGACTGAAACTTTTTTTTTAATATGAGAATAATGAATAGTACATAACACTACTCATTAGTTAATGCTTTAATGCTTGTGCCAGAAGGAGCAAACAGTGCTTCGCTTCTAAGAGTATTATTAATAGCAGACAGCATATATAGTTGAAAGGCCAATAGTTCCATGTATTGGGTTATCTATATGTGCAATTATGCCCCTCGGTGTGATTCTATTCCACCCTGTTCAAGTTCTGAAAAACTGTTAATGCATCTACTTCTGTAACATCTTCCCCTTAAGCTTGGTTAATTTTTTTAAAAAGGCAGCGAGGAAGAGCAAGACTCACCCGCCTTTTGTACTGATGGTTTTTCTAGGGCTTGAAGTTGTGGGAGGGGGGCAGGGAGGAGATGCCTTGGACACCTAGGTCTACATATGCATCTAATAGGTGGAATAGAATTTGACTCCCGGGGCACCTATACACAGGCTTTGGGGTGGGTTGTTTTAATTAGAGGAGCTATCGTGAGCTGTTCTAATGAAAACACCCACAGTATCTTGTGTACTCAGTGTCCCGCATTTCAAAATGGTGGTGGGGGTGCTTTTAACCAAAGCTTGCCAAACAAGCTTTACTTAAAGTGCCCCCACTGCCATTTTGAAATGTGGGGATGCTGAATGCCTGAGGCACTGCAGCGTTCTGATTAGAATGAAGACTATTAATCTAATCAGAACGCATCGGAGCACGTGTAGAAGTGCCTCCACTGTCTAGGTATAGGTTATAGGACCCACTGGCTTATTTAATTCCATCCTACTGCAGGCCACTTCCTGACTCCACTTTTGCAGAGGCTTGACCAATACAGTAGATACAAAAGTGTAGTACTTCAAGCTATTTGTGGGAAGACAAATAAAAACTGGGAAATCCCACACAAGGCTGCTTTTTTCTCCATTATAGGAAAGGTAATGCCTCTTTATTTTTTCCCTGGAAACTTTTTGTCTTTTAAATAAAGCAAGCTGAACATGAAGAGAAAAATGTTTATGCAGGTACCACTTGAGTTGTTGCATAGGTTGGTGTTTTCTGGGAAACCAAAACTTTATTGAAAATATAAAGGTCGAACATCCTGTTTTATATTCTATTGCTATAACTATCTTATAGAACATTTTTCAGACAAGAGATTGTTCTGAGCCTGAAGTAAATGTTAATGTATTATGAAGATTAGGGAGATGTCTGTGTGAGGATAAATTTAGGAGTCCATCACAACTTTTTAGTCCTTAATTCTTCAATATGGTGTTTGTAATAACTCCACTTTAAAATTGTAGGCAACAAACTGGTGAATTCAGAATATCTGTTCTGTAAGAAATTCTAGAACTAAATAAATCTCTGGGCACTTCAAGCTACTGTTTCAAATATCTGTTTCTCTAAGACTTAAAAATATGGCCATTCCCAAATGAGAAATATTTTATGAAAGGATGCGGTTAGTTTAATATCTTCAGGATTTTTCCTTTCAAAACAAAACCATAAAAGAATATTTCCAGAAGAGAAAGAAAATCTCTCTTTCCCCAGCTGCAGTGGGGAACAAATTCAATATAGTATGTTTTCATGGGAACCTGGATTTACATACCAACAGATCAGAGAAGAGCAAACACTTGTAATCAATACACAGTTTAAATAATGAATGCTAAAGAGATGTGCTTTAAATGCATGCATGAACATGGGTGTACCCTCCCTTCTATATACACATTTAGTATTGAGCAGATTTGTAGTGCACAAATTGCTTTTATTCCCCTTATGCCTAAAGTGACGGTAAGACAAATGTGAAGCAGTTCATGCCAAAAGGAATACTCAAATGGCAAAAAAATATGTGGCCACATCGTGTGCTTGACAAAAAAGCTTCATTCCTATTTACATCCTGACATACTGAGGTTGCTTTGATCAGCAAGGGGAAAATTCTAAAGGAACTTCACAGCCTCTTGAATTTAGGTATTTAGGATTTGTTCTTTTTACAAATCATTTGTCCATGGGTGACTGGTGCCTCTTGAGTCAGGGGGGGTATGTGCCCCCCCCCCAACACCAGTCAGAGATCAGGGAGGAGGGGGTCCCCTGGCAGCCAATCCCGCTGACGGGGGGGGGCAGCACTTCTGGAAGCGACGCAGCTGCTTTTGCTGGCAGCCCCGCTCCCCGGCCAGTGCTCACAGGGGGGGCACCAGTGCTCCCACCTGCCCCCCCGCCCACCACCTAAACAGGGTGTGTGGCCTCACAGGGAGTGCGCCACTGCTCTCGGGAGGTGCATGTGCACCCCCTAGGTGTCGCCACTGCATTTGCCTATAGGAAAAAAACAAATGTGGAGAATAAAACTTATCAATATACCACATTTGTAGATGGGAATGCCTGTATAATAAATTGCTACTGTCATGCATATTTGACTACATTGCCTGGACTCTGTATATTCCCCTTCTCTTCTGGGACAACTTTTAAACTTCTTGGTACCTTCAAATAATTATTTTATTGGAAGAAACAACTGCTTTATTTTCTCAGCTACCAAAGTTTAAAAGTGATATCGCCATTTGAATATTTTTGTTATGTTTAGATCATATTTAGAAATACCTAAAAGTAGTTTTACATTTCTCCTCTCCATCAGACTTTTACATTGGGAGCCAGATCACTAAACTACTTAGAAACAGATAGGAAAAATGCTGCCAATAAAAATGTTTAAAACTTTCTCAAATAATAACTTCTGTGAAATGTGGCATGTACAGAACAAGTGGTAGTTTATGGGCATGTGTAGATGAAATGAGGGGCATGTGTGCATGATACTTTAAAGCAAGTGAAATGCTTTTGCACTGCTTTCATGGTCTTGGTGTTTGCTCATGTCGGCAGCGTACTGAACATTTAACTCCAGCTACTGTGGCACATTCGGCAGCATAATGTGCCTTAAATGACTTTGGGGTGCAGTAAATTAAAACACCTCTGAGGAGTTTTAGTTTGCTGCCCTATAGCTGCAGAGTGAAGCACCGGGCTCTGTGAGGCTCAGGGGCTGTGTGGGCAGCCTGGCAGCAGCCCAGGAAGATGGGCTCCACTTACCAGGGGGGTGCGGGGAGGGGAGAGTAGCGAGCCTGATCTTTTTTTTTTTTTCCCCTGGAGACTGCCTGCCTGCATGAGCTGCATGGGGACCTAGTTCTTCTCTCCACGGCTGCAGTGCCCCCTGGGACTGCCTGAGCCAAGTGCCTGTGGGCAGGTGATGCCTGGTCGGGGGGCTGCTGCTGCCACGGAAGGAAGCACCAGCCTCCTTGTCCCCCACCCCCACAGCAATTGTTTTGCCTATTGGCAGCTTGCTTTCCCCTCCCTGCCACCAGAGAGGCAGGTAAGACCCGGGTGTACATGACACAGGGGTTTACTTCGCCCTAAATTGAAGCAGTGTTTTTAAAAACCCGCCGCTTCAATTTAGGGCCCCTCTTTCATCTATATATGCCCTATGTAATGCACATTTACTGGCACTTACTTGAGATAAAAGATATTTTGTACATCATTTTGAGTTTCAGCACTTATAAAGCCCCATTTGCAGTTCTTCCAAACTCATGCTCCTAAAGCCAGTATAGGTACCTTCACATTCTGTTGTTCTCTCATTTAAATGTGTAGGTGTGTATGCATGTGTCTGAACTAGAATTGAAAAGGATGCTGATAACGCAGAGTTAAAGGAAACTAGTGTGAGCATGCAAGTGGAAAAACCCCAGAAAGCCAATACGCATGTCCAAACATGCCCCACATGGTCAGTATGCCATTGAGTGAGGTGATTTGAATTGGCAAAGCACGCATGCCCAGTCATGTACTAGGCATTATGTAATCTGGCTAGAACTTTCCAAAAGGAGAACCGTGTGATTGACTACCTGGAGAGTATTTGAGCCAGTGGGCTTCCGCCCAAGGCGGAGACCAGCTAAAATCAGAGAGCAGAGACCAGCTCTCACAGAACCCTGGTTCGCATGAGCCAAGAGTTACCTCGCAGGCTGGCCACTTGTGATTGTCTCCCCGCCATAGTCGTGTCCTGGCATACCCCATCCTCACACACGCTCGACTCGTTTCAACTAGCTCGTCCGTCCGCCACCGTCGTCTCCTGGCGTACCCCACCCTCACACACAGTTGTCTTCGTTTACTGCTGCTGTTGTAACCAAGCCTGACCTGTGCTACACTACTGTTACCTGGTGGCATAAGTAAAGAAAATAAGTTTGTTTTTTGCAACCATACAAATACTGGCCGCTAGCCCCCACCTGCTCTATCGTGTCGGCCCAGACCATGACCAGGCAACTTGGTCGCCACAGCATGTACCTGTGTATGTTGCTATTTTAAAATGGCCTAGGCCCTAGGAAAAGGAAAATGGGGGAAGTGGAGAAAGTTTTATGCTTAATCACATAGGAGTGAACAGGCTAAAGTTTAAAATGGGTAGATGGAAAATCTAGGGAATGACACTTTTATGAGTGATAATATTTATCATTTCAAAAGGCACCACTGAGACTAGGGTCCATTTTACAGATGTACAGTAAGATAAAGGTCCTGCCATAAGTAAATTAGGACATCTTGGGGTAAATAGATGAGGGACAGAGAATAGGAAAAGAGATGGAAGCACAAAGAAGTAGAGTCACTTAACAGGTAAGTGACAGGGGCAGGAACATGCTGCAGCTGAGACCTGGTCCAGTGCCCAATCCATTGCAGCAAGCCGCCTCTCAAATGAAGGCCAAGAGTAGAAGTTTTGAAGTGTTTATAGGCTCTTTGATTTAAGGTCCCTGGCAAGGTCCTGCTGGATTTTAGAAAAGGTCTTCTGCTAGATGAAAGTACTAGACTGATGATTCAGATAATTGGAACAATAAGTTAATTGTGTAGAATCATTGAAGTCAAGGTAGTTCTGTGTATGTTTTTAAAGTTAACTGAACGTTTTAAATAGCTTTCTGAATCAGACATGAGTAATTATCTCCAGTGATGGGTTCCTGGGACTCTGAGACTGGGCTTATCTGGCATTTACAAACAAACAAAATGCTCCTTAAAAGCCACAAGAGTCATCATCTTGTCGCATTGTTTAGAGGAGCTGGAATTACAAGTACCCACCTTCCATAAGGGAGTAACGTTAGAGAAACACTAAACAGTTCCACATGGGAAATGCTTGGAAACGAAGCAGAAGAGGGAAGATCACATGTAATGCAGTTTTGGTTCAGCTACTTCATTATTTGGGGCCTCGTGACAGCCTGATTTAAAGTGTCCTGCTGTGACTGCAGAAGACATGAGTTTGAAGCTTCACTCCAGACTTGTGCTGAAAGCTGTTCCCTGTCAGCCCAACTATTAATGAGTACCTGGTTAGTTGGTCTCAGGAGTCGAAGGCAGTCAGACATGATGCTTGTCACATCACTTCCTTGTGTGTCCTTAGGTATAGGTATCTTACAGGCTGCTAGAGTCGGGAAGACTTTGAAATTTTCTTTTGGCTTCTCCATACACTTACAAACCATAAGTACACCTACACATATAAAATCATACCACATATGTACACTAAAGGCAGTGTAGTGGTAAGGTTGAAGACACAGCCATTACCAAAAAGAAATCAAGATTTTTTTTCAGTGAAGATTTTTCAGCCTACCCAGAATTTTGACAGTTTTGTATATTGTAAAGCAGTGACATTAAAAATAAAAGAAATGAGTTAATATTCTTTAACATCCAAAGGCAGCCCAGGGGAGATGGTGTTGGCTGTTTTATGTATTCCCTTGCCCCTCATATTCACCTCCCTCCCCCCCAACCTCCTGAACTGAGGCTGGTGGAAGCCCTGAAGCATACAGTGTAGGGACATGCGGTGACAGAAGCAGAGAGGACATGACGGTAAGAATGGCCCTTTACTGAGTCAGACCATGGGTCCATCTTGCCTGGTCTTCTCCATCACTGTCATATGGTGGCAGAGTGGATGCCGAAAGGGAGAAGGACCTGGGTATGACCAGGGCTAGACTGTCACTGCTTCAGCATCTGGTGTGGATGAGTTACCCACTTGAATGATACGCTGTGTGAAAAACACCTTCCTTTTATTAATTTTAAACTTACTATCTACTAGTTTCATTTTTGTAGCAATTCTTGTATCCTGCCAGAGGGTAAGCAATAAATCCCTGTTTACTAAAAGGCACAGAGAAAGCATTTTCCAACCCTTATCTTATCCCCTTTCACGTGTCTCCTTTCTAAACTGGATAGGCCTCAGCCTCTCCTCCACACCCCCGCCGCCCTCCTATGTCCTTGGTGAGGGGCGGGTGCCGCAGTCGAGGTGCGGGCACCCCATGGACGGGTGAGACTTGGTTTTTCCTTTCCGATCCCCTTCTTAAATGACCCCTCGGGACCTGCCCACGCGGCCCCCCCCCATCCCCGTGTGCGGGCCCGGCGCCGGCAGGGCCCGCCCCATCCCTGCGGCCCGGCGCAGCTCCTTTGTTCCCGGGCGCGGAGGCCTTTCCCTTGCTCAGCCCCGCGGCCAGGGCGCCCGCTGCTCTGCTGCCGCCGCCGCTCTCCGGGGC
>NW_017729024.1:142444186-142447218 GCF_001723915.1 Gavialis gangeticus | reverse complement strand
CGGGCGGGGCGGCTCTGGGGGCACCCCCGGCTCAGCGCCGCCGCAAGTGAATCGGGGACAAGTTTGGAGGTGTTGGGAGTTGTGCTTGGCAGAGTTGCCAGGAGGTCCCACCTGCTCTCCTCCGGGCTGTAATCCCTGTGCCTGCGGGGAGATGTCCTAGGCAAGGGCTTGGCAGGGCGATCTCTGACGGGCACCCTAAGACATCCCTGCGTCTCGCGTCATTTCAGGACCGCCTGGCTACCACTGCAATCCCCACCGTTCCTAGACCTTAAATGCGGGAGGCTGCAAGTGGGAGAGGGGCAGCGAAACCCCCCCGGTTCGCTCTCCCATTCAGCCTCTGCGCTCTGCCTGGGTGACACAGGCCACTGGGCCAGATAGACCTAGGGTCTGACCCAGGAAACGGCAGCTCCTCCGCAGCGTTGGGATCTGAGCTGTGAGAGGAACAGCCCCTCCTCAGTTGTTTTGGTGTAAGGAAAAATCCAACCCCAGGCACCCGAGACACAGAGTGAATCTCAGCTATTATTGGCTTGTCTTTCCCTGCACTGGTTTTAGGAGTCTCTGTGTGGTGGTTTTTGTAAACCAGTTCTGAGTAAAAGACTTAGTTTAGTTGTTTGTGCTGGTAGTGTTAAAATCATCATCGCAGCCCAGAGCCCCAGGCAGGGAGCAGAATCTCAGAGCAGACAGCCAAGGAGAGGAGGGCTTTTACAAGAGGAATGTTTGTTAGCTACAATCAATCACACTGGCATTAATTAATTTACCTAACATCTTCACCACAATTGTGGCCTGAGTTAAGTTTTGAATCGCAGCTGTGACAGCATATTTTTCTCACTTAATGTTTAGGATATAGTTGCTATTATGTTATATCCCTATTGGAATAATAATAATAAAACCCTATTGGAATAATAATAAAACTTCAGCAGGAAAGGGTGAGAGAGAGATTCTTTCTTAATACTAACCTTTCAAGAAGACATCAGGTAAGAGTGGTGTGAAACCTGCAGCTGAAGTTGCCTTTGCGTGGATTTGCAAGGTGAAGAATGGTCTCATAAACCTTTTTCACATCAATTGCATGTTTATCACATGTTGAAATCTTTTAACCACACGGGTGCATTAGAAACAAATCAGCCTACTGCAAACATTCTTTTTCAGATTTTTGATTGGAGAACAGTGTTTCTCTGGGCAATGTTTAACGGTGCTCTGCATGGTTAGTGTGTGTGGTGTGAATGTTTATAAAGTATCCGCAGTATAATTTTATTCATGTATGCATTTAAATATTGTTTAGAATTTCAAGATACTTTTTAAAAATATTGCCATGTGCATTAGAGTTAAAATAAAAGATTGCACTCTTTCATGGAGGAAAGTGTAGGTTAGTTTGCTGTTGGATGACAGATGCCAGATTCATTGAACTAAACTTGTTAAATAGCCATAGAAACAAAATGGTGGTACAGTATAGCAAATTGCAACAAAAAGGAAATCCAGGATCTGAAAACATGTATTTGATATATGTCAAAATTACATCCTTATTTTTACATAAGAAGTGAACTATGAGACTTGCTGAAATGTAAGTGTTGGAAAAATCATTTTTTATAAATTCTCAATAAGAGCAGCAGAAAACTAGCAGGAATGAAGCTATAAACAAACATTAGGGCTTTTTTTCCTTCAAGGTTGGTGAAACAGTCAATTACTGTATGTTTCAGCATCTCATCCAAAACTTTAATTGTACAGCATCTTTCTCCAAGATATGAAAATGCAATCAAGCAGATTAGTTATTTCCATTAGAGGCTGCAAATTCAAACGCTTCCTTCCACCCTCCCGCCAATTCCCAACATGTCTTAAAACTATTCTTCTTAGATCTTTAGGCAAAATAAGATTCCACTGTGAATTCTTCTGAAGAGACTTCCTTCTTCCTCCAACATTAAGCTGTAACAGTTGGCAGTCTTTATTCAATGTAATTTTGACTGACCTGGTTACTTGACTTCCCTTTCTATGTAAAGACAGACTTTGTTTATATGCCTACCTAAAACTGTTCCTTTAAACCCTGCATTTTTACAGAGCAATGTGTTACAGAGTTGATGCATATTGCTACAATATTTCTGGATCGTAGAGAACCAGGAAGAGTAATAAATTGTAAGTATTTATTAGTCATAAAGCAAATAAGTTAGCAGAGTTCAGAAGTATTTTTCTTAATAAATAAACTAGCAATTAATATATAATATGAAAATATTATTTAAGATAAAATAATGGGCCAATGTAGTAACACAGTGGTCACAATAATTATACACGTATGAGATCCTTGTTTGATTTGCAAACTCTGGCCGGGTACAGACATTCAAAAATCCCAAGGTGAAATTGATGTAGGTTATGCGGTTTTCTGTAAGTGCCATAGTTTTTATCAGTAGCCAGCTGAACACACATTTGCCCTTTGCTGGGGGGTGGGGGTGGGGAAGGGGAGTGCAGACCTTAGACCAAGTTCTGCCATTTTTAAACCAGTCTGTGTGCGCCAAACTTGTGTTCTGTTACAGGTATAGACTGGTTTCTGATCACTTACATCAGTAAAAATGTAATGTCTGTACTTGGCCTCTTTCTATTTCTCTTTTTTTCAATAGGGTTCAGGATTACTAAGACAAGCAGCAGCGTAAATCTTTGTGGGAAGTGTGTGTGAAATATACCTGGTGTTTATCTTTTTCACTGCTTGACACTAGTTAGAACTGAATCTGCTCGGAAGTTTGGGATGATCATTGACTTTCATTATAGTTACAGGTTCAAAAAAAAGTAGAACTTTTAACACTAATAGCAGATACAAGACAGTGGTTTTACACAATCCTGCGCCTGGCATGCAGCATGTTTGGATGTCAGGAGGCCTCAGAACATGAGAGATGAGAAGATGACGTTAGGTTTAACAGAAAGTGCAAGTTCTGCTTAACGCCTGCCATGGATTTGGCTTATTTAAAGGTGGTTGAGGCAAGGGAGGGGAGGAAACATGGGGCTGGGAAAGAGTCAGTAAAAGCAATGTGTGACCTTATCGGATGCTTTAC
>NW_017729024.1:142436511-142439186 GCF_001723915.1 Gavialis gangeticus | reverse complement strand
AAGAGGGCCAACGTGGTTCCCATCTTCAAAAAAGGGAGGGGAGGAAACATGGGGCTGGGAAAGAGTCAGTAAAAGCAATGTGTGACCTTATCGGATGCTTTACTAAGGAAAATACATACATATTTTCTCATGCTGCTGCTGCCAGTGGCAATTCTGCTTAGCCAAAAGCAAACAAAAAGGGCTATGCTGGCTTCTGCATTAGAAATGCATCAAAACGAAATGGAGAAGGATAGAATAAAAAGGGAAAGGAACTGTTATATCCAAATTTTTCAGAGACTGTTACAAAAACATAACGAGTAAAGTCAAATCAGAGTTATTAAAGTTCAGCACTTAACATGGCAGCATGTCTCTCAGCATTCAACAAAACTGTCAGATTTTTCAATCTCATTTCAATGTAGGAACATAAGATTGAAAAGAAATTCCTGGGTCAGTGAACCCAGGCTTCCACTGCTACAGGCAATAACATCATAATATTCCTTTGATAAAATGATCAAAGTCTGCCTTACAACCAAATTGATCATTTTGCCTCACAACTCCTATTGACAAGCTGTTGCAGAATGTCATTTGTCTAAAAGTCCGAAATCTACTTAATTTCCAACCCACTTTGTCACAATTTATTTTTGTAACATTATCTATTAGCCCTAGTAGTTCTTTTCTCTCACCCCCACTATAGTTATAGATAGCCATCAGATTCCTATCCAGCCTTCATTTTGCTTGTTTTTTTCACTTCCTCTTGCATGACAAGTTATCCATTTCCCTGGTCATCCTCGTAGTTCTTCTTTGCCTATGTCCTAGTTCATCTTTCTTGAACATACGTAACCAGAATTATTTACAGTATTCCAGATAAGGGTCTACCAGGGTACAATGACATTAAAACTTCCATATCTCTGTTGGATATAATTTAGCTGATGCATTTTAGGATTATTTTTCTTATTTTCTACCGGCTGCATTTCATTGACAGCTCATAGTTATTCTGTAAGCAACTTACGACACCTGGATCTTTCTCCATTTCAGTTGTTTCCATCTTATTGCTTCCAGGTTGTTGTTGAACAATTTTATACATCCTAAAGGGCATGACCTTATGGTTTGTACCACAGCAACGTAAGAATTTCCATTTACTGGGTCAGACTATAGATCCATTTTGCCCAGTATCTTGTGTCACGAAGTGGATGCTGAAAGGGAGAGTGAACTGACTATGACCATGGTTTTTTCTACTCTTCCTTTCTCACTTTCAACCTCCAGCATTTAAGGTTTAGGACGTTCTTATTCAAAGGCTATATCCATAACTCTGGTGTCAATACCTTTTTTAATACCAGATCACCCAGATTTTTATTCAAGATTATCCAGATTCTTTCTGTAAAATCTTCTGATTCTCCTTTGTATTGACAATGAGAGCTACATGCATCAAAATGGTGAGCGGGAGTCTTTGTAGTAAGCAGTAGTAACAGGTTTTGAATCAGAGTGTCATAATTATATGAAAAAAATGAAACACTTTTCCTTGAAATATTCTATAAATCATTATAACAGAAGAAATCAATCAGTGTTTGACCTTGGTATGGATAGAAAAAGGGATTCTTGTTGCTACCACTCAGATTCTACACATAAGATCTACTTTTCTGAAAATAAACCTTCTGGTTTATATGTACTTTTTTATTATTCTGTTTTTGGTGAAAAAATATTATTTGTAACATATGTAAAGGAACAGATATGGGCGTTTCTTGGCCAGTCCATGGAAGATTCGTTCTGCACAACATAAAGCAGAGTGTTCAGTTTATACATATAAGTGTGAGATTAAGTGATGAGCAAGGCAAGGAGTTCTGGAAAACAGTCCTGCTTTAACAAGAAAATTGTTCCCCAGTAATCCAATTAATTCTGCCTACGAACAAGTTACTGTCGCAAAAGAGAGGAACACTATGAAGCGTCTCATTTTTATGGTGAAGGATGCATATAAATCCATGCTTCAGATGCATACATTCTCAGTCCATGCCATGGCCCTGTTTACCTTGTAATCTTAGGAGTAAGGAAATAGATGAACCTTGAGAATCACTTACACCTTATATAGAGGACTATGCCTAGTGCAAGATAGGTGGGTCCACAATGTTTTATGTGACTTACTTTCAGTGATAGAATGACAGCATGTCATAAAAATAGATACACTCATGGAGCACATCCAGATGAGCATGCATATGTGGTATGTGGTGCTGCAGACACACAGGCAGGTATTCACTGCGTTGCTAACTTGCAGTGCAGGAGGATTTTTTGACACTGGGAAATCCCACTGCTTAAGCCATGGGAGGTCCCCAGGAACCCAGCTAAGGATGCTGGGGACAGGCTCCTCTACCCCACCAGGTGTATGTCAGGGCATGCATGCATGAGTGTTCCCCGGGGACAAGTAGCAACACACAACTGTGTGCCACTGGTATTTGTCCCTGGGGAAATGTACATGCACACTCATGTGGATGCACCCATGACATTGGAGGGACTTGAGCAGAGTGGAATTAGGATTGCATTATTCCCCTTAATATATTTAGGCATTTGATAGATAAAGTAGGACCTGGGCCTCTACTGCAGAGTATATACTGTACAATATATTAGTTTGTTTATTTTTTTCCAGAGCTGGAAAAGGAAATGGGAGTGAATAGCAACATGAATATGTTACTAGAGACGAGATGAGC
>NW_017729024.1:142398379-142431511 GCF_001723915.1 Gavialis gangeticus | reverse complement strand
CACTCATGTGGATGCACCCATGACATTGGAGGGACTTGAGCAGAGTGGAATTAGGATTGCATTATTCCCCTTAATATATTTAGGCATTTGATAGATAAAGTAGGACCTGGGCCTCTACTGCAGAGTATATACTGTACAATATATTAGTTTGTTTATTTTTTTCCAGAGCTGGAAAAGGAAATGGGAGTGAATAGCAACATGAATATGTTACTAGAGAGGAGATGAGCAAAACTTCTTTGTAGGGAAATTCTGTTTAAATAGATAAGAAAGAAAAGGACACTTACCCAAGGGTGTTGCAGAATGTACAAACCTTCAGCAAAGCTGTGAATACTAGTATGCAGATCTCTTGACTTCTCAGTTTACTCAGCTGTACTGGTTCCTGACTGGTAAGCTTTAAAGTACCTACAAAGGAAGTGCAAGTCATATAGGAATCGTTCCAGCAAGTGGATTGAAAACTAACACCTTTTGACTCTGAATATCTTTAAGTGAAGTGAGAAAGCCAGTTCTCAGGTAATAATGTCAAGAAGTTAAATGACTCTGTCCTCACCTACTTGTTCTAGTTATGGATATACAATCAAAGGCCATTGGGTCTAGATGCTGCATTATAGTGGTGGATTCAGATGCAACCTTATTTGAGATTTCAGGTAGAACAGAGTACCCTGACAGACTGAAATGAGACAGGCAACACCTTTGTTTCATGGTAATGGCTTGGATGTTTTTGTAAACTGTATACCCTGTAAAGCTTTAAATGCACACAAAGTTGTAATTAGATAGTTTAAACAGCATTTAATTTTCTTTTTTGCATCTGTCTACAAAGAATTATAAGATACTTAAAATCAGGAGGAGGAGTGAAGGTGAAGAGGTTTTGTTTGTTATTTAAAGAAAAAAGGTGAACAAGATATTGATGTGTGCTGTTGGTAATAGTTACAGCTTTGCAATATAAAACTGAAAAATTTACTAATTACTTCTCATAAAGACACATCAGTGAAGTAAATTTATAAGTACTATGGCCATTATCTCCAAGCCTACATGCCTAAACTTAGCTTATTCAATCAATATTTGGTCATCTTTGGTTTCTGGCAGTTAATGGCTATTATGTGTTTTCAATAATTCTGAAGCTTGGGTGTTTAGGTACCTGTGAGCTTGTGGCATTATTCCACTTTGTTCTAGGTAAAGGTTGTACATCCTATGTAAGGTCAGACTTACCTCTTTTCTAGAATTTTGCTGGACTGATAATGTAAACCTTCACTTAAGTTTTTGCCCCAAAACTGGAGTCTCCTGTTGAGTCTCCTTTAAAGTAGCCTGGTGCGGTTGTCCTTGGCAGTGAATAAACAGAATGTACTAAAGTTTTACACTATTATCTAATGTTGAGGTTACATATTACACTTAGACCATTCTTAAGGGCACTTAAAACATAAGCATCTGCAAATTAAAGCTCATTAACTTGTACGGAGTACCCTCTGAACATCTCAAAGTTAGGCCATTTCAGGTGACAATTAATTGGGCTGTGCTAGCTAGCTTTTGTTAGGGTAAATTCAATCCGCTCCACTGAGGTAAAACAAACACTTTGCAGTACTCCAGAATCCCAGGATGCACTGCTTCCAGCTCTCCCCTACCCCCTAAGCAGCGATAGGGACAGGTGTCCTGGCTCCTAGCCATGCCCCTGCTCACCAGCCCTCTAGTGGCAAGTCTTAACCCTTAACAACTAATCACACCACTTTCTCATTTTAACACGACTTAATATTCCATAGTTTTCTTGTGCTCTAGGTTTAATGTGTAACTTCACCCTAACTCTTGCTAAAAGAGTATAGGTCAACAAAGAGCTTGGCCTCCCCAGACAGAGTCATGCATCCAGCCACTGTTCAAATATTGAGTTGCCTATCTTTAGACACCCAAGTGAGCAAGTTTTTACTGAAGCCGCTTTTACATGTGTCAGGGTTTTCCAACTTTGCAGCTTGTGGACTACCTGCATGTGGCCCATGAGGAGTTAAACTGTGGCCCCCAGGACTCTTGCCTGGCCACCCTCCTCACATTGCTCTGGCTACCACAGCAGCCAGAGTATTGGGGCTTCTCCTCCATCCTCCAGCTTCCCTGACTTGCGGGCATCTGAGGGGTTGGTGCAGCAAGGCACAGCATGTCATAGAGAGATCATGGTGAAGCTGTGGTGGTGATGGCAGTCCCCATGTTGATGTGAACTGTACCAGTAAGGCACCCACAGGGATGTGTGCTGCAGTGTGGAGGGGAAGGGTGCTCATGTGGGCATGTGGCATAATGGTGCGGGGGGTATCCACATGGTGTCATTGCAGCAGTGGGGAGCCACCTCTGTGGGCACACTCTATAGAGGGGGGTGTTTAAGCATGTGTTGCAACACGGGGGGTGTTTATGCAGTGTGCAGCCTGCAGGGCATATGGCTCCACTAGTGTGGTCTGTGTGAGTGCACCCCTGGCCACTTAGAAGTTGGACGGTCCCTGAGATATGTCATAAGTTAGGGTTTGCTGGTGGTTCTTCCTGTCTGAAGCCATAATGCACACACTGCTATTGGGACTGCCAAATTAAAGTATTCAAAACCCATGTCAGGATCCCAGAATAATGAGATTGGTTTAAAAATCACAAGATTTTAAATAATGATAAAATTAGTTTCTTTTCCTTGGCCTCCTGATTTTTTTTTAATATGTTGGTTAAGTTTTCAAGGCGTTTTCTGAAAGTCTGATTGCTAAAAAGTTTACTTTTTAATAAATTAAAACTGAGATTTGTGCATATTAAGACTTCTATGTAAAATGGCCTGGTTTAAGAGGTGCTAAGAATATGTAGTTGCTATTTATTTATCAGTCTAAATACAGATTTAAGAGTCTAATTTTAGAGACCCAAGATTGGTAATGTCAGCATTTATCCCCTGTACTACTGTGCTTCATTAACACTGCATCCAGTATTCTGTTACAGAATATAGAAGAGACTAAAGGGGAAAGGGAGATGAAGCCATATATCAGACATGTTTATCAAGTCAGTCATAAGGTGATAACAAAAAGGGTAGTGGCAAAATACTTTGGGTAAGGTTATAGATATTACAGTGGATTGTTACCTAGGTCAAGTCCTGTAGTTACTTTAGAGCTAAAATAGTTTAACATTGTGTCACTAATTGACAAAAGCTAAGAATAGAGTTAAGGGGGAATCATACCTGTATGCTGTATGCTGCCACAGCCTGCATTTTTTTTTCTTATTTTTCCTTTCAGACAGAAACAGGAGGTCTTATGGTACTTTTTTCCTTGGTTAATTTCAGCACTTTTATGAAATAATATTATCACATCCCTAACATTTTGTGATTGTAGACTTTAGATTTTGTACTATATGCAGTAATTGCTGTAGTCATTTTGGTAGTTTCTTTATACTAATCAACAATGATAGTCAGCCCTGATGAACCAGCTTCCTGGTACTATACTGTAAGTTTTGCCATTGTCTTTTGCAGTGGGAATTATTGCCATGGATACCAGACTCATAAGAAAGACTTAGGGCTTCTGCAAACTTGTCCCTGAATTCATTGGTTTCTATTGCTAAGGAATCCAGTAAAATATAACTGGCTCTAATATGCAGGATGTGAGAGACCATAAGAAAAAAACCCTTTTTATTTTGAATCCTTTTAATTTTATTACAGATGGCATCTGCTCAAGATTCCAGATATGGCCAGAAAGACACATCTGACCAGAACTTTGATTACATGTTCAAATTGCTCATCATTGGCAACAGCAGTGTTGGGAAAACCTCCTTTTTGTTCCGTTATGCTGATGATTCCTTTACATCTGCATTTGTAAGCACGGTCGGGATCGATTTCAAAGTCAAAACAGTTTTCAAAAATGAAAAAAGGATTAAGCTACAGATTTGGGTAAGCTGAAAGAAACAAATGTTATCTTAATTTTGTATGTTATAGTGGTACAGTGTGCAGCTATTGTTCTTCGGGCATGCTTTTTTCCATGTTCTGTAATGGGTATTTTTACTATTCTATATGTAGCAACATGAATGCACGTGAAACACTATTGAAACTCAGTAAGGCTCTTTTCTATATTAGTCTGTTAGCTGATGCAATATGTACATACATGCTGTGCAGTATTTTCAAATGCTGAAATATAACAGTATTCAGATTCTAGTTTAGATCCACTAAAAACAATGAGATACATTCACAGCATATATTTGTTACATTGGTATATATGCACAGGTGTATAAATGGATATATGTTTGAATTCATATTTTGCTGAGATGTACAATAAATACTGAGGACTGTCTTGAAATATAATTAAAGATCTCAGGTCTTGCACAAGATTTAGGAGGCTCCGTGGTAGAACTGTAGTAGAGGGTGTATGGAACAAGGGCTACTTTTGTTCCATTCCAGTTGTGTATAAATATTATTGACTACTTGAAGTCTCCCCATTTCTTCTCACTTACATAGATAGAGAGGAGCAGGTGGGTATAAGTGGAGTAGAACACTCAGAGGAAGGTTTGATCTTCCTACTGCATGAGAACTAGAAATTGCCCCTCACTCATACTCTGACTAGATGGGGGTCAGTGACTCAGAGATGGGAGAAATGTGACAAAAATAGGAAAGCCTGATGTCAGGGAGTTCACGACTATCAGTCTGTAGCCAGATAGTCAAATAGCTGCTTGTGCGAGAGTTGCTGTTGCTCACAACAATTTTAAAGCCTGCTCCAACCCCAGTGTCCAGGCAGAAGAGTGGGACAAAGGTAACAGTTTCTAGAAATCAGTTTGACTGGCTGTGCAGATTCTAGGGATCTGTCATGCCAGAAAACCTTGATTCATATCAAGCATTTCACATGTCACTCCCTATGGAGAGAAGCATTGAGGCTGTGTTTATGCACAAACTAATATATTAAACATGATTTAATCCTTAGTTTGGACAAGGACAAATAATACTTAGAAACATGTCAGATAATCATCAATAACTTTGAAATCAAAATTCAAACTCTAAGGTAATTATCACCAGATTAGCTAAAAAATCTTACCATCATGGTAGAATGAAGTATGTTAGTTAATAGGTTTTCTAAAGTAAAGCGATTTCCTAGTGTAGCTGTTCTCTAAGAAGAAATTCTGAGTCAAGAAGGCAATTCCAAAAGTGACCTTTGCTTAGGTTTCTAGGTTGTCTCACTGATGTCTTGTATTTTTTACTCATGAGAACATACAATACAGCCCATAATGTGTAAAATCTCACCCATTGTTCTGTGAACCCCTGAGAGAGGGCCACAACACCCCATTGCCTTTTCCTTAACATGACTATAATATGCAGTGCTAAAAGTAGTTAACTGTGTGAGGTGCATGCCCTTTTACAGTAATGACATGCCATACACCTTTGGAAACTATGGCGATTACATGGTAATTCATGTTGACACCACCTCATTATCTCTCAATAATGGAGCAGTAAAATTGCATTTCCATTATAGTCTTTTTATACAGTTTTTTTTCATCACAAAGTGGCCTCTACAATAGATTTAATTGGTTATGTCTCTCCTAGCAAAAAGCAGCAACATTAGTTTACAACACTATATTAATGTGATTAATTTGACACCAGTGTATTTCTCATCACGCTTCTCCAGTACAGACTATGAATATATGCTTGGCTTAAAGCACACCATTAATCTAAATGTGCCCAGAGCTATAAGTAAGAGAGAGGCCGGCTGGATTTTGAAGCCGCATTCTAGCCACCTGGAATAAGCTTCCCATTCTTTCAAAAAAGGCACCCAAGTGGTGGTATTTGTATTACATTAGATTCAAAATATTTTTTAATGGATATCAGGGCCCATTGTGTTTGGCACTGTGGGCACAGAAATTATATTTGTTGGGAGATCAGCTCCTTGAAAGTGCTCTACAGCCATGCCCTAACAGAACAGCATGGCTGCAGGGTGCTCCAGTCACATGCCAATTTAACCTTCATTATATGAGGGTTCAAATGAAGGTGCTCCAAATTGGAGCACCTTCATTAACTTCTGCCTGAACAAGTGGCTGGGCTGATGCAGCCCAGCCCTTCGCCTGGCGCTGTCTGCATGTTGGGGGAGGAGGAGGGAAGGGGAGGGATAACGGACAGGAGGTACCTTGGGCTAGGATTTACCCAGTCTATGCTGGAGTGGGGGTGGGTGGGGCGCTATCTGTGGCTCCGTTCCTCCCCTACACCACAGCCCAAGCCTCACAAATGGCATTTGTAAATTCCTCTTTATGTTGGGGTCTCAGCTGCTGTGGGCCTACCTCTTTTCTGTCTAGCTAGGCCTGTCAGTCAAAATAACACCACTAATCAGGGTTTGACTCCCAGGCTCTAGCTGTCAAAAAAAAAAACCTCACTCAGGCTCCTGCATCCTCTGTGGGGCTGGGGTCTGCTCACCCCCAAATACTGAGCTGTCTCTGGCGCTGGGGTCCCCACACTGCAATGGGCCCCCAATAAGGCCTCCTCCTTCCCCAAATAGCCTCACCCAAATCACCCATCTTAACATTCAACACAAAACATAGGCTTCTAAGGCCATATAATGGAAAAATAATAATACAGAAAAAAGAGAGGCAACATGCCTGCTTACTTTAGATGATCATGAGGATGGCTCAGGGCATGGCGTAGTCTTCTGACGGACTGCAGACATGGCACCATGGTCACTGGGAGTCCACCTCCCTGCTGCCCCTCTGGCCCCACTTGCCATTTGTAGGATCCTGGCCTTCCTCTTCCTGTCACCAGACCAGCTGGCAGGGCTTGAGCCTTAACCCCTACTTGACTGGCCAGCCATGCTGGAAGGTTCTGGATTTAAAGGGACCACCCTGTCTCTTAGTAACAGGGTTAGGGTTCCCCATTACAGTACTCTTTGACCATGCTGACACACAGGGAGCCTGAGATTGGAAAGAGTCTTCCTGATCCTGGGCTCCCCATGTGCCCAGACCTTTTAAGGAATGCTGTATGGCTGCTTGCTGGTATTGGGGAACTGGCAACTGAGTCGTCAAGTCCCAAGCTGATGGAGAAGAACTGAAGAAAAATCTCACCAAGCTAAGTGGAAAAAAATAGCAGAAAAACTTCACTGCTGAAAAGTGCAAGATAAAGCACCTGGGGAAAAATAACCTCAATTATACATACAGCATGCTGGGTCCTGAACTCACTGTTATGACTCAGGAAAGAGACATTGGAGTCATTGCAGATAATTTTCTAATACCATACATTCAATGTGCAGCTGCAGCCAAAAAAGCCAATAAAATGTTGGGCATTGTTAAGAAGGAAGTAAAAAACAAAACATAGAACATCATTATGCCATTATACAAATCCATGGTGTGCTTACATCTTGAGTACTGTGCAGTTATGGGTTCTGGATTTCCAAAACAATATAGTAGAATTGGAAAAGGTACAGGGAAGAGGAACTGAAATGAACAGGGGTATGGAGCAGTTGCGTACCAGGAGAGACTAAAAAGACTAGACTCTTCAATTTGGAAAGGAGGAGGCTGGGAGGGAACATAACAGAGGTCTACAAAACCAAGAAGGGTATGGACCAGGTGAACATAGCCTGTTGTTCACCAAGGGTACATGCAGACATTACACTTAGATTGACCTAACTAGGTTTAGGTCAGTCTGAGTGCTGAACTTTACATATGTTCAGGGAGCTTAGATTGGGCAAAAAATGGCTGGCCTAATCTAACTTAGTTCACCTAAGGAGGTGTACTATGTAAATCAGGCCAACCCATGACTAATCTAACTAAATCTGTGGACATGTTCAGAGCATAGTCCTTGGGCTGGGAGAACACAGACACTTACCCTAACCCCAGGGCTGTGCTTTTTCTACCACCTCACCACCACTGTGACAGGATTTCTTTTAGTCCTCTGACATCCCTACCCCTGCACAGACAGCCTTCCACTACAGACCCGCCAGCCCCTGCAGTCCCATCCAAATGCCTTGGACCTGTGAGCCCCACCCACGGACTTCCTGGTCCCCCTGATCCCACTCACTTGTCCCCTCACCCCAACTTACTTAGATTGCATTTCTGGCACAGCTCCTGGCACCAGTAAAGCAAGCTGTATGATCATAGATCAGGTCCCACAAATTTGTGCATGTACCATAAGTCTCAAAATACTAGGACTCAGGGGCATTCATTGAAATTAGTAGGAAACGGGTTTAAAACTAACAAGAGAAAGTACTTTTTTACTCAACACATAGTAAACTTGTAAATTAATTGCCACAGGTGATAGAAGCAGATAGCATAGCCAAGTTCAAAAAGGGACTGGACAAATTTGTGTATAATAAATCTATCAATAGCTGTATAATGGAACAGTTGGAGGTGTCTCTAACACTCTTTAGTATCTCTAAACTAATAATGGTGGGTGCTAGGGAGGGTAATGGATAGGGGATAAATCACTGTATAGATCCATTCAGTGCTCTCCCTCTAACATTCACTTCTGACTGCTGGAGACAGGATACTTAGCTACATGGGCCATTGATCTGATCCAGTATGGCACTTCTTCTGTTCTTCTGTAACTGGTTCTTCCATGCTGGGCTGCATGGCATGCCTTTAAAGTCTAGACACTGGTAAGTTAAAAGGGCATAGATTCATAGATTGTTAGAGGCTGGAGGGGACCTTGCGGATCATCAGGTCCAGTCCCCCCACTCTAGCCAGGAGATAACTGGAGTTAAGTGACCCCGGTGACGTGACTGTTCAGTCTCCTTTTGAAAACCTCCAGGGTAGGTGACTGCACCACCTCTGGAGGAAGTTT
Source organism: Gavialis gangeticus (assembly GCF_001723915.1). Lineage (NCBI taxonomy): Eukaryota > Metazoa > Chordata > Crocodylia > Gavialidae > Gavialis > Gavialis gangeticus. The sequence goes on along the minus strand of NW_017729024.1, from coordinate 142,422,780 downwards.
ATTCCACAGTCTGGACACCCTGACTGCGAAGGAGTTTTTCCTGGTATTAAGTCTGAAGCCGCCTTGCAGGAGTTTGTATCTATTGATCCTGGTCTTCCTCAGGGGTGCCCTAGTGAGCAGTCATTCACCAAGCTCCTGATACACTCCTCCAATATAGCAGTAAGTCCCGTCTCAACCTTCTCTTCTTTAGGCAAAAGAGGCCCTGGTCTCTCCGCCTTTCCTCATATGGCTTGCCTTGCAAGTCCCGGATCATACGGGTGGCTCTTTTCTGGACCTTCCCGGTTTTTCCACGTCCTTATTGAAGTGTGGCATCCAGAACTAGATGCAGTACTCCAACTGTGGTCTCACCAGTGCTGAGTACAGCGGGAATATTACTTCCTTAGTTTTGGTTGATGCATGTCAGCATGTTATTTGCCCTGCTGACCTCCACCTTGCACTGACAGCTCATATTCATGCGATGGTCAAGTATTACCCCTAGGTCCCGTTCGGCCATGATACAAGTCAAGCTGTCACCACTGAGCCTGTATGTATGTTGAAGGTAGTTTGCCCCCAGATAGAGCACCTTATACTTAGAAATTTTAAACTTCATCTGGTTCCAGTCTGTCCAACTCTCAAGCCTGTCCTGGTCCACCTGGATCTTCTGATATGACCACGCTCCCCCTTAACTTGGTGTCCACAAACTTGGCCAGCAAGCTTTTCACACCCACATCCAAATCATTGATAAAGATGTTGAAAAGCACCGGTCCAAGCATGGACCCCTGAAGGACACCACTGGCCACTTCTTGCCAGGACAACACATATCCATTCATGAGAACTCTCTGGGTCTACCCTGTAGCCAGTTTCCTACCCACTGAACCATCAAGCAGCTGAGCCCACAATCTTCCACTTTTCCCACAAGGATATTGTGGGATACTAGATCAAAAGCCTTTTGGAAGTCTAGTTATATAATGTCTACCTTGTTTCCCATATCCAGGTGGCAAAAGACCTGGTCATAGAAGGAGATGAGATTGGTAAAACAAGACCTAACTGCAACAAAGACATGCTGGCTGTCGCTCAGAATCTTCCCTTCCCTTCCCCGAGCTCATCGCACGTAGATTCTTTAATGAGCTTTTCCAGAATTTTCCCTGGGATAGAGGTTAGGCTGATTGGCTTATAATTGCCCAGGTCCTCCCTCTTCACCTTCTTGAAGATGGGCACAATGTTGGCCCTCTTCCAGTCCTCAGGGATTTCCCCTGTGCACCATGAATTCTGAAATAGCTTTGCCGGGGTTCTGCAATGACCCCAGCCAGCTCCTTCAGCACTCTTGGATGAAGTCCATCCGGTCCTGCTGACTTTTAAATGTCTAGTTTTTCTAGTTGGTATTGCACCTGCTCAGCATCCACAGTGGGGAGGCTGTCATTCCTGGCATGCCCCCTATGAGCCTTATCTCGCTTGACTTTCCCCTTGGTCTGGTGAAATACTAAAGCAAAGTGGGCATTCAGGAGTTCAGTTTTTTCCTGAATGTGGGTTACTAGCTGTCCACGTAGAGAGCTACCCCTCTGCCTTTTCTCCCTACTCTGTCCCTTCTGCGCAGGGTGTAGCCCTCTATGGCTACACTCCAATCATGTGAGGAGTCCACCAGGTCTCCATGATTCAACCAGGTCATATTGCCCACTGGAGAGCAGAAGGGCTAGCTCCTTCTGCTTGTTCCCCATGTTCCTGGCATTGGTATACAGGCAGCTGAGGCCCCCAGCTGACACTCTTGATTTCCTGAGACACTGTGGGAAAACTGTTTGGTTAGCATTTTTAAAAACAATTGTGTTAGTGTCCTCCACATGGGAGCTTTCCTGTGTGCCAGTCCCTGGGCATGCTCCACTTGGAGTTTCCCCGTCCCCCAGCAAATCAGTTTAAAACCCTTTCCAGTAGATCAGCCATCCTGGCTGAGAACAGGGCCTTACCTTACCACATGAGGTGAATTCCATCTCATCCTAGGAGTCCTCTCTCTCTGAAGTGTGTGCTGTGGTTGAAGAAACTGAACCCCTCATGGTAACACCACTGTCTGAGGCGTCTATTAACCTCTTCCATGCAGCCTTCGCTCCTGGGTTGGTGGCCTGTGACAGGGACCACAGAAGAGAAAACTACTTGAGCCCCTGTATGTTGGTGCAGCCTGGCATGGGGGAACTGGTCCTCATTGCCAGACTCCCCATGCTCCAGCAAGATGAAAGGATGCTGTAGGAAGAATGGCATCAGGGATTGGTTCCTAACATCATGCTTCCTGCTTCACCTTTGGGACTTCTGGACACATCTGGTATGACAGGATGCATGATTTTTTGGATCCAGGAAAAAATTCTTTGGATTCCAGTCATGCAGATCAGTGTCTGTCAAGGGCCATGGTGTTGTGTTATATCATTTGTGTTACAGTTAATCGTGCTAGAGTAAAACTGTACAATTGTTGCACCCCTGAAGATCCTCAGTAAAATAAATTATTCATCCCAGGAAACTATTCCAGAGAACAAATTTTAAATTAATGGAATTCCTTTCCTCACCTTGTAAGCTGTATTGAGACTCCTGTTATTCTTACTTAGTGGGTGCATTCATAAATGTGCAGTAGTTACTGAGGTTCCAGAAGATTGGAAGAGGGCCAATGTGGTGCCTGTCTTCAAGAAAGGAAGGAAGGAGGATCCAAGGAACTACAGGCCAATCAGTTTAACCTCAATCCTTGGAAAGATCTTGGAAAAAAATCATCAAAGAATTCATCAACAACAGGCTAATGGAAGGCAACATCCTGAGAGGTAACCAACATGGCTTCATTGTGGGTAGGTCTTGCTTGACTGCCCCCATTTCCTTCTATGGCCAGGTGATGCATCACCTGGAGAAGGGAGTTGAAGTTGATGTCATATACTTGGATTTCTGAAAAGCCTTTGACTTGGTCTCCCATGATATCCTCATGGTAAAATTGGGGAACAGCAGCCTTGACAACCTATGGTCTGATGGCTGGGGAACTGGTTTCCAGGGTTGGACCCAGAGAGTGATACTTGGAACCAAGTCAACATGGTGCATGGTGACCAGTGGCATCCCCTAGGGTTCAGTACTGAATTAATATATTAATAAATGATATGGATTCAGGTGTCAGAAGCGGACTGGCTAAGTTCACTGATGACACCAAATTATGGGGAAGTGCAGTCACACTGAAGCATAGGCTGGGGATTCAGGCTGACCTGGACAGGCTTGCAAGGTGAGTGGATCAAAACCTGATGACAGTTAACACAGAGAAGTGCAAGGTGCTCCACCTTGGGAGAAAGAACCCACATAATACTTATAGGCTTGGCAGTGCTACACTCACTAGCACCACAACTGAAAGAGACTTGGGGTGATCCCCCAGGATGAACATGAGCCACCAGTGTAATGCCACAGCCAGCAAAGCAAATAAAACCCTGGCTTGCATCTACTGATGCATCTCAAGCAAGACTCAAGAAGTCCTTCTCCCACTTCATTAGGTCTTGGTGAGGCTGCAGCTCGAGTATTGCATCTAATTCTGGGCTCCACACTTTAGAAGGGACATGAAGAAGCTTGAGAGAGTCCAGACGAGAGCCATGTGCATGATTAGAGGTCAAGAGAGCAGCAGGCCTTATGAGGAGAGGCTGAGAGGCCTGGGACTCTTCAGCCTGAAGCAGAGAAGGCTCAGGGGTGACTTGATGACAGCCTATAAGTATATAAGGGCATCAGGAACTGGGAGAACATTTGGGAGGGCATTCCAAGGGAAGACAAGGTCTAACAGTCACAAACTACTGGAAGACCGTTTTAGACTGGACATAAGGAAAAACTTCTTTATTGTCCGAGTCTCCAGAATCTAGAATAGACTCCCCTGAGAAGCGGTGGAAGCGCCTTCTCTGCATACATTCAAGAAATGCCTGGATGCTCACCTAGCTGGGGTCATCTGACCACAGCTGACTTTCCTGCCCTTTGGGCAGGGGGCTGGACCCAAAGATCTTGTGAGGTCCTTTCCAGCCCTAATGTCTATGAAATCTATACAGGACAGCTCTTGAGGGTCAGCTGAGCCTGGCTGGTCATTCCAGTGCCAGTGACTGAGCAGAGGGACAGGCCCTGCTGGAGTCTTCAGGACAGCCTTGACCAGTCTGAGTTGCTACCCGTGGGGTGGCAGGCTGAACTAAGTGGCTGTGCTGTCATGCCAAGGCTTCAGATTCTGGACCATTAACCTAAATCAGTTAAGTCTGATACTACATCCATCCAGGTTTATCTTAAACTTAGTTTCAGCCATTTTGAAAGTGGTTTATGTGCACTGAACTTCTGAGCTAAGTACAGACGGTCAAAAAGTCTGAGGCTGAATTGATTCCGTCTTTGCAGGTTTGTCTAAGCTGCAAAGATTGAACCAATAAGCAAATGAACAGACATTCACTTTTTTGATTCAGTAAATGCAGCCATTTACCCGCATTGGCTCCAGCCAGAAGCCAGGGAGTGCTAGAGCATGGCTTTCTGGCATGTAGCCAGCATGGGTTGTGTGTTCACTTCCTCTTAGGTGTCTGGGATTTGCAGTCCACACTCACAGAAGCAGGACTCTGCAGGGTTGCTCATCACTTCTTCTTCTTCTTCCTGCTTGCAGGTGCCTCTGGGATTTGTGCAGGCATTTAAAGCCAGAACTAAGCAAGCAGGGCAAGGCAGCTCTGTACTCAGGGGAAGGGAAGTTTAAACCCCCCACCCTGGCTCCAGAGCCCAGCAGGGGTTTGCCGGGGTGTGGGGGAGGGACAGAGAGCCAGCCCTCACTGCTTCAGCTGGGGAGCAGAAGGGCAAGGCCAGCCCTGGTTTCTGGAGCAGACAGCACAGCCCAGCCCAGCCCAGGGCTGCAAAATGCTGGGATGCTGGGGGACTATGATTTAACTTGAACCAGGAAGGGGTCTGGAACAGAAGCTTCATAAGCCAGTTTGACTTAAATCAGGTAAGTCTCCACAGAAGGAAAAAAAAAAAGCAGTGAGCCTAATTTTTTTTTGCCTTCCCCCAGAGCCTGCTTGTCTGAGCTGTGCAGGGGCCTGGTGCTTCCATCTGCGGCTGACGTGTCCCCCAGAACTGCATGAGCCAGGTGCTTTTAGGCAGGTGCCACCTGTGGGGGGGTCACTGCTGCCATGGAGGGAAGCACCAACCCCCTCCTCCGCGCAGCTCAGGGACTGCTCTGCCCTGCCACTGGAGAGGCAGGTGAGGATTGGACAAACATGGGTGTACATGATACAGGGGTTTACTTCACCATAAATTGAAGCGGTGTTTTAAAAAAAAACCACCCCTTCAATTTTGGGAGAATTAAGTCTCTGTGTTGTGTACAAATGCCCTTATAATGATTTATGTGTAATTCCTGTCTCTAGCCTCTGACAGCATTGCATGTTGATCTCCCACTAATGCAAGTTGGAATTTAGTGTGAGAAACAGCTTCAGTATGGGGCCTAAATATACTTCAATGTATAGTACAGGGCCTAAGTATACTTTAAGGAAAAATGATCATGTGCCTGTTCCTCTTTACCAGAGATGGTAACAAAAAAACAAACCAAGAAACCCCTCCATTGCGTAATAGTAATGAAGAGTGCATAAGATGGTTCAACACCATTGGTCTGAGTACTGGAGAATGCAAAGCTATTACTTCCTCATAAAACTTCCTATGAGATTATTTCCCCTTTTTGTTAAACCGTATTTCATCGCAATAGGTGCTTGGAAACTGTTTTGGTTTTGTTTTAGCAGTGATCCTCAAGAATATCTTTTGCCTTTCTTGTTCAAAGGGCCTGCATGGAACTGGCCTTTTCTGTCCAATTTGCAGCCCATGGGCTCCCACCCAGCTTCTACTCCCTGCCCTGCATCTTCTGATGCTTCTAGAGTCCCTCCTTTGGCTTTCACTTCCTGCCCCTGCTCCTGGAGTGGAGCAAGCAATGGGGCATGAGGACTCCCCACAGTCCACATGTCAAGGGGGGCTATCTATTCCATGTAGCCTCTGTGACATATGATTTGAACAGCTCTACCCTTTGCTTAAAAATAGCTAGGACATGGCTCTCACCTGTATCCACATCCATTCCTTTATATGGTCAGAGAAGGTGTGTTGGTGTGTTGGAGAATGTAGTTCTTTGGCCAGTTCTTTTTGTTCTTTGTTTATTCAGTGTCATACACAATAAAGTCCACAATACAAATAATAAATAACAATTATATATGGAAGAAATATGAAAATAAAAGGAATCAAAGGTTAAACGAGTGCTGCCAGGAAGCAGTGCCAGAGTTGTTGATAATATATATGGAATTTCTGCACAGAAATGCTAATTCTAATTATTAAAACTAAATTTCTTCATTTCAGCATATGGAATTCAAATATGCACCTAAGAATGGGACCTTCATGAATGATACAAAGAAAACCATTTAAAAGCAATAGGATTTGAAGTCTTCTAGTTCAGTAACAGTGTGGCCGGGCTCGGTTATTCTGAAGCATGTCCTACTCACATGCCACTGCTGCTAACCCAGAAATTTACTGTTAGGGCCACTCTACAGCATACTCTGCTTCAGCAGCTTGTAAGGCTTTGGTTTCCAATATTCTTGAGAGTGGCCAATGAGGGTGATGCTGGAGAAGCCCCAATGATGTATTTCCAGGTTTGAAGCACACTATCAACAGTAGATTGGCAACATGTTTTGAGTACATCTATGCCAGAATACACTGCTCCCAGAGTGTAGCCATATCCTTCAAATCTAAGGACTTTATTTTACTCTTTAAAAGATTTTTTTATGTTGATGCTGCAGTACATGTTCATAATTCCTGCTATGCCAGAAAAAAATGATCAGAGCCATTGAAGCCTCATTATTCAGCAATACTGGTTATTCTGGGAAGCTTCTAGTTATAATTGCAAGCTGCCCTCCATTTAGTAAAAGAGCAGGTACAAATATAGCCTATTGTCCTTGTGGGTGGATCTCCTCTGCAGTTAAACTACTCCTGCTGGCACAAAGAGATGAGTTAAAACTTGTGACTTAGAGAGAAGAGTGGAAAAAGCAGACTTCTGGGTCACTGAGTCCAGTCCCTTGCTGTCACATGTGATATGGTCCCTTTTATGAGTTGACCAGTCTTCAGCCTCAAGTTAGCTTTTTACCTCAGTAACTTCTATTGGAAAGTTGTTCCACAACCTCACTGTTCTGATAGAAACTTTCCTTTAATTTGCTTCCGAAACTTATTTATGACCAGTTCATATCCACTTGTTCTTGTTACAACATTGCCCTTTAGCTTAAATAGCTCATCTCCCTCCACGATATATATTTACAGTCAGACTCCAGTCAGCCTTCATTTTGCTAGACAATAGGGCTCTGCGAAATTTCACCGGCTGTTTAATTTTGACACTGTTTTGACTTGTTTCGAGCTCAAAACTGAAATTGAAATGAAACAGAGGGTTTCAAAACAGCTTCGAAATGAGATGAGGCCAGTCGAAACTTTTTGAAAGTTTTGAAACGTTTTGAGTTTTGAAACAGCACCCAGGTGGTGGGAGGCAGGGGAGAGCCAGGGCTGTGCTCTGAGTGGCTCTGCACAGCCCCATGTGGGTGAGCCCAGTGGGAAGTGCAGCCCTGGCGCTCCCTGCCTCCTCGGGGCTGGCAGAGCTGATCAGAGCACGGCAACAGCTCTGCCCACCTCCCAACGCTGGGCCGTGCTCCACTTGGCTCCACAAACTCCATGGAGCTCAGCCCAGTGGTGGAAGGCAGACAGAGCCAGGGCTGCGCTCCGTCTCCTGCCAGCAGGCTGAGTTCCATGGGGCTGCGAGCAGCTGGGCACTGAGCCCCGTGGAGGGAGGCAGAGTGCAGCCACAGGGCTTTACCCCTCTTCTCTCCACTGGGCTGCAAGCCTCTGGGAATGCAGCCTGGTGGAGGCAAGTGGAGTCAGGGGCTGCACCCTGCCTGCCTCCACTGGGCTGCAAGCCACTGGGTTCCCCTACCTGGTGCAGGTGGGCAGAGCGCAGCAACCCACCCACCTCTACCAGGCTGCAAGCTGCTGGTTCCCCTGCGCAGTGGAGGCAGGCAGGGGAACCTAGTGGCTTGGAGCCCGGTGGAGGCGGCAGGGCACAGGCTGCACTCTGCCCGCCTCCACCAGGCTAGGAACCCAGCGGCTTGCTTTCATCAGGCTGCGCTCCACCTCCCTCCACTGGCTCAGCTCCCAGGACCAGTCCCAAGCCTCAGCAGCAGCCTCCTCCCCACACCTCCGGGAGGGCTGTGGGGTCTTCTGGACTCCTCTCTAGGGTGTAGGCCCGGATATGCCTGTGATCAGGGAAGGCTGCTCCTCCTCCAGTTTTGTGCTTCCTATAATAGCCTGGGCGAAACATCAAAACAACGAAACAAAACAGAACAGTGCTTTCAAAATGAAACTAAACTCGAAACAAAACACTGTTCTGTCAAAACTTTGAAACAGAAGTTAAAGTGAAACGGTACTGTTTCGCACAACACCCTACTAGACAACCTATTTTTGTTTCTTTTTGCATGACAGGTTTAATTCCTCTGATCATCCTAACACCCTTTTCCTCCACCTGTTTTAACATGAGTTCATCAGAAGAAGGTATTCCAGAAGAAGTTTTACCAGTGCTTTATACAATGGCATTAGTACATCCCCATCTTTATTGGAAAAACTTTGTTTGAAACATCCTTGGATTGTATTTACTTTTCTCACATCTACATCACATTTGGAGCTTATGCTCATCATACGATGAACTAGTACAATGGAAGGCCTTATGCTCCTCGGTCATTTCCAGTTGGTGAGCTCCCAGCTTATAGCAGAAAATCCTGTTATCAGTCTGTAAGTGCATGGCCATGCATTTTCTGCTATTAAACTTCAGCCTGTTTATATTACTGTAGACCTAAAAATCAGCCAATTCATCTTAATATATCCAACCTCGCCTGTATTGATAATGCCTACTAGCCTTGTGTTAGCATATTTCATCAGTACATTCTAACTTTTGCATCAAGACTTTAATAAAACAATAAAAATGTAGACAAGACTTACACTAAAACTGTCCCTTGAGGAACTCCTCTAGGCTCATAGGCTAGGGACAGACATTACACATAAGTCGGTTTAAGTGATCAGAAACTGGTTTGAGCTTGTAACAGAACAGACATTCAGTGAACATAAACCAGTTTGAAAATGGCTGAAACTGGTTTGAGATAAACCTGGTTGAATGTAGTATCAGACTTAGCTGATTTGGGTGATTCCAGTTTATGCAATATCTGTCCCAGACCCCTTCCTGGTTTAACTTAAACCAGAGTCCCCCAGCATCCCAGAATCTTTGCAGCCCTGGGCGGGGCTCTTTGCTCCAGAATGCTGAGCTGACCCTTCCCCTCTGCTCCCTGGCTAGAGCTCTGGCAGAGACTGCAGGTACAGTAATATCTGCCCGGCTTCCCCCTGCCCCCCCCACTCTGGTCAAGCCAGGATTTCCACCCCCTCCCCTGGACCATAGCCAACATGTGGTATGCTAGCATGTGGTGTGGTGAGCAGTGTCTGAGTAAGACAGACAGGACAGTCTCTTATGGCTTTTTGGAGCTAAAAGAAGAGCTTGAACTAATGAGAGAGGCCATTGTTTTCTTGATCAGCTGATAAACAGTATGTAACTCCTTGCTGTGTACGTAAACGCTGTTGAACTCCCTGCTGGCTCCATCACTGGTTGGGGGGGAACCCCTCCCTAATCAGAGCATCCCGCTTGGGCCTGGCCATGCCCCCCTCAGCTCAGTACTGTAGAAGGGAAGGGAGGGCTGCTCTAGTTCCCCCCTGGCTTCTAGCCAGAGCCACTGCAGGCATGTGCCTGCATTTTTTGAGTCCAGAGGGGATGTCTGGACGGTTACAAACTGGTTCAGCCTAGCCAGGTTAGACTAACCTGCAAAGAGTGAATGAATTCAGGCTCAGGATTTCTGAATGTCTGTCCCTTGCCATACAGATGCCTTCATCAGAACCTGCCTACCTTATAGTTTTTCTGCCAGCTCTCATCTTTTCTACCTAATGATCAGATTCCTATGTGACATTGTATTAATTGTATCTTTACACATGCTCCAGGGCTTGGGGGCAGGGGAGCTTTCTTTAATTAAAGTAGCTCCAAGTGCCTCTCTAATTAAAATACTCAGAGCATCTCATGTATTCAACGTTCCACACTTCAAAATGGCACCGGGGGTGCTTTAACTAAAGCTCATCAAATGAGCTTTAGTTAAAGCGCCCTCACCACCGTTCTGATGCGTGGTGATGCTGAATACACAAGATGTGGAGGCTGCTTGAGCTGCTAATTAACATGCTCCAGCAGACTTTATTTAATGAGTGTGCTCGGCCGTGCTGTAATTACAACTTGGAACAGCGTCTCTGCATGTGTACAGGCAAAATGCTTTACTGATATCCAAATATACAGCATCTAACACATTTGGTTTGTCTAGTAGTAGTAAATTATTTTATCAAGTTAGTCTGGCATAATCTAACTTTGGTAAAACCATATTGAATTTTATCTCATGTTTATTTTACCTCCATTAATTATTCTTTCCTTTGAATTTCTGGTGCCTGGAAGGCCTAACAGGTCTATTGTTTCCTTGATTATTTGCTTCCGTTTCTTAAATATGGATCCAACATGCTTTGTTCTCCAGTTTTCTGGCACCACACTTGACTTGATGAATCTGTTAAAAATAATTGCTACTAGGCCAGTGATTTAGGCCAGTGACCTTTCTTTCAGAATTCTGAGGTGGGGTTTTCTGATTTGAGTGCATTAAACTCCATGAGCTGTGTTCACACATTGAGTGTGTGTAATTTCCATTTCCATGATCTCATTCCCATCTGCTATTCTACCTTTGCCCCCAGTGGCCAACATCATTATCCTGACTGAAAACTAAGGCAGAGCATTAATTTAGTTTTTTAACCATATTTGAATATTTTTAATTTCAAACCCAGTCTCACTGCACAAAGATTCCATTTTCCTGGTACATTTTTATTAATATGACTAAAGAACCTTTTACCAATTGTTTTAATTTCCTGTAGTAGGTCTAATTCATCATGACTTTTGACAATTCTCACTTTAGCCTTACGCTTCCTGACCCTGAAGACATAGCTTTCTTTGTAGAATAGTCATTTACTCCTTTCCTTGAAGACATGCTACATATTTCTGATATTGGTTTTTAGGTGGTTGTTCATCCAGTTTGATCTGGAGTCCTCTCCTACAGGATTTTCTCTCATTTGGGATACAGAATCCAGATTGTTTTAGCACTTTTGACTTAAAAAATTCCATGTCTCCTCCACATTCCACTCTCTGAGCCTCTCAATCCAGTTGCATTAACCTACTTCCTGAAATCCTCAAAGTTTCTCAAAGTTTGCCCTTTTGAAATTGAGAACCATAGTTACATACCTACACTTTTATCCTTCCATTGAAACCAGATCTGCTCCTGATCCCTGTATTTTCTATGACCAGCTCCTCTATGATGTCCAAAACCAACTTTAAAATAGCATTGTGTCTTGGCAGTTCCATGGCTACTTACTAAATAAATTTGTCAGCTGTCACATCAAGCTTCTATCATTATTGATAGCATTGCTCCCCAAACTATATTTGAAAAATTATTTCAAATTAAAGTCTTCCCTAATGACACAATTCTTGACAGTGTTTCTTTCTTTAATAACATCAAGAAATCTTTTTTTTATAGGCCCCTGGCACACATTATACTTAAGACATGATTAATCAGTTAATTACATTTTAAGTAGTTACCCACCCACATGTTAATGTAATTAATGATGTGGTAAATCAAGGAATAAGCTACAAAGTTATTACACAAACTGTATTGTCCCAGGGGGACATGAACAGAATCCCCAGGGACCCCTCTCAGGGTGAGAGCCAAATCTGAGGTAAGCCCCCAGAAAAAGAAAACTAAAAGCCCTGAGGAAGGGGCTTGCTTATCTTCAACAGGGAAAGATGTGCCACACTGAGAAGAACCACTGGCGCGGTTCATCAGCTGCTTTATTTGGGTTGGGAGCAATGCTGGCAGATGACATCACCGAAAACCGCCGCCTGGTGGATTTAAAAGCCGGCGGCAGGGAAGCAAGAGGGGAGGCAGCAAAACCTGGAAGAGAGGGTGACACTGCCCCCCAGGCTCTAGGATCGTCGGTGAGACAGATCAGCGGGAGTCCAGATGGAGGCCCACTAGAAGGGTCCCAACCCTCTTAAAAGGGTAAATGCCTGCCTCGACAGAGAAGCCGGGACAAGGAGGACGGCGTTGAGGGATCCAGATGACCACAGACACTGGACCCCTGTGAGTGGTGTTGGCTGTGGCCCTGCTGTTTCTTTCTTTTCTCCTTTTTTATTCTTTGGTTTCTTGGTCAATATTGGGGCCTCACAGGGCACCCAGAGCCTGAACCAGGGAGCCATCCACAATTGACCTGGAGGGTCAAGAAGAGTAGAGGCTGCCTCAGTGAACCCAATGGCTCAGGGATAGGGCCTAGGCAGAAGCAGAGACAGGGCCGGTCCCATACCCTGTGGATATCTGGGGCGAAGAAAGACATGGAGGGATGGACAAGAGGGAACAAGAGCAGGAGTGAACATCAAAGAAACAAGCTGATGACCCATCACCTGGTTGTCCTGAAGGCTGGCATATGGCTGGGGTGTAGAGAAGGCGGAGCCCCAAGAATTCCCACAAGGGGCAGTGCCCGGTCCGCGAGTTTCCACGAGGGAGAGTCCCACTACTGAACAGGAGATCAAGTCATGGCAGGCAAGTGTTGGGGCCTCCCTCAGGTTTGAATGCAGCCCATCACCTAAGTCTTGGGGACAGTCCCTGAGGCTTAGACTGGACATGTGCTCCAAGGTTGCTAGAGAGCGCCTACATCAAACTAGATGGGTGCATATGTGTAATAACTGGCTGGTTCCTGTCATGCCATGAATTGAACATGTGGCCAGGCTGATTAGGCTTCCCAGCCTCCAGAGTGCATGGAACCTCTTTATTCCTGTATGCTCCCAGGGCTGAGAGTGCCAATCAGATGATAACCACTCCCAGCCTTGGGGGCCCATCAGAGTCAAAGGCTGTGGTAGGTCCCTAAGGCTGGGAACCATGATTAACTTGCACTTCCAGCTTCAGGGGCACATTAGAGCCCTTGACTTCTCAGCTAGGAGTAGTGGCAAATCAGGGCTGCCAGCCTTTGGGGCACAGCTGGAGTCAAGAGCTCCACTTGAGCTGGGAACTGGGAACACATTCCCTGTGGCTGGGAACTCCCATCAGCTGATCCGAGCTCCCAGCTGCAGGAGCACACAATGCTCTCCTGTGACTGGAAGCCCTGTCAGCTGATGTTGGCTCCCAGCTGTGAGGGTGCACCATGCACTTCTGTGGCTGGGAGCCTAGATGAGCCACAGGGGTGCATGGTGTTCCCCAGCAGCTGGGAGCTTGGATCATCTGATAGAGTTCCTAGCCACAGGACGCTGCTACTTGCCAGTACAGGGGGAGCCCAGGATCCTGATCCTGGCAATATGGTTTGATGGGATCTGCACGCACACGTGCATGTCAGAAGGTGCGATTGTGGGATTGAGCCATCAGGTTCCATTGTACCTTAAGTTCCATGTGTGCGAGGGGCCTTATATACCCAACTATGACCTTAGGGCTTTATAGATACTTCCAGCATCATTCCAACAGAACCTCTTTAACTATTGTCTCAAAGGGCCTTTTTATACATTACACTGTGAGTCATACAAATGTTGATTGGCGTCATGTTAGCTTGAAGTTACACCTTCAACTTGAGCAGTACATCTGTGGGAAGTGCCCACACCTTGATGGAACAGGAGCTGGGTTATGCTCCTGCATTATCAAGAGATAATCCTGCCCTGGAGTGGAGTAACTTTCAGGTGTATAATGAGTGCTTTAAGGCACTTCAAGTTGTTATCGTGCAGAAAATCCAGGGTTTAAGAGCTCCAAAAACCCTCCAAAATTGACATGTAACAAGGTCCAAAGTGACTTTGACCCAAACAGATTCTGTTTTATCTGTGCTGTTCTTTCTTTCTTCTTTATGGTCACATCATTAACATAGCATAACATACAGTGCATCATCATTATTTCTCTCTTTCCTGAACGTCCTACGTCTTTCAGTGCTTGTGGAATACAGTACTTGTATAAAAGTTGCAGGATTGGGCCCATTGGTGATGCTGCAGTGCGCTTTCCTGATTGTTGTCCTGGTTCCTGGTTGCTTCTATTTGTATACAGGTCACATTGGTGACTCTAATTTTGGCATACTGTTTTTATGGAACATACTAGAGAGGTCTGGTATCTTAGTATCTGCAGATGCTAAGAATTTGCACAGAGAAGAAAAGCCAGTGCAATTTGTACAGTGTGTGCTAATAGGGTATCCCTAAACAGAGAAATACTTATTTTTGTATGTTATGCAGACAACCACCATTTTACTTTTGAGGGAATACTTAATCTAAATGTTCATCCAAGTGTAGCAAAGGGACTTCAGTAAATTCCAGAAGTCTTTTACTTTAACTTGAAACATGTTTTCTCTTTTCTCTCCCCATTTGGTTTATAGTCTCTTGCTTTCTCCTTTTTTATACTATTGCAGCAAGCTCAGAGTACCAGTCAAGCTCAGAGTCCCTTTGTGTTGGGCATTGTGCAGGCAACAGCAAAGAAGCTAATGAGTGCCTCAGAGAGCTCACAATATACCTGTCACGAGAAGCAATAGGTGAAAAAGAGAGACAGTCAAGATAGGGGCAGAAACAGAGCTGAGGAGGAAACAACACCACACATTGTATTTTCCTCTTGGCAACAAGTAATCTATCGTATCTGTGCAGATCACACTGCAGGAGAGATTATAGGTATGCCTCTGCAATTCTTGTAGAGATAAAATTGAAGCCTGCACAGTTTTGTCTTGTGAGAGAAATAGCAGGTTTTCCCTTTCTGTGGAAAATATACATGGATTCACTGTGGCCACTCTATATGATATTTCCACATAAAAGTCTTAGAAAATGTAATGCTTTACTTGTGTAGATCCAGGGTCTGATACTGCAATGGGACACCAGCAATGTGCAGAGCACTTTCACATAAACTTTATTGAAAAGCGAGCTCAGGATTTTTCAAATCTTCAGCTTAGCAGAATACGCATATTAATGTGAATGAGAATTATTTTGGCTATTCAAGTATAAATGTTGCTAAAATCTTGTATGCAGATAGAACACAAATGTCATTAGTGGTCCATACTTCCTCTTTGAGTTCAGCTTTAGGCTTCAACAATACACTATCACTAGGTTTTGCTGCTGCAACTACCTTTTGTGCTCTAATATTAATGCTATTTAGTTTTCCCTGACATTTCTTCTATCTCCCTATCTACTTCCTTGATGGATTGAAAGACATATTTTACTTGCTCCTGAGAGAGATCTGATATGATGTGTAAAATGTCAAGACATATTAAGCTACTTGGTTCTCTCTGTCAGAAGACAAGCTTCAGAAAGTTAAAATTTCTGCTTAGCTACAAAAAGCATAGCTGTTTTCATTTTTTTCAGTTCTTTTCTCCTTCCCCTGCTTTTCCCTTCAGTCTATAGGAATATCCTTGTTTGGGGAGAGGCATACTGAGACTTCTGTTAGTCTTCCAGGTGCCCGCCCCCGCATCCCATTACAGTTGTGCTGCTGGGGAGTTGTATGGCTTCTGGGACCTATAATAGGGCATAGAGCCTCTCAGTAGCAGAGTGCAAATTTAAATTCAGGTCAGAAATGATCAAGAGTAGTTTCCATCTGATGGGTGCTTGGCTTTCATGAAAAGAGTTTGGTGGTCTCAGTCAAGTTCCCCAGTCAGCATGTGGCACATTTCAAATTTCAATTACCACAGGTAACATTGAAGTCCTGGTCATACAAACATATAGCCACATCGTTAATTTAAAGCAGATGAGTAATACCACTGATTTTATTAGCTCTAACCATGTGCTTACATTTAAGTACTTGCATGAATGTTGGCAGGAGCACAGCCTAAGAAACTTTGAAGGGGAGAGGGAGGAAGCCTGAACTGCTGCTTTCTCTGTGAGGAAGCAGCAGTCCAGCAGCTTTTCGTAAGTCCTAAATCCCACTTCTTGGCCACATAAATTAATGTTTTCAAGTATTTTGAGATCTCATGTGGAAAAGCTTTATTATGTATTTTCTGGTACATTAGTTCCAAGTTGCAACTCTACTCTGTGCCATACTACCTCATACATATTTTTCTTATCTTGCTGTCTGATCCTTAATGCATCACATGTGTTTCAGTTCCTCTGTGACCATTATAAGGTGCAGCACTATATATTATAGGTGTACTTCTTGTAGCCACTGATAGAGCCCTTCATCATCAACTAAAGTACAAATCTGTAGTCTGTGACAAGGACTAGTGTAAAATAGAAGGCAACATTTAGCATAAATAAACATCTAATTAAGGCTCAGAGGTAGATGTCATCAACTTTCTGCTTAAGTGGAAGTTTGCAGGAGGGTTCTTCAGTGGAAATTTATCTGGTTTAAGGCACAACCTATTACTAAATTTGGGACTTAAAAGATTTGTGCTGCAGTATGACTCAGCCAGATTTCTTCTCTAGGCTCCTGGGAAGTGCACAGTTTGGAGGTAGCTCTGCTAGATTAAATTGGGTTCAGACAGCTCTCTCATGGACCCTACTAATCCTGCCCTCACTTTGCAATAACACACCATCAGCCTGTCCCATGTTGCGAAGCTAGTACTAATGTCAGCTTTCTAAGTTGACCCTTTTCTTATGTGGTTAAGGTCAGGGGAACGTTGTACACATGCCCTATAAAAAAGTGGTTATAGAAGGAGTAGGGAGACACAGTAAACCCTAGTATGGAAAGCCCTATTATAATTCATTTCTTGCAATTCAGTGGGGCAGATTTTGTGTTTTTGTTTTGAGAAATCAGGATGTGGAAAAGGAGGAGAATGGACATAAGCATTCTGATGTAGTTTGGTGACTCCAAGAAACTGCAGAGATTTTCTGGTACCAGACTAACAGGATGGAAATTCTTGTCGTTGTTCAAGCTGAGTAAAATCAGAGAATCCAGGAATGTACTCTGAACAGTAAAGCATAGATTCAATTTATTCATGATTGCAGTATTCATCATTTTGGATGGTGCTTCTAACAAAGGTAAAGTTATTTTTAAGACAGGATGAACTAAACTCAGCTATGCACCTTTATTAAAGCATTTTATTACATGTTTAAAAACTGGTGGAACTGCTGTAAAGCTGCAAGGGGTAGGAAAACTTTTACAGGTTCTTCACTGCATCTTAATAAGATTTACATGCTTTGTTCACCAGAAGAATTTCACTTTTATTATGGACATAGATAAATGTGAAGGCCATCATTTCACTTGGAGACTACCAGAGTTGTTCGTTTAAAACAAAAGACCCAAGCCTTGGATAGGGCAAAAAATGCACAGACCACAAGCCAAAGCCAAGTCAGTAAGTGCTGTTTAAAGTTTCTTGCTTTCTGGTGCTGTTCTTTACAAGCTATGTTCATCAGCTGTAAATTAGAATAGCTCCAATGATGCTGGATTGAAATAAGGTCACAGGAATGTATAGCTGGAAGAGCCTTCATGAAATCATCTAGTCCAG
Organism: Gavialis gangeticus; assembly: GCF_001723915.1. Classification (NCBI taxonomy): domain Eukaryota; kingdom Metazoa; phylum Chordata; order Crocodylia; family Gavialidae; genus Gavialis; species Gavialis gangeticus. The sequence goes on along the minus strand of NW_017729024.1, from coordinate 142,405,230 downwards.
GTCCTGCTCAAGGGAGCATCAGCCCTAACCAAGCCAAGTGTCTGTGTAACTTGCTCTTGAAAATTTCCAGTGATGGAGAGTCCTTGGCCTCTCTAGATAGCCTGTTCTAATACCTGACCACCCATATCATTAGGAAGTTCTTCCTAATCTCCCAACTAAATTTCCTTTGTTACAGTTTCAGCTCATTGCTCCGAGTCATATCATATACAGCCACAGAAATTGCCATCCCAGTCCTCTTTATAATTGCCTTTCTGGTATTTGAAGACTGTTATAAAATGCCTCCTCAGCCATCTCTTCTCCAAATTAAGTAACCCTAGTTCTTTCAGGCTTCCTCATAAATCACACTTCCTAGACTTTTCTAATAATTTTTGTCACTGCTGGACTCTTTCCAATCTTTTTAAAGTATGGGGCCCAAAACTGGACATAGTACTTCAGGGGAAGCCTCACCAGTACCAAATAAAGCAAAAGAATCACTCTGTTTGATTTACAAGAGACTCTCCTGTTAATATAACCCAGTATGGCTGTTAGCTTTTTTTGAAACAACAGCACACTCTTGGTTCATATTCAGCTTTTGGTCCACTGTAACCCTAAGCTCCTTCTCTGCCATACTGCAGCCTAACCAATAGGTCCCTTGCATCCTATCTGAAACTCAGGAGTTTGCACTTGTCTTGTTGAATTTCATCTGGTTGATTCTTGACCATTTCTCTAGTTTTTTCCCAGATCTTTCTGAATCCTATCCCTACCCTACAGAGTATCTGCAACAAATTTGCTAAGCATGCACTTGATCCCATCACCCAAATCACTGATGAAGTTATTAAACAATACTGGACCCACAATAGACCCCTGGGGAATCCCATTTGATACCTGCTCCCAGCTAGACATTGACCCATTAGGCTGCATCCCCATGAGTGGGAGCATGTGCTTTGAGGCATCTCAGAGGCTTACCAGGACCTGACGTAAGGCTGCTGATGCCAACCCGGGTGCTGGCCCTAGCCTCCTCTACCCCAGCCAGGGCAATATGCCACACGTCAGAGCACATGTGCAGGGACATTCTCTGAGGACAAATAGCAGTGGCACAGCTATGTGCTGCTGCTGTTTCTCTCTGGGGGAATGCACGTGCCATGTGGAAATTTCTGTCGGTTGTTTAAAGAAGGCCTTGTCCACCTTCTCTTTTTGGTATGATGGCCTATATCTGACTTGATTAATGTTGATTTAAGAAAAATGAATAAATATTTTGGGTTATTTATCACAGCATTCATTTATAATAAGGAAGTTGCATTTCCTGTATAGTTTTTCTGCAGGTTAAGGATAATCTACAGCAGCTTGATTGCTCTGAATAATTATATTGTGCCATTTTAGCAGTTCAGGAACAGAGGCCTGTTAATAGAAACATAACCATGACTTGCTTTTTATTTTACCTCAATAAGATTTATGTAATTTATTTCTTAATTTATAATCTTCTATACCAACATCTGAGATAGGCATGGATGAAAGTATGCGTAGCAGTCTTGTTAAATAATAATATTATATAATATAAAATACAAAATATTGTATAACAGGGGTCAGCAACATTTGGCCTGTGGCCTGGATATGGCCTACAAAGACATCTGATCTGTCCTGTGGCAGCGTACAGTGGTGGGGGCACCTTTTCTGCTCTGCTTCATGCATTTCTCTACCACGTGCCACCAATCCCCTCCACAACACCAACTCCCCCTGCTTTGTTCCTCACACCACCTAGTTCAGTCTCAGCTTACCTTTGCTGCCAAGTTTGCTGCTTCCCATTGCCATTTGCAACAAGAACTGGCAGCACTTGGTGGCACAGAGCTGGGAATGCTGAGGTGCTACGAAGGACCTCCATGGCCAGCAGCAGCACTTGGGTCACAAGTGGCAGCCCACCATTCATAAAAGGTTGCTGACGCTTGCTCTATAGAGGACTGTAGCGAGGTGTAAATAGGTTCAGGCACATAAAGGGTTATAGGTCTCTTATATCATGTGGTTTATCTACATAGGGTAATGAAAGAGGAAGCCAGTATGTCATAGAGGAAGAGCCCTGAAAAAGGTGGGTAAAGTAACATCTAGTTGTGAATTTATTTTTCCTTTCCAATCTCACAGGTCTGTAACACTGGACTATCCCTGCTCAGCTCAGTGAGCCATTCAGGAGGGTGCTGAGTTATCATACCCAAGAAGTGTCAAGTTTTATCAGTCTAAATTTACCTATAATTAAGACACACATTTTCTCTGCAGTTCTAGAGGTCTTTTAAGACTGCAGCCCAGATCCTTTTTCATTTCTAAGGTAATTAGACTTAGCTCCTGCTCACCTCAAGCCCAGAAGAACCATGGTGGGTCCCTCCCTTCCTCTCAGTGGATAGCCTAGTGCACCCCAAGAGGCTGATCCATTTTGCCTTCCAAGGAGATGCGTCCACACTGATACCATTTTCTCAGTGGAGAGAATTCTTCGCTTCCTGCTTCAGGATCCAGCTCAGTCATGCCGGCTTTCTAAGGGGGGAGGTGCCTTACTGGGATCCAGCTCCCTCAGGTGAGATATTTAGTAGTGTATCTGACAAACAGAATCAATGACTTCAGTGTAAAGTAAATGGAGGACTGCTGGTGGTGCCTCTGTTTTTTGTAATATCTAAGACACTGTCCTAGATATGGGATATGTCTCCTCAGCTTCATGGGTTTTGAAGCCAATGTTATATGCAGCACTTCTGCTAAATCCAGTCTAAGGACTTGGAAAGGAAAGCAAGACTGAGAGGAAGTGAGAGGCATGTATAACTAGCCAAGCGAGGAAGAGACTGTGCTGGAAGGGGTCATATTGCTAGGGTAGCACAGTTTTCTCTCACAAAGTAAGAGATGTGAGTTCAAATCTCTGAGGCTGAGGTGAGTACCTAGAAGCTAGGCCTCCCATATCCTGGGCAAATGGCTGCTTGTTGGGCATGAGGCTGGAACAAGCACATTGTGCTAGATCTTGGAATCAAGCAACTGCTGTTTGTGGTTTCCTCTGACTACAGGTTTGTGGACTCTGTTGAATTTATGCTTATTCCCTTATGGGATAAGGTCACAACAGAGTGCATATAGAGCTAGATGCCTTTGTGGCTGTAATGGATCGCTACTGAAAATGCATATGTTTCTGAGGTTGCCCTGGGATCTTTCCAGGCTGGGACAGAGGCATACAAGGAATCTAGGTACTTTAGCAGCATTATGGTTGTTTCACAGCATGAAACAGAGTCATGTTCAGTGGCTTAGGTGCTTTAAAGGTCAAATAGAATTTGGGCCTGCTTATTTTTAGCCTTCCCTTTAGAGGACAGAAACTTCTTGTTATAGTCACTTAAATGCAATAGGGATAAATGGCAATTACTTAGACTCTAACTTCTTTAGGGCAGCTATCAACTCCTTGTTACTAATCTGTAGCATGTAGCACAGGGGTGGGCATAATATACCCTTCAGGCCAGATCTGGCCCAGGCACTGCTTGCCCATGGTGTGTCCTGCCACCCCCTGAACATACAGCGGAACTGGGGTGGCTTTGCAGCTGGACGGCCTTTATAGGCAGCCCAGGCAGCAGCATGTCCTGGCTGCCGCTGCCCCTGCCACTGCCCCCAGCCCTGCAGTACTGGTAGGGACCCGTGTGCACAGCCCCACCCTGGCCCGCCCCGCGCCTGCTCCAGACTTGCCAGTGCTGAGCAGTGGCAGCTAACAGGCACTGTTCCTCGGTACAGGGGAAAAGCAGCCCCTCCCCCTTGTCACTGCTGGGCCCTTGCTGCTGCATCCACCCAGAGCCCAGAGGCAGTCCAGGGGTGGCAGGATATGCCACAGGAAGGCACTGCAGAGCAGGGGCAGGGTGGCCTGGGGTTGGGGCTGTGTGTGTGGATTCTAGATGATCTGCTTCTGTCAGGGTGAGTCTGAAGTGGGCATGGGGTGGGGCTGGGGCTGCATGCTGTTGGCAGTGTTGGGGAGGTGCCACAGGACATGCAGGCTTGGACTGTTGCAGGGCAGGGTCAGGTGCTGACTGCCTTGGGGAAACGCATGGGGGGGCTCCTATGCACACACCACCACACCCACAACTCCCTCCACCTGCAAACCCCAAAACAACACCCTCCCCCACACACAATCACACCCCAAAAACACTGCACCCACCCACACCTGCCACAAACCCCACACCTTTCCCCACATACACACCTGCGCACTTCTGAGGGTAGCTCTGCTCACTGCCACGCAAACCCCAAACACACCCTGCAACCACCCTCCCCCTTCACACACCCCAAAGTCCCCCACAAACCCCATACCTACCCACACACACACCCAGAACCCCCCCGACACCCACCCACATCCATACATACCCCCCTAACCTACCCCACATACACATCAACATCTTTATCAGTGACTTGGAGGTGGGTGTGGAAAGCACACTGTCCAAATTCACTGATGACACACAGATGTGGGGAGAAGTGGGCACACTGGAGGGGAGGGACAGAATCCAACTAGATCTAGACAGGTTACAGAGGTGGGAAGATGAGAATAGAATGGAATTCAACGCAGACAAGTGCAAGGTGCAGCATCTAGGGAGAAGGAACCTGCAACATACCTATAGGCTGGGGAACACCCTTCTCAACAACACAGTGGCTGAGAGGGATCTTGGAGTCATTCTTGACTCCAGGATGGACATGAGCCACAATGTGAGGAAGCGGTCAGTAAGGCTTAACTGCACCTTGTCGTGCATCTACAGATGCATCACAAGCAGGTCCAGGGAGGTGATCCTTCCCCTCTGTGGCACTAGTCAGGTTGCAGTTGGAGTACTGCATCCAGTTCTGGGCACCGCACTTCAAGAGGGATGTGGCTAACCTTGAGAGGGTCCAGAGGAGGGCTACTTGCATGGTGAAGAGGCATCAGGCCAGGCCCTATGGAGATAGATTAAAGGGCCTGAATCTATTCAGTGTCCACAAGAGAAGACTGGGAGGGGATCTGGTGGCCATCTATAAATTCACCAAGGGGGACCAGTGGAAAATAGGTGAGACTGTTCCCCTGGGCACCACCTGGGATAATAAGGAATAATGGCCACAAATTGATTGAGAGTAGGTTCAGGCTTGATATCAGGAGACATTTCTTTACTGTTAGGCCTGCCAGGCTCTGGAATGGGCTCCGAAGGGATGTGGTACTCTCCCCTACCTTGTAGGTCTTCAAGAGGAGGTTGGATAGATATCTGGCTGGAGGATTATGATCCCAGCACTCATTCCTGCCCAGGGAAGGGGGTTGGACTTGATGATCTGTTCAGGTCCATTCTGACCCTAGAAACTATGAAACTATGAAACATCCACAAACGTACCCGATACCCCCCTGCCCATACCCCCTGAAATATACACAAGTAAGACTTCATTGTGAGCTATTAAGCAATCACCTCTATATACATGAGGTAAACACACACAAATCAGGATTAAAATATATTTTTTTAAATAAAATTAAAATATGTTATTGTGGATGTTTGATTTTTAGTGTATAATTTGGTTCTTTTTCTGGTTCCAAGATTTCATAGGCATTAGACCTGGAAGGGACCTTGCAAGATCATCAGGTCTAGCCCCCTGCCAAAGGGCAGTCAGTCAGCAGGGGTCAAATGATCCCAGCAAGATAGGCATCCAGGTGTTTCTTACAGGAATCCAGAGCAGGTGCCTGCACCACTTCTGGGGGGAGTCTATACCAGGCCCTGGGGACTCAGACAGTAGAGAAAGTTTTCCTTATGTCCAGCCTAAAACAGTCTTCCAAGAGTTTGTTAATGTTAGACCTAGTCTTCCCATGAGGTGCCCTGGTTAACAGACATTCTCCCAGATCCTGGTGAGCACCCAGATATACTTATAGGCTGCCACCAAGTCACCCCTGAGCCTAGGTTTTTCCAGGCTGAAGAATCCTATATCTCTCAGCCTCTCCTCATAAGGCCTGCTCTCTTGTCCTCTAGTCATTCATGTGGCTCTCCTCTGGACTCTCTCAAGATAGCAAACTCCCTTCCCAAAATAAGTACTTCCAGGGGCAAGGCAAGGGACTTCCAGTGGCAAAGGTCAAGAGCTAGGGGGCAGGAATTCCAGTCCCGTGATGGCAGCCAGGGGTCGGGGCACCTGTGAAGGGGTGGGGCTACCCTTCCAGCCCTCGACAGCTCACCAAAACTCGTTAAGCAGCCCTTCAGCCAAAATAATTGCCTGCCCCGGTCTAGCACAATGGACCCCCAATTCCTTATTCAGAATCTTTGCTTCTGCCACTCTGTCTACTACTAAAAGCAGAGCTAATACAGATCACAGCATAGTCAAGTTGTTTGACTCCTCTCATGTTAAAGGGTCAATGAAGTGTTAATGTGTGAATACCAGTATTTTGTTCAGATTGTTGTTGAGGATGAAAAATTAATGAAAAACCTCTTTGAAAATACAGGAAATTTGTTATAAAAGAAGTTAGAGTGACTGAATACAGAACCCTTCAGCCCAGGAGTCTAAAAATGATCTCAAATAACAAATACCAATAAGAAATATAAATAAGAAATATTTATTATTCCTCTCTGTCAGCTGTAGCAACAATAACACAATGGACTTTTTACTGTAGTGAAGAGAAAAGTAGAGTTTTATGGTACAGACAGAGTAACTCTGTGCTCCAAAGAGCTTAATTCACTTTCTAGACATGGGAGGTGGTATTTTCAGGGGCTCTCATTGTTGGCCTGTCTTGTTAGTTCCAATAGAATAAATGGGCCCTGGGAGTCAGAAGTGTTAATATGACCCTGTTGCTGTACAGCACTAAATAGTCAAGAATGGATCTTGAGTAGAGACCTTGGCCAGATTACTCCCATGGCAACAGCCACCATCACCACTTCTATTATAGG
>NW_017729024.1:142379746-142393379 GCF_001723915.1 Gavialis gangeticus | reverse complement strand
AAACCCCAAAATCTGTGTTTTTCCACAATTAAAATGAACCGCTGCTATATCTGTGTGTGTGTGTGTGTGTGTGTGTGTGTAATAGATACAACTAAATAAAAAAATAGTTAAAACAGTTGAAATGCATGGTATTAAGTAAGGATTTCATGTAAGGCCTTTAGATATACAGCTTTATAGAAAAACAATGCATTGTGTGTCATCCTTAGATGGTATTAAAGATAGTATTTACTGCCCTGTTTAGGCAAAAGAGGAAGAAAATAGTTGGGGTATTCTGGAGCAGCTGTTGTTAAAGTCTAGTCCTGTTTGGTTGAAGACAAAATAAGACAAATGCTCTCCCGGGGAACACAAAATAATAACAGTGATAAAAAATGCAGCGTTTGTCTCTGATGCTTATAATTATTTACAGTTCCAGTGCTAGAAAAGCACAAGACACAGCTCATGGCCATAATAGCCACTCTGAAACCTTACGAAATTGTAGCAGCCCTATATCATAGAATCATAGAATCAATGAGTCAGAAGGGACCTAGACAGATCATCTAGTCCGACCCCCGTGCCATGGGCAGGAAGGAGCACTGGGGATCACTAAGGGCATTACTTTTAGCTGCTTTCCTGATCATAGGTTCACAGCAATGTTGCAAAAGATGCAGTGTTGGTATTCTAAACTAAATTCTTACTAAAATGAATACAAAAGGAAAACAGAATGAATAAACAGCAAGTAAGGTATGAATTGTTGGAAGGAGAAATAATAATGATCTTAAGGACCTGCATACAACCTCTTACAGTTTTTTCACATATTAATTACTGAATAAACAAAGGGTGATGCTATTTTACCTTTGATTTAATGGAAGTAGCAAGAACATTATACTAGAGCTGGTCCAAGAAAGTAACTTTGGATTGAATGATGATGAGGTGATTCAGTTTAATCAAGTGGAAGGACAAATGAAGGTAGGTGTGTAACTAAGATTCTAAATTTCAAAAAAGGCAAAATTGCAAAACTACGGGAACTAGTTAGTGAAGTCAGCTGGACTAAAGTGCTCAAGGGCCTGAACTTGGAAGAGACTTAGATTTTCTTGACGTGTGACAGTGCAGAAGCTCTGTAATTTATACTTAATCAAGGGAAAACTTTTTAAGGGAAATCTCCAGATCTAACTGGATAGCTAACCAACTCAGTAGGGATACTAGGAGTAAGCAGACAGCCATCAAGAAATATGATTGATCAGCAAGGAAGGCAACATATTAGGCATTAGGAAGTGTAGGGGTAAGGTGAGAATTGCCAGAAGTCAACCTGAGTTAGAACTTGCATAGGAAATTAAAGCAAGTTTTTCAGTCATCTAAATAAAAGAAAAAGGAAAAATGAAGCTATTATTAAGTGCCATTTGGATTGAGGTTAGCTACTGTGAACAAAGGAATAGAAATGAAAATTCCACATTCAAGGTGGAAGCACAACTCAAATAATATAATTCCCCCAAAATCATCATAATAGAATTCTGAAAGAAAGAGCACATTGAATATCCCTGCACCTAGTTTAGTGATTTAACAGGACCATCAAGTCAGGCATGGTACCAGATAACTGGAGAATAGACCATGTAGTACCTGTATTGAAGAAGAGGGAAACTGGTGATCAAGGCATTTGTGGACCTATTGGTTCGTAGTATACAAGACTTAGAATAAATGTGAAGGAAAGACTGAAGGCGTGGAGGTCAGTGAAAAATTGGATAAAAAGATCAATGTCCATCATTGTGTATATTATGGGCTGGTGGATATGTTTTTGAATATTAAATCTATTATTTTATAGGTTGGATTCATTAATAAATAATGGTTGAAAACAAAAACAAAAAAAAAAAGGAAAAAGAAAAATGGGATAATATTCAATATGGGTTTGCCAAAAGTAGACTAACTTCAATAAAGCATTCAAAACTTTAGTAACTCATTCCAGATGATGCAACATAGAGAATCTAGTTAAGGTAGAGAAGATTAGGATTAATACAAGAACTATAAAGTAAGTAAGAAAGTGGCTAAGGGAGAGATGAGAGCAGATGGTTTTGGAAGTTGAATTTTCACTTTGGAGGGATGTTACTAGTGGAGTTTATACAAATTGTTCTTTGTACTGATCTGATTTGATATTTTCATTTATGACTTTGGCACAAAAGATGGGTGTGCTCTAGTGAAATTTGCAGGAAACATGAAGTTGCGAAACATTGCCAGTATGGGGGATGATTTAGAAGAACTAGATGACCTAGAAGACTGAATTGAATTAAATTGGATTGCAATGTAATTGTAAAAAATGCAAGGTCATGCCTTCAGGTATTAATTAGAAGAATTTCTTTTACAATCTTTGAGTTCATCTTTTGGAAATAACTAGGAAGAAAAGGACTTGGGTGGACTAATTAATTAAAAGGTCATAATGAGCCAGTAAAGTGATGCTGCCATAATAAAGGTGAATATGATCCTAGGATGTATTGAGAGGTATTTCCAATTGAAGAAAGGACAATTGTAATGCTATTGCACACAAGGCAGTGGTGAGATGTGGTATATGGTGTACAATTCTGATCACTCATGTTCAAAATATATTAATTAAAATTGGAAATATGTGCAGGGAAAGGCTACTGAGATGATAAGCTGAGTGGGAGCCTGCCATCTGAGAGGAGATGAAAAGAGCTTGGCTTATTTAGCATGGCAAAACAAAGGCTGAGAAGGTTTCTAGTTTTCTGAAAAGAATTTTTCTTCTATTCAAATGTTCATTTTGTCAAAACTAGTTTTCCATTGAAAAAAGTTAGAACAATTTATAATGGTGAATGTGCTATAAGGAGACTGTAACTAATTAGAAGTGTATACCCTTGTGGATGCTACCAAAGTCAGAAGGCTGTATAGCAGATAAAGTGTCAAGTGATCTAGAAAAGAAATGGGGAGCTTGGACTGATTAATGGCACATGCAGTGTTTTGCCTTTTGTAAATTCACTTACCCGCTGAGATATTGTGAGAGTTACTTAGTGCTCATACAGTGCTTTGTGTATAGATGTGCTGAATAAATGTTGAATAGTATTACTATTGGGCCCCTGGGGACTCGCATATTTTTTCTTGCTTAACAATGCCCTTTCTTTGGGTTCTAAATTTCAGCCAGCATCCTTCTTTCTTTACAAATTTAGACTGGATTAATTTTCTGAAGGCCATCAATGCAGGAGATAAATATGCTGTCTCCACAGTACTCCAGTTCATGCAACTAATATGGAATAATATAAAATAGCAAAATACTATTTAAACTGGCTGCATTCTGTAAGATTAAAGATATGAAAAAGTTGATAGTGGATAGAAAGAATCACAGGAAAGTAGGACACAGGTCTACCAGTAGAAAAGTATTACAGGAAGAATATTGATAATTGGTCAGGAGAAACACTGGAAGTGGTAACAAAAAGACAAAGGTGCATGACCTACATTAAATGGAAAAGCTGAGAAAGGTAGGTTTGTGCTAATTGGAAGTGAAGAGGCAAAAACGGATCTGATTGAAGTGTATTTGTGGAGAGTTAAGTCAAATTATTCAATAGAGTAACCCACAGTCTTGAAGACAAAACAGAATTGTAGAGCAGTCAAATAGATCAGGAGAAAAGTGTTTATGCTGGGGGTGATGAATACCAGCACTTATAGTTATAACAGTACTGATATTGGCATTGGACAAGTTAGGGGGAAGAAACCTGCCATGGTAAAGAATTCATATGTAACACTTAATTGGACATCATCTGTGGAGATTAAACCTGTAATATCTGGATCTAAAAGTATAAACTCCTACTGTTTTATTTAAAGAACTGAGTGTGTCAACTAAGAGCCTGTGATGTGAGGGGGTTAGCATCACATTCTGCTACCTTTGACACCTCTGCCCACATTTACATCTGGGTTTACTGGGGCAGCCTATGACACGAGTACAGAGCAAGATGTCAACTCATACTCCTACCTCAACTGTTCTGCCACCTCGCCCCACCACTTAAGTATTCAGTGAGATGTAGCAGTAGAGCAGTAAAGAAAAACCCAACACTGTTATATTTTAGTGTTTAGCAACACACTGCCTGAGTTAACACAGGGTGTCAAACCCACCTTGTGCCCCAGCTGGATCAGGACTGTGGAGATCCTTGTGGGCTGGATCCAGGCTGGGGCATGAGGAAATGGTGGTGGAGGAAGTAGAGCATGTGGTACTGGTAGAGGCAGCAAATCACACAGCAGTGGCAACAGCAGAGCATCTGGTGGCTGCAGAGCATATAGCAGTGGCTCTAGCCCTGGCCAGATGCCCCATGCTGGAGGTTGAGCTGTGGCCTACATGTGCTCCAGCTCCAGCTCCAGCTGTGGCTTCAGCGATATGCAGCAGGAGAGCTCCTGCCACACGTTCTGCTCTCACCACAGCTACTACCACTGCCGCCACCACATGTTCTGCCTTCTCCACTGCCACCTCCACATGTCCCCAACTTCTAGTGTCCTGCTGGCAGTTCAGTGGGCTGGATAGAGTGGCTCCACAGGCCAGATCCGGTCCACGAGCCTAAATGAATGCAATATCACATGCAGGCTTCTGTCACTTACTGTTTCATCCTACTCGGTTTTAGCAGAGTATGCTATTTTTTGAGCCATTCCTTTAGTCAACATAGACAAGTATCAGGATGTTCCTCATGCCATATCTAACCATGAATGTAGGTTTTTTCCCCTGGTAGGGCAAAAGGGGAGAAATGAGAGAGAAAAATATTAAAGAGAAGGCCAGATCCTTATACAGTCACAGTCCTTACATCTCTAACAGCATATAGGAGTGGAAGATGATCTTTACCATATCCTTTCTGTTTTCCTCAGGCCTCTTTATGCACAAGTTTGGGAGCTTTATTTTGTGCAGCATGAAAATAAATCATAAAGAGTTTGTATAGTGCTTGCTGTTGGACTGGGATCATAGCATAATCCCCTAGAACATGGTTAGCCCACACACTCATTATGTATGGAAGTGCAGGAAAACAGTATTCTGTAAAAATGACCTTAAATTTTGGAGGCTGCAAATGAGAGGAACAATGGAAAAAACGTAAGTCATACCCAGTTCACTCTCCCTTTCAGCATCTCTCCACCACTGAGACACAGAATACTAGACAGGATAGACCTATGATCTGACCCAGTAAATGGCAATTCTTAAGTCCTTATGAATAGAGTAGCTTATTTCTGTAATGTGACATATCTTTTAATTAACTTATTTTTAAATAATCCCTGAGCCAGTTTTTACCAGTGAAATAGAAGATGCCATTAAGGAAAAGCTCCTTGCTTCTTTTGGAGCTGTGCATCCTATTGAATATGTACTCTAGAGCCAATGAAATGAGCTCATGGTCGTCTTAGTGCAATCACTGACACTTCTGGATATTTGAAAATAGCAGGATCAAAGAAAATAAGAATGTTTGACTGTTAAATCTCTTACAAGAGCATATTACTGAACGCTGTCAACAAGTGACTTTACAGATAAATCCCAAATGGGCTGGAAAATGAAGTGCATATGGAAGAGTACTTTTCCTTTCATACGTGCTGAAGATTGCAATGCGCTGGAGACGTGTATTAGGCAGATTGCAGGCAAGCTTAATGCATTTGTCCTCATGCTTCTTAAAGAAGGACAAAGTGACTTAGGCCTTGCCTATACTTTTGGACTGCCACCAGAAGTTCTAGTGTCAGACAACAGCTGCTACTGCCATGCTGCTGGACTGTGTGAGCACCCAGGCCCTTCTGGCAGCTACACATGGCTCTGTGCAGCAGCTGTACCATCACGTCACAAAGTGAACCCCAGGAAGGCACCAGCTATTGAGAGGAGTGCAACGTCTCACCAAAGCTGTGGGATGATAGACCTCTGCTTGCAGACAGAAGGGTTCTGTCACTAGAGGAGCTGTGGCAGTTTTGCCATCAGAATTTGAGTTCTGCCAGTAAAATTTATAGTGTAGACATCATCCTATCTGAGATACGTATGTTGAAGTTTCAGACTGAATTTGATACTCTTATTTTTACTGAGTTAGGACATCTCCTTTCTTTTTTTCCTAGTCTCTAAACCCATAGGTTCAATCATAGCATTGGCTGGAAATATTTTCCTGTTTGCAGTCAATGGGATTTATTTGTATCTGAGGTTAGCCCAGTCCAGGGTTGACTCTTGTCAGAGAAAGCCTTTTCCCCCCTAAGTCTGTCTGGTTGTCTTTCTTTCAGAATATAGCACTCTGAAATAGCCCAGCAACACTGTAGAGGCTAATGCTTTAGGGTTTGTTTTTTCTTTTCTTTCCACTTTGTGCTAACCATTTACAAAATGGAAGTGCCTTGCCCTCTCTTCACTTAATTCAGTCATGTACTAAATGACTGAACACAAACAGTGTTTAGCATATAAGATTAATTAATTATTTAAAATGAGGAATAACGTTACATCTGGGAATGATCATTCTGCCAGATTCATGATTAATAAGTGGATAGCAGAAGGTCTTGGCACAGCGGTTCTCAATCTTTTTAGGCTCTAGGCACCCCTCATTAGGCTCAAGACACCCCTTGGAAAATGCCAGCTCTTAGTTTTCACTCATTTTTTTGACTACAGAAGAAGAATAGAGTAATTCTTCTGTGGTAAAGAACTCAGATAGACCACAACAGATCTGAATGTCATTAGCACTGGATTCCTATTTGAAATCTTGGTGGTTATCTTGTGAATCATACTTGCATACCTAACAGTGCTGTCATTGTGGCACCCCATGACACCCTTGAAAAGATCTCAAGTCACCTCAGAATCTCTAGAAGAAGATTGTGGTTTGTGTTTGGATAAGGGGGCTGGTGTATTTTGCAGGTACATTGGGAAGATTCTTGAGATGCTAGTCTTTCTTTTTGTGGAGTGACTATGATTCTATAAATGTGTCTAGTACAGCCTAATGCAGGATTATTCTTGCACAAGCAATTTATATCACAGAATGCTTCACCATGTGTTGTGGTTACAAGGCAAAGACACAGGACACAGGACAGTGACAGCACAGTAGAAGAAAGATAAAATTTTGTCTAAGGGCATTTCTCCTTTTGTCCTTAGAGACCTCGTTATAAGCTTCAGGGCATCCCCCATCTCCCATATTTCAGTGTTGTGTTGTGAAATCATAACATAGCATATCATAACTCACAGCAAGTATCTGAGAAAGTCAATGCACAGGAAGATTTTTTTTTTTCCTTTACAGTCAGTCCTGCCTGATTTTAGGATAAATCCACCCCATTTTGTATAGGAGACTTTCTAACAGTAAAAAAAAATACTACAGTTTGGCTGTGCATGGGGCTGTGCAGTGGGTTTACACACATGTCTACTTCATCCTCATTCAGAAAAGGGAGTTGGAGTTAAGGTTTGGTCCATGCATATTCATAAAAAGAAAATTTCATGAGCAACCATAATTCTGGCATTTTCTACATGTTGTGCGACTGAAACCTCAGTAGTATTCTTTAATGGAAATGTTTAGCATACGATCTTATAGAGCAGGGGTTTTCAACCTTTTTTAGTCTAAGTACCCCAGGTTATTGAATGCTGAGTGGGGCGCAGGGGTAGGGGGTAGCGCACGGCTGGATGCCAAGTAAGGAGGCAGGGATGGCGTGCGGGTTGTTGGCGGGGATGGAGTGCTGTCATCTCCCAGGAGCAGGGCTGGCATGGGGTGAGGGCAGTGGCACCCCTCTGCAGAGCAGGGAAACTCACTGGGCTGGTGGGTGGCAGCGGCTGCCACCGCATGCGAGCTTCCCCGCTCCAGCTCTGCTCCTGGGAGGTGGTGGTGCTCCATCCCTGCCCGCCCGCACGTACCCCTAGGACCAGTCCAAATTCCCCCAGGGGTATGTATACCCCCAGTTGACAACCCCTGTTATAGACAATCCATCTGTATACTTAAGCAACACAATGAAATCTCGGTTAACACACTAGTCCACACAGCATATGTTTTCAAAAATATTCAATATTACTTTTGACTCATCCATTGTGATATATGGTGTTTTTCTTGAAGCCCCAGTTCTTGAAGTCATAATATATTCTTAAGGGGTTATACCTGCCTAATTTGGAGCTTTCATAATTATATCATAGGTCATTTGTGTCTCAACAACAGTTTTAAATGTGGTTAACTGACTCAATGTTTTCTATCAGATTTAATTCTTTATAACAGCACTCACTGCTCCATTACAAAGAACCTACAAGGATGAAACAACTGATTCTGATATATTGTGATTCATACATTTGGTAATTCAAATAATATCTTTGGGGCTTTCAGACTTACTACATTTTAGAGGTTAATGTATTTATTTTTATTTCCTGCAAAGATTTCAGAGGTATGGCTTTAAGTGGGTATGTATGGGGGGGGTGTCTATATTCACACATCAGCGCACATATATACTTCAGGGTGAGTGAGACAGATATCTTTAAATACCATTCATGTCCCAAAGGCTTTACCTCAATTGAAAAGCAATTTTTCATTCAGTGTTGTTGAATTGCCTGAGACTAAATTAACACCTACTCTTATCACCCACATCTTTCACTCTGAAAAAAAGGCAAGAATTTTAGAAATAATAAGTATAGAAACTTGGGAGAGATCTTATATTTATGGCAGCACTCTAGTGTTGGGCAACACTGGGAGCATCTACATGTGCCCCTACAGTGCCATTGTAACTACACTTTTGGAAGTAGTAAATGATGGCACAGTAACAGCCCGTATTGTGCCGTGCTGACAGTGCATGGTTATTTTTTGCTGCTATATCACTGTAACAATGCACTATAGTGAGGGAGTGTGTTGCTACGGTGACATAGCTGTGGCCTCAAGGTTTGCACCGGCTGGTGCTACATTATGACGACATAGTGGGCATGTCTACACGAGATGCTAACATGCAAATCAAGTGCCAAGATCAGATTACAGCCATATAGTAGTAGGCTTGGAGCAACCTTGGAGTATTTCTCCAAGATTGAAAAGGGAATGTCTATCCACCTCTAAATCAGTTCAAGCTTAGCAGCTTAGACTAAACTGCAAAGATTCAATCAAGTCAGGCTCAGGATTTTTCAATGTCTGCCCCTAGCCAAAGGGACACATAAGACTGAGATGCAGAAGGGTCAAAGAATCAGAGACAGCTTTTGTTTTTAGTATGAGTTGTATGTGTTTTATCTTACATCATTTGTAAATTAATGACCATTGGAGTACTTTGGACAGGGCTTAAGTAGTACAAATAATATCAAAGATACAGATGCCTCATGATGAAACAATGTTATCTGTTCAGGAGCCTTCTTTAGCTAGATGCCACTGATGAGATGATACCAGTGGTTAATAACATTGGGACAGTTTGGTTTTTTTAATTAGAGCCAGGCTCCTGCATTTTAACCCTCAATTTCTCTCTCCTATAAGGAAAAAGAACAATGAAGGAGTTGCTGATTCATTTCTTCCCTCTTTAAACTTCAAAGCCATGCTAATTAAGAAACTGGCAAGATCAAGGACTTAAATATGTATGAGCAGCTTCATGATGCTCTATTTATGACCTTGCTTTGAAACAAGGCAGTGCACTGGAGGTTCCTGGCTGCCGGCTCTTGCCCCTCTGCTCAGGGTCAAAGCGATTGCCTTATTTGGGGTCAGGAAGGAATTTTACCAGTTGGTCAGATTGGTAAGGACTGTGGGGGGTTTTGCCTTCCTCTGTAGCAGGGGACCCTCTATCCAGGATCTCTTGATCATATATTCACAACATTTCATAGAAGCGGAACGTTGGCTGCCATGTTTCCCCTGCTTTACCTGTGGCAGGTCAGGGTGTTAGGCCTATGCTGTGTCAAATTGATGGTAGCGTTATCTAGAGCTTAGATTATGGGAATTGTATAGCATGATTTGGATAGATATAATCTACCTCAGGCAAAGGTTTGGACTATATGACCTCTGGAGGTCCCTTCCAGCCTTACTTCTCTATGATTGTGACACCTTATTAAACTTAAGTGCCACTCATTAGGCCTGTGCGAGTCGGCAGCAACCTGATATGGCTTTGGATCCAGCCGTTTCAGATGGCAGTGATACAATCCGGAGCTCCGGACCAGGTTTTCACCTTGATCTGGCTGAAGTGGCTCCGAAGCTTCAGAGCCTCCTCGAAGATCAGGCCATAGGGTATAATGGGGAATTAATGAAATATCTATAACTTTGTTATTTTTTGTCCGCTTTGGATGAAACTTGCAGGGATGGTAGCCTCTGCTGAGAGCATGAAGCCTACCAGGTTTCAAGAAGATTGGTGCAGGGATTTGGGGGGAATTGCACCCCAAGCTGTGGACAAGCAAAACTTGTGACATGGGTGACACTGTGTGTGTTAATGTGCAGCGGGGTGACAGCTGCAGGGATGATGGCCCCTGCTGTAGCCCTGATGCCTGTCAGCTGTCGAGATCGGTGCAGGGGGGTTCTGGGGCCCTGCACCCCTAGCTATTGACAGACAAAACTGGTGCCATGGGTGCTTGTGCAACTGACTGTCTCTGTCTTGGGGCAGTTGATCATCTGTATGGATTCTTTCCTCTCCTTAGTCTGGTTTTGTAGGTGCTAATTGATGGCAATTAATTGACTACATTAGCTATGTCCTAAGTATTGAGCTGGTCCCTGAGTGAATCATGATTGATTGGTAACTGGTAACACAGTAGCTTAGCAGCCAGGCCTGCAGTAGTCTCCCCCCAACCCACTCCAAAACAGACACAGTAAGTTGCATAAGAACCCATGTCATGAGTTTTGCCTGTCAGCAGCTAGGGGTGCAGGGCTCCAGAACCCCTGCACCGATCTTCTTGACAGCTGGCAGGCTTTGTGGTCGCAGCAGGGACTACCATCGCTGCAGCTTTCACCCTGCTGTGCCTTAACACACACAGTGCCACCCTTGTCATGAGTTTTGCTTGTCCGCAGCTTGAGGTGCAGTTCCCCCCAAACCCCTGCACCAATCTTCTTGAAACTTAGCAGGCTTTGTGGCCTCAGTAACAGCTACCACCCCTGCAGTTTTGACCCCCCTGTGGTGTAACATATAGACGTGACAGGAGTTTTGCTTTCAAGAATTTGGGGTACAGGTCCCCCCAAATCCCTGCACTGATCTTCTTGAAACCTGACAGGCTTTGAGGCCTCAGCAGATGCTGCCACCCCTGCAGTTTTCTCCCCCCATGTTGTAACACCTAGATGTGACATTAGTTTTGCTTTTAAGAATTTGGGGTGCAGTTTCCCCAAAACCCCTGCACTGATCTTCTTGAAACTTGGCAGACTTCATGCTCTCTGCAGAGTCTACCACGCCTGAAAATTTCATCCAAATCAGATAAAAAAACAAAGGTATAGATATTTTATTGTTTCCCCATTATACTGTGGCCGGATCTCCAAGGCGGCTCCGAAGCTCTTTGGAAACTCTGAACCTCTTCCAGAAGCCTAACAAGGCCAGCACTTCGACCCGGATGTGCTGCTTCTGACCCCGAAGCATCCAAATCTTCTCCAGATCTGAAGGTCTGGCCAAAGCCTCACACAGCCCTACCACTCATACAGTCTTTGTGGGTGGAATCTTGTTCCCAGACAAGTCTACTTTTTTTAAAAGTGCTTGCAGTAGTAGGCCCTTAGACCCATAAGGAGAATCAGTGTAGTCAACAGGGTCTACCTCAATATGGGAGTCGACTCATATGAATCTTCATTTTTACAGTCCACAGCCTAGTGCCTCTTAAGGGACTTCCAGATAAGGTGAAATGTTTCCTTTTTTTCAAATGACCACAAAAGCTGTTAAGTGATTTTGAACAAGTATCTCCTGAACTGTCATTCTGCTTTCAGTTTATTCTATTTTATTTTCAATCTTTTGGAAATAGGTTTATGTTGCTACTTTCAAGTTGACTAATCAGAGATTTTTCATGAGGTATGGGTCCCTCATACCATTACATCAACCTAAAGAACCTCAAGGCCAGAGCTGAGAGAGAAAACTGTGAAATGAATTTTGCTTTTTCTAGTTTTCCATGGAAGGGAATAGGAGTTTTGGTTTAATTAATATGACTTAGTGAAAAGGTATGTAATTAATTCCCCCAGTGGTGAATTCTGCTCACCAATCTTTCTGTGGGATTTATTTATATTTGTCAGAGAGCACTGCAATGACTGTTTTTATTCTTTTCTCTGTCAATTACCTAATCTGTAATTCAGTTGTCCTTTCTGCATTAGCAATTTTAGGAGTATTTTTTCTAATAGCCATGCATTTGCCTGGAGTATAAATGAGGATTTTACAGCAATTTATTATCCCATAAAACTTATGTAAATGAGCTACTATACTAATAATTTAAAGTTTGTCTTTTCCTGTCTTTAGCAGCTCTTGTCAGGTCTCTCTTCTTTGCCTCATTTCTAAATGATTACTGGGGCTTTACAGAATTTCAAGAGGAAAGTTACAATTTTTATTTCTGTGATTCCTTACAAAACACCTTATTGCAAGTCCCAGCAGGCTACTCAACAGTGTGAAACTAGCAGGCATGACTCTGACATCAATGGGTAGATATGCTAGGAGCTGCATTAAATATTTTTGGATTTTCCATATTATACCAAGATTTATGACTAAATCTGCTATTTTTTCATTGGGTTCTTGCAGCAGTAAAATCAGTTACAAGTGAAAGCCCTAGTTTATTCACTTTGGTCATGATTTGTCAGTCCTCATGATTTTTCTCTCTCACCTAAATCACTTCCCCTGTAGACAAGGGTATGTGAATGAGGGTTATATGAATAAGGGTTTCAGGGTCAGTTAACACATTAGGGTCTGCAGTCACCTGGGTTCAGTCTAGCGATACACATACACATTTTGCTATCAAACTGTCTCACTGAGGCACGGCTAAATGCATTTCTCTCCATTTAACAATTAATTCCCTGTGGCAGATGCCTTTTTCTCAAATCACATTGTGTTCCATGTGACTGTAACACATGCAGTTAATTATGCCTCAGGATCTGGAAATATTATTACTACCACTTAGAGTAGAACAGAATCCTTCATTAGTTACACACAGGGCTACCTATGACCATTACAACATTTATTTTGCATGTCCTCTGTTGTTAGATCCAAGTCCGAGGACATGTAGGGAATAATCAGCAATCAGAAAACGAACATTTCAGGAAGATTCTTTTGTCATTACTTTAAAAAAAGAAATGGAATATAAAAAATGTTAGAAATAGCAATTTCTGAATTTCATTTTTCTGGTCTATCTATAGGTATTTGACCATGCCTGTTGAGAAAGTGTCTAAATAGTTTTTGCTTGAAGGAAGTAGTTAACTTGGCTGTTTAATGTACTCCATTACTTCAAGTGACATTCCCTAAAACTTTTTATGGGTGTGTACAGACATTCAGGGAGACATGGGGGAGGTTAGATAGAATTAAAAATAGCCACCTGATCTAAGGTAAGTTGGGAGATGCTAGTTTAGGGGAGTTGGTGGGGAGAGAAATCAGTGGAGCAGGCAGGGTCCATGACCACTATCCCATGCTCCTTATTCATGTGGACACCAGTGATATGGCTCGTAGTGCTCCCAGCTGGGTCATGAGGTGCTACAGGGATTTGGGAGCGGGCCTAAAGGGTCTGGGGGGCACAGGTACTGTTCTCTTGGGTCCTCCCAGTCTCAGGGTATGCGCTGAGGAGGGAGAGGAGGATCCAGGTAGTTAACCAAAG
>NW_017729024.1:142378572-142379735 GCF_001723915.1 Gavialis gangeticus | reverse complement strand
GGGAGGATCACTCAGCAAAATCCAAGCGGTGGCAAAGGTTCCTATCATGCGTGGATGACCTCTACCTGACTCAAGAAGTCTATGGGCCAATGATAGGTAAAGTGCTGCTCAACCTGGTACTGGCTACTGGGACTATTTGATGTCCACAGTCACGCGGCTGGTGCTGCCAGTCCCTTGGGGCCGCCTGCGGAGGACGGCCGAGGATGAACGCTTCACCCGCACCCTGACTGGATGCGGGCAGGGACCTGTAGTAAAAGACCACCCCAGACGGGGCGATTCCCGCTGGCCTCCGACGTCGTCGCGGCTCGTGGTCGGAGACCAGCACTCCGAGACTTCAAGTAAAACAGTGGGATGGGAACTCTGGAACGCGATGGTGTCCTGACGCTTCCTGGAGTCACGCGGCGGTTAAAAGCGGCTAAAAGTGTAAAAGCCTAAAAAACTTAAAAGCCTAAAAGCCCATAAAAGCTTAAAAGGCTAAAAGCATTGTAAAAGGCTAAAAAGCTTAAAAGGCTAAAAGCGTGGTGAAAAAGGCCAAAAGCGTAGTAAAAAGGCCAAAAGCCGGACAAAAACCGCCACGGGGCCGCCACTGGGCAGGGCGACCAGCGCCTTAAAAACACCAATAAATTATGGGGGACAACGAAAGAGAAAGCAGGATGTGCTCGTGCGGGTCAAAGGTTCAAAACGAGTGCTCCCCCGGGGGACACCGAGCAGAGCGCCCCAGACAGTGCCCACCAGCTCGCAAACTGCGGGAGGTCGCCGGTGGCTACTGCCCAGCTGTACTCTGCCTGGAGACGTGCGCGAAGGACACCGAGGAAAAACGCCCCGAGGGTGCTGGGAACCTTCCTGGCCAGAGCCTCCTGCCTGGACCGCCAGATGACAAGCTTGGCCAGCGCCAGGAGGAGGTTGACCAGGAGGTCCCGGGCCTTGGTGGGGCGGCGGACGGGGTGTGCAAAAACCAAAAGGTGCGGGGAGTAGTGCAGCCAGAACCTGAGGAGCAAGTTCTGGAGGAGGAGGTGCAGGGGCTGCAGCCTGGCGCACTCGAGGACCAGGTGCGCCAGCGTCTCCCGCTCGTCGCAGAAGGGGCACCGGTCGGAGACCGGCTCGAAATGAGCCACCCACACGCCCGTCGCGACGGCCCCGTGAAGGAGCCGCCAGCCCAGGTC
>NW_017729024.1:142371918-142373572 GCF_001723915.1 Gavialis gangeticus | reverse complement strand
TTGACAAGGTCAGGAGGCTTGTCAGTGAGGCCCTAAGGGACCATGACCCCAGGGGAAGGGGAGTTCAGGAAGAGTGGTTGCTCCTCAAGGGAGTGATCCTCAATGCAGAAGCTAATTCTATTCCAGCTCGGAGGCAGCAAGAGGGCACAGCAGCATCCCTGGCTCTCCAGGGCTCTAGCAGACCTCCTGAGGCTAAAAAGAAAGGCCTACAAAGGATGGAGGATGGGATTCACCTCTGTCGGGGAAAATCGCCGAATGAATCGGGCCCCAAGGTCATGGTGGGCCAGGGTGGTGGATTGGAACACAAACAGGCGGGATTATTGGCGTGGAGGTCTGAGGCACAGAAGCGTAATGGTTTCAAACAAAGGTGATTTATTTGACTTACGCTTAGAAGGCGTAGGTAGAGTTGCTTTCTTCAGTTACAGTAAATACAAACAACAGAGGGGTCTGTCGGCCCACGGGGTTCTTAAGTAAGCCCTTGCTATCTAGCCGGAGCTAGGGGCAGCTGCTCAACTTAATAGTCCCAGGGCTGGTCAACGGCTCATTAAAGGAACAAACGAACAACAAAACTGTAACAAGGGGAACGAAGAATGAGTCGTGATGCCAGTCCAACAGGACAAACGGATGATCGAATAGCTGTGCCGAGGTCAAAAGCCAGGTAGTTGATGAGATTGTGATTGGACCCAGTAGGGTTGCGCAGAATCGTGGTCGAGATTGAAAGCCAAACAGTCCAGGAACCAGAAAATCAATACGGCATGAGCGAGAAATAGTAACGCAGCGAGAACCCACGCTGGAGGAGACCGATAGGCTGCAGAGCCTAACTGAGAGACAGTCCCTGAAGACCAGTCTCTGTCCTCAGTTTAACGGCTCTCCCCCCCAAGGGAGGGGCTCACTGATCTTTTATAAGAATTTGGTGGCCAATCAAAACACTTTCTCCAAAGAAATTTCTAGTCCAATTACCTCATGCTTTTAGCTGTCACTGAGCATGCGTCTGCGGGGAAAGTAGGTCAGTAATGACTGACAGGTCCTCAGGTCACCCAGGGGGCATGAGCTGGGTAAGCCTTGGAATTTTCCACTCACAGAGTTAAATGTGCATGTCAGTTTCAGCTCTTCTGTGTTGTCAGTACACCGTTAAGATTTTCTGTGACAACCTCCAAAGAGGAATATTCTGTACTGGTCTGGGCCTGCAGGGAGCAAACGAGGAAAGCCAAGGCTGCAACTGAACTCCAACTAGCTTTGAGTATCAAGGACAATAAAAAGTCCTTTTTCAGTTATGTGGGGAGCCAGAGGAAAAGCAAGGGCAACATTATACCCCTGCTAAACCAGATGGGACAACTGACAACTGATGCGCAGGAAAAAGGCAACCTATTAAATGGGTACTTTGCATTGGTCTTTCATCAGTCCCATGGGACACCCATGCCCACTACAGGACAGGGAGGTCTGGGTGAGGGAGATCCCCTGCCCTCCATCAATGCTGACCTCGTGAAGGAACACCTTGAGAAGCTGGATACCTTCAAATCAGCTGAGAATCTACACCCCAGGGCACTCAGGGAGCTGGCGAGCATCATAACCCAGCCTCTGGCATGGATCTTTGAGAACTCCTGGCGCTCTGGTGTAGTGCCCAAAACCTGGAAGAAGGCCAATGTGGTGCCTA
>NW_017729024.1:142349704-142360954 GCF_001723915.1 Gavialis gangeticus | reverse complement strand
CTTATCTTGCTGGGATCCTATGACCCGAGCTGACTTCCTGCCCTTCAGGTGGGGGGCTGGACTCGATGATCTTCCGAGATCCCTTCCAGCCCTAATGTTTATGAAATCTATATGCATCAGGAAGGCAGGCTGGGCCTATGGAGAGGACTGAGGGGATGGGGTCTTTTTCCCTGACACCCCAAGACCAGGCTGTTTTTAACTTCCCAACCTCCCATCCCCAAATGAACAATCCCCCATCCTGCCTCTCCCTTCCCCCACCTCAACTTACTTCCTCTGTTCCCAGCATTGGTGAACACTGATAAAACTGGCACTGGGAGTGGTTTGTGGGATTGGGGTAGGGAGAGGGTGGTGGGCTCAAGGCAGGAGGGGGGCTGGCTGGTCTGTGGGAGGGGAAGGCATCATCCATCTTGGAGTGGGGGGAATGGCTAGGGGGGCTAGAAATATTTTGGTGCCAGGAGGGTAAGTAGGAAAACTGCAGCCCTGGGTCTGGGGCCAGTGGTGAGCTTTCCCTGCCCTGGGGCTATGCTGGGAACTGTACAGAAGTTCAGGGCAGTTAGATCAGTCAAAAAATGGCCAACCCCATCTAAGACTACCTCAGAGGTAGGATTAATTTGGATTGGGTCTGCCAATTTTAGATCTAACTGTCCTGAACTTCTGTATAGATTGATCCAACTAGTGCAAGGTCCACACTTGGGCAAGCTAAGTTAGATCTGGTGGCCATTTTTAATATGATCTAACCTCCCCCTAACCTTCCCAAATGTCTATACCTACCCTATGGCATTGTAGTTCTCTCTGAGTTCCCTGTATACTCCTATTTTGTTGTCATTTTCTTTATTTTGAAGCCACAAGTCTGGAATGTGTGGCTCTTTTTAGAAAACGTGAGAAGTGTAAGTGTTTTGAAACTGTTCATAAGCTGTGAGAATTGCTGGTCAAAAGAAAAGTAACAAAAAAAAGTAGTTTGTACTTGTATTTCCATCAATGTTATCTTCATCAAAACTCTATTTTCAGCTATGAACCTGACTTGGAAAAACTGGGAGAAGGGGAGAAATATTTTTTTCACAAAATAATACTCTGTTTTTTCAGACTTATGCTACACTCAGGAATTCAGCCACAAAGGCTGTATGTCTCTGTATGTCAAGGGAGATACAATCCAGTCAAGGACATACATCCTTACTGGGTGACTAGAAGGACATAACGGGTCTCATACGATCATTTCCATGAGGCACCATGATGGCTTTGGTGCTTGCAGTCATTAATATTGATTTGACTGAAAGAAAAATATTTTGCTTTAGGAGTGTTGAAGTGAAACTTTTTTTTAATTTAAAATTTTCAGAACATCTTATTTTAGTATTTCGACTTTGTTGATTCAGCATAAAACACATATCATCATAGTAGAGTCTCCCACAGGAGGACTGAAATTCTGTTCTTTTAGGGTTGTTGCTGTTGTTTTTAAATTTGCTGTACTATTGATTCCTGATCATGAGGCTAAATTAAGTCAGTGGAGCTGTACCCATTTCCACCAGTAAAATAACTTCCTTCTCATATGAGCAGAGTTGGTTTCAAACCATTCAGGACTCTTGCAGGCTCAAATGTTTCAAGTTACCCTGTGCAGTAATTTATTATCATGCTTCTTTCATACTTAACATGGTCACATTGTTTTAGTCATCTTAAACAAATGGCTAATGCTTCTATAAGTTAGGATAAAATGGCTGGGGCGAAGATGAACTACAGAGAGGGCTGTGAAGTGATAGAATATGGGAGGGAAGTATCGTCTCAGAGAAGATGAGGGATTCAAGAACAGGGAGGTGTAGCTCCAGCTGAGAGGGTGTGGCCTTTACAGGCCAGTAGTCAAAATGTAGTAGATGGAAGAAGAAGTGAAGAGAAACTAGCTTGGCTTGCTAACTCATGAAGCAAATTTCCTGCAGCATCTCTGGCTAGGAGAGCCCAGAGGAAGACAGCATAATAGCAAGGAATGGGAAAACTAGGAAGAGATGCCTATTAAGAACCAGCAGGTAAACTAAAATGGGACTGCAGACACACAGTGCTGATCTTCCATTTTTTTCTGAAACCCACACACATCAGTATATTTCAGATTTCAAACACTGTCTTTCCCAATCCCACTTCTTCCTTTCAGTACCCTGTGCCCTTTTTGGGCAAGAAGATGATATTTTTTCCATAGCAAATGTTTCATAAAGCATGGTATGACATCAATTTAGCCTTAACACTCACACACGAAGGGAGAAGTAACAAAGAACATGAGGAAGAACTCTAAATTTATGCTTCTTTGAAGCTTTAAGTGAGAAAAGGGAGTGGAAACCTGATGCTTGGGAGAATTGGCCTCAGCTGTGAGGAAAGAGAAGTTGTTGACCTCATCTTCACTGTGTAGAGTGAAGCACAAAAACTTCTCATGACTTGTCTAGGATCAGAGGGCAAATCTGTCATTCCTCAGCTTTCCATCTTGCTCTCTTGACCCTGCCTCCTTGCGTTTCCCTTCACAGAGAATCTGTAAAGTAATCAGCATATGGTCTTCCTGTGTGATTGCTAATGAGCTTATTAAAAACTTCATTACAAAATTATAATTCCATGTGATTTTGCCTTATGTTATGCAGGGCCACTAATTACCTTCAAGCACTTCAAAAATACTGCAACCTAACCCTTGTGATGTAAAAACGTTCCACTGTTAATTCAAAGTGGTGGTTGCAAGGGTATACCCAACCTTAATTTGGTAGTGAATGAACTGGCTCTCTGGCTAGCATGGAGATACTTTATAATATGTTGTTTAGGGTGAATTCCCCTCCTGTGTAGAAAGTCATCACAAAGAGTACACTAAGTCAGGGCCAGTGTTGCTAAACATGGTCCCTCAAAAGTCAGAAGACTTCTTAAACTGTTTTTTTATTTGCATTTAAGATAAACACTGAGACTTCACATTGTTTTCAGCACTGTGGATTCCTTTCTGACCTGTTGTGGTCTTTCCAAGTTCTCTGGGACAGAAGAATTGCTCGATTTTTGGAGTTCAAAATGAGTGAAAACTAAGAGCTGGCATTTTCTGAGGGGTGTCTCCAGTCTGTAGAGGCATGCCTGAAGCCTAAAAAAAAAGTGAAAAAGCTTTAAATATACTTCAGTAATCTTATTTTATCCTAAGCCTTCTTTTTTTGCAACCAAGAGGACCAGAAAATTACATTTTAGATTAAAGCACATAGTCTCCTGCAAGCTTCTGATTTCAGGAGCTGGGGCTTTAAGAACTCCACCTATTAGACTTTGCTGAGGGTGAACTCCCCTCCTGTGTAGAAGATCAGTAATAAAACTGTAGAAGTTAGCAAAAATATAGGCCCTATGTAAGATAAGTATCTCTAGCTAAGCTCATAAGCTTAAGGTAGTACAGCAGAAGCTATTATGGGTGAGAGCAGACGAGTGTGCAGATGCAGTTTATGGCACCTCAAAGCTGTTTGAGGTGCTGCAAACTGTACACTGTGCATGTGCAAGTGTTGCTGCACTGCTGATTTGCAGCATGGTGCCAAAATTTGACACAGAGATCCGCAGTGTTGTGGCACACATGGCAGCAGCATGCACTGCCAAAATGGGGCCTGGCAGTCCAATGCCATGCTCTGGCTGCCATGCAGGCTCTGTGCAGCTGGATCAGTGTCACTGCTACAGCCCCAGGAGGCCCCCAGGACTCAGGTAAGGCTTCTGGGGCCAGGCCACATGCTGGCCCCAGCCTCCCTTACCCCACCTGGAAAAATTTGGTGGGCACCAGAGCATGTGTGTAGGGGCATGCCCTGGGGCACACAGCAGCAGCACAAATATATGCCTCTGCTATTTGTGCTGTGGCAAATGTGCGCCCCTGCATGTAGGGACATGTCCTGTATGTCTTTTTTTAATTTTTCACCCAAATACAGCAAACAACAGTTTTTACAGCTCTCTCAGTAACTCTGAAAGATGCCAATATAAGAAACAGCCATACTTCTCCTTCAAAGTACAGAGAAATAATTTTCCCTCAAAATGTTACTATGTATGTTTGAGTTTGCATTGTGTTTTGATTTATTACTTTACTTGCACTCACTGTATGGTAAATATCCAGTGGCTTTGTTTAGTTCAATTGTTACTGTAAGGCAATACTGGGAGGCTCATGGTGACAGGAATTGGGTGGGCGTTGGTTGATGTATCAATAGGGTGAATTATACCCTTAGTAAATTAATTACTTACACATAAGAATGGTGTAAACTTCAAACATTAGTGAAGAATTCATGAAGCTATTCCTTGGTCAGTTATTCAAGGACATGTCCTTGTAAACAGGCAAGGTTCTTTGAGTAGATGTGATGTCTTCTATTAGACCAACTGAGTAGTTGGAAAAAAGTTGTTAGCAAGCTTTCAGGCGCAATCATCCTTCAGGCATAGGAAGTCTCTGCTGTTCTGAGACTCCAAGGAATGAGAGAGGCTAAAAGTGTGAGAGAAGTCTCAAGGGTGTAGCTTTGCGCATTCCTTGGAATCTCAGAACAGGGGTGGCACATGTGGCAGTAGAGTGCACCACCCAAAACTGGAGCCTGGCTAGCTGCAGCCACACTCTGGCTGTTGGCCAGGTTCTCTGCTGCTGGATCATCATGGCTGCAGCTGCTCAAGGCCCCAAGGACCCCACTTATGCTTCTGGGACCAGCCCAGGTGCTGGCTGCAGCCTCCTCTATGCCGCATGCTAGAACATGCATGCATGGGTACTCCCTGGGAACACGTAGTAGTGGCATATATTGAAAATGTAATTTAAGCCTATCAAAGAAAGTTTATAATAAATCCTTTCAAAGCAATATGATATTGGGGTTTTTATTTTAAAATGGATTATACACTTGTCATAGTCATCTACACGGAGCTGTAAGGAATTTGGGGGTAATACATAACTAGTGCAAAAGGTCTCAAGTATGACTGTCAGGACACTCTGGATTCACTTGGCAGAGGCATACGTTCATTGCTTCATTATGACAATTTTCTCTTGATGTTGGCATGCTTCATCAGCTGCAGAGAGCAGTAACATGTACTCTGAGGCAGATACGGAGTACTTTGATCTTTCTAGGGAAGACAGTCCATGCCACAAAGTTCTTAAGTAGTAGGCTAGAAGTTCAGCTAGCATAAATCCATGTAGCTGCATTGGCTTGGCTTCATCTGAGTTACCCTGATTTAAACCAGGAGTGAAACTGTCTCCATACCCGTAAGTAAACTCGCTAAAAAAAATTGGAGCACAGTCCTCTCTCATGGGTTACCTTTGAAGAGCCTCCAAAGTTATGAGCTGAAAAGTTGTTTCTCCCATTTGATACAAAAAATTTCCCCCAGAAATTTAACATAATAGCTGTGCTATTGGGGTTTCTCAAGTTAGCCAAGATAACACTTCAGATTTGGATAGAGTTTCCCATTGGCTTAGTTAACTTAGAACATAGTAATTTGATTTGAGAAAAGGGTATAAAGTGTAGGTATCCAATGAAAAGAATTGCCCAACAGCTCAAATAAACACATTAAGAAAACATTATGAGGATATAATAAATGTATGCAGTTGATTATATTGAAATACATTGTACAAAAGGAAATATATTTTCCTTGTCCCTTATCAGGGAGTTTAATATTTGTTATGACTTTACTCATCTGGTTAAATGCAGCTGACAAACATCCTAATGCCAGAATATGGTGTGCCTGCCACCTTTAAACTAGTCAAAATTTCCTAAAAAGGATCATCAATGTAATTTAGTCACAGCTGTTTCCAATTACAGGCATTAGCTGGTGTAATAAGATGTGGTGGTGACATACTGCATAGGCTAGCAATATGGTTTCTGCTCATTGTTCTTCGTGGTTGATACTGCATGCTTTTATATTTTGCTGAGGGGCACCAGAGGAGGAATTGTTTGAACTGAATGATCAGGCATATTGCCATGGACAATCAGTTTTGCTGATCTAACTGAAATACTGTCATCAGAGCAGCTAATAATGAAAGCACTGAATGTTGTTGACTTCTGTGTCCTGACACTACTTGTAGAATCCTAATTCATTAAAACCTGCTCCTATTAGAAAGTTGCAGTTAGATCTCAACAGCCTTTTCTTTGGTAGTTGTCATTTTCCAGTGTGTTAGGCATTTGTTCAAAGCTGCAATATTTTGTTTCCATAGTAAATGTGAAGCATGGTAAATATGAGACATGTAAGAGAACATTCAGATTCTAATGTTGGTACATGGATGTGGCACTGTGGGGGAGGAAGGGAGCAGGAGGCCCCCGAAACCCCACGCCCCGGAGCTAACAAACCCGGGTTACGCCCCGTGGCACAAATTGCTGGGGCGGGAACACTCACCCTCCACAGGTGCGTCCGGAGAAAAGGCCCCAAGGCAGTTCCATCCGCTACAAAGGGGACGCCGAAGGCAGCTGGAGGGGAGGAACCGGAAGGAAGCGGCGGTGGTGCGGAGGTCGGTGGGAGCACCCGGGCGCGGAGAAAGGCAGCCTATAGGCATGGGAGGACCTTCTGGGGTAAGGGCAAACCCCAATGGGACCCGGGAGCCGAGGAGCAACCACCCCAACGCGGACACTGACTGTTCTAAACCGGTGAGAATGGCTCGACTCGGCAAGAGCCAGCGAGCTGTATTTCCTTGAATAGAGGGGCACTCGCAGCTAGGAAGGTGCTGCCACTGCGACAGAGAGGGACCAGTGGACTTTGCAAGCCCTGGAACAAATCCAGTACTGCAGTTGGAGCCCGAGGAAGGGTGGTAGCCCCACAGTGGACAGGGAAGGACCGGGGAAGCCCGTGAAATGTCCTGGCAACCTCCGGGCTCTGGGGAATCCCAGGCTGTTAGCGTTAAGTTGTTCTTTTTTTCCTTTGATTTATGGACCCGGACATACTAACTCGAAAAGGGGGCTGAGCAGACGGCTGATTAACCTCATGGAGGTACGGGCGAGGGTGTAGGGGCGGAGGAGCCCTCGACAGCAGGGGACCCCTGGGATATAGAAGTCTCATGTGTGGACTGACACACTCCGGATTATTCTCACTGAACCAAGAGGTCATCAAAGTCGTGGCAGGCGGTCCGGAGGCAACCAGCCTACAGATGAGCATTGTCAAGGGGAGTACCCTGGGGACGGTCCCCTACCAAGAGGGGCGGAGGCTTCGGCACGGAGTAAAGGGATCCACACGGGCCCCCACCTTTGACAGGCACCAATTGATGTCACTGAGACTTATACCTATCAGTTGTGTCCCCCTTAGTTACACATCTTGATAACAACAAATAACTAGTGGCTAAATTTTCCTTTGCTAGTAAGATATCTCCTATCTAGTCTCTGATTTTCTTAGGTTACTGTGACATTCTACAGAGAGAACAGGGAAACACTCTACTTTAGTGGTGCAGATGCACCACCTTTTACTTTCAAAGGGGAACACATATGCCTCTGGAGGTGCATTCTGCATCCCAGTGTGGTAGGGAGAAAGTTTTTGAAAGCAAAACACTTCACAGATTAAAAAACAACAACAACACAGAAGAGGGAAGCTAATAGTCATTTATGAAAAAAATCTTCCTAAGCTTTCACTGGCATGCACAGGGAAAATTCTAATTATGCAAAAGCTAAAGCAATTTTATGTGCATTAGAGTAGAAACCTGAATCTAAGCTGACTTTAAAGAGTGAGTTTTATATATTGCATACCATAAAGCAAGGGGCCACCCTTTCAGCACATGCTATACAATGTAATTTGAATCTTTCTCAAAAACAATTGGTACCCTAAAGGTACTTATTTTTCTTGGTTATTTTCTATTATATAAATGTCTGTGATTAATGCTGCTTTGCTGTAAAAGTGTGGCATCTTAGTAAAACTGTCTTTGTTGATGCAACCAGGCATAAAATATCAGATGAATTATTTGGTACTTGGGTATAAATATACTAGAAGAAGACTGGTTTGTTCTTTTTTTTATTTAGCCATTGTTAGCAGCATGGGGAAGTAATTAAGATCTACTGAAGCCTTAGCTTTCCATTGTAGGAGTTCTAGTTATGCTAGGCCATATTTATGATAAACTATAGTTAAACCAAGGCATTGCAATTTAGGAGTTTGGGAGTAGCAGGCTTTACTGATTGCCAAGTTACCTGGTAAAAAAAGACAGAGAGCAAAAATCTGATTAAAGAATAGCAAAGGCAGTAGCTGCCTTTGAGACTTGTAAAGTAAGATTTCACTACCAAAG
This sequence comes from Gavialis gangeticus, assembly GCF_001723915.1. NCBI lineage: Eukaryota > Metazoa > Chordata > Crocodylia > Gavialidae > Gavialis > Gavialis gangeticus. The sequence continues at coordinate 142,352,772 of NW_017729024.1, read as the reverse complement.
TAAAGATAACAGAGGTGACTGAAGTTGGCAAGGGATGAGCTGCCCATGTTGGTACTTGGCAAACAGACAAGTAAAAAAGGACATCGACAGAGAGAGAAATACAAGTTAGCATGGGACAGGGCATTTTATCTATAAGTATGGGGGCCGCAAGACTCGCCTGTTGTGACTTTGGTGAGTGTGGGCTGTATGTTGCGACAGGAGCAAGCTTTCATGCCTGGTGCAAACACCAGCCTGGCCCCTGTCTATAGGTCAGCCACCCGCCTCTCTCTCCTGCCTTGCCTTGATGTAATAATATTGATGTAATAATTAAGTGGGAGGCTTCCCATTATACACCCTGATATTGAGGGGCTATCCACAGCTTCATTCCATCCCTACACCATAGCTCAAGGTTCACAGATGGCATCTCAGGCAGCCAACTCAACCATCCTCTTAACCCATTAGCTGTGACCATTTCTCTGGGACTTTCAGCTTCCCTTTGAGCCCTGGCCCTGTCTCAGGTCAGTCAGGACCCCAAGCTTCTTTGTTTTATATGGGCATCCATTGCAGTGGGTCCCTGGCCTTTTTGACTCCTATCTGGGTCCTGACCCCAGCATTGACCAGTTGAGTCCCTCAGGTTAGGTCTAAGACACCTGCCTGCTTTCAGGGATCAGGGTCCCCCATTACTGGTTCAGATGCTTCACAAAGTGTGCCTGGCCCTGCAGATTCACTCACCCCAGCAGGCTTAGACACTTCAAGAAGCTTACCTGGCCTCCCCTGGATTAGATGGTTTATATAACCCACCCAAAGGTGAAGGCTGGGGTTAAGGCATCCCTACCCACCTTTCACTGGGGTGGTAACTGGCCTGGCATTTTCCTGGGGTTCCTATACCACTGGGAGCCCCAGCAGACCACCTACTCCTAGCAGGGTACAGTTTTAGGTCATGCACAGGACTAGAGCCTCCTGCTCCTACCTGCAAGGTGTTCCCATACAGCAGCTCAGTCAGGCAATGTTTCTTACCTACCTCCCAGCAGCAAACTGTTCATGTTGATATAGGCAGCCAGAGTTCTAAAATGACCACTGCAATCAAACACCTGCTGGTTGCTTGATCTAGTCCTTAAAGTGGCAAGCACTACTGGTTCCCTGCCACACAAGTACCACATAGTTACCATTGTTTCTGGGCAGTTCCACTAAGATGGGCTGATTGCTACACAGGTGAGCTAACATACTGTCCTAAGAGACAATAAACCTCTCTGAGCTTTCACCACTGAACATGAATCTGAGTTCTTAAAGTGTTGCAAACAGGCTCCAGGAGGCTGGTTGCAGGCAGTGGCCCTGTTAGAGCACACAGACCCAAGCAGCTGGAACACCAAGAGCAACAGCAAGCTTGACGCCAGCCAAGAACTCTCCCACCCATGCATCAGAACAACATTCAGGTGCTCATAATCAGATCTCTTTCTCTCTCTGTGTCTCTCATACACATGTACATACACACACATAAAGATGGCATTGTAGTCTAATGCAGATCTTAAGAACATTTTAGTGCATAGGAAATTGAACCCCCCCCTCCAGGATTTCTGATCCCTGACTCCAAGTTGCAGCAAAATAAGTTTAGGTTGTATATTAGGAAAAACTTTCTCACTAGGAGGGTGGTAAAGCACTGGAATAGGTTGCCTAGAGAGGTGGTGGAATCTCCATCCTCAGAGGTTTTTAAGGCCTGACTTGACAAAGGCCTATTTAGAATGATCTAGTTGGGGCTGGTCCTGTTTTGACCAGAGGGTTGGACTAGATGACCTCCTGAGGTCCCTTCTATTAGCATTGGATTTATGACCCAGATACCTTGTTCTGGGCAGACCCAAACCCTCAAACCAACCACGACCTCTCCATTTAATAACAGGCAAATTTGATTGATACACAATGATAGCAGATAAGAATAATGCAACAATTCTGTATCTACCCGTCCTAGAGCTATCATCAGAGGGAAGGTATGACTGGCCCGTAAGAGAGCTTCATTCTGAGGTTCTCTCTTGAATGTCAGATGTCAACAGCCTGGAGGTTGAGGCCAAGCCTCCCCGCCACCCCCAGTGTGGTGGGTGAGACATGCTGGTGGTGTCCATGGTGGCCATGGTGGTGACCCTGGTGGCCTCAGGTTCCCCTCTTGGGGACCCTTTGCTGCTCTGAAATCCTTCCTTTTCTATTCTTTCTCCCCTTCTGATGACTCTTTGTCCTCATGCTCTGGCATCAGGCAGCTTTTCTGGGGCAGGGAGCAATTTCCCTCCCCCTGCTGCCTAGCTGACTAGGAGCACATTTGCTCCCAGTTAGGGGTCTACATGTGTGTTACTGTGCAGTTACTAATCTCAAGTAAATTTGCTACTCAAATTTGCAGGTAGCAAATTTACTTATGTTTAGAGCCAATCACTGCACAGTAAGCATCTGTACATGTAGATGTGGACAATTACTGCACAGTAACTAGCTCTATTGTGCAGGAAAGCATCTTGTGTAGATGCACCCATGGACACCCCGGACAGAGGCTAAAGCATAGGTTCATTCCTTTTGCCTTCTGCATGTTGAATAACTTACACTAACTGCGTCTATTACCTTTGTTTTGGCAATTGTGCTTGGGCAGCCTTGGTTTGTTGTAATGGGTTGTGAGTTTCTGTGGATCTTCAACTTTTGTCTCATGCAAGGAGTGCATTATGTCCCAAACTTGTCCTGCTCCTGCTACTGGGTTTCTTTCCTTTGTCTCCCTCCAAGATCTTTCTACCTCTTTCCTCCCTGCCCCCCAACCTTCCCTACACTTTTCTCTATACCCTCTGTACCACTACAGTCTGAGGCAATAATCATTTTCTTCATTAGTCACTGGTTTTTCCATTCCAGTTTGGTTCTGAGACTCAGATTGAATATTTATAAATAAGATCAGAGTTAGTTGAGTCCAAACTGGGATTGAATGACAAGATAAGGGAAAGTTGCCAACCTTGTAAATTACATTGGGTTTTAGGGAAGAGTGATGAACCCAGGACCTCTCTGTTTAATTAAAACTAGCATTTAGACATAGTCTAATTGGCAGAATAAGGCAGAGAAATAAGATCCTG
>NW_017729024.1:142328331-142344704 GCF_001723915.1 Gavialis gangeticus | reverse complement strand
ACCCAATGGACCACTACAGTCTGAGGCAATAATCATTTTCTTCATTAGTCACTGGTTTTTCCATTCCAGTTTGGTTCTGAGACTCAGATTGAATATTTATAAATAAGATCAGAGTTAGTTGAGTCCAAACTGGGATTGAATGACAAGATAAGGGAAAGTTGCCAACCTTGTAAATTACATTGGGTTTTAGGGAAGAGTGATGAACCCAGGACCTCTCTGTTTAATTAAAACTAGCATTTAGACATAGTCTAATTGGCAGAATAAGGCAGAGAAATAAGATCCTGTGGTCACCAGGCAGTCTCTTAACTCTTCTTTGAGATATATCCACATGAATCAATGTAGTTGTATGTAGAAATACCCAAACTATCTCTCAACAAGCTAGTTTGGGTACAAGAAATAGTGTATCTGCATTAGTTTTGTCACTACCTGGCTATTCAGCAGGGCTGGTTAGCCTGCACAAATCACTGCAGTAACAGGGCCTGACTGCTTCTGGTACCTAAGCTATTTTTAAAACACAGCATCATGTGGCATGTAGACAGCTATGTCCTAAGTTTGGAGTCAACTCTCTATACTGGATTTCACATGTTGGATTGGGAGGGTGCAAGTGTCACATTGGTGTTTGGGCCTGAGGGAGCCTGCATTGATGTGGCCTGCATATCAAAGGTCAAATTCTGCTCTCAGTTGTATCCATGCTTATTTCTGACATCTGGGAAATAGTAACAATAATGTTTATCCTCTTATGTAAATGATTTGGGGATATGAAATGAGAAGTCAGCACAGTAGCCAAATATTATAAGCTGATAATAGTTTTAGTAATTGATTTGCATTCTAGTAATAGAACAGAATTTGACCAGGCTGGATGATGTAAATTGCACCAACTTAAGCCAAGCTAACTCTACAAAGTTGTGCTGATGATAAGTTTTGAAGAGATCAAACCTCAAAGTTAATGGAGCTGTGCCAATAAACCCTCTTGTTTGGACACAACTGTGCCAACAAAAAAGGGCTTCTGTTAGCTTAATTTATGTCAGAGTCATGGTATAACTATAACAGCAGAAAAATCCTTCTATTTTTATGTACTGCATCTTCACTCACTATAATTGCAAAGACTGAAGTGCAGACAAGTCTTTAGATCCCCTTTAACTTGCTTCTAGCCTAACCTCTGAAACCTGTATAAATGTACATAGTGTGCACATGTGCACATGCTGTTACTGTGCATAAATAAACTGTGGATCTTACTGAGCCGCAGTTTATCACTCCCAGGTGTGCCATTTGAATGTGGACCCAGGAGCAATTTACTCTCACGCAGAATGTGCATGCAGTTTATTCATTTACAGCACATGGAGCTGGGTTGGAGAAGATCCCACTGGCAGGGGGCCTCAGGAGTCAGCCTGCCAGCCTGGGGCTGCTCCTTCCAGTTCAGCGTGTTGTGGAGGGACTGGCTGGGGCATGAGGGAACTTCAATGTAGGACTAGCTCGCAGGTAGGTCCTGCACTGAAGCACCCTTGTGTCCCAGCCAGCTCTTCTAGTGTCTACGTAGGCACTGCTGCAGAGTAAATTAGTTTACTCCAGCCTAATAGGGGTGTACATGTAGACACCAAGACATTTACTGCACAGACAATTAGTCAACTCTCCAGTAAACGTCTTGTGTAGACATGCCCAATGTATAAACAAATTGTGGCATATAAACTTTTCCACAAAATATTTTCATTTACTAGATTTGTCTACTTCTTCTGGAATGTGGTGAATGATCTAAGCCTCCTGTTTTTGCTCCCAAACAGAATGACTAAGAATATATTATCAGAAGGCAACCATTGTGCAGTAAATACCTTTGTTTGCAGATGAATGGTGTGTTCCCTGGCATTCATATTCCAAATAATGTAAAAGTGAAGAAAAGGGGATGTAAAGTTCATAGGAATGTTCACTGACTCCATGCTAGGTCCTGATCGCTATTATTACTGAAGTACAGTATTCCAATTATAAATTGAGTCACATTTTCGATTTGAATTTTAGGGAAAAAGAGCCTTTTCATCTGCAAATGACAGTATTTTACACTAACCTGGTCAGCATTTCTGTGAAGGTTATATATAGCTTAGTTGTCAGTAACCCAATTATAGATCAACCCTTCATAGACAGAGTACAAATGTTGTAGTTCTTTTTGAAGGAAAATAAGGGTGACTTACAAGAAGAACAATGCAGTAAATAAGAATTTTGGATTTGATTGTAATTATAGCATGAAGTAACTGCTCAACTAGGCCCCAGTCTTGAAGGCTGGGCATGACACTGATTAGCCCAGCAGGGTATTGATAATAGTGTTTGTTTATTAACCTTAACTCAGTGTCTGTCACCCCATTAAGAAGACAAAAGAGGGACATTACCAGCTAGCTGTTGATTCAGCAGGACCATAGCCAGCATGTGGTCTGCTAACTAATACACAGACACCTCTCAGCAAGGCATAGGGGAAGAGGGAATTCCTGCTTAGGAGGGAGCGGGGCGGGGAGAGAGGAAGCAGCTCCAGCCTCTTAAGCTGCAGCCAGGGAGCAGAGGGGAGGGGCCAGCTTAATGGCATAATAAACACTGAGTTAGGGGCGATAAACACTGTTATCAATGCCCTGCTGGGCTAATCAGAGCTGGAGCCTGGCTATGTTCCCTGCTCAGCAATGTGGAAGGGAGGGCTGCTCTAGTGCCCCCTGGCTTCCAGCCTGAGCCACTGCAGGCATGTGCTTGCAAAGATTGAATCAATTCAGGCTCAGGTTTTTTGAATGTCTGTCCCTAGCTGAAATGTTTAACAGGTGAGCTGACTGCTGTGCCCACACAGAGCCCCACTGCAGCAGTCTTCTTGCTTTCAGTACACTGCACACTCAGGGCCTCGGTCTCTTTCACCACTTAGCTGTCACTGTGTAAAACATGATCTTTTTATGAAGTATTTTCTAACTTCCTATCCCTCCTATGCTGAGATACTTGCAAATTAATTATGCACAATAAAATCTACCTACTATAGATAACAAGTATAAACCTAGCTTTAAAGAAGTGTTTTGATGACTTTATGGTTGTTTGCTGATGGTCCTTTATGATTATGAAGGAAGGTGGTGATGTCCTACGTGCAGATAGGAAATGTAGATGCAATTCCAGCTACATCACTTTATTTCTTTTGAGATTTTGAGCAATCTGATTTCCCTCTGTTTCAGTTCACCCATATTTAGTTGTATTTACATTGCTTTGGAAAGAGTGTTAAGATCTATGGATGATGCATCATTTGTCTCTCAAGAGATCCTGTTATGGTTGTCTTTAGCATCCACAGAAAGTTCAGTTCAATTCTTCAGGTGAGTTTGCATGAGGGTGCTGAGTTTTTAATGGAATCATTTTTATAGTAACTGAATTTGGGGTTCAAACTTTTCTTAAGGCAAATACAGGAAAGGAGCAATTCATCTTATAATCAAAGGCATGTGAAATGTTGATGGTAATACAGAAATTTTGGAATTCATTTTGGGAGGGGCAAGAAAATGTGGAGACAAGGGAGAGGAAAGGACTTACTGTGTCATGAACACCTCCCTGATGTTGTTTTCAGCATTAGAAATAGAAGATTCATGTGGAGAATTTTTTGATTAGGCTTATCTCTCTAACATGTTACTCAGGAGTGAATCTTTCTTGATGCTGTATACAGTGCAAGATTTATTTAATTTCAGACACTTTTTGTGATGCAATTTGTGAGACAGGTTGGTCACAAGATTAATCGATTTCAATTTAATTTAATCTTGAGAACCAAACATATTCACCTGTTTAAAATGTTTGCCAAGAGAATCCCAGTGTGACAGAAATTTGTATGGAGGCGTTATGCTTGCAGCAAGCAGCAGTCAAACGCAATCAGACAAAATTGCAATCAAAACCTTTGATTGCATGAGTGTCCCTGAAGCAAGGGCATTTAATTTTTTTTTCAGACTGTAAGATCTGCTCTGTAATGATGTTACCTGAGTGATTTTTACTTGATTTGAAAGCAACTTGAGAGTGGATTTTTCTTGTGCCTTTGTTCAACTATGAAAGCAATTTTTTAAAATTAAAACTATGAAACTTTTTCTTTTTGCTTGGGTTTCTGCTATATATTGGGTAATTTTCATTTTACCTTAATTTTAAAATAGATTTCCTCTTTTTAATATTACCACCGGTTTCTGAAACATTGCTCAATGTGCCTTTGTCTTCACTTACAAATATACTGTGTTCAGCTATACTTCATGCTGGAAATTAGTGCTAACAACTGGTCATTTTTCTTGGGCAGACCAGTCTTTAGTGGCATTCCATTGCTTCCACTATTGCATTTTCTCGAGAACACCTGCAATGCAGGTTGGTGATGCTTTGTATCTGGTCTTTTGACCTAGGAATGTTTTATGCAGCAGCACTTACTTGTTCATAAAGTGGGGAAGCATTCTCAAAGTACAGTTAAATAGATGTCCTTTTACTAAATCTCATTTCTTGTCTAATACTTTCTCTTTCACAAGCGTCTTGAATAGCCTCTCTGTCACCTCCGTTCTCTGTCCACAAAACATCTTCCTAGGTGGCACTGCCATAGTGAAAAATCAACATACATAGATTTATAATAACTGCTTGGAGCTCCTATTTCAGGTTTGAAACTGGCAGATCTCTGCATGTTTTCTCTTTTCACCCCATGCACCCTTTTATTAATGTTAATAAAATGCCACAGTCCTTCCTGGAATATTTATCTAACTCCCCCTCACACAGACATGTAAAGAAGGCGTATGAACATGCATTTCTGGCATAAGTATGCTTGTTAAATGAACAGGCTAATTTGCGCACACATTCATGTTTCATCTGAAAGACACATGAAATGAAATTTCTTGCTCGAACATCTGTACAAGCGAAAGCTGTTTATGTGAATAAAGTGTGTGTGGGGGAGGGGGGAGCAGCTGAATTTTATTGAGATTTGCAACTTATTAAAGAGTAATTTTTTTCCATAATTGTCCATGTGTGCTACCTGCTAATAATTAGGGCAAATCTTTACATACGTGTATACCTAGAACTACATTTCATTTAATCAAAGATAATAGTCCAGTAAAAAAATAATATTCGGGTTTTTTTCCCCACTGAGATTAAATAACTCTTCCATGGAATATGTATCTCTCAATGGATGGGGAGTTTGTAGAAAATAGTAGCCTAGTTCTGGCAGAGATTAAGTTATAACTACTTGCTTGTATTCATGGAGTGGATGCTATGAACTGGAAGCAGCTGATATTGAAACTGCTTCGATACATGAAATACACGTTTCAGTGAAGAACTGAGTCACTTCCTTTCAAACCGCTGAATTGAGATAAAATAAAACAGAAATGTACCAAAAGAGTTCATGGAAATAGGCTGAGGTTTGAAAGATAGTCCAATTCTGGTTCCAAACACTTGGCTGATATGGTGTCTCTCAATACAAATAGCTCTGTTGCCCTATCTCGCTGATTATTGCTTTCCCTCCTTGTTGTATGGGGCATGGAAAGAGGGCCTCCACTAAGCTAGTAGTCCTTGCCTTGCTCTCTGTGTCTAGGAAAGAAAATACCTTTGAGGGGAATCATCACCATCATCCTCTGTTATGGTAACAGGAGTTTTACAATTAACCTCAACGTAGCCAGGATCTCATCCTTGATCCTGAGGGGTGAAGGATAAGAGAGATCCCTTTGGATCTTATTTAGTTTGGTACAGGAAAAAAAATCCCACTAGTATACCTGGTGGAGATGCATAGAAGATTCAAGAAAAGAGATTTTAGGAGGCAGCTTTGCTCTTCAGTATCCATAGGGGATGTAAGCCCCTAGGTCCCATACATTTATCTAGGCAAAAAAGCATTAAAGAAAATTGGTTCAGTGCTTATAGAAGTCACTAGTTGTCTACTCTGAGTGCAGACGGAAATAACACTTTAACATATTCCAAGAATGTCACTGCTTGGGAACCAGTTCACAATTGTCCCTAGACAGAAGTGTCTGCACATACACTGCTAAGGTTCTAAGTAGAAATGTCACCTTTTAGGGGTTACACTGGTGCCAAGATGCCGATGGGGTGGTAAAGTATCCAGACCGTCAAGTCTTCCAGTGCCTGGAGTTTCCTCAGAAGTCCACTAGAGGGGGAGGAAGATCTGGATGGGCTAGTCACCAAAAAAGAGAAGGCATCATGGCTCACAGTTGCAAGTCTTACTCCCTTTTCTCATGAAATGAAATAAAAAGAGCCTGTTTGAGTTTAATAAAGAACATAATCAGACCTCACTAAAAATCTGTGTGGCAGTACCCTGACAGGGGATGTACAGATGTGTGTGTGAGCAGGCAGTTTGGACCCTGTCATGGGAAATGGAGCTCACTTTGTGGGATCCCAGGCTCATTTGGGATAGGAGTGGGAATGGAAGGTTTGCCAGGTGCTGGAGTGGGGCCGTGTGGCCTTCTGCTTGTGTTTCCTGGGGGGCTTGGTGCTCTGGGGTCCCCTAAGTTCTCTGTGGCTTTTCAACTGCTGTATTGGAAAGTGGTTTGTGCACTTCAGCTCCCTGCTAGAGCCCTGTGCTCTGGGATTTGCAGGCTAATTTGGGGTAGGAGTGAGAGTCCAATTAACTTCATGTTGCCAGAGTACTGGGAGGGGACTGAGTTGCCAGGGTACTGGGAGGGGCCACCACCTATTGGGGTGACCCTACCATCTCCACCCATACACCAAATTAGCCTGCAAAATCAGCCTCTTAACACAAAAAATGAACCTACTAGAACTGGATTTCAAGCGGCAAAATCACAAGCCTTTGTGATTCTAGCTGACTGTGATCAAAACTACTGTAAATTACACTGATTAAATATCTGAAAAAGCTACTGAATGGTTGTATCAACATGTTGTCCACTTACTATAGTCCTACAATGAATACCTGGCTGTCACAAAGTGCTTTCCATTTTTTTTAAATTTAAAATTGATGGAGACTCCAAATTTATTTTTTGTTTAAAATAGTTCAATAAAAATAGAACTGTGAGCAGAAGTACATAATTCTACTTGTGATCAGACATCTTGAATTGTTAATTCTTATTTACTCATTGTGGCATCTGTACTGGGTGTGGTGAGTACTGCACTGTCCTTCCTTACTGGAGTGCCCCCTCAACTCATCTGCCACGACTTGTTGTTAATGTGTAAAAGGAAGGGTTCCATGGTGTTCCTCTTCTCAGGTGACCTGGTGACGGGGGTACTCACATTCATGCCATGATGTTCCTCAGGGCTCTGCCTCCCTATAAGCCCCTTTTACAAGGGGTCAGGCATCAGCTTCGGCACCGGTCAATTGCCTGGATGTTAAGGTAGCTGGAGCCCCAGTCCCTGGTGCCGGAGGGCTGGGCTCCCATTGCCTGGCATCCTTCTCTCTTCAGGTGAGAGAGATGTTCCTCTACTCTTTTAATTTCAGGCAGCTGGGGATTGATCTTCCCCAGCCCAGTGCAGGATGCTGCTCCCCCATGCTCTGGGAGCGGGGGCAGCACCAGCTGCAATGCTCCTGCTAGCCTCCAGAGTCACCGTCTGTCTGGCGGGCTCCCTGCTGGCTCACTCCATCTCTCTCCTCCCCTGCCGGCTTCCGGCGGGGTTTTTAAACTTACCGTGGCAGCGTCCGCAGCTGCCGCAATTAGCCGGTCACTCCCCTGCCTTGGGAGCAGCTGTTTAAAGAGCCAGCATAATGCTGGCTTGCACAGCCACGGCCACGCTCCAGAAGGTAAGTTTCCTGGGGCGTGGGGGCCCTGTTTGTTCCCCGCTGGGGCTCTTGGGGTTTCCGCCAGCCCCCTTAGTGCCTATGGGGGCTTCTTGCTGCCACACTCATATGTACTCTCTCTTCTTTTCTTTTTTCTTTTTTAGTTGAATTGTGAAGGCTCTGATATCAGTGGTCTCCTGTATAGGCTTCTGCGTATGCAGAAATAGAGAGTACAGGGTAAGGCCTAAAATTTGCTTGAAGGGAATGATTGAAAAATAGGACCATCACTGCCAAGCCTTAGCACCATTGTGCTGAGGGTGTTAATACATTACATTTTTCTGTTTTATATTTTCTGTATTGTACTCTCCAAGTGTTTAGAGTTTACATTGATCATAGAATTATTCAAGTACCCACAGTTGCTCTAACCAGACAGCTTTTTAATCTTTTTCCTTCCTAAGAAGGCTAATGATACTGATATATATGTAAACATGTAAAATACACATTTTTTAATCTAAGAAATGGTTAGAGCATTAGTCAGATGCCATTTTTTCATTTATGGAAGGAATTGCCTTAGAGAACCAGGATGTTACAAAAGTTTTAATTATCATGACTTCAGGATCACAACTTTAGTACTTGGATGAGTGGTTTCAAGCAACTGATCAAACCAAAGATAAACTCTATAGAGAAATCAGCTCAGACTAACCCAAGGATTTAGAGCTCAATCCAGCAGAGATTCAAGTCAGTTGAAGGACTTCAGTTGACTATAGCTGGAATTAGATCAGCAGGCCTTGGAAGTCCAGCACCACATTAAAAAGCCACAGGAGTGCCTAACACTTTGGATGACATTGCATCTTCTGTCTGACATTGCTAAGGAATGAGGGTGCAAATTTTGGGAGTATTACTACTGACTGAGGCCAGATTTTCACACTAAAAATTCTAGTTCCCGCCCTGTGCAAGGGAGGGGTTGACTCTCTTTCCCTTACCCTTGCACACTTGTGCAAGTCAGAACCTGGCTGTTAGCTGGACTCTTCTTGAAAGCAAATACATAGAATTTTAGATGTAGTAGTATGAAGACTGCATAATTCTCAGAGGTCGATAGGATAATTGGATGTGACAGTCTCTCTCAAAAGTGTCCTTGTTTTATTAGTATAGTAAACAAGAGGTTCTTACAAGTACAGATCATGTTGCTTCTAGAATGCAAAATCCATTTGCTGTCTAATTCTCCATTTAAGTGTCAGTCCAGTTATTGTTGCTCATGAGTTCCCATCTACACATGCTATCACAGTTTGTTAGCAAAGAAATCCCAGCTCCTGTAGGCACTAAAGGGCTGTGCTAGAAATCAAATCAAGTCAGCAAGTAAAATAAAGGGAGACAGAAGTGAAACAATTCTGTGGGAGAAACCCCATTTTATTGTATAGGCTTATGAATTATTTAAATGCCCTCTGGATCTTCAAGCCTTTCCATTCAGCAACAAGTTTCTTAAGAGTTGTTAGTATTTCCATTATAATCCAGTGCAGCTGGATCTGGCCCATGGAGACACTGAATCTGGTTGATAGAGTCACAGGGGTTTGCCCTCTGCATGGGGGACTGAGCAGCTGGAAGCTGCATCTTGTACCACTACCACTTTTTCCCCTTGCGCTTCCCCCCCCCCGGCTGTGGTGTAAGCATAGCTTCCAGCCAGAGAAGAGCTGTGCTAAGAACAGGCTGGGCAACAGGAAAAAGCAGGAGCAGCACAGACACAGCTTCCAGCTGCGCAGCCCTGAGGCAACTCCTTGCTGCTCAGCCCTAACATGGGCATAGGCAGAATCAAAGCCTTGTGGCTCCCAGAATTCAAGACTTTCTCCTCCTAGCTGAGCGCTGTGACCAGTACGCTGCAGTTACATTCTCTTGTCCTGACCCCATACATCTTCTCTGCCTAATGGTGCGTCTTCAACAGAGGTAAAGAGTAGCTCCATCCCAGAACAGCTATGGCTTCATAATGGGAAAAGCGAGCCTCCTTTTCCCAATTCCTGCAGGAGTGCTGTAACCACTAGAATACTGCCAGGATAGCAGTCTTCAAATATCAAAAGGCCTCTGGAGTTATTTAGAAGAACAGTTATGGGCCTCAGCCCTTAAGAAGAGTCTGCTCTCTGGATCTGAAGTAGACAGAGGTGCCTGCTTGCAGACATCTTAGGAGCTGGGGTTCTGGAGATGGGAGTGAATTCAGAGCCACACCTATATTTAAAGTAGTACTTTCATGTTTTGCTCTAGGTAGCTCTCTGCTTGGTATGCTGGGAAGCAGGGGTGTTGACCACACCTTTAGGGTACTGATTTCTCCCTGATTAAGTGCAGACATTCAAAAAGCTGAAGTGTGCATTGGTTCAATCTTTGCAAGTTAGTCTAACCTGCGTAGATTGAACCAACAAGCAAGTGAACAGATATTCACCTTTGATACTGGGAATGCAGCCACATGCCTGTAGTGACTCAGGTTAGAAGCCAGGGGGCACTAAAGTGAGCTCTCCCTTCCCTTCAGCAGTGGCTAAAAGGCTGGAGGGAAACTGAGCTGAGGGAGGGTGTGGCCAGGCCCCAGTAGGCTGAGTATAATCGGGGAGGGATTTAAACCCCCACCCTGGCCTGTGGGGACTCTAGGCGGGGTGTGCCTGGAGGGGGACAGGGAAGCAGCCCTTGCCAAGCTTGCCCCCAGTTGGTGGGGGGCATGGCCAGCCAGTGGCCTGGGCAGTGCCTCAGGTGAAGGGAGGGGGAGGGAAGGGAATTAACCCCCCCTGCCTGCCTTCTCCCACTGGCATGAGACCCTAGCCTGATTCTTTCCCTTGCTCATGGCTTAGCACGGCCCAGGACCCCAAGAGTCCCCTTCCCAGCCAGCATAAATTACAAGCAGCCAACATGGATTTATTAACAACAAATCATGCCAAACAAACTGGATTTCCACCTTCAACAAAGTAACTAGAGCAAAAGCGCTGTTATCCAGCACCCATGGAGAATGAGGAGTGCCGGATAAGCAAATATATCAGTTATCTGAGAAGCACGAACAGGTGTCTTTGCCTGTCTGGATCGCCGCCCCTCCCTGGAGTCAGCATGCCAGGGGACAGGGAGGGTAGCCCCACACAGGCTGCTTTGCCTCAGGCCATGGTCCAAAGTCAGCCGAAGTGAGACTCGGTGAAACCAGAAGTGGGACTCTAGTTTCGCTTTTGCTGCATCGATTGGCATGCCAGTTAATAAAGTGTTGGGTAACACAGCTTTTACTGTAGTTGGGTGCATGAAAGGAATGCAGTGGGTACAGTGTATCTGGACTTCAGCAAGGCTTTTGACAGTTCCACAAAATCATCTCATAAACAAATTGGGGAAATGTGGGGTACTATAAGGTGGATTAGACTGGCTTGATTTCCACAAGCAAAGGGCAAATATAAATGGATTTATATCAGTATGGCAGAAGGTTTCCAATGGAGTCTCACAGGGGTCTGTCCTAGGTTCAACCCATTGATGATTTGGATGCTGGAAAAAAGAGCTTTTTGAGCAAATTTGAAGATGACACAAAACTGGGAAGGATCACAAACACATTGGAGGCCAAGAGTGCAATTCAGAAGGATCTTGACAGATTGGAAAGCTGGGGTGGAGCTAACAGTGCTAAAAAATGCAAGATGCTGCATGAATGGCTTGAAATTGCAGCAAAGTAGATTTAAATTGGATATAAGGAAAAACTTCTTCACTGTTAGAACAGCTAGGCAGTGGAATAGACTGCCTGGGGAAGTTGTGGAATTTACATCATTGGAGGTATTTAAGGGGTAGGATAAGCATTACTCAGGGATGATTTAGGTATAGCTGTGCCTGTACTCTACAATGCATATTCCCCATGCTTCTTGGCATTGCTGGTTGCCACCTGGGGCCTGGGAAGGATTTTTTTCCCCCTTCCTGCTGCTGTGTGTGTCAGGGTTTTTCTTTTTCTTTTTGTTTTGTTTTTGCCTTCCTCAAAAGCATTCAATGTCAACTGCAGCTAAGGTGGGGAATGTTGACTGGAGCATGCCAGTGTTTCTGCTTTCCTGGATAGAGGGTCTTGCCCCTCCACTCAACATAGTCAGATTGGTACAAACTGGGCTCAGACTAAATGACCTCTGGAGGTCCCTTATGGTCATACTTTTCTATGATTCTACACTTACATTTTGATAGACTCTAGGAGTGGCTTACACCAAGATCAAGTTGCAGCCATGCATCCAACATATGAAGTTCTTCCTGTACTTCTATTTGGCTTCTTAGGGTAAAGGTGAAACATTTCACACACACATACTATCCAAAAGTCCTGACTGGCAAAATGGGTCAGATTTGTTTTAGATGAAGTCTGAACACACTTCTTCATGAAATTGAGTGTGTGAGATGGATTAAGGGGAGAGAGTGTTTACTGAGAGAGCCTAGCTAAATTCAACAGTAGTGTAACTAGCAGTGGGTAACCAGGGCACCAGCCCTGGGCACCCACTTAGAGGGCGTGCCTGAATGCTTTCTAGTTTTCTGTTTCTAGGGAGCATCTACACATGCTATTAATGTGACTTTGGTTACTGTGCAGTAAGCGTATCTGAGGAGTGCATCTACCATGTATACTGTTGGGTGCGGATTTACTCCTTATGGGAATTGGCAGATCCAGGGCTGCTCCTGTTCTGCTCTGCCCCCTGCAGCAGCCAGGAGAAGCTGGGGGTCTGGCTTCAGCTGCCTGGGTACCAGGGGGCTCCTGGGGTAGGCTCAGCCTGGCAGGGGGCTCCAGGAGCAGGCTCAGCTTGGCAGATGGCTCTGGGGGCAGCCTCAGGCTGGCAGGGAGCCCTAGAGAGTCAGCCTCAGGGTGGCATAGGGCTTGGGGGGGGCACGCTCAGCCTGGCAAGAGGCTCTGGGGCAACCTCACACTGGCAGGGGGCTTGGAAGAAGACTCAGGCTGGCAGGGGGCTCCAGGGAGCTTCTGGGGGGCAGGTGCAGTCTGGCATGGGGCTTTGGGGGCATGGTTAGTCTGGTAAGGGAAGGTGTCCTGGGAGCCTGTGATCAGTGTACTATGGACAAACTGGGCATTTATACACATACTTTTTGGTCCTGCAACACACTGGAAATCTGCTGCTTCGGAGCAGACTCAATTGAGTCTGCTCCACACACAAGCTGACACACACTGCGCTGTTGTGTGCAGTTGTATAAGTGGTGAAATGTGTGTCAGTCAGTACGCGCAAAATGGTGGTGGTGCTTTTTTGAACTAAAGCATCTTCTATGTGTTTAGTTTAAAAGTGCGCCACCACCATTTTCTCAGCACTGACGTGCGTTTTGCTGTTTATACAACTGAATGTGTCACAGTGCCGGGTGTTTGTCAAAGTGCTCAGTGCTGTGGCATTTGCCTTGTGTAAACATGCCCTCCCTGCCCTCCTCCCCCAGCAGTGGCAAGCAGGGTCCTTGCAGATCACCTCCTTCTCCACCCCCTTCAGTAGGTCACCTGGGCAGCTGCTCATGAACCCCAAACCCTCAGGGCAACTCCAAGACCACTCCCTCCCTCGCCGCAAGGGCCTTGATGTGCACCCCCATTCCCCTTCCTTCCCCTTCCACCACAACAGACTTACCAGCTGGACACTGCTCTTCAAGCTGCCGGGCTGCATATTGGAAATGGGGTTGGTATCGGCCGATATATCTCTTTAAAAATTGGCTATCGGTATTGGCCGGAAAAATCTCTATTGGTACACCCCTAGTATTTACAGATAGTAGCTAACCACACAGTAAAGTAATCTACTATGCAGTATAACATCTTGTGTAGATGCATCCCTAGTGGTACAGTTGCCACAGCTGGCTTGGCTCAGTCCCTGCTGCTACTTCCATCCTTGCTGCCCCCTTGGGTGCAGACCTGTCTGTTACTTTTTTGAATTTCAGAGAAACAGAAAGGCCCATAAGCAAAAGGCAAGAATCCTACACTTAAGAAGACAGAACTGAACATTCCTTTTTTTTAGTGTGGTTAATACTTACAGCTTATTGGTCAATTGGTGTCAGAGCTTCCAATATCAAATGTGAGTACATCAGTCCTGTTTAGATACAGTGATATTTTTATTCCTTCACTAAAAAGGGAACATTTTTCATAGAATCATAGAAAATTATGATCTAGTCATCTAGTCCAACCCCCTGCTCAAAACAGGGCCATCCCTAACTAGATCATCCCAGCCAAGGCTTTGTTTAGTCGGGTCTTCAAAACCTCCAAGGATGGAGATTCCACCACCACTCTGGTAAACCTGTACCAGTGTTTTACTACCCACCTAGTGAGAAAATTCTTCCTAATATCTAACCTAAACTTCCCTTGCTGCAACTTGAGACCATTGCTCCTTGTTCTATCATCTGCTACCACTGAGAATAGTCTAGCTATATCCTCTTTTGAACCCCAGTGCAGGTAGTTGAAGGGTGCTTTTAAGTCCCCTCTCAGTCTCCTCTTCTCTAGACTAAATAAGCCCACTTCCCTCAGCCTGTCCTCATAAGTCGTGCCTCAGTCCTTGAACCATTTTCATTGCCCTCTGCTGGACTCTCTCCAATTTGTCCACACCTGTTCTGTAGTGGGGGGCCCAAAACTGAACACAGTACTCCAGATGTGACCTCACCAGTACTGAATAGAGGGGAATAATCACTTCCCTTGATCTGGTGGCAACACACCTACCAGTGCAATCTGGTATACCATTAGCCTTCTTGGCATCAAGGACACGCTGTTGGCTCATAGTGAACTTACTAGCAAATTGCCGGTAAAAAATGATACCACAATGACCCTGCCCCCACTTTGAGGCCAGGTCTGCTCCCCTCACCCCCACCACTTCAGCCATTCCCCACCCCCAGTCTCTCCCCCTGCCCTGAGGCTCGGCCTGTGCCTGCCCCCACTGGCTACCGCTTTGGGCCTGGGCCCGTTTCCCCCCCAACTCCACTCAGCTTTGGGTCTAGGCCCACTCCACCCTGTGGCCAACACTGCACCTGTGCAACTGCTGCCCTATGCCTGTGGGCCGGGCAGTGGCCATAGGCCTGTGCCTGGTTGCAGCCATGGGTCCAGGAGCAGTAGTGGGTACAGGCCTGGTGGTGGTGGGAATGGACCTGGTTGTAGCAGCGGCCACAGGCCCACGAGTGGTGGTGGATGCAGGCCTGGTGGTGGTGGGCCTGGGTCTGGCAGTGCACACGGTCTCAGTGGTGACCACCAGTATGGGCCCGGTGGGGTGGCTGTGGCTGTGGGCTCAGTGCAGTGGCTACGGGCATAGGGTGACAGCCGCGAGGTGGTGGCTGTGGCTACTGGTAACCACCCCTTTCGCTCTCCTCCTCCCCATTTCCCCTCTCTTGTTGGGGGGCGAGGTGGAGTGTTCTGGCCCCTGGCTCCAAAGAGCATATTGGGGGGCGGGGGGGAGGCCAGTGCTGGGGGCCTTGCCCCCAAGCTCCATTCCCTGTAGTATGGCAGGGCTCTGGTCCCTGCTGTCCCCCTCTGCCTCCAAGGAGTGGGTGGGGGGATGGGTAGGCCAATTCTGCTGCTCTGTCCACCCCCCTCTAGCCCTCAGTCCCCATTGTCATGGCGGCACTCCACTGTCTGTCCTGTCTGTCTAGAGCTGGCTGCTGAGAGAGCCTATCAGAGCACAAATAAAGTGTTATGGTCAAACAGACAGACAGGCTAAGGCTTTTATAATATTAGAATTGTCCACTGTAACTCCCAAGTTCTTTTCTCCAGAGCTGCTGCCCAGCCAGTCAGTCCCCAGCCTATACCAGTGCATTTTAAGTGCAGGAATTTGCACTTGTCTTTATTGAACCTCATGAGATTTCTTTTGGTCCAATCCTCTCATTTGTCTATATCTCTTGCAATCCTAACCCTACCCTGCAGCATATCTACTACTCCCCCCATCTTGATGTTACCTGCAAACTTGCTGAGGACTTGATGGCACTTCATGCCGTCTTCCAGATCACTGAAGATATTGAACAAAACCAGCCCCAGGACTGACCCCTGGGGCACTCCACTTGATACCAGCTGCCAATTAGATAATGAGCCATTGACTACTACCCGCTGAGCCTGTTGATTTAAGCAGTTTTCTCTCCACTTTACAGTTCATTCATCTAACCTATATTTCCTTAGCTTGCCTGAGAGAATGCTGTGGAAGACCATATCAAAAGCCTTGCTAAAGTCAAGGTATGCCACATCCACTGGTCCTCCTGCTTCCACAGATCATAGAAGGCAAACAGGTTGGTCAAGCATGACTTGCCCCTGGTGAATCCATGCTGACTGTTCCTAATCACCTTCTCCACCAATAGCTTAGAAATGGATTCCTTAGGATCCTTATGATTTTTCCAGGGAGTGAGATGAGGCTGACTGATGTGTAGTTCCCTCCATTTTCCCTTTCTTAAATATGGGCACTTTGCATGTCCTTTTCCAATCATAGTTTCATAGTTTCTAGGGTTGGAAGGGACCTTAGCAGATCATCTAATCCGACCCCCTGCCATGGCAGGAAAGAGTACTGGGGTCAAACGGCCCCAGCAAAGTGTTCATCTAACCTCTTCTTAAAAACCCCCAGGGTAGGAGCCTGCACCACCTCTCTTGGAAGTTGGTTCCAGACCCTAGCAACCCTGACCGTGAAATAACGCCTCCTGATGTCTAACCTAAATCTACCCTCTGCCAGCTTGGGACCGTTATTCCTGGTCACTCCTGGCAGTGCTCAGGGGAACAGCGACTCCCCCA
>NW_017729024.1:142326731-142328009 GCF_001723915.1 Gavialis gangeticus | reverse complement strand
ATCTTAGTGTCATCAGCAAATTTGGACAGGGTGCTTTTTACCCCCTCATCCAAATCACTGATGAAGATGTTGAACAGTGCGGGCCCGAGAACCGAGCCCTGCGGAACCCCACTGCCCACGTCCTTCCAGGTTGAGAAGGACCCATCCACTACCACCCTCTGGGTGCGGCCCTCCAGCCAGTTGGCGACCCATTTGACTGTGTGGGTGTCTACGCCACAGCCCCCCAGTTTCTTAATGAGAACAGGGTGAGAGACAGTGTCAAAAGCCTTCCGGAAGTCCAGGAAGACTATGTCCACTGCTACCCCTGCATCTAATGATCTGGTGATCTGATCGTAAAAGGCCACCTGGTTGGTCTGACAGAACCTGCCACTGATGAACCCATGTTGGTTGCCCCTAAGCATGCAGTCCCCTGCTGGCCCCTCTTGGATGTGTGCCAGGGCCTCTCCTGATCACCATGAGTTTTCAAAGATAGTGACCAGTGGCCCCACAATCACAACATCCAACTCCCTCAGTTCCCTTGGGTGCATTCCATCCAGCCCCATGGACTTGTATATGTCCAGCTTTTCCATTGGCAATTCATAGGGGGTGCATGCAGGTGCATATACACCCCCTGAGCTTGGCAGTGCACCCCTTGCAAAAAGTGCTGCCAAAACTGCTGGTGGCACCTGCAGGTGGTTACCACTTGCCACTCCCCTGCCCTTGCCACCAACACCACTGCCGGTGTCTGCGGGTGGTCCCCAATCACCTTTGGCCACTGCTGACACTGCTGGCAGCATCTGTGGGTGATCACCCACTGCTGGTTGGTGTTTGCCCCTCCCCTTCCGCCAACACCTCCATGGCTGCCTGCGGGAGCTCAGTGCTCGCAACTCACCACCACCACGTTTCTGCTGTCAACCCCACTGCCACCTGTGGCAGCTTGCCATGCCCCCCCAGCTTCCAGAGGCACACGGCATTCATGAGCTTTTCTAAATAGTGTCTAACCTGTTCTTTTACCACTGCTGGCTGCTCCCTGCCTCCCCAAACTGTGCTGCCCAGTGCAGTAGTCTGGGAGCTGACCTGGCCTGTGAAGACTCCCAGACTACTGCACTAGAGTCTCCTAGAGTCCTAAAGGAACTGGCTGGGGTCATTGCAAGTCCCCTGGTGTGGCTTTATGAACACTCGTGGTGCTCTGGAGAGGTGCCGGAGGACTGGAAGAGGGCCAACGTGGTTCCCATCTTCAAAAAGGGGAGGAAAGAGGACCCGGAGAACTACAGACCAGTCAGTCTTACCTTGATCCTG
>NW_017729024.1:142298216-142326572 GCF_001723915.1 Gavialis gangeticus | reverse complement strand
GGTCACAAGCTGGCGGAGGGAAGGTTTAAGTTGGACATCAGGAGGCGCTACTTCACGGTCAGGGCGGCTAGGGTCTGGAACCAGCTTCCAAGTGAGGTGGTGCAGGCTCCCACCCTGGGGGTTTTTAAGAGGAGGTTGGATGACCACCTTACTGGGGTCATTTGACCCCAGTACTCTTTTCTGCCATGGCAGGGGGTTGGACTAGATGATCTGCTCAGGTCCCTTCCGACCCTAGAAACTATGAAACTATGACTGAGGTGAAAAAGGCATTGAGCACTTCAGCCTTCCATGCATCCTCTGTCACTAGGTTGCCTCCCTGATTTAGTAAGGGACCCACCCTTTCCCTGACCTTCCTTTTGTTATTGTTACAAGCCATGCACATAGACTATTTTTCCTGGATACAGCATTGTTCGGTAGCTGTATTATGCGATATGCCAAACTTGGTGTTTTAGCATCTCACAGCATCAGCAGAATTTCTTGTTTGTCAAATTTCAATCTTATTGAGAGCTCCATGTGAAAATTAAAAGTATATATGGCTACCGCTTTCATATCTGTGTAAATGAGCAATTAAATGCTTTCATTCATGAATGATGAATGGGGAAACTGATCACACTGAGGATAAAGAAAAATAGCCTGAGAGTTATGAGTAAAAATAAGAAATGAGCCAAATGTGGACTCTATGTACAGCTCACTAACATTTACTAATCCTTACAGTTTCATATACAATTTTCTCTTTAAAAAACCATAGACGCTTATACACCATAAATAAAACATCTCATTCTTTTTATTTTTATGGTTTTCCTTCTAAATGCACATTTTAATTAACTGTTCTGTACCCGTTTTGGGAAGACAATCTAAGAAATGAAGCTGGCAATCACAAATATTTATATATGTGTATATATATGCAGAAAGTAGTGTCTTCCGGTTTGGGGTTTTTTTAAAAAACCACATAAACAAAAACAACCTGAAACCAAAGTAATAATCTGTCTTATTCCTAACTGTGTTGTTCTTCGCAAGGTAGTAAGTCAGTAATAACTTCTTTAGTCCAGGCCTAAGGACACACTGCAATACTCTGTAAGTAGGCATACACAAAGTAAAAAAAGATTAATACCAACACTAGCCTGAGAAACAAGACTGTTTGAAAAAGGAACCTTGCTTCTGTCCCTGAAAAGATACTTTTGGGTTGAATGAGTTTCTTTGTCGAAGACATAATTTCTTTGGGTCTATAAGGAAAAATAGTTAACCCTTGTTTTTGTTTTGTTGGGTTTGAGAACGCCCTTGCAGCTCTGATGCTGTCTCAGGATGGAAGGGGAGTTCCATTCTGGGGCTTCCCCAGTTGCACTGGAGTGTGGGGGGGTGTATTGGAGCCCCTCTCTTCGGAGGGTTTCAATCCACCCCCTCCCCCCACCTCCAGTATGGCTGGGCAAATCTCAGAACAGACCTCCCTCCCCAGCCTTCTCCCTCACCTATCCTAAGACAGTACCAGGGACAGGGCTGGCCCACTTCAGCCCAGCTGTCAGAGCAAACAGAAGTTGATAAAGGGGCTCTGCTTTGGAGCCCCTTCATTTGAACCCACATATAATGAGGGTTAATTTTTCACATGATTGGAGTACCCTGCAGCCATGCTTTTTGTTAGGACACAGCTGTAGAGTGCTTCCACCAATGGTTGATTACATGACAAATGCAATTTCTGTCTGTTTCTTATGTGTATTTGAGAGAGAGAGAGAGAGAGAGAGTCACTTTAAATTTAAAAACAAAAATGACTAAAAATAAAAATCATGCAAAAGCCTTCTAGTCCAGGTTTAGCTTGCTGTCTCTCAAAGTGCTTTGGTCTCACTTTCCTAGAATCCAGGTGAAATCACAAATACAATTACTTGTGATGGTTTTTCTGGATTTTACATAATTATTTTATAATTGTACTAATACATGTTGCATTTGCAGGTATTTCAGGGTAATGAAATTAGATGCAAAGGCTTGAATACAAAAGAATTTAAATGACAACTTCAAAAGTGTTGACTTAATCAACAGATCATATTAGGATAGTGAATTGATTTTGAAAAGAATCACTATATTGTACAAGGCTTGCTTCTTTAATAATGAGAGGTTGCTTCTTTAATAACAACTGTCTATGACAGTCCTTTACTCTGAACACTACCTGTTCTTATTTAATTTGTTTGTGTCCAGTAAGACATTTAATACTTAATTGAAGGCTTGAGGAGATAATTTAGCAACTAGTGTCCTGGGAGGTAGGGCTTCATAACCTCAGCAGTAACAATATCAGGTCCAACCAAAGACATCAGGAAATGAATAATGTTCTACATCTACTATAAAATACAAATTCTGTACAACTCCTATATTAATTATAGTTGCATAGAATTCCTATATTGTTTATTTGGGGCTGGGAGGAAATTGGGAGAAGCTCACGTTATTACAAAATCTTTTTTTCCTTTTCTTGGTTCATACCATTTTCTTCTGACAGTCTTTTTTTAGGGGGAGCCTATAATTTTTAAGGTAGTGAAAACAGGAAAGGTAACAAAATAGGAATTGACAACTAATGTGCTGTAACCCTTGCCTACCAGACTAACCCGTCATTGTTTCCTTTTGTCTCCAATGCCTGCTAGTGCATCTTCTTGTTTTCTTTCATTTTGTATTCTGAGTATAACCTTTCTGGGAAATTATATAGAGGCCAGGACAGAATAAGACAAGGACTTCTAGTTGTCACAGGAAAATCGAGCATAGCAATATGTATTTTTATGTTTTGTTAGGTTTTCCTAAGTTAAAATTTCACCATGAAATATGACTATTAGTTCTGTGGAGTTAACCTGTGTTCATGGGTGGATATAGGATTTTGCAAAGAGGAAGGCAAATGGTATACAGCACATATTTTTCTCCAGTTAAAGAGAAATTGGAAGCTTTACTAATATATTTGGGACCTGGTGCTATATTGCTCAATTTAAGATCCAAGAAAAGCCCAATATAATTATTGGAATGTGCACTGATTTGCTCAATTATAAATTAAAATTTAAAAACACGGGCTAGGAAAAGTATAATCAAAATAGTAAAAAAAAAAAAAATTGTGACAGTCCTTTAGTCATTACAGTTAAATGTATATCTCACTCAGATTTGCAAAACAAAACCTAGTCTTTATGAATGTCTTGATTGTGCCTCCAATACTTGACTGTTCATCATTTCTACACCTGAGCTGATATTACTTCACATGAGTTAAGGTTTCTAGCTTGAGCTAAAAGCAGTCTCCAGGGTTATGACATAGAAAAGAGAGGGTGTATCTACATGAGCTGCTTTACCCTGCAGTAAAGCATCACCAAGTAACTGAACCCATAAACTACAGTGTAGTAAATTAGTCTACTACGCACTTAGCTGGTAACTGTAAATACAGGTACTAACTTAACTGTACGGTAGATGCTGTGCAATAGGGCTCATGTAGATGCTGACTGGGAGCAAATTTTCTCCTAGTCAGCCACACCAGCAGGGGGCCTGGTCCTGGTGCTGCTCAGTTACTGATTCCCCCATGAGCCAGGAACTGATCAGTATGGGGACTGGGTCCCTCTCTGCCCCCTCCTGTCCCAGAGCTGTTGGGCTCCCAGCTCCCCACAGGAGCAGGGACCTGAGCAGTGACAAGACTGAGCAGCTCTTCATTCCCTGCTCAGCCAGGGGCTGGGTGGGTGCTGTCCCACTGGTGGGGCAGCTAACACAGCCCCCAGCTGAGTGAGAATTCCCCACCCAGCTGGGGACTTACTGTTAGCTGTTCCACTGGCTGATTTGGAGCAGGGGGCTGGGAAAGAGCTGTGGGGGAGGGGGCTCTTTCCCATCCCCTGCCTCAGTCAGCCAATCAGGCACAAGGTTGGGAAGCAGCAGCTGTGGGAGGGTGCATTTTCCCAGGCCCTGTCCCAATCTACAAATCAAGCATAAGGCTAGGCGGCAGCTGCCCCGGAGGTGTGGCAGCTTCCCCACACCCCAGGGACTATGGCCTTACTTTGGTGCCCCCTGGCAGCCCAGGGTTGGCACCCAGGGGAGCCGGGAGCTCCCTTTGGCTGCTGTAGGGGGACATATAGTCCAGAGGAGGTTGGATAAGTTTGGTGCCTGTACCGGATTAAAATTCACATCCAGAAATGTCTTCTGGGATTTTGATGTCTAAATAGTGCCTTACCATACAAGGGACTCTCTCACTCGATCATTTTGAAATATGGTGGTGCCATTCTCTGACATTGTAACTATTAGGAGAGAACCAGATTCAATGCTCTCTTTATGCAGAGGGTGTTCTAACCTGCATTTCCTACCTGCCAGGGGAGTACCCTTATCATCAGAGTATAAACTAAATTGGGGTGGGGTCAATCCTTCACTCACCTTGTTAAAGCTGAACAAAGCTTTAAAGCTGAGCATAAAGGATTGAAAAATGCATGGAAGCAGAGAAAAAGAGCACATGCCCATCAAGGGATTTACATGCATGGGCCCTTAATTTACACATCCCAAAACAGGCTTAGGTGTGAAATAGGTGCCAATGTAGTGATAGTTCTGAGAATATGCAGGAGAGAACTATAGGTACCTAGTGAGCTTTACTTGTGTGAGCTTAGGCGGCACCTATAGTCTTTCAGGTGCCTAAATTATTAGGCAGAGGTTTTGCTTACAACCATTTGGGGTGGATCCAGGAGGAGTACAGTGGTATAGTCACACTCTGCTATGCACCCTCCTGCCTTTGATTCTTACTTCACCCAGAGTTTAAAACTAACTGCCTGGAAGTGGCAGCAACATTTCTATTCAGGCACCAACAAGGAAATCACTTGACTTCGTGACTTATAATCTGATTACTTCATTCCATAGGTATTAATGCCTCTCTCTTCTTTTTAATGGTTTTGATGTTCCACTAATGAAACTATCCCTCTTCTGCAATTCTACCATCTATTAGCTGCTTCTGGTAATGTAGCTGTATTTCATAGCCCTGCAGACTGTTTACCACTGGCTAAAAACATTAACTCAGATGTGGAAATAACTTTTAGTGAAGTACTGGATGCACTGCCAAGATGCTCCATAAAATTATACTTTGTTTTATGACTCTGAAACAAAGAGATGTACATTTAATTCTGATGACTACAGAACTTATTAAACAACAACTTCAGTTTATTTTTGCCTATTTTCTTGTGTTTTTTTACATAATATATGATATGGCAAATGAATGCACATCCCAATAAAGTTATATTTGTTTTTCTTCAATCTTAGGCTGAATAATATAGTCCTGGACCCTAGCTAATTGATAAAGTTTCTAGTTTATTTTTAATGGGAGAAAAATGTGTTGTGTTATATGTGATGTGGCGCCACATCTTCATCCCCTTTTCAAAATCCTAGATCTGCCCATGCATGCATTCTCAAGTTGTGGTGAAGTACTTTTATGGGGCTGGTCCTGCATTTGGAACTGGATGTGCATCTGACTTTCTTTACAGTTGGCTTTGGATTCTAAGTATGTGGTCTACAATTATCAAAACAATGGTCAAAACAAAACAAAAAACAATTGTCCATATGGAACAGGAGTGCTCAGACACTGACCCATGGGTCAGATCCAGCCTTTCCAGCTCTTTACGGGTCCAGAAATGTAGTGGCAGGGGAGCAGTGGCAGTTAATACTGTGTAATGGGCTGTGCCTAATGGAGTGGCTGTGGTGCTTCCTGGTGTTCAGACTGTGCCCATCCTCCTACTCTGGCTCCCCCAGTATGGCCTCACTTTTTCACCTGCCATGCCTTGATGTTTAAGTCAATATATTTTAGGGGGGTGCCTTCAGAGAACATTTGGTGTGTTGTTTCACCCTGCTCATCATGAAGCCATCAGTCTGCCCATTCCTTACACCCTGACTTGAGCAAGCCTCTCTCTCTTTCTCTCTTTCTCTCTTACTCTTTCTCCCCTCCCAACTTTCTTTCTTTTGGGAGGCTGCAACCACTCTGAGAACTTATTCTCACTTGTCCCAGACAGGCCACCTTTCAGGGCTCCAACTCCCCTGGGCACTTACTGCACTGGTCCTCCAGCCCTGTCTTACTGAACTAGACCTTTGGACCACAGTCCCACAATGTGGGGTGCTTCACTAGCACCCACCTTTACAGCGCCTCTCTAGGGCACCCCTTTGTGGCCTCCTCCTTTGCTACAGCCACCCCAAACCTTGCAGACTTACTTTATTCTTTTCTGGGCCCTGGGTATCTGAGCCAGACTGAGTGTCTAGCCCCAGCCTCACTCTTATATGGCCCTTTCTTCTCCCCTTTCTCACCACCTGACCTAAAATCGTTAGGGCCAGGCTTAGAGGATTCTCTTTTCCCCAGTTAGCAGGCTTATTGTTCTGGCCTGCCTTTTTACAGTCTATACTTGCTGTGCTGCTTGTCTTTCCTGTCAACATGCAATTAACCTCCTTTTGGCATTGTACTCACTCATTTCTAGTAGCAGGGGTAGGAGTGCTCTGCTGTATACTTCCACCATTCCTCCAGCACCAAATTTCTAAGCCCTGCAGGTAAGGTGAGATGGCCCTGCATCAGGGGTTGGGGCTGTGAACTGGTGTGGGGCCTGATTTGGTGCATGGATCCAGGTCCAGAGCCCCATCTGGCCCATGGACTGCATCCAGCCCACACATCAACCCCACTTCACTCATCTGGCCTGTAGAGCCAAAAATTTGGACACTATTGGAATAGAAAAAAATGCCTTCCGCCTCTACTGCAGTAGAGATTCCTGGCTTATAGCATGAAATAATGTGTTTAGGGTTTATCTCAGCTTTTAGAATTCAAGTAATTATCTTGACTTCAGCAGTATTACACATATGTAACTTTAATCATATGTTTTAAACATTTTTCTGAATCATGCTCTAGTGCTTGGCATCTACTAGAGTTTAGCTCTAAATCTGAATACTAATACTTTTGCTCAAGAGACTAGCCACCTGTCTCTTAAAGGGGAATTTTTTAAAGGGGTATATTAAAGGGGGTATGTTGTGAGGATTGATTATATAATGTTTGTACAGAGCTTTAAAGATCCCAAATACTGTATTAGAACTAAATATTAATAAGTCACTATTTTATTAGTCAGAGGAAAATAGAGTCTTATATCAGAATATTTATGACCTGAGTATACTATCCATATTAAATAATGAGAACAGAAAATTCAATCTAAGCTGAGTACTCTGCATCGTATGAGGTCCTGTTGTCTATGTTCAGCTTTTATCTGCCACTCTAATTCAAATGACCTTACTTATGTTAATGCAATTTACAGATTGCCTTCTGAGAGTGTTCTGTGGAGGCTGAGAATTTTATACAATTCCACAGTTAGATTAGTTGCCAGAGCCCCACTCAGTACTACTCATGATAACATGCATGCAACTTTGTACAAAAGACATCTAATCAGTATATCAGATTTGTTATTTGCAATAGTACCAGCAAGGTGCTTTCCAAACACTTAACCAAATTGTGAGCTCTCAGAGTAGAGATTAAGATCAGGGGAAGGGAATAATACTGGTCATCTATATACATATTCACTATAGCCAGATGGCAGAAATGGGGCTTTCTGAGGAACTTCAACTTGGGGAGGGCCTTGGGGCTGATGTTGGGGAGTTATCATCCTTCATAATGGGTGGGCAGGGAAGAAGTGACCGCGGTGGTTGTGTGTGAAGCAGTTGGATGAGAAGACAAATAATGTGAACTCTCACCCTGACAGATCCTTGTCTGGTAGTGGATATGGGTCAGAGATGGAGTGTAGAACAAATCCTAGTTTTCCCCACCCTATCATAATGATATGTAATTTAAGAAAGAAGCTGTCACCTCAATGCAGTCCCAGCTAGTGTCAGAGCTGCACCATTTGGCTATTAGTATCTATAGTATTCTGACTGAATTAAGATGCTCATCATGAGCAGGTAGTGGCTGTCAATTTGGCTTATACACTGGGGATTATACCATGGAAAATACTAAATTCAGTGTACCGTACAAGTAGTGATTAATTATTGATTGACTCTTCTATTTATCTTTATTATAATGTTCTATCACTGTGGTCCTTCACTATGAAATTCTCATCCTGGAGCCATTAAAACCTCTAGCTCAGTGACCATATCCATTGAAGTGTTAACAGAAATTTTGCTTGTGTAATAATTTCCCTAAGTTCTTGGAGCATTATAGCTCCTGGTGACATCTCCAATTTGGAAAATGACTATTAAAAACTGCCAAAATCCTTCTTCATCAAGACTTACAAAATAAAGGTAAACCATGCTGCCTTTTATCAAAGAAAATGATTCTTCTCATCTTGTGAATGCAACATTGTGGTGGTGAGGATACTGATTGGTATAAAAAATTGTGGGGGGTTCTTCTTTCACTGGGGAGTTTAGATCCCAGACCTCGCTGTTTGCATAAGAATTCATAAGCCAAAATGCTCACTTTAGATGATCCTTTCATTTTCATGAGTGTAACTAACAGCAAAATTTGGTCTCATGCACTTTAAATTGAAAGTAACACTAGGCATTATTTGTTTAGTGTCCGTGTTTTGAACACCATACAATATCCAAATATAAAGACAAGCTGTCCTGAAAAACTTTTAAGTCTCTCGGAGTGTTTCCCCCCCTCCACCCCCAATTTAGAGTATCTGTAAGTGCCTCTGAAACTGATGGGATTGAGTAGAACTGAGGCACAAGACAAGTAGCTGTACATTAAAGGAACTCAGTAGTAACAAGTGTGTAGGCATTTACCTTACAAACCATTTGTTGTTGTTTTTTTCTGTTTTTCATCTAATTTGGCCATAAAAGTTGCGAAGTGCTAGACCAGGAAAATTGAATCTAAAAATCAAATACCCGACATTTAGAAGTATCCTTGAGTGATATTGTAGCTGAACTAGTCTAGGAGTTATGTGAGAGGCAAGGATTTCTTAAGGTGATATTTTTTATTGAACCAACTGCATAGTTGGGTTAGAGTTAGACATTCAAAATGCAAAATATTCTTCTTCAGGTCACCAGGTATCTTTGATAAACCACTCTAGAGCAATCAGTCTGTGAATTGAGTTATATGTACAATGACAAAAATTCACTATCAGATTTTTACTTTGCTTCATGGAACCATTGGAAAATATATTCCATTAGGTCCCCTTTCCATAGTGAAATCCTGATTATGATCATGTGTTGTTCAAGACTTCTTTGGCTGTCAATCTTTCATATTCAATCAAATTTTGTAAGCTGTTGGGAGATGATTTAGTTATGTTTGCAGAACAAGAGAACATATCCCACACCTTAATCAAATCATAGTAGATATGGTCTGTAATCTTTATCTAGGGTCAAAGAACTCATAGATGAATGTCACATAATACAATTCCCAGTTAATATGCTGATCAGTGTTATGTTCAATTAAAAGTTCATTCTGGATCCTAGTCAGGACCTAAAAATTTAAGAAAGAAACAGCAGGCAGAGGAAATGCACAAACACAAGTGGAATCCTTTTTAACAGTGTTGAAATATGAGAGTGCATAGTTAAGGCATCCAAACAATCTCATTTCTGTTGTGTAGCCTATGAGAGGAATATTTTCAACCAGCACTGCTCAACCTTTCTGGCTCTGCAGGCGGGATGAGTGGCATGGGGTGGACTGATCCAGGACAGGGGTGCCACACAGCATCAGTCCTCAGAGGTGTCCAGTACACCAGCCTTGCCTCATGCATTGAATCCAACCATGGAGCAACCCTGCTTGCTGGCCTGACTCCATGCACCTGATGTGACTGTGGCCTAGCACAGGCACAGGCACAATCCAGCACACAGGGCCATATTATCTGACTCATAGGGCTCCAGTACACAGGGCCATATTATCTGGCTCATAGGGCTCCCCACAGGTCCATAAATTTGGTATCTGGGCTGCAGTGGCATTGTTAATTGCTGCAGCTCTGGGCAATTAATATGGGGAGCCCTGTGGACTAGATGACGTAGCCAGACATTGAGCACCTCTCTGTTAACTCATATATTTAATCTGTGATGACTATCTGTGCATTTGTTTTTAGTTTAATATAGGGTTACAGTTATAAGAAATTTGAACAATATATTTGAACTTTCTAGATCTGTAATGCTTAGTTTTGGAATAATCACAACATACCTGTGATTTTTTTTTCTCTTTAACTATAGTTATGATGTATACTTTTGAACTTAAAAGAAGTCCAATAGAAGAGAGTTGGATTGTACTTGGGAGAGGTTAGGAAAATGTATAGGAAAATGTATTGACTAGTATAAATCTTACCCCTCTCACTACAACACCTAGATTTCCTGAAAAAAAAAAGTCAACTAAAGGTCTAAGACTCTGGGCACATCAACATGCGAAATTTACTGCAGAGCTGTCTAATTAACTCCACAGTAGAAACTCCATGTGCATGCATTCAGCCATATTAGGCTGCAGTAAACTAATTAATTCTGCCATAGATTAGTACTTGTAAATACAAGTATGATCCTGCAGTGGAATTCTTTACTGTGGAGCAGTGCATGTGTAGACACTGGCAGGGCTGGCTGGGGCATGAGGGTGTTTCAGTATGGGGGCTGCCTGTCAGCTAGCCCCACACTGAAGCACCCTCATGATCCAGCCAGCCTTTCAGCAGCACATTGAGCTGGGTTGGAAGAACCCCAGGTTGGCAGGCTGACCTTCTGGGCCCCTTGCCAGTTGGGGCTGCTCCAGGCTGCTCCAACCTGGCTCAGTGTGCTGCAGTCCCATGTACACATGTAAAACTTCTGCCTGGGAGCAATACAGTACAGCACGATATGCACCAGAGTTTATTGCTTCAATTTAATTTAATGTGTAGACATGCCCTGTGTTAAGACCTTTAACCTAAAAGATTTGTTACTGTGTTTAGGACAGCAAAATCTGTAGATAATTTTTTACAGAAGAAAATATTTATAAAATAAAAAACAATTACTGTAAAGGAAACACTTAAAAAAGAGGGATGTAGACTTGGCTAGCTATATATACAATCAAATGTCTTTTACTGGTAATTAAAACTAATATACAGCTACAAAAAATGTTACATATTAAAGTTATACAGTTGGGAATAGGTAGATGTATTCCCACAGATAGTGTTAGCAATGAAACAGAGGCCTGTAGAACTTTACATTTTAGCTTTTAATAACAGTTCAAGTCAGAAGTAAACTTAAAACTTCTGCCTTTTGCTTGTTAAAATATACTTTAATATAAAATAACTATTTCACTGGGGATGAATTGAGGCAATCCAGCTGTACCCAACATGGCCCTCATAGGGCATGTCCGCACATGCAAGCACATGCACTTGCAGCAGCTCAAACAGAAGCAGTGCAAATTTGAGCCAGGGCTTCTTGCCTCAGTGCATGTGTTCGGGCATGCACTTTGTTGTGAAGCAAATTGTGCCACTTGGGGCAAAATAAGCCTGCCTGGTTCCTCCCAGATTTGCAGCCAGAGGGAGCTAAAGCCTGGAGCCAGCACCTGTGCTGTCCCCAGCAGTATAAAAAGCTGCCCTGGCAAGTAGGTCAGGGTTACTTGACTTCAGGAGCTTCTGGGGCCCATGAGCCACTGGGGATATCAGCTGGCGGCTCCTCTATGGAGGCATCAACATGGGCATGTATGTGGCAAGCTTCACAGACACTGCAGTCTCCTGTTCCTTCTGCGGGCAGAGGGAGACCCTGGTGCACATGACCCTCAAGTGCGCCAGGCTGCAGCCCATCTACCTCCACCTCCAGAACCTCCCCTTGAGGTTCTGGTTGAATTTCACCCCCCACACTTTTTTGTTTTTGGCCACCCCATCCACGGCCCTACCAGGTTCCAGGACCTCCTGGTCAACATCCTCTTGGCCCTGGCCAAGTAGGCATTGTACTTGACCAGGAAGGAGGCTCTGGCTGGAAAGGTGCCCAGAGACTGTGGGGCTGCTTTCCTGTCACTTATCCATGCACATTTCCAGGTGGAGCACCAGTGGGCAGCGTCCACTGGCTCCTTGGATGCCTTTGAGGACAAGTGGGTGTGGCCCAGGGGGCTCTGCTTGAAGTCCCCCTCAGGTGCACTTATTTTCACGTTTTGACCCTTGAACCCACATGCCACTCCTATCCTGTTTTTTTCATTAGTTGTCCCAAGTATTTAGTTGTAATATTCACCCACTAGCCCCCATACAATAAGGGCTACTCATTAGCCAGGTGGGCCTTACGGCCCACAGTGTTTTGAATGTTACAAATAGACAGGAGCTTCTGGGGCCCAGCCAGTTGGTATCTGGGGACACTGCCCCCTTGTGTCAGCTAGATTGCTGAAGCAGCACTTTTTAAAATACCCCAAAATCCACATTCTTACACAGTTAGAACAAAAGAGAGAGAGAAAGGGGGATTGGTTAGATGGGCAAAGTTTTATTGCTATATTTACAATGTTAAAGAAATTTGGAAGTCTATCAGTGTCTCTAGCATCATAATAAAAGAAATCCTAAATATATGTTTTAATGTTTGCTTTGGGTTTCATTATCACATGGTGAGTGTGTGATGTGGGGTTTGTAGGAGAGGGTGGAAAGGTGGGTGGGGGGATGTGGGTGAGTGTGGAGGGATGTGGGGCAATGTGAGTCAGTGTGCGGGTAGGTGTAGGGGGACTGTGAATGTGGGGGCTGCTTAAGAGGGGTGGTTCCCTGCATGAATGTTGCATGTTCCTGGTGGCTGGTGGGGCACAGTGGCAGTGGCGGCAGCATAAGCATGGTGGCAGTGGTAAGCGGGGAGCTCCCGCAGACACTGCCAGCACTGTCGGTAGCAGCAGGAGGGGTGGCAATTGGTGACCACTCGCAGATACTGCCAGTAGCGACAGCAGTGGCCAGTGGCAATCGCTGACTGCCCGCGGACACCACTGTCAGTTGGGGGGGGGAAATGGCAACTGCCCACAGGCACTGCCGATAGTGTCGGCAGCACCTTTTCTGAGGGAATGCACCACCATGCTCAGGGGTGCACTTATACCCACGTGCACCGTGTAAGTGTTGCCAATGGTCCCCTGCCCCCCACAGGGCAGAGCCCCCCCTCAGCACATGGACTACCCTACCTGCAGGGTCCCAGGCCCCTCCCAGGAGCTACAGCTCCCCTCTCCAGCCCCCCCTTGCTGGTCTCCAGCCCCCTGATCATTTCCCTACTCTTCTCCAGCCTCCAGAGGCTGGAGATGTGCCAGGGAACAAGCAGGAGGCTTGTTCCCCGCACCCCATTGATTCACCCATCTCCCCATTCATTCAACCCACCCCTGTTCATTCCCTCCATCTCCCGTACATTCCCCCCACCCTCCTTCATTCCCCCAGCTCCCTGCTGGCTCTCCCAGCCCCCCTCCCCCACACATACTCACTGGCAGTAGCAGAGAATGAGCAGAAGGCTGGAAAGAGCAGGGGAAGTCACCAGCTCATCTCCAGGGACTTGTATCCGGCCTCCTGCTCTCTCCAGCCCCCTGCTCATTCCTCGGCTTGTCTCCAGCCTCCCAAGGCTAGAGACAGCAGGGGAACGAGCAGCAGGCTGGATACAGCCCCTGGTGACTTCCCCTGCTCTCTCCAGCCTCCTGCTCATTGTCTGCTACTGCCAGTGATTGTGGGGGTTGGCTGGGAGAGCCAACAGGGAGCTAGGGGAACAAATGGGGGCCAGGAAGAACTAACGGGGGGTGAGAGGAACAAACAAGGAGTGGGGGGGACCAATGGGGGTGGATGGAGCGAATGGGGAGTTGAAGAAGGTCCCCTCCCCACTCCTCCAGCCCCTAACCCCCTACTTATCTAGCAGAAGCCAGGTGCAGGTCCCTGCAGCTTGCACCACTGTGTGCCCTGCGTGGGCAGGTAGTGTGTTTCAGAACTGGGGAAAGGGCTAATCACAGAGACGCTCTGGCACCATGCCAGAGCATCTCTGTGAAGCACTGAGCTTCCAGTTGCCTCAAGGCACAGTTTGGGACCATGCCCTGACCCAGTTTTTTCCCCAGGTGTATTGTTTGACCAGTGGATATCCAGGAGTCTAATTTTGCTCCCAGGGGATATTTTTGTTCCCACACGGGCCTCTTGTGGGCTCGTCTGGATGCGCCCATATAGGGCTCCTGCCCTTCTGGTATAGTTCCTGTGTCTTATTAAAGTGGCCTCAGGTTCCAAAGCTCAGGTATTACCTCTTACAGCTATTATTTCAATCTGTTTCCTGATGGAAGCCTAGCCTAGCGCACAGTTGCCCTTGTTTAATTAAACTGGTATAAGCCCTCTTCAGACACTGCTATTTCATTTTGAGATATTTCTCTCACTTTAGTTTAAATATCTTCCTAACAGACTTAAACTTGTCTTATTTCAGTATAATTTGAGCTGCAGGAACTATGTAGCCTTTCATACTTGTTTAATTACATCTGTTAAACTTATAATTGTAATTAAACAGGTTCAACTGTGTAGCCAGACAAGCCTTTAGACAGAAATTATAACACTTGATTCATGTTTCCAAGCTTTTCTTTGCACACGTTACAGCTAGGTGCTTAATTAACAAAAATTTAAAAACAAAGAAAACTTAGGTTCTCAACCCCTCATGTGACTGCAGGAGCTAGGATCTTACTGTCTGCAATGCCTTACGCTTTAACCCAGTCCTGATTATAGTCATGCTTCTGATGAATCTCACGGTTTGCCATTTTCTACATCTATTAGATTGTAGATTGTAGTTTGTAGTTTTCTACATCCATTAGATTGTAGTTTGTAGATTGTCAAAAAGCAACAGGAAAACCAGAATGACTCTGATTACTTGAAAATAACTAGTTTCTATATCACAACTGAAGGAAAATGGTAACTAGTGTGCCTAGTCACCATCCAACATCTAAGTCTTAGCTTCAGTAATTGTTTATAATCAAGATGCAACCAATATAGTTTCCCTAAAATGCTCCCTTTTGTTAAAAATGTGAGTAAACTCTGTAATAATGTTTGGTTAGAAGCACGTTCAAGTTAGAGACAGAGACAGAAATGCTTAATGTAGAGCTTTTTTACATAAAGTAATTGTTCAAAATAATTTCATATAGAATTTCTTTAATACTTGAGTCACTGTGATCTCCTGTGAGTACATCATAGTTAAGGATAGTTAGAATTTTAAATATTCACTTGATTAACATTTGTGCCTTTGGATCTGTGTAAAAAGCTGGCTTATTTCTTAATTATATGTCCTGGGATTCAGTTCTTTGTTAAAAATATATTTTGGTATTTAATGGGAAAACAGGCCTAAATATAATGTAATTATCAGCAGTACAGAGTCACGAAATCCTTTTCCTCTAATTGTCTTTTGCTTGAAGTTTGCATGTAATTTGTATCCCATAATCCGCTAGCCCACCTGCTGGTTTTGTCTGATAAGAAGAACATTCATACTGTAAAATGAAGGATGTTGATAAGGAGAAAGTAGGACTGAGAGATGTTCTTCTTTGCTCTTTGAAAGGACTTTTATAGTTAGATATGGGGCTAGGGGAGAACTGCAAAATAATTGATGCTGTTTAGTGATGAGCGACCTTGGAAGCAGTGCTATGCTTTATAGAGCCTCAAAACTGAGCTGAAAGAGATCTTGAGTCTTTTGGGTTCAAGTCCATCAGGAAACTGGCACATTCTGCAAGGAGAGTACTGTAGCTGCACAGTGGGCATGCCCTTCTGCAAGGAAGATAAAGACGGTGGTGTGGTGATAGCTTGAAATGATCATCACTTGTACAGAATCTGCAGAGCAGCACTGTAAGCAAGAAGGATGGATAGGCTGACCACCCTCCCAACTGAAGAATGGATTTACCCAATTTCAATTAAAGGGTTACCACTGCTTATATTACCCACTTCACTAATTTCCACAGAAGGTTTCTAATTCTTACTGGCATTTAAAGCTAAATAGGAAACAATTGCCACCATCTAAAACTTGAGAGATTTTTTTCTTTTAATAATTTTCCTGTTCCACAGCAGGTTGAATATAAGACCCTTGGGAGTTTAGGTAGGAGTCTGAAAGTCTGCAAAGTAGGCCAGTGGTTAGGGCACTTACTTAGGAGAACCAAGACTTAAGTTCTGGCCCAGGCAGAGTAGATACTTGAATGTGCTTTTTTTCATTTGAAATTTTGTTTAAAGCCGTTATGTTTCCATGTAAACTTTCAGTTTGGTGAATCAGCAGTTTCTGCTGAAAAATAAATTAACAAAATTCAATTCTAACATTACCAATGCTACCTTTCCCCTGCCTCCAGAAGTAATTGAATAATAAAAGGGGAGTAAATAATAAATACTGTCACAAACAAAAGCACTTTGTTTCTTTTACTCTGATTCATGGGAACATATTACACTGCATTTATAAGGACCCAGACAACTGCTGATCATTCAAGAAAATATACCAATTAAAATAACATTGTCATTTGGAAACTATAGGATATCAGCAGTTTTACTTGCTTATTCTGTGTTTCTAAAGCTCAGTGTGCTTTTTTTCAAAAATGGATATTTTCTTTCACCTCTTTCATTGGTTCAACCAAACAGAAATTATTCTTGGTTGTTCATTAAGTTTTGATCCAGGAAGGTACTGAACATTCAGGCTCTGGCACATGACCCCATTTTTAATGTTAGGCATATTCAAATATTTTGCTAGATTTGGGCCCCAGCATGAAGAAACTTGCAGAATTATACCCTTGCTTATCTATTTTTCAGTGTCTGTGAATATTCATGTACTTTTGATATTTTAAAGTGTTAGCCATACCTATATCATGGAAATGGGACCCTAAGCTCCCTAGTAACTCAGACTAGTCTTACAGGGCTTCAAATCCAAATCCTGCAGAAACCTACTTTAGAGATTACAAAGCTTCCAGGCAAGGGGTTCTGTATTCAGGGGTTTAAACATTTAAAAAA
Organism: Gavialis gangeticus; assembly: GCF_001723915.1. NCBI lineage: Eukaryota > Metazoa > Chordata > Crocodylia > Gavialidae > Gavialis > Gavialis gangeticus. The sequence goes on along the minus strand of NW_017729024.1, from coordinate 142,309,761 downwards.
TAATGCTGCACTGAAAAAGATGTGTCACCCAAAACAAATACCTAAATTGAATGCCCAAATAATTGGCTTGATTTTCCAAAGTGCAGGGTACCACCAAGTCTCATTGAAGGCAATGGGAAGCTTTGCAGGCTTAGTTCTTTGGTATATCAGGCTGTAACATTAGGAACTGCTTTTAAAAATCTTGTCAGGCATGGTTGTAGCCATGTGTTCGTGTATGTGTATGAGCACAGAGGTTGGTTGCAAGGGCCAGGTCTTCAGCTGCTGTAACCTGGTACTGTTCCTGTGTGCTACCTTAAGGAACTGTACTACTTACTTAAAATGACAGTTTGGTCCTACATACATAATAGGTTTATAGAAATCAAGGAAGTAAAAAAAAATCATTGTGCTTCTTTCAGGTTGGGACCTTAGCTGGCTGTCTGCTTACAAACTGCCAGTAGCAGTGTAAATGTTTGTTCAGTAAGGAAACTACTGGAAGCTCTCAAATCTCTCCTGTTAAATCCCCCCTGCCCTTTGGAGAATAGGCTGCTGGTAAAAGCACAACTATAGATTCTGAGAAGGTAAATACTATTATAAAATGTATTTCAACAATATCTGATCCAGTAGTTTGAATTCCATTGCCTCTCTGAAAAGTATTAATTATAACAATGATGTCCAGGTTATGAAAGCACAATCCACTGCACAATAACTAGGAGTTTTAAATAGCAGGCATGTGGTGGAAGACTTAAATTTTCATTTCTAATGAAAGGAAAGGAATATTAATAGATCTGACAATCCTTTTGATTTCTAATGAGGCTCTGTTATTCTCTAACATTTTAGTTTAAAATTGCAAAGGAGTCATTAGAATTGCTAAGCATGATTACATACACATGCTAATACCATACCTCTCAACCTGCCAGAGCTCAAAAATGTGAAATTAATGTCCAAACCCAGCCCTGATGTAAGATAGAGCAATTGCTACTGAAATCCATCATAGTTGTATACTGACAACTGTATTGTAGGGCTGAATTTATTCCAAAGATTCCATATAATAAAAACAGAAATATAAGGACAGGCAGCTTAAACCTTGGGATTCATATATTAAACCTTGGGATTCATATATTAAACATACCTAGCATATTTATAACTTCACTCTTATTCTTTTTTCTGCTTGTGCATTTTGAATAATTTGTGGTGTTAAGCTAGAGTAACACCAAGTTTATGCCTGGTTGAGATGCAACTTTCTGTATTTAGTGTAAGGTGATATTTAGTTACCTCGTGACAACATAACAAAAGCCACATACACCCTCTTAGCTGTAATTTTGTTTCCTAATACTGGTATTAGGGAAGTGTTCTAGGCTAAACAGTTGAGCACCAAATAATTTTATGCCTAAAATTATAGTCTGGAATAACAAAGTTTGGATTGGCTCAATTATTAGTCATTGTTCCAAGTCAAGAATATGAATTCACAATGCAGTGCTGAGGTCTTTACCATTATCTAGAATAAAAACTTATTAATGATGAATGTATTCACAAAGATAAAAATAAAAACAGTAAAACCGGGTTTTTTTTCAGTTTTATTTTTTTTTTTTTTTTGGTTTCATGGTTTTCTTTATCAAGAAATTCCACCAGCAATGAAACCTATCTGAGGGTGATACCCACTGTCTCTGAGATGCTAATTTTCTAAGCCAGGAAGGGGTCTGGGACAGAAGTTCCATAAACCGGTTTGACCTCAATCAGTTAAGTCTGATACTGCATTCAACCAAGGTTATCTTAAACCAGTTTCAGTCATTTTGAAATTGGTTTATGTGCATTGAACTTTCATAGATTCATAGATTGTAAGGCCAGAAGGGACCTCAGAAGATCATTGGATCATCAGGTCCAGCCCCCTGCACCAAGCAGAAAAGGTAACTGGGTGTCAGGTGATTTATTCCACAGTCTGGACACTCTAATTATGAAGAAGTTTTTCCTAATGTTGAGCCTGAATTGATTTTCCAGGAGTTTGTGGCCATTACTCCTGGTTTTCCCTTTGGGTGCCCTGGTGAATGGTTGCAGTGCTGACAGCAGTGGAGATGCAAGGCAGCCCTGCATGGGCTCTGGGCAGCTGTAGCAGGGAGCACCGGGCAGTGGTGGGGGGAGGGGCTGCTTTTCTCCTATGCTAAGCAACGGTTTCTGCCTGGGTAGTGCTGCTGCTGCTGCTGTTTAATGTGAGCAGATGAGTCTGGAGCGGGTACATGATGCACTGGGTCAGGGCTGTGCCTGGGTTCCTGCTGTTCCGTTCCTGCCAGAGTGAGTCCAGGGCAGGGTGCAGTGGGGCTGTGCACTGAAGGCGGTGGTGGCAAGGTGCCACAGGGTGTGTGGACTCCAGGCTGTTGTGGGGTGGGATCAGGTGCTGACCGGGGAAGGGGGGTACACACAAGGGGCTCCCATGCACAACCCACCATATCCACAAACCCTTCCAACCACACTCTCCCACACACACAGTCACCCCACAAACACCACACACCCCCTCACACCCCCACAAACACCACACCCCACCCCCAACACACCCCACCACACACCCATGCATCTCTGGGGGAGCCTTGCTCACTGCTATGTGTACACCTACACCTCCCATGAACATCCCTCACCCCCCTCACACACACCCTCCAGCTACCCCCCTCCACTCAGCCCACAAACCCCATACCCACCCACACATTCCCATGACCCCCCAATACCCCACATAAACACACATACACACACATCTGCACACAAACACCCACAGCCTCCCACAAACCCTATATCTCCCCACCCATACCTACCAACACCTATCCACACCACCACAATATATGAGTAAGACTTCATTTTGAGCTATTATGCAATCACCTCTATATACATAAAACAAACATACATAAAACAGGACAAAAATTTTTTTTATATAAAATTAAAATATGCTATTGTGGATGTATGATTTTTAGTATATGATTAGTTTTTTTTTCTAGTTCTAAGATGGGGAACCCCCCCTTCCAAAATGGAGTACTTCTGGGCCAAGGGGAGGGATTTCTGGTCCCAAGATGTTGACAAGGTGGCAGGGCACCTGTCAAGGGGCAGGACTACCCTTGCGGCCCTCAACAGCTCACCAAAGCTCATTAAGCTGCCTTCCAGCTGAAATAATTGCCCACCCCGGTATACTCCATTAGGCAATTAGTGCATAGCTCTAGGAACCACTACTGTGTACCACTGCTCTTGCTGCAACATTTTCCTAACTATATTGTCTGTACAAGCCACATGGAAGGGAGATGCCATTGCAGTCACCTAAGGTTTCTTCTACACAGGGAGTGCTCCAGTATCTGGGTAGCCCAGCTTTAAGACATTATTTTGGCAGAAAACTGCAGCAGCACATTTGAGAATGTGATTTATTTCTTTCTATAGTGAAATTTTTTGAGAGTATTCAGTGTTGGCTTAATTCTGCTGCCACTGAAATCTTATTGTCTAAAACACTATGCCCGTTGGTCAGCATGTTTAATACCATTGCCCTTAAAGTTTACTATTTTAAATGGGTAAATTTTAGCTTATTCCATTAAACAATCCTGTACAGCTCCTCTTCCCTGAGTCTGAATTTAAGTGAATTCCATAATGATTATTTTTCATTTAATAATTTTTGGTTAAATTCTTAATCAATTAAAACATGAAACCTTTGGTTATAACCTTCTTTCTAGTATATTAAAATATCATTTTTGCCATAAAATAAAATCAGACAATTATAAGGAGAGCTTTATATACCAAAATTAAACAAAAAATTAAGAAAATAAGCAACTTAGGCCCCCCTGTACACATTACAGGTATTTCACAATTAACTGCTTAATTGTGCAATTATCTTAAGACCAGGTACACATGCAAAGTAGCTATTATGTGATAAAAAGCTCCAATAAGCTATAAAGTTAGATCTTGAAAATATGTACTAACTTTATAGCTGGTTGCTATCAAGCTTTTATTATAACATATAGCAGTGTATAACTTTATAGTTGGTTGCTATTGAGTTTTATTTGAGCACATGTAGCAGGGTCTCCCCTGCAGCTGGGAGCCCCATCAGTTGTAAGGGCTCCCAGCCACAGGGATGCACCATACCCAGTATGAAACCCCCAACCCCTAGGACATTGCAGCAACCATGATTCCCAAGGCTCCGGGGGTTCATGAAACCCCTGGGCTGACAGGCACAGCCAGGACCAAGAGTTCCACACCTGATGGAGCTCTTCATCCCAGCTATGCCACATGCAGCTGGGAGCTCCCTCACCTAAGGGGGGACCCAGTTATAGGAGCCTTGTTCTTGCCAATGCAGGGAAGCCTGAGTTGGGCTCCCTGTACACCAGCAATAAGGTGCAATTCAATCTAATGTGCAGTGCGACGGTCTCACCTTCTGCCATACATATGTGGCATGGCAGGAGGTACACCTTTACCTGAACATGTAGACGGGACCTTACACAAATTAAAAAATAATAATTTTTTATCTTTTTAAAGGTGGTAAGGAATAAAAGCATCTTTAAGTAAATGGCTTAAATTGACAGTAATGCTAATGAACCTTCAAACACTTTTCAGTATTTTACTTAAGAACACTTAGCCTTTTAATTCATTAAGCATTTGTAATTATAATGTTTAAGATGAACATTCCTAGGACTTGCTGAAAATAAAATAAACTTCAATGTAGATTTAAAAACAAAGATTACTCAACAGAAGGGACAAGAGCAGTGATTTTAGTTTGTGACTAAATTGCTTGGTGTATGGCTTGAAGCAGCTGATAAAGGACTTTATGATGGTTCACACAGTTCTGTCCCAAACTTGGCATAACCTACCAACCTTTGTTATTTCTTTAAAAAATCTACAGGAGACCCTTGCCATTCGTGGGGGATACGTTCTCGTATCTCCTATGAGTGGCAAAATCCACGAATAAGGCACTGCTTTTATAAACGCCATCTGCATTCATAAATGCAGTGCCCCGGTGGTGGTGGAGGGAGGAGTGGCATGGCTGTGCTGGCGATGTCAGGAGTGTGGTAGCAGCAGCAGGAGCACAGTGGCGGCAGCAGGAGCATGGTGGTGGGAGCGCAGCAGCAGCAAGTGCGGAGCTCCTGAGGAGCTCCTTTAAGTGTCTTTAAAATGCAGGTTCGGTATTTGTGAATATTTGAAACCGTGAATGCTGAACCCGTGAATAGCGAGGGATTTCTGTACTATGTTTGGTCATATCTTGAGAAGTTATGGTCACAGTTTTCACTAGCTAAACCTGCTCTTAGCTAATCAGAATACAAAGATTTGAATAACACTGTATGATAATAATATAACACTGCAAATTTTTCAAGGGTGGAGCTCTATTATCATAGAAATTTCCATCAATATAAGTGTTCTTGGCTTCTCTCTCTATTTTTCTTTCTCTTTCTCTCTCATCTGCAAGGATCCAGGTTTTCTGTTTCCCATGGAAAAATGGAAAAAAAAATATGGATTTCCCCTTTTAACTGAGGAAAAAAAAGCAGATTTTCATTTTAATGGAAAAACGCACAGATTTTCCACTTTTGTAGAGAACTCTCTGCAGGTTGGCAGAGTTCTAGTCTGCAAGAGCTTCTTGCAAAGGGATGGGAAACCCTAAGTCCTGTCCCAGAGGCGAGGGAGAGTGGGAAGAGGCAGAACCTGAGACTCTCCAGTCAGCTAGGGCTTGGCTCAGACTTACTTTCCCTCCTGAAGCTTTTGGCATAAGTAATTCTTGCAGGGGGTTGGGGGGCAGATGGGGCAGGCAGGGGGCTGTGGGTCAGGAGTGAGGGGCACCAGCAGGGTTGGTGGGGGAGGGCCCTGTGGGTTGGGTGTGGGTGCAGGTGACTGCTGGGGTTTGGGGCTGTGGGAAAAACCAGCTGAGTGAGTGGGACACAAGGTAAGGGTGTGTGGGTGAGGGCTGGAGGAGCAGGGAGGTGTCCATGAGTAATCTCAGGCCAGCACGGGAGAACCCAGACATCATCCCCATGCCCTGCTGAGGCTAGGGATGAGCAGTCAGGCAGGGTCTCTTACCTGCATGCCTAGCAGTATTGAACACCAGAGGCACCTGCCTTGCTGCCAACTCTCTTAAAGAGGAGGCTCTGGTCACGGTGCAGTACTGCAGCTCAAGGAATGCTGTGGCATGATGGAGGCTGGGGAAGGTGCTGAGCTGCTGCTGCCATCCACATGCAGCTGGGCTGGGTGGGCTCCATGCCTTCACATGGGGCTTCCCACTGGAGTGCTGGAAGCTCCACGTGGAAGCACAGAACCTGGCTGGCCTGATGGCTTATGGCTCCCAGTCTACACACTATCAGACCAGGCTGGCCTGCTTTGTGCCTCCAAGTGGGGTTTCCAACACTCCAGCAGGAAGCTACACATGGAGGCATGGAGGTTGCCTAGATGGATGGCACGTAGCTGACATGGAGCCAGCCTGGTTTGGTTCAAAGGAGCGTACCAGCAGGCCAGGCCAGCTCCATGCCAGCATGTGCAGGCCCTTGGGCTCAGCCAGGAGTATGGATCACTGAAGGGTCTGCCCCAAGGGCCCACTACCTGCTGCTGTTGAGTCACCAGCAGTGGAGCCTGTGTACTACAAACCCCACACCTGTCCACAACCCCCCTCACACACCCAAACCCCTTCATAACCCCCCCAAAAATCCCACACCTGCCCACAAACCCCACACCCACCCACAAATCCTGCACACCCCCTACACGTTCACAAATCCCCAAACACAGCCCACCCCCACCACCAACCATAAAAAGTACCTACATATATTTATAAAGAAGGTTCAAATACTGTTATATTTTTTTAATTTGTAATGATAATAATAATAATTTTGCATAATTTTGAGTTTTCCTGTGCATAATTTTGAATATTTCTGCACATAATTCCCTGGGTTGTACAGAGTGGTCTCAGCAAGAGCTCTGATTTTCCATGATGAAAACCCCCGAATCAAATGCCAAAATATATAGGTATTTAGAATTTATTTTATTATAATGATTGAGGCACTGGTAGGCTTCCAAATTGCTTCAAAACTGTAAATATATCAATAAAACATTGTGTTCAACTGCTACCTATATCAACTGATACCTGCGGCCTTTTATTTTAATCATGGAGTTTTGGTTTTTAATTGCAATTTTTTTAAATCAGAGAATTTGCATTTTTTTTAAACAGAGGAAACCAGGATCCCTGCTGTCAGGGTGGATTGGGGTGGGGGAGGAGGGGGTAGCGTGCAGCCCCGCTTTGCCACAAAGCTCCGTTTTCAGCCTGCCCACACACATATACAGTGAGCTCACCATTGCTGCTGCACCCCTCTTTTTGCTGTACTATATCAGCGATTAAATACACATATCTAGCTCTGGATACTACAGACACATTAATTGAAAAGAAACTTGCTAAAATGTTCTTGGGAAGTAGTCTCCAAGAATCAGGAGAAGACATTTTCAAGACTGACAAGGCTGAGGTTTCCAGGATGGGGATGAAGTTGTGAGAAGCTGAGTCACATATTATATGATATACTGATAAGGAGAAAAAGTGTATAAGTAGGTAGAATGAAATATGATAGGGCACAAGTGGATATTTCACTATTAGAATTAATGAGAATGCTTCCTTTTTAATTGATAATAATTATCTTGATTTTCAAACTCTCTCTCTCTATATATATTAGTACAGTATATTACTGTTATCACATAAATAGGAAGAACGCTTACATCATTGTCTGATTATCTGGCCAGATATCCAGCCATTTTTTCATATGTTGCATACAGTCAACTTCTAAATCTGCCAAATGAATGACAAAAGGCTTTAAAGGAGAAGATGAAAAGTCATGCAAAGAAATAAAAGCTTTCACACAGCTGTAGAAAAAATAGAGGTCTCTTATAAAACAAGAACACATCTATTTTTAGGTTACTAAATGCTCTGTGTATGGGACAGACACTTTTAGAAACTCCATCAGATTGCAAATGCCCTTAGAGGTCACCAAAGCCAGTGAGAAAGACATGCATTGTAAGGTGGCTGGGTCCTACAAAGAGTAAAAGGAATCATTCCAATTGTCTCTTATTTTTCTAATGGAATCAAGTTTCATCAACCTTAAGGTTGAAATGAGGTTTTTAGATTTGTGTCCTTTCCTCCACAGCTATAGCTACTAATATTAGCTTATGTTGGAAGTTGTCAAGTTTATTCTGAAGGTTAAGGTGATTGGGTTTTTTTGGATTTTATCATTGCTGATGATTTGCATTTCATCACTGAGTTTGAAGACAGTAAGTCAAAAGAGTGTTAAGTCACTAAGATGACCCTTATTTGAAATGTCACCTTTTATCTTACACTTCCTTTGCATCTCTTTCATTCAAAAATATATAGTTGCCACTTCTTACAACTATTCCAATATTCTAACCAGAAGTATTCAGAGTTCATAAGCTTGAGATTGGCCTAATTTTTTAAAATTATATATTCTTATTGTAGGTGTGTGCTCATCTTTTAGGATGCATTTAGACAATATTTTAAAGACTTTTGCCATAGCATGAAGGCTAGAAACTATTATTTAAAAAAAAAATGGAAAAAAGAAAGTTAAAATTTTCACTGATGTCGTGATTCCAGAAGCAAGAGAATTTAAAACAAAATCAAGTTGCACAAGACTCGCAAGAAATTCATGAGATTTGACAATATGGCTTCCCAAGTGCCTTAATTTGGCTGAACTATACAGAAAGGATACCTGAAAAAAAAGTGATTAACATTAATCAAAAGGATACATTTGTGTATTTACTGATAATTTCAGCTGTTTGGGGGTTTTGTCAGAATGATTTTCTGTAACATTAATATTTTCTGTAAGAACTTAATTTACAAAAAAGGGGGGAAGGGGATGGTTTGGACAGTATTTTATTTCAAGTCAAACACATGCTCAGTTGTGCTGAACTTATTAGAAACACACTATTTTCCCCAGTGAATTCATCATTGAACTACATTTCCTTGTTTTCCTTACACTGCAAAGTATTTTGTGGGAATTACAATCCAGAACCTCTTCTCTTCCATGGCACTATGCTCACTAAAGGATTAGGTTGCCTGTAAAGCAGGGGTGGGCAAAATATGGCCTATGGGCCAGATCTGGTCCACCAACTCATTGGATCTGGCCTGTGGGCAAGCACCCACCAATTAATTGCAGCCAGCCCTGGGCTGCCCCCATGGCTTTCTGCTTGGGGTCAAGTCCTACCCACTTCCACCGGGGACAGCTCACACTGCACTCTCACCCATGGCCACTGACAGCCCCAGCCAGTACACAGCTTCCTGATGGCGTTGCTCTCAGTGTGGCTGCAGCCACCCAGGTACTGCTTAGCTCCCCTCACCTCCAAAATCTCCCACTCCTCCTCCTTGCCCTTCCCCTGTTGTGCTGCTCTAGGCAGCAAGTAACAAGAGAAAGTGGCAGCAGCCGTGGGGGCACATGCCAAGCAACACACCCCATGCAGGTGCAGGGGAAGCTGCAGCTAGGCAGCTCTTGCCTTAGTACATGGTGTTCCAGTTCTAGCTCCTAGCTGCCTTGCACCCACTCAGATGCCTGCATGTGGTTGCTCATCATGCCAGGAAGATGGAGCAGGTGAAAGGTGGCTAGGAGCTGGAGCTGGAACCCCACACACTGAGGCAGGAGCCTCCTGGCTGCAGTTTCCCCTCTGCCTAGCTGGGTATGCCATGCCAGATGTGCATCCGCACAGCTTCCCTGCATTACCTACTGCCTGGAGTGATGAAGCAGGACAGAAAGAGGAAGAAGTGCTGCTGACAGTAGGGATAGCTGAGAAGTATTTGGGTGGCTGTGGCAGCAGGCCTGCCAGAAATCTGTGTGTGCTGGCTGGGGCTGGGGCTGGGGTGGTGCTGTCTGGCAGGTGTCAAGTGGGTGTAGGTGGGCCTTAGCCCCATGCAAAGCACTACAGGTGCAGTCATGGGCTGGATGTGAGGGGTCAGGAAGACTGCATCTGCACCACCTGGGTCAGTTGTGCTCCATGCACCATCTACCCCCCTCCCATTCTTCCCCCCACCTCCATCTAGCTCACAAGAGCTAACATGTAGGCAGCCACCCCCTATACCCCTCCCACATGCCCACCTCCCCACACACATACTCCACACTCCCCCACACCCTCCCCCACATACACCAACACCCCTCACACCCCCTACATTTCCCAATACAATATACAATAGTAAGTCTTTTGTTTGAGCTAATGTACAATTGCCTTTATATATACTACTCAAAAAAACATAAATCAGGACAAAAATTATTTTAAAAATAAAGTATGTTATAGTAGATGTTTGTTTTTTAATATATTACTTGTTTTTTTATCTATAATTTGTTTAAATGATATCTTTTGAAAGTTTTTATGTATGTGACCCTCAAAAGCTCTCCAAAACTCATTAAATGGCCCTCCAGCTGAAATAATTTCCCATTCCTGCTGTAAAGCAATGTGAGACTTATGTCTTAGCAACTTAACACTGTTTGCCTTACTGCTTTCAAACTCAGAAATGAAAAGCAAATCATCAGTAACACCAAAATCCCCCCCCAAAAGGTATATTGTATATCATGAGAATCACAAGTCTGCATGATTCATGTGAGACTTATTCCAGCTAGGTAGATGGTCTTATAAGGCAAAATATTTATATCAGAAAAATCAGTTCAACAGAATAAAACAGAACATTTCAATGTCAAGAACAAAAAGATTTTTCTTTTGTATATTTGAAAATGTCCAGAATATCTCATCTTGCAAATGTTTCAGTATTTCACATTTATTTTCCTTTTTGGATTAAAGACAAACATTGATACCTCCCTTGGGACAGAAATTCTGAATTCTGCTCAGCTCTCCTGATAATAGCCTATACAGGTTTCCCTTCCTTTATGCTGTACATCCATTCCTGGAAATGGTGCATAACTCAAATTTGCATAAAGGGAACCCACTTCATAATGTAACAAATAGGGATATGTTCCAAGACCTCGACTGTACTGGCCCCCAGGCCCATATTTATCACTTTTACAAGAGAATTTTGGTACTCATCAACAGCAGACAGTGCACACAAGCACAGGGGACAGGGTCTCCCCCAGCCCAGCAGGTCAGTCAATGGGGGATCAGAGGCCTGGGGGACACATGCAGTGGGGCTCAGGGAACAAAGCCCAGGCCTCAGTGAGAACAGCCTCCACTGCACATAAGAGGGGGGGCATGTGTCCTCCCAAATGCCAGGCAGCACCAGCAGCTGCAGCCCCAAGGTAGGTATTGGGGCTGGAGCAGGTGCAGGCCGTGCATGACCAGCATGGGGCAGGGATCGGTGTTGCGAGTGGCTCATCCCGGGGGCATGGGAAGGGGGAGCATACAGCTTGGGAGGGCGTGGGGGGTGCATGCCTTTGACACCGTCTCTCACCCCCTCCTAGTTAAAAAACTAGGTGACTGTGGCATAGATGCCTACACAGTCAGATGGATTGCAGATTGGCTGAGGGGTCGCACTCAGAGGGTGGTGGTGGATGGGTCATATTCGACCTGGGGGGAGGTGGGTAGCGGAGTCCCCCAGGGCTCGGTCCTGGGGCCTGCGCTGTTCAATTTCTTCATCAGC
>NW_017729024.1:142296327-142298175 GCF_001723915.1 Gavialis gangeticus | reverse complement strand
GGAGGTATAGATTGGACATCCGCAAAAACTACTTCACAGTTAGGGCGGCTAGGAGCTGGAACCAACTTCCAAGGGAAGTGGTGCTGGCCCCTACCCTGGGGGTCTTTAAGAAGAGGCTGGATGCCTACCTGGCTGGACTCATTTGAGTCCCGTTTCTTGTTTTGGGGTTTTTGTTGTTCTCCCGCCCTGGCGGGGGGTCGGGCTAGAAGATCTACTAGGTCCCTTCCGACCCTTAATCTATGAATCTATGAATCTATGCCCCTGGATCTGCTGCAGGGCAGGGTAGGATGGGTTGCAGGCTGGGTGGTGCTGTGCTGTTCCTGGCTGGGTTCTGCTTGGGCCAAGTGGCAGTGCTGCAAGCGAGGGCACAGAGGGGGGCTCTATCCCCCACGAACCCCACTCCCAACACTGCAGCCACCTGCCCCAAGCACAACATGGGCCTGCCCTGGCAGGAACAGCCCAGTGCAGTCTTCCAGCCAGCAGCTGTAGCCCGCCCTACCCTGCGCCTACCAGCCCTCTGCCCCCATGTCCTTGGGGGAGGGGAAGGGGATGGGGGGAGGGGAAGGCTGTATCTGGCTGCTCCCACTGGACTTGGCCCATGCTGCACTTGAGATGGGTGGCTGCAGCACCAGGAGTGGAGTTTAGGGAGGCTGTGGCCCCCTTTTTGTGGCCTTGCAGCACTGATGCTGCTGCCTGACCTGAACACAGCCCAGTTGGGAACAGCTCAGCAGGAACAGCCCACAGCCTGCCCTGCCCCATGGGCAGATCTGGAGGCATGCACCCCTTGTGCCTTCCTGGACTGCATGCTCCCCCTCCCTACACCCCCCAGATAAGCGCTCACGGCTCTGCCCCCCCACCCCCGCGCTGGCTATGCTCTCTCCTTCACCACCGTTGGGGGGGCAGATGGAGGCTTCAGTGATGAGGGAGTGGGGGCTAGGGGTGAGGCCTTGCTCTGCCCCCCTTGCTCCCTCCACAGCCCTTTCCCTGCCCCCTCCTCCAGACTTACTTGGTGGGCAGGGGAGGGAGGGGAATAGATATTTTAAATTTTCCTTTTAAATTCCAAAAGTGATCGTGGACCCAAAAGGGTTGGAGACCACTGCATTAGAGGGAAATAGGGGTGCTCTAGGAATGTTGTAGGAAAAATGTAGGAAAGGGCTAAATTTCAGGGAGAAGGAGAGAATCTAGGGACATGTCTTACAATATGTGACTATATTATGTCCCCAACATATCTGAGGAAGGATGTTCCCAAGTGTGCCCCACCCACGTGCTCCTGTTCACACATGTTGACTTGAACATGTGGTAATAAAGGGATAACTTGCAGGAGAATGTGCTCATTCTTAATCATTTCAAAGGTAGATGTCTCAAGTCATGTTTCAAGGTTTGACATATATAAGTGGAAGCTGGTGAGCAGGGCATGCTCATGGATATGCCGAGGACACGGTGTAGACATGCACTAAAGAGATATCCAAGCACTATATTGGTCTTTCCATAGAAAATCAGACCCAGAGGGTAGTAATTCATGGCAGTCACTCATCATGGTGTCCTGTGACCAGTGGTGTCCCCCAAGGCTCTGTCCTTGGACCCATATTGTTCAACATCTTCATTAATGATGTAGACATTGGAGTCAGGAGCGGACTGGCCAAGTTCGCCAATGACACCAAACTTTGGGGCAAAGCATCCGCACCAGAAGACAGGTGGGTGATCCAGGCTGACCTGGACAGGCTCAGTAAGTGGGCAAATGAGAACCTGATGGTGTTTAACACTGAAAAATGCAAGGTTCTCCACCTTGGGAAGAAAAACCTGCAGCATCCTTATAGGCTCAGCAGTGCTACGCTGGCTAGCACTATG
>NW_017729024.1:142291828-142296294 GCF_001723915.1 Gavialis gangeticus | reverse complement strand
AGCCATGGGGCTCTTTAGCCTGGACAAGCGCAGGCTCAGGGGTGATCTGATGGCCACCTATACGTTTATCAGGGGTGACCACCAGGATCTGGGGAAATGTTTGTTCACCAGAGCATCCAAAGAGAAGATGAGGTTGAACGGTCATAAACTACTGTGAGACCGTTTCAGGCTGGACATAAAGAAGAATTTCTTTACTGCCCAAGCCCCCAAGGTCTGGAACAGCCTGCCATCGGAGGTGATTCAAGCACCTACATTGAACACCTTCAAGAGCAAATTGGATGCTTATCTTGCTGGGATCCTATGACCCCAGCTGACTTCCTGCCCTTTGGGCAGGAGGCTGGACTCGATGATCTTCTGAGGTCCCTTCCAGCCCTAATGTCTATGAAATCTATGAAATCAACATAAATTAACTTTAGGCTTGATCCTTACATAAATCATGAATTGAGTAAAGGAAAGGTGGTTCTAAGTAAAGTCAAGATGGAACGTAAAGTTCTTCCATGTGCACAAACCACTGCTCTAGTTTACAGCTACTGGGACAGTCCCAGACCATTTTGCTACCTGGCAATTGCAGGATGCAAAAGACCTGAGTTCTATTCCTGATTATGCCACTAGCCTCCTAAATGACCTTGAGCAAGTCACTTTACCTCCCTACACTCACATTCCAATACATACATACAAGCACCTAAAGCCACATAAATGTATAATGTTGATGTAGGATATTAATGGAAATCTTCATTTGCACTGCATCTCAGAACCTCTTGAACTGAGGTAAATATGCTCTGTCCTAAAAAAAAAATATCCCTGTTCCAATCTAGTATGATTTCTTCCCAGGACATCTCTTTGTGTGCAGATGGAGGAATTTACCTCCAGACTTTTGTCTAGAGGGTCCTTGTCTTAAGGCATCTCTGTCATTGCAGTCAAGGCCTAAATTTCCCCACCTGTGAAATAGGGATAATGATTCACAGCTATTCTGTGTAGTGCTCCGAGGCTTCCTAATGATAAGTGCTATAATATTTCAACATTCCTCCCCTTCTTTTGGCTATTGAGAAAATACACCTATGTCTTATTTCATGGATGAGTTACTTGTGCTTGGAGATTGACAATACTACACAGGTAGCTCATCCATGACAATACTACACATAATAGATTTTTTTTTTTACTTTGCTCATTATTCTCCTTGGGTTTTCAGATACAATTCATGAGCACATTTACAGGTTTCCTGTTCTGCCTCCCTTCTCTTCTACTGCATTCACATCTTTTTTTCCTCCCTTATTTCCTTATATGCAATGAGATGTTTCAGCTTTACTTTTTTGCATCTGGACTGAATCTAAAAGCAAACTGTGTTGATTTAGGGGGAGCAAGACTCCATGCTTATAAAACTAAAACAAAACAAAACAAAAAAACCCCATTATTGGATTAATCTATCTCTGCACTTTGTTTCTCCAAACACAGCAAATAGAAATATTGCAATGCTCTTCCTGGTGCATTTTATATCATTAAATATTTATTAGAATTTTTCTACTTCTTAAGGGTTTGTAACTTACCTAAACATGTCAAATGCTGAAATGTGGTGTTTTGAAGAAAAAAAAAGATTTACTGACATGCTAGCAATATATGGTGTGATTCTGAATATTTTTGCATACTAGGATATTCCTTAGGGTGCAAACAAAGCTCTGTCTCTCTGACCTGAGCTGTTCTTTCCAGGTCCTCTGTGTTGCTGAGTCCCACAGGTTTTCCTCTTCCTTCTGTTCAGTTACAGAAACAAAAGAAACTATGGTATAAATATTGAATAGGAAATTTGATTAAAGCACAGGATTGGAAGTTAGAGAGCCATATACTGTTTCTGCCACAGACTTGATAAATGACTTGGGAAAAATCACTTAACTTCTTCATGTTTCAGATTCCTTTTCCATAAAGTGGGAATAGTTTTTATTTATTGCTGTAATATGGTGAAACTAAAGTCACGTCCTCATGGCAAACTTACTGGTACTGGATTAGGTACTGTGCCTTCAAGCATGTCATACTTCCTTGTGTAGGTTGCCTCCTGAACTGGAAGCAATGTAGCTGTGTTCTCACTGTGCTGCAGAAAGCCTAATTAGCATGGATGCTTGTCATTAGTACTGTCACTGTGCAGTACTAATTAGCCCACTTGCCATGGTCCATAGACAGAGTTACCCTCATTCCAGTTCAAGAGGCAGAACAGCACAGCATGGTGCTACAAATTTTTTGTGTAGATATACTGTACTGCTTAAATTGAAGGTTCATTTGCTTTAAAAGTAAATAGTTCAGGTTTTTTGTAACTATGGGAGAACATGGAAAAATTTACAGTTTCAACTGTTCAAATGAAACAAACCTGTTGTAACAGCCATATTTCACTTGGCTGCCTTTCATCGACCCCAAGCTGCTATGTACAAAAATATCCCTGCCCTCAGGATGAGCAAACCAAGTTGTGCCACACCCTTCAGGAAACCTTCCCTCTGCATGATTGCGCCCCTTCCTTAAAGTTTCCAACAAAAGAGCTGAGCAGATTGTGAGCAAGTGTCTGCTGAGCATGTCTGACTAAGACCTTGAAGTGCTCTGCTTGAACCCAGCTTGACCTCTTGTTTTTGCTTGATGTCTGCCCAGCCATATCTCTAGCTCCCTGATCCCCACATGGATCTATTGCTCTTGATCTTGGCCTTGCTTTTTCAGACTTGAATTCTGGCCCAGACCCCAGCTGCTAACCTTGTTCTAACCATCACTCTGCATAACCTAAACCTGATTGTGATACCCCACCACTCTCAGGCTGGCCACATACCAGGCTACTGTGTTGGCTCCCAATCCCCTAGACCTATGTCCTTAGGCTTCTCTCGGTGCATCTATACGTGATGCTACATTGTTGTAGCAATGTGCTATGGGCATATAGCATCCACAGGTGTCTACATATGACCAGCAGCTACTTCACCATAGTGGTGTAGTCCACTGTTATAGTGTACCACTATAGCGAAGTAGCTGCTAAAAATAACTGTGTGCTGCATGTATGGCGCAGTACGGGCAGTCACTGTGCCATGCTTTAGTACTTGCAAAAGGAAGTAATAGTGGTGCAGTAACAGTATCACTGTAGGGAAATGTATAGACGTGCCCTCTTTGTCTAAACAGAGTCCAGGCACCATCTCTGCCTGGGGCTCCTAGGCACTCATCTGAAGTGTAGGTCCTTTCTCTAGCACTTTCCTTCTGAGATCCCTCTGTGCTATGGCTCAGGCTTCTCCACCTTCACCCGTGACTCACCAGAACTCCAATTATGTGGGAGCTATGGGGTCATGAGAGGCATATGATAATGGCAGCATGTAATTCAATTATATTTTTCACACGATTTTTATAAAACTCTCAAATTACTTGAGCAATACATAGACCTAGACAAAATAATAAAACCCATATTCTTTTCCCTGTGTCAGTTTCTTTATCACTTTGTACATTCTTTGGGTTTAGGTGAACATATAAGAATATACATATTCTTCAGAACATATAAGAAAATAAGAAATTCCTAGCATCCTATGTGTCACAGTGGCAGAATGTGGATACTAAGTGGGAAGAGTATGTAAGCAGGGCTCATCCAGGATGGTATGTCCCCTATGCTTTTTCCATTGCAGCTTCCATAATTCAATAGGTTAGCAAGTCCTAATTTGGAAGTTGAATCTCTAGCTATCATGTTGACTGTCCACTGATGGATCTGTTCTGCATGAACTTGTCTAAACCCGTTTTGACCCTAGTTAAATTATCAGCCCCCACAACATCCTTTAGCAATGAGTTCCACACATTCACTGCACAGTGTGAAAAAAAGAACTTCCTTTTGCTTGTTTAAAACCTACTACCTAATGATTCCATGAAGTCCTACAGCTCTGATATACAGAGACACACTGGGCACATCTACATGTGTATTAATGCACCATAGTTATTGTGCATTAAGTTTAGTACCTGTAATAACAGGTACTAACTCAATGCCCAACTTTAGTGATGCTAATGTGCAGTAGACTAATTCTACAGTGCATTAGCATGGCTTTTGCCATGACACACTAATATGCAGTAGAGTTAGTCTGCTGCACATTTAGCATCTCATGTAGAAGCACCCAGTAAGTAGTATATACCTAGTTACTTTCTCTACTCTATCCATGATTTTGTAGACCTCTGTTGCTCTCTCCCTCATTCTCCCAGTCTTTTTCTAAGCTGAAAAGTTCTCTTCTTCTATGGAAACCTCTCCATATGCCTCCATCATCCTTTTTACCTTTTCACCTCAGTTTATGGATGTGGAAAAGCTTGAGAGGGTCCAGAGAAGAGCTACCCATATGAACAGGGACTTGTAAGGCAAGCCATATAAGTAAAGGCTGAGGAACCTCTTCTTTAGCCTAAAGAAGAGAAGGTTGAGAGGGGACTTGGTAACAGCTTACTCCTATATCAGAGGAGTGCATCAGGAGCTCAGTGAACAACTG
>NW_017729024.1:142279985-142291169 GCF_001723915.1 Gavialis gangeticus | reverse complement strand
GGGCACTAAGGTGCCTGCTCCTTTAAGGGCAGAAACTGCCTTGAGAGAACAGCCAGGCAGGAACCCCACAGGTGCAGCCTACTGTGGCAGCCAGCCTAAGGAGGAAATTAGCTTGTACTTGCAGCCAGTCAGCTGACCAGAAGAGGTAGGACCCTGGGCCCATATAAACCCCAGGGCTGAGTTCCCTGCCAGCAGCCAAAGGGGAAGGAGCTTCCAGGGAGGAATTGCCCAGAGACACTGCAGCTGCCTGGTATGCTGCACTTAGAGCTAATGGGGATCCAGGAGCTCACCAAGTATCCTTGACTACTAGGCACTTAGTGCCAGGGAAGAAGTTTGACTCTTTTAAAGGGGCAGAGCACACCCTGAACTTTTTGTGTTATGTTATAGCCCAGGGGCTCATATTTTGGTTGCCGTCTTATAAATCCAAAGGATCAGGCTGAGGCTATTGGTGAAGGAGGTGGCCTCATTGGGGGTCCACTACAGTGTGGGGACCCCAGCGCCAGAGTGGGTGCCGTATTGGGGGTGAGCAGACCCCAGTGCCAAGGGGTGCTGAGAGAAACAGGGCTGCAGAGAGCCTAGCGCCAAGGGGCACTGAGAGAGAGAGAGACAGGGCTGCAGACAGCCCAGTGCCAAGGGGTGCCGAGACAGAGACAGGGCTGTGGAGAGCCTAGTGATGACCAATGGCCAAGCTAAATTAAGGCCTTGAAGGGACAATGAGTGAATGCCATCTGGGAGGCTTGGGGCATGGTAAAGGAGCAGTTTGGAGCCACACATCTAGTCCATAAAGCTGAGGGTGTCCTGAGAGACACCCATTTTTTGTAGTGGGACTGAAAAGGGGTCAGAGAACCCATAGGATTCAGCCGGGTCCATCAGGACTCTGCCCGACATAAACTCAAGGGCAGCCTCCCTGTTCATAATAATCATCAACAAGACATGGCAGGCGAGAAAGAGGGTGCCCATTAGGCAGGGTTGGCACAATCAAGGGGACCTAGGGGTATCACAGCCATCCCTGAGGACCCCATCCCATGACAGCTATTCACAATTTACCTGGCTTATACCTTCCTGGGCGTGTCTACATGTGATGCTATATTACTGCAGTGATGGACTATGGTGATGTAGCTCTTTCCAATGGCAACGTAGTGTTGGCAGGCCCAAGCTGTGATGCCAACACTACATCACCATAGCAACGAGCTACCTCAACTATAGCACATCACTACAGTGATGTAGATGCTAAAAATAACTGTGCACCATCATTTAGTGCTTCCTAAAGCAAGTGCTAAATGATGGTGCAGTAACAACTGCTCCGTGTGGGGCATGTGTTGATGTGCTACCCTATCTAGCCTTCCTTCTGCATTGTACATTTGCCTTTTTTAAAAACTGCAGTACCACAGAATTGAAACACAGATGCCATCTAAGAAATTCTTCTTCTGTGCCACTGATTTGCCGGAAGCTTACACCAGCTGTGATGTTATCTGAGTAAAACCTATAATTTGAGAAAATGGACCCAAAATTACACTTTCCTGTTTAGCATACAGGAAAGAAATGGAGAGGCAGAGAAGTCAGTCTTGTGCATTATGAATCACTTTGTGGTTTGAAGACTGTGTTCCTTAATGACATTCTCATTAAAAGTTCTTGCTGCCAAATGATGTTTGCTTTCACCTTCAGAACTGTCTGCATTAATAATGAGTAACTTCACTTGCAAGTTATTTACATGAAGCATTGTTAATGTCAGTACCACAGACAGCAGCTCTGTGCTAGGCATTGTAGAGAGAGCACTCTCTGCTGATGAATTCATAAAGCAACCCATTTTAATTTCCAGCACATAGGCTAGTACATTTATGCAGTTATGTGGGTGTGGCATGCAGATTTTGCTGTGGGGATGCATCACTTATGCTGGGCTAGGTTGGATTAACTCTGTAGGAAAGGGCTAACCTGTGGTTTTAAAGGTCAGTATCAACACTTTGGTTTCTTTGCCCTGTATTTGGGTATTTTTCACTCTCCAAATACCAGTCCCTTGCAGTGATTGGATCAAATTTTCTCTCCTGGGCACATTGAACCTAGGTGGCCATTCAATTCTAATGACCCAACGTACTGGTTTGGGAGGCAGGTAAAATAAAAAGAATTTTGAAGTGTCACTGCTAAATTCCCCAAATCATCATGGATCCTTCCATTTGCCCATAATATTTTTCAGTTAATAACCTGAAAGTAGAGAGAGAGGAATATAATTTGGCTGCTGTGATGATGAAGAAAGAAGCTCCTTCTATTTGCCTTGTCTATGTTCCTATAAAGTTATCTTGGACTTTCAAACTAAAAAAAATCCAAATTAATTATAACGATTATCTAAAATTAGCTAGTTTCATTGTTAAAGCAATGGCTCTTCAACTCCCAATCTTTTCCCCTTCTCTCTTCCATCTGAAAATTAAAGGTTGCTTTGGTAATCTGTTTTATCACCTCTAGTGTGGGTTTCTTTATTTTTTATGTGATGGAGGGGACAGAGCTTTCTTGGACTCAATCCAGATGAGACTAAGTTCATGCTTTTAGGTACCATATACAGCAGGGGCGGGCAATTATTTTGGGCAGAGGGCCACTTACTGAGTTTTGGCAAGCCTTCCAGGGCTGCATGACAGGCAGCCAGGAGCAGATAAATATTAATTTTCTAAACGTTTTAGGGGTCCCACGGGCCAGATTGAATGGCCTGGTGGGCCGCATCTGGCCCACAGGCCACATTTTGCTGACCCCTGCTATACAGGGTGTGTCTACATGAGGAGATGCAGTAACTCATTATGCAGTAGCTTGTTGCTACTGTGCAGTAACATCTGAAATAAAGCATGTGGGGATGCTACTGCATAGTAACACTAGTTACTGCACAGTAACACCTGCACAGTCTGGCACTCACATAGACACAGCCACAGTGACAAAGTCTGTATCAGGTTCCAGGATACTTTTGGCAAGGTACACTGAGCACTGGGATTTGCTTCCTGGCTTTGGTCAGAGAGCCTTAATTACTGAACTCAGGACTTGCTGTAAGGTTTGTTTATTCCTGTGGTTTTTCATAAAAAGAGAACTGGGGATGAAGATGGGTAAGTAAAGGAGCAGTTGCCAATCCTAATGGCTGATGATTGGCTGGAGAAGGTCATTTAGTCAAATGTGAATTTCATAGATTTCATAGACATTAGGGACCTTGCAAGATCATTGGGTCCAACCCCCTGCCCAAGGGGCAGGAAGTTAGCTGGGGTCAAATGATCCCAGCAAGATAGGCATCCAAGTGTTTCTTGAAAGTGTCCGGAGTAGGTGCTTGTACCACCTCTGGGGGAAGTTTTTCCAGGGCCTGGGGACTCAGTAAAGAAGTTTTTCCTTATGTGCAGGCTAAAACGGTCTTCCAGGAGTTTGTGACCACTGGAATTTATCTTCCCTTGGGGTGCCCTAGTGAACAGACATTCTCCCAGTTCCTGATGGACACCCTTTATGTACTTATAGGCTGTCACCAAATCACCCCTGAGCCTATGCTGGGTAAATTAAATAATACTTTTTCCCAGCCACAGGAGCAGATGACTCCATACTCAATCTATGTCTCCGATATCCTGTCTTTTCACCCTCTGTCTCACACACACACATCTCAAGAGTTTTTCCTAGGTAGGATAAGTATGCTGGCTATCTTGTATCTGGCAAAAGAACCAATAAGATACATTTATCTGTATATATTAACATCAAGGCAGTTTGGAAAACTATAGATACATCAGTCACTGGACTGAGGGAATTAACTTTTTAAAAATGTAGGTAAGAGACAGTAACATGTGGGGCTAAATTTTACTCTCTTTTAAAATGTTGCAATTCCTACTGGCTACAGCTGTTCACAGACCAATTTTTAGTTAAACATTTTTAGACTTAAACATATTTAAAGCGCTTTTCTTATTTTTCTTTGCTGTATCAAGCTTTGACGTAGCATTCACCAACTGTCATTTATCTCTTGTTGTTCTGCTACCCCAGTTATTTAATGAGCATCCAATTATCATGGACAGATTTGGTAATATGCAACAGGCATTACTTTTATTGCCTAGCATAAGAGAAAGGTCCCCTAAAAGATCTATATATTTGGTTTCTCTGCTCTTCTAAGAAACAGAAGAATTGCCATGGTAACACTGCCATAGAATAATAGGTCAAGTTTTTCCTCAGACTCATTTTATTAGATTTTACTTAGAAATAGATGCTAGATTAAAATGTAGGCTTTAACATTTCACTGAAGACCTTGAAAAATGGTCATCTGATTAATCTAAAACTCCTGCATGAAGAAACTAAGATAAAGATAAAGGCTTATCTTTAGATAAAAGTACCCAAGAATCTTAGGCTAAAAATCAGAACTGATTTATTGATACAGATGTGCTGAAATATGGAAAATAGTTCTCCCATGCTGAATGCTTTCACAAAACATAACATAAAAGGAATAGACAGGCAAAACTTAACAAGCAAAAGGAATAGAAATTCTGTTGTCAAAGCATGCCCTGTTTTATAGTTTCATAGTTGGTAGGGACAGAAGGGACCTAAGCAGATCATGTAGTCTGACCCCCTGCCATGGGCAGGAGAGGATGCTGGGGTCAAGTACATTTAAGTACATTCCATCATATTACATTGCAATAAAATAATATTTTAACATTATAATGTTGATACTTCAAACATGTTTGTACTGCTCATTCAGATTATTTTGAATATTTTAATACTTGCCCAATTGCAATCCACTACATATTTGTGAAGACTTTATATCCAGGTGGAATGCAAATAAGATGTTTATGAATACATAGAGGCTAAAAACAAATTGGTAAAGTCAATACTGCTATTATTTATTGTTATTGTTCATAGTCATGAACTCTCTATATGATGCGCTTCCTTCATTAGCCCAATTACATTTTTATTGTTTCAGTTACGAGTGTATCCAAAATGACATTACTAACAGGACCACATTATAGGTGTATGAATACTAGGGACATCAACTATATTTATGGTCATCTGTATATATCATTTGTTGAAATATTACTTTAGAAGTTCTGGCCCAGATGCATTCTGCCTCTAAGATGTTTAATTCTGCCTCAGCTAGCCCCCACTCAGACTGCATGTCTTTCTCCAGGAGTACATTCTATTCCACATAGGCAGATGTGGAGTTCTATTCTGACCAGGGTCAACCTCATGCAACTTTCTCCCAGGGAGACATGTGGCTCTACCACCCTTTCAAAGGGGCTCCCTTATTCACTTTTATCATGTCAGGGTCAAACTCACTTCAGTTTCCTCAAAAGGAAGATCCTTTGTTGGGATCCAGTTTATTCAGAGGGAAGATGTCTACCTCAGCTAGTGCATCAATTTGACCAATAGTATGACTGGCATTAGGGTAAGATACAGAACCTGTTGTAGCTTAGCTACTGGGTAGAAAGAAATGCAAAAATCAACGGGACAAGAGGGAGTCCATATAAGAGGCAGCCTGGCTCTCTAGCTCAATGAGGAAACTTTCTTGGTGTCCAAGATGGGTCTAGGATCCAACTGACTCATTTTCTAGTCGGTACCCTGACCACTACACTATTGAACAAAAGGTAGGTATGTCTTCCTCCTAAAACAGTCCCTCGGTGGACACAGCTACATGAGACACTGACTGCACATTAGCATCTCGTGGCAAAAACTGTGCCAAGACACTACTGTGCAGTAGCGTTAAGCAGTAATGTCACAAAAAGGTGTTCACCAGTGATAATGTGCAGTAACTTTGGTTATTGCACATTTATTTAATACTTCCTTATACAAGTACTAAATAAATGTGCAGTAACCACTGCACAGTAGCATCTCATGTAGATGTGCCCAGTGTGGGGTTTTTTCTGTCTAAGGAACTGGGGATTTGCAGGGAGTTTGTGCTTCTCTGATGGAACTAGACAGTGGAGTTTACACTGACACATTTCTGAGCATGTGCAGTGGTGTAACTGTAGCACCTAGGGATTTTTCCAGGTCAAAATGAAGATTCAAAAGGTATTTAGGCAACTTAGTGATTTGAAGGCTGCTGTATGGAATGCAATCAGAGCATATTTAGTGATTTAGATGCCAAAGGCTGTGTACAGAAGTGCTTTGTGCATATTTTACAGCACTGTAATTTAGAGCACTTTGTATAACACTATAAAGTTAAAGAGCTCTTAAACATGACAGAAGTGCAGTGTTTGGTCTGGGCGGGCGGTGGGGGAGGGAGGCTCTGAGCCTCCCTGCACTTTTGAGGCTAGGAGGCAGGGGGTTCTCTGCAGCCTTCTAAGGCTTCTCCATCAGTCAGAAATTTGACCAGCATTCATAATTTGTTTAAAGCACTGTTGGTTGCTAAAGTGCTGTAAAATACAGGACTTTACATTTAATACCTCATTGAACACAGGTTAATTTAAAGCACTATACTCATTTTTAAAGTGCTGTAAACCCATGCACTGCTGTCAAGTCACGGCAATAATGTACTTTAAATGGTGAAAAAAGCAACTTCTGTATGGACCCTAACAGCTTTCTAAGTGTCACTTAGAGGTGGAATAGAATTTGGACCATTTGGACCATCTTAACTCATAATTGTAAAATTGGAGATGTGCCCAGCTCTGATGATGCAAACTGAGACCTGACAACTTTCAACCATTGAACTCCTAATCTCTATGAGCTTTTCATGCAGTTCTAATCTTCATAAGGAACCAACCCAAATGCAGTTATCAAAAACAATATCCCCTATCCTCAAATCTAGCAGTTTTGATCCAGATATACAGCTGAGGTAGCCGATCTTTTTACCAAATTAATTATTAAATAACTTGCTTCTTTACATTTATTTCAGTTTTGACATTGTCAAGAAAATCCTTCAGTTACTGCTTAAAATACTGGATGTGAAGTTATGGGTATCTCGGATACAACGCTTACCACCTAGATGCCTTATCATGAGGGTTTTTCACTGTATTATCTCCAGACAGATTTTAACGTAAATCACCTGCAGCAAAATAGCATTTGTTCCCTGGCAGCAAGCTCTGGCTTGTCAGGCTAACATATTTCCACACATACAAGTCTCTGTTTGACAGACAGGCTGATAGTCACTGACAAAATATGTCCGAATTCCATATCTGTCCTGTACATTAATACTATAAGCTTGCTGGAGGGCAAAAATAAGCCTAATATCAAACAAAGGAAATGAAGCTAATAGAATCCCATGAAATTTAAACTTTTCCTTGAAACAAATATAAGGAACCTGTTTAAATGGTGGAAGGTGATATCCATTCCTCTTATAATAATAGATAACATTACTTTTTTGCTTAGCAGGAGGGATTTCAGTTATACTTTTCCACTTCTTACTTAGGAGACATATCATATGGAGAAAAATAATTGACTTGTGAAAGCATTAGAAAATGCTAGAAAAGCTATGGATTTGGAGTGACAACCAGTATATATTACTAGCGACACATAAAAAGTAAATTGTATAGATTTCCAAAAATTTTCAGTCTATGACATTCTTGAAAGCTAACAAGTCATTACATCATAGTTTCACATGTTTTAAGCATATATGCCCCTTAATAAACCAAAGGTGTCTTTTGAAATTAATACTGTCAGTTCCTTTATCACAAGACAAATGGAATAAGATTTGGAAGAATGTTTACACTACAGTTTGATCCACCTCTACTCTCAAATCTTCTTCTTTTTCTATTACAACATTTTGTAAGATTGGTTTAGGGAAAATATATTGGAATTTTCACATTTTTGTTCTAATTTGGTACAAAAAAATGAAAAATCTGGGAATTTCCTATGGAATAGAAAAGTCAGTTAACAATCCACTTCCATGGACATGATGCTTGGGAATCATGCTGCCATATACACAGCCACTTCAGTGGAATCTGTCCCTAGTTCTGGTCTGCACCATGGAAATTCTATAAACACTGCTAGAGCTGAGATCTAACTTTGTATAAGCAAAATTTAATTCATCAAGCAAACCTGAACATCTAGAATGGTGAACCTGTCAGGTCTGGATGGGTCCTCAGATTAGAGGAAGGATACCTGATTCCCCAAACCTTTTTCAACAGCTCTCCCAACTATACATTTGGTCCTGTAAAAAATATTACAAAAAACCTTGCCTTTCAAACCTGGCTGAGAAATCCTATTTCTATACCAAATGACTGATTTCACTTTCATGCTAGTGCAGATTAGGCAGTAATGTAACTAGGGCTGGGTGAGCTGGGTAACCACCCTGGGCACTAACTTAATAGGGGTGCCAGAATTGCACCCTGGCAGCAGAAGCAGTACCACAACATCGCTCTTGCAGTAGCGGCTAAGTGCATAGATACCATGCTTCTGTTGTTGGAGACAGAGTGAGCGGACACAAGTCCTGTCCCCTAGGACAGATAGTGCAGGCAGCCACAAGTAAGTAATGCCCCAGGGTTGGGGGGCAGGAGGCAGAGGGGAACCCCAGGGATGGAGAGAGCTAAGGGGAGCCCCGGGGAGCAGGGGACAGGAAAGCCTGGAATGGAAAGGGGGGGAGGACTGGAGGGGGAATTCTCACCTTTCAGTCCTCCAGGTCCCTACTGGCTTGAACGTGTGACTGCTCCAAACTGGAGCTCACCCTAACACCAAACAACATTTGTGTACCTCACAGCATAAGGTGTAACAAGGCCCTAAGTTACTCGTGGTATAAATCTAGCACGTGTGAGAGGCCTTTTGGGCTCTAACCTTTTGTGTGCTTGCAATCCTTGATTGTTAAAAGTAAGTCTTGGCAGTAGTGATTGTAATCTGACCTGAATTTAATTCAAATGTTCTGCCTAAGGACTTGTTTGTTTATGGTAACCAGTTCTGTTATGTTTTATTTCATAATGCATGTGATGAGGGCACAGTCTAGTTCCTTCCATGTTAATTTACAGGATGATTAATGTAGATGTGGAAAAGAACACTCATTTAAATATAAAGTTTGCTAATTAATGAGGTGATACTCAGAATGTGGGAACCATTTCAGAAAATAATCCAATTAACACAGCATTTATAATAGTTACTTTTTCTAACAGGGAGACAGATTGAGTAGACCTGACCACTTCTGTATATTCAGAAATATGAAATGATATAATTAATTTACAATGTGTGCTTGAACAAACATAGATGGTTCCAGTAAATGATATAATGGGTAGGAGGTGGGGCCTGGACATAGCTCAGTGGGATTTCACTAGAATAGTATTTCTTGAAAATTAAGAATGTCTGGAGTTTTTTCCAAGTAAAAAAAGTGTTTTGTGGTTTCATTGTACCAGCACTTCAAGAGTGTAACATAGGTTCCAGTTGTGGTAGATGATCTAATTAAGTAAGTAAGGTGATAGCTCCTACCCCGAAGAGCTTAAAATGGAAGCAGACAAGACAAGACAAAAGAGGGATTAATGTAAAAGTATTACTCACTATTTTAGAGAGAGACTAAGGGTATGGACAGCTCATTGCTACTGTGCAGTAGCATCAGAAAAAAACTGTGTGGGGATACTGGTTACCGTGCAGTCATCTAGTACTTGGTTATGCAAGTACTAAATGACTACTCAGTAACAACTGCACAGTCTGCCACGTTTGTAGAAATGGCCACAGTATCTCAGCACTTCATAACACTACAAAAATATAATATATTGGGGTGTATTCCAACGCCCTGGCTGGAGAGCTATGAAGTCGCCTCAAAGATGTGCTGTCTAGCCAGGGGGAGATGGTGGTTGCTCCTTTGCTCTCCTTGACTCCTGTGGCAGGGGATGGCTGTCTTTAG
The DNA here is from genome assembly GCF_001723915.1 of Gavialis gangeticus. Classification (NCBI taxonomy): domain Eukaryota; kingdom Metazoa; phylum Chordata; order Crocodylia; family Gavialidae; genus Gavialis; species Gavialis gangeticus. The sequence goes on along the minus strand of NW_017729024.1, from coordinate 142,281,418 downwards.
CTTGTGCCATGTGGTACAAACTGCTCTCCAGTCCTCCCCACTTCTGGAGGTGTTATGTATATCTCTACAAAATGTAGCCCCACAGAGAAATTGTTTTTTAAAAGTGCTAATATTTTATAGAGCTTTTGGCATCTTTTAGTGCTACTAGCAACTCAAATGCCTGCACACTCACTTTTTGTAGTGCTACAAAGGCATATTCTTCACTGCAACTGGAGCACCTGTCTATGGCCTGAGACAGTTTTTTGACTTGAGGAACTGTAGAATTATACCGCAACATCTCCTGAGTCTGGTACCACAGGATAATCTTCCTCTTTATATTGAGAGAGAAGGGAAGTAAAAAGAAAAGCAGTAATGTTATTGCTCAGTGCTCTCCCCAGCATTGACAGGGTCCAGAGGAGGGCCTCTCATATGGTCAAGGGGCAGCAGGGTAGGCCCTACAAGAAGAACCTATTCAGCCTCCGCAAGGAAGGCTGAGAGGGGATCTGGTGGCCATTTACAAACTCACCAGGAGAGACCAGAGAGAATTGAGGGAGACTCTGTTCAGGAGACATTACTTTACAGTCAGAGCTTCCGGGGTCTGGAATGGGCTCCCAAGGGGAGTGGTACTCTCTCCTACCTTGGGGGTCTTCAACAGGAGGCTGGACAGATATTTGGCTGGGGTGATATGACCCTGGCACCCATTCCTGCCCGGGGCAGGGGGCAGACCTGATGATCTGTTTAGGTCCCTTCTAACCCTAAGCACTATGAAACTATAAAACTATGTTACTGTGTCTCAGAGCTCATCTCTGATTGTCAGAAAAAAATACCTAAAAATATGACATTTAGATAAAAGATTATTTTATGTTGTTTTAGGACACAGCAGGTCAGGAGAGATATAGAACGATTACCACAGCCTATTACCGAGGTGCAATGGGTTTCATTTTAATGTACGATATCACAAATGAAGAATCCTTCAATGCTGTACAAGACTGGTAAGTAAAAGCTGGTAGAATTAAGTGTTTGTTACTATTTATATGCTGCTGCTCTTAGGTTATTTTGGAACATATTTGGAATATTCTCAAAATGTGATCAAATCAAAGGTATTATTTACTTCTTGTCAATTCATATTTGATTTTGAAGGCATTTTCCATGTGGTAGAAACCTGGCTTCTGAATGATGGTGGAAAGATTTGATGTGCTATTCAAATGAAACATTGCCTTCTTTTCCAGATTTCTCAAATATATTTTGCCTAAAGTGTCAGCCTTTAGTTTTCTGCTTTCAAAAAATACAACAAATGCTTTAGTATCTGTTGCATATAGTTTATTGCATTCACTGTGTTTTTGCTGCTCTTGATTAATATTTTAACATTTGCACTTTAGCTTTCCATGTATTATTTGTAGGACTAAATCAAATGCTGCATTAGCATGTAAGACAGCTATCAAGGACAGCAATAA
>NW_017729024.1:142278198-142279256 GCF_001723915.1 Gavialis gangeticus | reverse complement strand
CCATCTCTTACACACCCCCACCTAAAGCAGAGATAGGAACGTGTCCTGGATCACCAGCCCTGTAGTGGCAACTCACAGCTGTAGCTCCTAGTCAAGCCCCTGCTCGCCAGCCCTCTACTAGCAAGTCACAGCTCAGTGAGAGAAGGGTTTTAGCCTTAAGGGGTGCATCCACACATGCAAGCATATGTGCTTGCAGCAGCTCAAATAGAAGCAGTGACATTTGAGCCGGAGCTTTTTGCCTCAGCGCACGTGCCCGGGCATGCACTTTGGTGTGGGGCAAATGTGCCGCTTGGGGAAAAATAACCCTGCGTGGCTCCTCCTGGATCTGTAGCCTGGGGGAGCTAGAGCCCAGGGCCAGGACCTGTGCTGTCTCCAGCAGTACAAAAAGCTGCCCTGTCAAGCAGCTCAGGGCTACCCGCTTTCAGGAGCTTCTGGGGCCCAGCCAATTGGTACCTGGGGACACTACTCCTTGTACCAGCTGGACTGATGAGAGTTCCCTGCACCCTTGACCCACTGCAGCAGTCTGGAAGTGGGAGCTGCTGCCTGGCTGTGACCTGCTGCCCATCTGCCACACCTGGATGCAGATTGTACAGCCAGTAGAGGCATCTCCCCTCTGGGCCAGCTGCCAGTGGGCTGTGGCTGGAGAGTTGGCCTTTGTGCAGCACTTCTGCCACCTATGCCCTCTGCCCGGCCATCTGGGCAGCTATTGCCCAGAACATGTTCCGGGCATGGTGGTTTGCTTTCAACTGTCAAAGCATGTCCTCCTGGCCCCAGTTGACCAGGAGGTCAGCCACCTCCAGCTGGGTCCAAGGTGCCAGCTCTGAGCAGGCTTCTCTGCCTGGGTCCTGCCACTTGCCTCCCCAGCAGGAATTCTAGTGTTCCCTATTGGAAATCTGAAAAATCCCTAATTAAAAAAAATCCCAGTCACTCTGCAAAATACCCTGAAATCCATGAATCCATGTTCCTCCACAATTACCACTAGAGAGAGAGAGAGAGAGAGAGAGATCAGTCAGTTGGGCAATCTTTTATTGATATATCTGCAGTGTTAGAGGAATTTG
>NW_017729024.1:142271998-142273198 GCF_001723915.1 Gavialis gangeticus | reverse complement strand
AAAACTATGTTACTGTGTCTCAGAGCTCATCTCTGATTGTCAGAAAAAAATACCTAAAAATATGACATTTAGATAAAAGATTATTTTATGTTGTTTTAGGACACAGCAGGTCAGGAGAGATATAGAACGATTACCACAGCCTATTACCGAGGTGCAATGGGTTTCATTTTAATGTACGATATCACAAATGAAGAATCCTTCAATGCTGTACAAGACTGGTAAGTAAAAGCTGGTAGAATTAAGTGTTTGTTACTATTTATATGCTGCTGCTCTTAGGTTATTTTGGAACATATTTGGAATATTCTCAAAATGTGATCAAATCAAAGGTATTATTTACTTCTTGTCAATTCATATTTGATTTTGAAGGCATTTTCCATGTGGTAGAAACCTGGCTTCTGAATGATGGTGGAAAGATTTGATGTGCTATTCAAATGAAACATTGCCTTCTTTTCCAGATTTCTCAAATATATTTTGCCTAAAGTGTCAGCCTTTAGTTTTCTGCTTTCAAAAAATACAACAAATGCTTTAGTATCTGTTGCATATAGTTTATTGCATTCACTGTGTTTTTGCTGCTCTTGATTAATATTTTAACATTTGCACTTTAGCTTTCCATGTATTATTTGTAGGACTAAATCAAATGCTGCATTAGCATGTAAGACAGCTATCAAGGACAGCAATAAAACATTCCATAATGTGAATATCCTGAAGAAAATGGTGATACCATTTTGTGGGGCTTGGTTTTTTATTTATTTCTCCATAATGTTCCATTGACCCTCTTTTGCTAATTATTGTTGCCCAAGTATGATGCTTCTAGAACAAAAAAACCCTGAAAACTTCACAAAAGGAATAGCTTTTTACTATTATTAGTTATATGTACTATATATATTTATAATATAGTTACAGTAAGTTGTGAGCAGTGTCAGTGTGTTTGTAATTCAAAGCAAGATTACATCTATGGTTCTGAAACATTTTGTAGTCATAGCTTAGATTTCATCCTGTTTCCCATTTATTAATTTTACCTACAGTACATTACAGTATATTGATATACTTGGGTATTTCGTGAACATTCAGACCTTGTTTATGGAACGTACTGGGAGATTTTGTGTTACTAGCAGGCTTGCTCTGTGGAACAAAACATCTTCAGACCACTCCACATAAAAATCAACTCTTCCCCCCCACCCACCCATCTCTTACACACCC
>NW_017729024.1:142270110-142271716 GCF_001723915.1 Gavialis gangeticus | reverse complement strand
CCATCTCTTACACACCCCCACCTAAAGCAGAGATAGGAACGTGTCCTGGATCACCAGCCCTGTAGTGGCAACTCACAGCTGTAGCTCCTAGTCAAGCCCCTGCTCGCCAGCCCTCTACTAGCAAGTCACAGCTCAGTGAGAGAAGGGTTTTAGCCTTAAGGGGTGCATCCACACATGCAAGCATATGTGCTTGCAGCAGCTCAAATAGAAGCAGTGACATTTGAGCCGGAGCTTTTTGCCTCAGCGCACGTGCCCGGGCATGCACTTTGGTGTGGGGCAAATGTGCCGCTTGGGGAAAAATAACCCTGCGTGGCTCCTCCTGGATCTGTAGCCTGGGGGAGCTAGAGCCCAGGGCCAGGACCTGTGCTGTCTCCAGCAGTACAAAAAGCTGCCCTGTCAAGCAGCTCAGGGCTACCCGCTTTCAGGAGCTTCTGGGGCCCAGCCAATTGGTACCTGGGGACACTACTCCTTGTACCAGCTGGACTGATGAGAGTTCCCTGCACCCTTGACCCACTGCAGCAGTCTGGAAGTGGGAGCTGCTGCCTGGCTGTGACCTGCTGCCCATCTGCCACACCTGGATGCAGATTGTACAGCCAGTAGAGGCATCTCCCCTCTGGGCCAGCTGCCAGTGGGCTGTGGCTGGAGAGTTGGCCTTTGTGCAGCACTTCTGCCACCTATGCCCTCTGCCCGGCCATCTGGGCAGCTATTGCCCAGAACATGTTCCGGGCATGGTGGTTTGCTTTCAACTGTCAAAGCATGTCCTCCTGGCCCCAGTTGACCAGGAGGTCAGCCACCTCCAGCTGGGTCCAAGGTGCCAGCTCTGAGCAGGCTCCTCTGCCTGGGTCCTGCCACTTGCCTCCCCAGCAGGAATTCTAGTGTTCCCTATTGGAAATCTGAAAAATCCCTAATTAAAAAAAATCCCAGTCACTCTGCAAAATACCCTGAAATCCATGAATCCATGTTCCTCCACAATTACCACTAGAGAGAGAGAGAGAGAGAGAGAGATCAGTCAGTTGGGCAATCTTTTATTGATATATCTGCAGTGTTAGAGGAATTTGGAAGCCTACCAGTATCTCTATCATCATAATAAAATGAATTCTACATGCCTATAAGTTTTGCTGTTTCCAATTGGTTTTCTTACCACAGAGCAGTTAGAGCTCCCCCTGACCTCTTCACTAACCAGAATGTGGAGACAGCTGCCCCTGCAGCCACAGCTCCTGCCAGCAGGTCTCATCTTGTCTGGCAGCTGGGCACACAGGGTGTATGCTGGGGGAATGTGGGGTTTTCAGGACAGTGTGGGAAGGATGTGGGTTGCTGTGGGTGGATTGTGGAGGGGCTGTACAGGGGGGATGATTAGGAGGGGTTGGTCCCCTGCCCCCCACAGGGCACAACCACTCTGTGCAGCTCACAGACTGCTCCCCTCCCGCAGGGCTACAGCCTCTCACAGGGGCCACAGACCCTCATAGGTGTTGCAGTCCCCCCGCAGGGGCTACAGCCTCCCAAAAGGGGCCTTGGCTACACCCTCCCCCCGCAGGGCTCACATGTCCCACCCCCACTTGCTCCCCCAGCCCCCTGGATTGCTGCCCCGCTGGGCCCCATCCTCCAC
>NW_017729024.1:142268282-142270013 GCF_001723915.1 Gavialis gangeticus | reverse complement strand
CAGCATGGGGCAGTGGGGCCTAGCCCTGGCCACCTGGCGTCTGCACTGTCATTGTCCCATTGTGTGGGTGCAGCCAGGATCAGGTGAGGCAGCCATCAGGGGGCTCAGGGGACAAGCAGGGGATGGGGCCATGTGGGGCAGCGATCAGGAGAGCTGGGGGGCAGGTGGGGGATGGGGTCAGGCAGAGTTGGGATTAGGGGGGCTCAGGGGGCAGGTTGGGGATGGAGCTGAATGGGGCAGCCATTGGCTGACTACCAGAGCATCTCTGTGCAGGGTCCAGCCTCCAGTTGCCTCAGGGCATGGTTCGTGGCCATGCTCTGCCCCACTTTTTTCCCCCATGCATTTTTTTGACCCCTAGATATCCAGGGGTCTCATTTTTCCCCCGCACTGCAAATTTGCAGTTTGGGGAACATTTTTTCGCTCCCACACATGCCTCTTGCAACATCTCAAAGGGCTTTGAGATGCTGCAAGACACACGTGCACACTCATCTGGATGCGCCCAAGGTGTGACTGCTCCAAACTTGAGGTAGCACTAACACTGATCAACATTTGACCAGCTCAAAGTGTAGTGTGCAACAAGGCTGTCATAGTCATTTCATGTTCTCTGTTATTGTTCACAGCATAAAATCTGGCAATCCAAACAGGGTTTGTAGTAGAGCTGTTATTTTGTTTACGTGGCAGATTTAATTTGAAATGATCAGTACTGACCCTGCGTAGACTGTCTCAATGTCTTCTCCCTCATAACAAAGTGAGGGAGAAGCCATGTGTATAGGTATACAAGGCTCAAATAACCTGCTAGGATGGAGGGGCTGTGGCCACTTCTCAAGCCCACTGGTATGCTGATGTGAGAGACAGATTTCACCTCATTTTACCTACCTAATTCTTACATACTCCATCATTGTGCATGTGGAGTAGCTATTAAACAGAAGTTAGGGGTGAATCATCTGACACCCCTAAAAAATTGGCAGTGAGTTCCAAGCAGGGTATGATAGGGGCTAGAATATTGTGGATATACCTTTTCATATGCTTTCCCTCTAAAGCTTGTATCACTGACACTGTTGGATGGGGGTAGGGACCTACTCATCTTGCAGTTGTGTAGATTTAGTGGAAATTGCAGAATTGGGCGATCTCTGCAAAATCTGTAGAAAAAAGAAAATGTACTAAAAATAAAATGCTAGCTCCCCAGTGGGAGCCAGCAGCACTTCCAGGCACAGAGCCCACCCCCGGAGAAGGGGAGAGGGAGGCTGGTGGCACAAAGGTGAGCAGGAAAGATGGCTGCTGCCCATACCTCTCATGTTGATTAGCTGAGAGGACTGCCTATTGTGCAGCCATGCCCCCCTCCACCAATCATTAATGAAGGGAGGGGTCTTGTGACAGACAGCCCTCTGGTTTGGTTTTTTTTGTTTGCTTTTTTTATCCCTGGATATCCAAGGGTAAAAAAAAAACCCAAATAAATAAAAAACACAGGAAAGCAGTGCATGCTCAGGCAGTGTGCCCTTGCCACACAGAGAACTCTGGACTGTGTGGGATGTGGCACTGCAAACATGTTTGCAGTGCCACATACCACACAACCATGCTCATCTGGACATGCCCTACATGTGTTAATAAAAGCATGATGTTTTCCATGATAGATGTTGTAAAAACTTCAAGCATGAGATTTTTATTCTGTAGCAAGAGACCAAGCAGCCTTAGTCTGGATCACAGTATACAAGTAAGAGGTCTAGTCAGCTG
>NW_017729024.1:142262929-142263282 GCF_001723915.1 Gavialis gangeticus | reverse complement strand
CACAGGGTGTATGCTGGGGGAATGTGGGGTTTTCAGGACAGTGTGGGAAGGATGTGGGTTGCTGTGGGTGGATTGTGGAGGGGCTGTACAGGGGGGATGATTAGGAGGGGTTGGTCCCCTGCCCCCCACAGGGCACAACCACTCTGTGCAGCTCACAGACTGCTCCCCTCCCGCAGGGCTACAGCCTCTCACAGGGGCCACAGACCCTCATAGGTGTTGCAGTCCCCCCGCAGGGGCTACAGCCTCCCAAAAGGGGCCTTGGCTACACCCTCCCCCCGCAGGGCTCACATGTCCCACCCCCACTTGCTCCCCCAGCCCCCTGGATTGCTGCCCCGCTGGGCCCCATCCTCCAC
>NW_017729024.1:142259224-142262037 GCF_001723915.1 Gavialis gangeticus | reverse complement strand
GTGCACACTCATCTGGATGCGCCCAAGGTGTGACTGCTCCAAACTTGAGGTAGCACTAACACTGATCAACATTTGACCAGCTCAAAGTGTAGTGTGCAACAAGGCTGTCATAGTCATTTCATGTTCTCTGTTATTGTTCACAGCATAAAATCTGGCAATCCAAACAGGGTTTGTAGTAGAGCTGTTATTTTGTTTACGTGGCAGATTTAATTTGAAATGATCAGTACTGACCCTGCGTAGACTGTCTCAATGTCTTCTCCCTCATAACAAAGTGAGGGAGAAGCCATGTGTATAGGTATACAAGGCTCAAATAACCTGCTAGGATGGAGGGGCTGTGGCCACTTCTCAAGCCCACTGGTATGCTGATGTGAGAGACAGATTTCACCTCATTTTACCTACCTAATTCTTACATACTCCATCATTGTGCATGTGGAGTAGCTATTAAACAGAAGTTAGGGGTGAATCATCTGACACCCCTAAAAAATTGGCAGTGAGTTCCAAGCAGGGTATGATAGGGGCTAGAATATTGTGGATATACCTTTTCATATGCTTTCCCTCTAAAGCTTGTATCACTGACACTGTTGGATGGGGGTAGGGACCTACTCATCTTGCAGTTGTGTAGATTTAGTGGAAATTGCAGAATTGGGCGATCTCTGCAAAATCTGTAGAAAAAAGAAAATGTACTAAAAATAAAATGCTAGCTCCCCAGTGGGAGCCAGCAGCACTTCCAGGCACAGAGCCCACCCCCGGAGAAGGGGAGAGGGAGGCTGGTGGCACAAAGGTGAGCAGGAAAGATGGCTGCTGCCCATACCTCTCATGTTGATTAGCTGAGAGGACTGCCTATTGTGCAGCCATGCCCCCCTCCACCAATCATTAATGAAGGGAGGGGTCTTGTGACAGACAGCCCTCTGGTTTGGTTTTTTTTGTTTGCTTTTTTTATCCCTGGATATCCAAGGGTAAAAAAAAAACCCAAATAAATAAAAAACACAGGAAAGCAGTGCATGCTCAGGCAGTGTGCCCTTGCCACACAGAGAACTCTGGACTGTGTGGGATGTGGCACTGCAAACATGTTTGCAGTGCCACATACCACACAACCATGCTCATCTGGACATGCCCTACATGTGTTAATAAAAGCATGATGTTTTCCATGATAGATGTTGTAAAAACTTCAAGCATGAGATTTTTATTCTGTAGCAAGAGACCAAGCAGCCTTAGTCTGGATCACAGTATACAAGTAAGAGGTCTAGTCAGCTGGCTGATGAATCTGTTTGTGGCTGACAAGCCAATTCAGGAGTGACGCAGCTTGTTACAAGTTTCACAGATCCATATGCTGTCAAAGTTGGAGTCCAAAATTACAGCATGCTGCTTTCTTCTTTCTCACTCTGCTTCCATTCTCTGGATCAAAGCTGCTTCATATTGAGCTGCTTTCAGTGCCAGGTGTTCCCTCCAGATCAGACAGGATTCTGTGTACTCCTTCCAGCTTTCTACACTGATGTTGAACAATTTCATATCATTTTTGCATACCTCATGGTTTTACCATAGAGAGTGACCCTGCTTTCTAGAGCTGTCTTGAATCGTGCTATACAAAATGTTCTTGAGGATACAGTCTTCTCCCGTTCTCCAGACATGGCCGATTCGTTGCAACCTTTTCTTCTTGATAGTGGTTTCTAAGTGTGTAAGACCTGCATGGTCCCACTACCACTGTGTCTGGTATTCTGCCTTCCCACGTTATTTTCAGGATCTTACACAGACATCTCATGTGGAAGCTGCTCAGGCTTTCTAAGTCTAGCATATGTTTCTGAACCATAAAGCAGTGCATAGACAGCACACGAGTCTTGTAGATTTGAATTACCTTGGCTAATAGTTTGCTGTTATTTCATGCTTGTTTCCATAATAGCCTGAAATTCTTAGCTGCTCTTCGGATTCTGTTAGTCAGAATCAGTTCGGCCTGAAGGTCAGGATTCCTGCTGATCATAAAACCTAAGTAGCAAAAACGGTCAACAACACCAAGAGATTTTTCCTGCAGAGTGATGTCAGGTTCTTTCACCCCTTGGTACATAATCATAGTCTTCTTGAGACTAATTGCCATCCTGAAGCTCTTGCATGATTCAGAAAATCTTCCAAGAGATTTTGCAGGGAAGATTCATTGTGGGCACCGAGGTCACATCATCCACACAGTAAATCTCTCCGAATCAGTTCTTTCACCTTTTTTTTTCTTCTAAACCTTACGATGTTGAACAAGCTTCCATCTAGTTTTGTTCAAAGACAAATGTCATCATTGCTGTCCTTGAATGCATGAAGAAGCAGAAATTAGAAGTAAATATTAAAAAGCATGTGAGCTATGACACACTCCTGATTCACCCTGTTGTTGATGTCAAAGGTGTTTGATCCTTTGTTCTGATATATTACAGTTGCCTTTGTACCTTGATGTAATGAGTGAATGATGTTCAACAGTTTGGAGGCAAAACCCAGTCTCTTCAGAACAGTAAAAAGGCCCTGTCTGCTGACTGTATTGAAGGCCTTCATCAGATCAATGAAGGATACATACAGTAGTATTTGTTTTTCTTTATACTTCTCTTGCAGTTGAATCAAGCAGCCATAATAATGTTTATGTGTTTGTTAGAAAAATCTGACTCAAATACGAAGCCGGGGTTAATTTTTATCACCCCATTAAATTTTTTACAGGTTCTTATACCACCCTCCTCAATACAGTGTTTGAGTGCTTTCAATGCATTAGTAGTTTCATAATTTCATAGTTTCTAGGGTCAGAAGGAACCTGAGCAGATCACCAAGTCCGACCCCCTGCCATGGCA
>NW_017729024.1:142246016-142258266 GCF_001723915.1 Gavialis gangeticus | reverse complement strand
TGGGTGCGGCCCTCCAGCCAATTAGTGACCCATCTGACTATGTAGGCATCGACACCACAGTCTCCTAGCTTTTTAATGAGAATGGGGTGAAAGACCTTGTCGAAGGCCTTCCTAAAGCCCAGAAAAACTATATCCACCATGACACCTGCATCCAGGGATTTGGTGACCTGGTCATAGAAGGCCACCAGGTTGGTCTGACAGGACCTGCCTCTAATGAACCCATGTTGGTTACCTCTAAGCATAGCCTCCCCTGCTGGCCCCTCGTAGACATGTCCCAGGATAATTTTTTCAAAAAGCTTCCCCAGGACCGAGGTAAGACTAACTGGCCTATAGTTTCCTGGGCCCTCCTTCCTCCCTTTTTTTGAAAATGGGAACATTGGCCCTTTTGCAGTCCTCTGGCACATTGCCAGAGCACCATGAGTGCTCATAAAGCCGTGCCAGAGGTCCTGCTATAACCTCGGTAGTTCCCTCAGCACTCTGGGGTGGAGATCATCAGGACCAGCTGATTTAAATATGTCCAGTCCCTCCAGAAGTCCCTGACTAGGTCCTCGCTGACCCTAGGCCTGGGTGTGCCTCCCATGGGGCCTACAGGGGTCCCAGTGGGGGGGATGACCAGGTCCCTACTCAAAAAAAGGAGGCAAAGAAATTGTTAAATAGGTTAGCTTTGCTGTCTGGTGTGACAACCAGATTTCCTAGAGCATCCTGCAGAGGCCCCGCGTTACCCGGTACCTTCTTTTTCCCCCCTATGTATTTAAAAAAGGACTTCTTGTTGTCCTTGATCCGGGTAGCTAGTTCCAGTTCCATCTCTGCCTTGGCCTTCCTGACCACCCCCTACAATTCCCGAGCAACCTCTCTGGTGATGGCCTCTCCCTTCCAATGGGTGTACGCCTCCTTTTTAGCTGGGAGACATTTCTGGATGCTTTTGGTGAGCCATGGGGGCCTTTATGCCCTCTTGCCCCCTTTGATCGCTGTAGGGATTACCTCCCTTTGGGCTTGGAGGATCGTTTCCTTAAGGAACGGCCACTCTTCTTGGACACCCAACTCCCCACCTCTCCTGGACCTCAGTTTCTCCCCCACTAATCTACTTACCTCATTAAAATCCACCCTCCTGAAGTCCAGGGCTGCTGCCTTGCTGCAGGCCTTTGCCACCTTGCGCTGGATGGTGAATTCCAGCAGGCGATGATCGCTGTCACCCAGGTGGTCGAGCACCTGCAGTTCCCCCACCAGGTCATTGCCCATGGGAAGACCAGATCCAACAAGGCGTCTACCCTTGTGGGGCTGTGCACCACCTGGGTTAGATGGGGGTCCTGTATCTCAGCTAGGAACCTACATGAGCGGTCAGACCTGGCTGACTACTCCTCCCAGCAGATGTCTGGAAAGTTTAGGTCACCCATGATGACCACATCCTTTGACCTAACTGCCTCCGTGAGCTGACTTAAGAATTCCTGGTCTAGCTCTTCCCCTTGGTTGGGTGGTCTGTAGTAGACCCCCACCATTAAGTCCCTTTCTCCCCGACCTCCTTGTATTCTAACCCAGAACACTTCGGTTTGCCCCTCCTGTGACCCAGTGCTACTCACTGAGGATGTGTATTGCTCTTTGACATAGAGCGCCACACCCCCACCTTTCCTCCCTGTCCTATCTCTCCTGTACAGCCTGTAGACCTTGATATTCACCTCCCAGTCATGCGTTGGGTCCCACCACATTTCGGTGAGCCCCACTATGTCTGAGTTGGTGTTAGCTGGCAGGAGGGAAAGTTCCTCCTGCTTGTTCTGCATACTGTGAGCATTAGTGTAGAGGCATTTGAGGCCTCCTGAAGATGCATGCACTGCCCCCCTAATCCCAGTACTACCCGGGCCCCTGTTACTTACCTGGGTATTTGTTCCACTCACCATCGGTCTAGGATGGGCTGCTCTTGTGGGTGATGCTTGGTTTGGTGGTCCAAGGCTTCCTCCACCCTCTTCTTCCCCTTCCCCCAACGAGCCTAGTTTAAAGCCTGCTGGAGGAGATCAGGCAACCTAGAAGAGATTGACTAACATGTGTCATGAGTGTTCATGTTCTTTTTCTCTTAACACTCATCCTACCCCCTGGAGGAGAATTGTATGTGTAGTAGAAGATTTTGTTTTGGAGCAGTTTTACTTTTAAACATACATACTTCTGTGGGCTTACTGTAGAGGAGGCAAGGTCAAATCAGTGCTTCCCATGCTCAGAGAAAAGGTGGTTGTGGTAATGATGATGAGGGAGTTCATTCCACAGTCTCAAACTACCCTGAGAGAAGTAGGCATATCCTACAGATGAGATTTAGCCTTATGATGGAAAGTTCTGTTATGCCCAGCGTGTGGAGTTAGCAACCATGGTCTTCATAGAATCAGAAAAATAGGCTTGTAAAGGACCTCAAGAGGTCATTTAATTTACTCCCCGCCCAGACAGAATCAACTATATCTAAACCATTCCTGACAGATATTTTGTCTAACCTGCTCTTCTCTTCATGGAATCTCTATCGTTGGAGATTTTTACCTTCTTAGGCAGTCCAGTCCAGCATTTACTTATCCTAACCATTGTCTAACCTAAATCTCACTCTTCGGAACTCATCAGGAGCTTTAATTAGCATTTTAATTCCTCCATAGCAGCAGAAAGCTCATTCTTGCTGGTGGGAGAATAAGCTCTTCCCCATGCACTCCATATGTCAAGCCTGGAGCTGAAGTCTTTCCCCAAGCTGCCTCTCTTGTGCATGATAGAAACTCAGGCCTTGAGCACAGTACTAGTGCCCACTGCCTCACTACTAGATTTGATACTTATGGAGCAGATAGGCAGAGTTCCTTGGCTGACTGGCTAGACTTAGATCTAGTTCTGGGTCTAGATTGTTCAACATCTTTAAAATAAAAACCGAGACTCTGAACTTGACTCTTTTTCTTCAGGACACCAGCATAGAGTGTGAATAACTGCTTGAACAAATAAGTCTGGAAACTTTAAGATAAGGACTAACTACCCTTTTGAGGATGCAGCTTTACAGAAAACAATGTTGTATTTTGTGCCTTCAGAGAAGTTGCAAACAAAATTAGAGGCTTTGTACCTCTCACAAGCAGGTTTATACCTGCAAAGGGGGATCTTCCCAGCTGATTGTATACAGCCTTATTTTTGTGTGCCCCAGATTTACATAGTGTAAAAAATATAGGCTCTACCTGTATTTGGAATGATGCAAGGCTTACGTTACATTACAGTGTTTTTAAGTTCCCCAGATAAAACGGAAGTCTCTTAAACTCAAAGCAGATGGAGAAAACCCAACAATAAAAGGTGTTTTATACAGTAAGTGCAAAATACTAGTAATTATTTATTTGCCGGCCTGGCTGTTTTGCCACTGTCTGCATCTACTATGTTTGGCACTCTGCTGCCACAACTTCACTTTAACCATACTTTCTAGTAAAAAAAAAATAATGGTTTAGTATTTCATTTAGAAACTACAGAGTTGAAGGTGAATGTGTGGAATACAGTCTTTATCATTTCTTAGCTAATAGCTGTCCAGACAGTTGGCAGCAACCATAGAGATTCAGTGCACATAGGGGAAGTATGTGTGATTTAGGTGCCTAGAGGAGCCATTCTAGAGGATGAGGGATGAAACTGGTGGGAGGCTAGAAAAGTATTTCACTTACTAGGTAGCGCTCTGCATTTGTTTGGGGTTTTTTAATCTATGAGCATGGTTGCTGCTGTGCTGCTTCTGACCTCTATTTTATTTCTCCCATTTCACAGATGATAATTGCTTTTGGATTAGCTCAGGTTCCTACATTGGTAGCTATCATAAAACCCAAGCCGGCTTCTGCAAGTCAGGGAAAGTTCAATATTCCAATGCCACAGCAAGTAAATAAATAAATAAATAAATAAACCCATGAAAATAAACCTTTAAAACCTTTCTGGAGTTTTAATATACTTTCTAAAATAGATTAATATGCTTTGGAGGAACCATTTCATCTGTGTACAAGGTGGTTCAAGTTCTGAAGCCCCTGCACAGTTCTTCATGTTTAAGCCACATTGACCTCATAGTTTTATTTAGAAAAGGCACTATACTTAGGGCAGGATATCTGCAGATGTCCTTCAGCTATTGATATAGGTTGGTTTTAAAATGTGTGTCTACATTGTACTTAAAAATAATCTGGTCTAAATCTGCTGAATTCTAGTACAATACTGTTCTTCTTTCATCTAAAGTCAGTTTTAAAAACTTCTTTTATAACAGAACAACAGGCTTACTTCAAAGAGACAATCCATAAGACAAAGAGATGTTTTCTAATGCAGCTGATATGATTGCTAAAATATTGTATACAAAAATCACATGACAGTATAATATCCTGATATTTCTCCAATACAGGTCAAGATCTGCAACTTGTTTGTTCTAAGAGACTGGCTAGGTAAGCACTGTAAATTTCAACTGGAGAGCAAAAATTCCAGACTGCATATAGCTTCCCTCCCTTCCCCAAAGAAAACCAGATAGAGTTAGTTATTCATGTTAGTCTGAAGTTAGGCAAAGGCAGGGCAGAGTGGCCAGAATTGCCAACCCAAGGATTTTGGGTTTTTTGATGTGCAAACCTCTTACTGACAGCCAGACTTTTTTACTGACAGAAGTTTTTACTGGTGCTTTTTACATAATATAAATGAAACTCTTCTGCCAGGACCTGCCCTGCTGCCAGGCCCCAGTTAGAAGGTCTAAACTCAAAGTTGGGTATAAACTGTAGTAGAAGTTTTAAAAAATATTACTGGAAACTTTTTACTGAAAATCAAAATGTTCTTGAGTTGGCAGTTCTACTTGACTGCAGCAATGGTTTTAGATTGTTTCCACCCGAACACATGGATGCCCCTGATTGCACCATGCTACCCGCCTCAGGCTACCCCCTAGCTTTACCCCTGGTAGACCTGTTCCCCCTGTCCCAGCACTGACCCCCAAAAGAAGCCTGCCTGTGACCCAGTAGAATGACACAACATGGGACATAGCAGCAGCAGCAGTTCTCTGCAGGGTGTGGCACTCCCACTTGGACACTGGGTGGCACTGCTGCATTTTGTCTGTCAGAACTTCAATCAAGCTGTGGCTGCTTCATGTTTTTACTGATGGATACTTTTTTTTTTACTAACTTTGCTGACAGGCATTTTTATCCTGCTTTTTTTTTTTTTTTACTGACAATACATTTTCTGACAGTTGGAAACCCTGAGATTGGCACATTATAGACTAATGAACTCAGAGAAGCATAAGCTTTCATAAGCAACAGCTCTCTTCATCATAGTGTCTGATGAAGTAAGCTGTTGTTTATGCATGCTTATGCCTCTCTACTAGGTGCCATTCTGCCCTGTCTTGAGTCTGAAGCCAAATAGAAGTACACAAAGACTATGGCATGGAGAGGCATTCAATTTGAGTATCAAAAATATCCAGCACCACAAAAATCTGGCAAGAAGGGGGCCATACAGGTATTTTAGCTCTTTGGCTGTAGAGTTACATAGTCACAAGCTGCCCACCCAGGTAATAGAGGGCTGCTCTTTCGTTCACCTTGCCCTCAGAGGAACCCAATCTTTAACACCCTGTCACTTCAAGGATGGTAGGGATAAGGAGGACAACTATCTTCACTCTCCCCACCTCTGGGTGTTTCCTCACCTCTTGCATATTGACTGAGACTTGGGACCCTACAAGGGGAAAGAGTTAGTGACACTGCTGCTTAAACTGTCTTGGAGAAACACAGGCTGCTTCAAGCACTCCAGCATCAGGGTTCCCATAGAGTTCCCACAGGATTTGCTGACCATTCATCACTGGGCAGACTACCATGGAGATATCAGCTGTCCCTCCCTCCCGCCCCCTTAACAATGGTGAGGTAGAGTGGGAGATGTAGGATACTGGAGGTCCTAGTGACCCATAATACCATGGAGAGGTGTTACATGTGGCACTAGAAAACTTCACTTTTGGTCAAATTTGCTGTTGAAACAGCTAACAATTTGTACTTCTATTACTATGTTTTTTAAACCACCACAAAGGGCATATTTCCTTACACAAATATAGCATCTAGCCAGGGCTTAACAATAACAGCAACAACAAGTTTTAATTCAATTAGAATGCATTTTCAAGTTCTGGTGGTAGAGGCTCGTGTCAGTTCTCAGTTCATAATTTAAAAGGAACTAGTATTATAATCAAGTCTGCCATCCTGTAAAACAGTGTCCAAAATATTTCATTCTATAATTCTCTCATCAGGATATCTTTTAAAAGGCATTGAGTCTTAATTTATAAGTCTGACTGATGGAGAATCCACCATGCATTAAGTCAAGTTGTTTCATTGGTCCAATACCATCAACCATTTAAAATGTTCATCTTATTACTACTATTAATTTACCTATCAGGATCTTGTTGTGCAAGCTGTTTATTGATAGATAACTTTTCATACATAGGGTTTCCCAACTGCATTGGTGAAAATGGTAACATCCATATTCTGACTAGTTGTTATTTCTTTGATAACTTGGAGTCTTCTACTGTCAGAAATCTCTCCATATAGGTAATTGTGATCAATGATGGATTCTAATCTATTGCAGGAATCTAAGTAGCCCGAGCTTCTTTAGTCTGGGTCTGTTTGTAGATCTCCTAGATGTTGAATTATTTGTGTAGCTCTTTTCCAAAAGCTTTCCAATCAGTTGCTATTCTTTCTGAAGATCTCCCTTAGCATCTTATTTCAGAAGTGGTCTCACTAATGCAGCAGTGTACAGAGATAATATCTCCTTCATACTTTTACCCAATATTCCTCTGTGTATGTCCAGTTATCACAAGTATCTTTCTTTACCAGAATAGTAAACTGGGAGTATACATTCAGTTCTATGTCCACAGTGACTCCTTGGTCTTTTGCCAAGTCATTGCTTTCTGGGTTATAATCATCCATCCTTCAGGGGAAATTTATGTTTTATGTTCCCTTTCATCTTGCTGTACTAAAATATATGTTTAAATGAACTGATTTACCAAGCAGGTACAACTGATCCATATAACTGAGCATTATTAGCATTAGCAATATTTACCATACAATCATTTTTCAACCATTTTCACATTTTACCAGCAATAATTTTGTCATGTCTTCCGTTACATTGATAAACATTGAATAAGATTAGGTCCAGAACATATCTCATTAGAAACTCTCTAGAAACACTCCCCAGTAGATGATGATTCCTCCACTTCCAAGTCCCTATTTAGGTCTTTTACCTAGTCATTTTTAATCTAGTTCATGTGCTATATTGATTGTGTGTTAGTTTTATGGATAGCCTTCAATCTCTTAGCAGGATGTTCTATAAAGGTATTAACCCACTTCTATCTCTGTTGTATGTGCAGTATCCTCTCCCTGACTAAACTCACTTAATATATTTTCAGTTCTTTGGGGATTGTATGAATGTTTTACAAAAATGAAAGCAATAAAACAGCGGGGGTGAAAGTGTTTTACTGTTCTTAATTTCAGAAACCTTTCTGAATCATATAGCCAACTTTTTTGTCAACATCACAGACCTGTTTGTGCATTTAGACAGCAAAAAATATTTGGTGCCAGCATACCTCTTCTTCCTAAACAGAAAGACTTAGAGTGAACTCTGTGCAGTGTTAAAGCCCCAAACTGATATGGGGCTCAGATAAATGAGCTGATACCATTTGTCTTCCTCAAGGAGGGCAGGTTTCTTAAATCAGAATTAAGCCCACTCATTTTGCAGGCCAAGTGAAGGTAGGTGATTCTCTCACTGGGTTTTGGCTTCTGCCCTTGGCCACAGGAAGAACATCTAGAGTGAAGATGCAGTCATGGAACTGCACTTTTTCCCACTGGGCCTGAACTAGGTCACTCTGTAGGAAAAGGAGCAAGGCTAGGTGAGTGGCAGCATGCTTTTCCTTCATGGTTAGTGTCTATGATAGAGAGTGCTCAGTGCAGATGTTTGAAGTGTTCAGCAGCCATTTTTTCTCAAGGGAAGTTTATCAGTGATAAACACGTCTGAAAAAATGTGGTTGTATGAAAAAATTATAAAACAAACCACATTTGATTCTGTGGAAATCAGTCTTCATTTTAAATCTGCCCTTTCCTATAAGCTATTCTTGCTTCAAGTTCACCTCAGACAAGTTCAAGGGGTACAGTTTGTACTGTCTTGTGATTATCTGCTAGGAATGGTAAAACTCATTAGTAATGGATCTGTTCTCTATGAATGGAAAACTTCTGGCATGAGTCATTTCTTTATTTCTCTGTGTGACGGGCTAGCTGGTGGTGACTTAGCCCAGGGGTTTTGAAAGGGTAAAAGATGATTGGAGGACTTGGAGAGTCTCTTTCCTCACCAATCTGGTAATGATTTGGCCCAGGGGTTTTGAAAGGGTAAAAGATGATTGGAGGGCTTGGGATTCCCTTTCCTCACCAATCAGGCCCCAGAGACTCACCCTCCATGTCACCTGGAGGGGGATAAAAGGGGCAGCACAGCTGACTTGGGAGAGACCAGCAGAGCTGAGCCAGCGGGGCGGGAGCAGTTGCCCCAGAAGAGCCTGAAGAAGTGGGACCTGCAGGCAGCAGTGGGACCCTCAGCAGCGCGGCGTGCAGCCAGCAGGAGAGGCTCCCCGCTGGGCTCCAGGGTCCCCTACGAGAGGCTGCAGCCAGCAGGAGAGGCTCCCCAGCTCCAGCAAGGATCTGAGAGGCTCCCAGCTCTGCCTCCAGCTCCTCCAGTAAGAGGCCAGGAAGCTTGATGTGAGGCCAGGGCTCCTGGAAGGTCAAGACCCCTAGCAGCTTGGCACACCACCAGTGCTGGTGGCTGTGCGGTAGTTTCTGCCTACTATGTGGGAGATCCGAGCCCAAGTCTTGCGGTGAATGAAGTGACAAGTAGAAATTTTTGTTGCAGTGGAAAGGGGCCATTGTGTTTTCCCTCTCCCCCGCCCCCTTCCAGGTACCTAGGCCCTATATTCCTTGTTATTTGACGTTTTGTATTTTGTGCCTTTCATATTTTGCCAGCCAGTCTTGTTTGTTCTGCTGTTTGTGTTTTATATTTTGTTAACCCTGTCTTCTGTCAACTGGATGAAAATGTCTATGATTGTAAGTGTCTAACCTTTGTTGAATTCTGCCCCCTTGAGGCATTGTAGTGTCCCATATATCCCCTGGTTTGTACTGGTTATGTTCCCAGTACTGTTCTCTTATTAAAAGGTATATGGTGAAGTCCCCATTAGTGAACTGGCTCTGCTCTATAGGGAAAGAAGGGTCCCTACACCTCCCACAGCATTTGTGCACCTGCTCTGATCCCTTCAATTGGAGAGGGGGTACCTCTTGGAGTACCGCCCAGGTTACATCTGTCTGCAGGCTGCAGTCTATAATGGAAGGGGGGTGGAGAGACCCTCTGTTTAGCTGAATTCTATAGACAAGATCCACAAAAATCAAGTATCTGACTTAACAGTATTTGATTTTGTATAACATTATTTTTATCATGTCTGATTGAAAAACAATTGACTGCTGGAAGTGGCTTCATGCCACTTTAATACACTGTGTTTGAATAGTTTAGTATTTATATGACAGTGGCTACATTCACTCTCCCTTTCAAATTGTGTCATGTAGTATGTATATTTGTATGTCATTTTCCACGAGCTTGCAGCACTCCAAAGCAATTACTTCCATCAAACATAATGATAACTACGACTTATTTTTAATTCCCACCTCCTAGTGTGACCAGTTTTGCCAACTCATATAAGCACTAAGTTTAAAGAGCATCACTAGAACATGGTAAGCTTTTTCACTTAAAAGTTTAGCTAAGGTAAGCTATTAGTTTTGTGTTGAAGATCCTTACAGGGAAAATGAGAAGCTAAGGGTTTGATATCATCCTCAAAAATATTAAAAGGTCTCTATTTATAGAGCTCTATAGAACAAATCTCTGGAAGGTGAAGTTGAAGGTGAATTAAACATTAAGGAGTTCTCTACTTTTAGACATTTTTGTTAACTTTTCTAACTTTGTAAGAATTTTTGGAGTTGTTAAGACCCACAGTATTATTGCATGATGTCCCTGGCTGGATCACAGGGAGAGGGAACAAAACCAGTCTAAAAGAATGATTCAATTTTCTGGGCTAGAAGACCTCAGCATTTACTCAAAGCCCTGATGTAGTCCAGCCACTAGAAAGGAAAAAGCACCCAGGGTGGGCAAGGCATTTACCTTTAAAATAATCTTTACCTCTAAATTACTGACATGTTTGATATCTTACTTTATGTCAAGTGTTTTGCTGACACTTGGAACTTGCTACAGAACTTATTACAAGTAGTCTTGCCATTGGAGGCAGTTTTACTTAAACGAAATTAATCAAGGAAGTCTAATCACTGTGTCTTTATCTGTGTCCAAGAGACATGGGTTACTAAGAACAAGAGAAATTAAAATTACCCTCCAATCAGTATGTAAGAATAGATCTTTAGCTGTGCTGCGCATGCAACATATTAAGAGTTAAACAAATAAAACTTTTATTGTAACTGGATACTCCTTAAAATATCTGGCTTGAATGTGATCGCATTTTGTGATTAAAATACAGAAATGTCAGGAGACTGAAAATGGTACAATTTATGCAAGATGATTTTAGTATTAAGACATAAACATGGTATTTGAATTTGATATTTGAATTCCCTTTGCTTAAGCAAGTTAAGTAATCAATCTTGAGGTGTCTGTCTGTAGATATGCTTTTGTTTTTTGCTATTCTCCACCTTCTAGAGCTAAGCAGCCTTTCTGCTAGATGCAGGACTGTAAAGGGTTTCAGGGACAAGGAGCATAAAGGGTGAGGTGGCAATCATGAACTCCTCTAAACGCAACACTAGAAACCCTTTTCTAATGGGTTTCTAGCCTTCTTTAGTGTTACGGATAAGAGCTGGAAGCTAGATGCAAATGTGGACTCAGCTAATTAACAGAGTTCTTATTAATGAAAAGATTCCCACTGACTTCAGTGAGCATTGAATCAGGCTCAGCAATGTGTTAGCTGAATGTACTGGATACAGTTTGCTATTGCAGGCCATATAAGTTTTTTTAAAATTATTTTTATTTTTTCCAAACCAAAAGTCCTGTACTCCACAGCTAGTAGCACCAAGTGAAGCTACTCTGCCATGTCAGTAAGGCTGTGCTAGAAACTCTTTTTTGCACATCCTATTCTGGCTATAACACTGATTTGCCTTTGAGAAGGTATCCTTGGTATCCTCTGAATTATTATTAGAGAAAAAAAATAGAAATGTGATTAGTATATTGGAAGAAAAGTGTAGAATATCCACAAGGGAAATTGAGGCCAAGGGATTAGCTTCAATCTTGCTATATAAACTTCTGAAAAGTATATTATTTTACCATCCTCTTCACTTGTGCCACATAGTACTTAGCTGAAAATCAAACTAATGGGCAATCAGCGTTCGATCTACAAATAGAGCCCTTCTCCTTAACTCCCTCATGTTGTAGCCCCAGGATTTACGAAAGATCACATCACTTGCTGGGCACATCTACATGTACACTTAATGCAACAGAATAATCTCCGGTGCAATTTGAGCCAGAGTAAACTAATCTGGATGTCACCATCTACATGTGCATTTAAGCACAGTAATTTATTCTTCTGTCAGATAGCAGTTGTGTCTATGAAGACTATCCTGCAGAGCAGTAAATTAGTCTATACCGGCCGAATTGCCACTTATGTGTAGATGGTGAAGCTTTACTGAGCAGCAAGTTAGTCTATGGAGCAGTAAAGTGCACATGTAGATGTGTCCACTGATATTCTGGAGGGTGAAATTGGAGAGTGCATTTGAGCAGTTGTTGTCTCCTCTCCATTTTTAAACACATAACAGAACTGATAAGTGGTATTTAGTGCAGTTCTTTTGCCCAGAGAAGATTGTATGTACTGTAAGAATCAGGCTTAGCTTGGTACTGTCTTTTAGTGGACGATCTATGTGGTTGGGAGAGATATGACACAAACTTTCAGGCACAGAATGCCCTTCTGTATGTATGGGAAAGAAGCAGATATAAACTAAGCTAAGTACCAGGTAGAGCAATTACATATATGTAACCCCATTATACAAATGAAAATGGTCACTTAAAAAGGGAAGAGGCCAGTGTCCTCTGTGTGACATGAAGTTACACATTTAAAGGCTGTCCCAGGGCAGTTCAGAGAGAGATTTTAGAGGTGAGTTGGGTCACAGGGAAGCCAGTGCACACAATACACAAATATACAATAAACAAATGTATGCAATATAACAAAAGTAGGGAATATGTCACATGGATGTGAGGCATCAATAGC
>NW_017729024.1:142236768-142241016 GCF_001723915.1 Gavialis gangeticus | reverse complement strand
GAGGTGAGTTGGGTCACAGGGAAGCCAGTGCACACAATACACAAATATACAATAAACAAATGTATGCAATATAACAAAAGTAGGGAATATGTCACATGGATGTGAGGCATCAAAGCAGCTGTGGAGCAGTTTGGAAGAAGTTTCTGTCCCCTATGGAACATCCCTGTTCATTGAGCTTTAGGCAGAAGAATGGATTAAAAGCACACACCCAGTTTCTCTGCATGATTGTATATTTTGGGCAATTACACAGCACAATTATAATTACTCAGTTTTGTTTCCATCTTGTAATTTTATTTAAACAAGACTAGAAGAGTTGTGGTTCAGTTCAGCTAGTATACTGCAAAGGGGAAAAGTAAAACCTTAGGGTGCATCCAGATGAATGTCCACGTGCAGTTTGTGGTGCTTAAAACCTGTTTGAGGCACTGCGAACTGCACATGGTGCACGTGCAACCATTTTCTGCACTGTAAACTTGTACAGCGGCACCAAAATTTGATACCGGGAACTCCCAGTATCAAAAAACCCCATTATCCATTCATCAAAATAAAACAGGGGGCACGGCACATGCTGCAGGAGCGTATGCTGGCAGACACAGAGGCTCAGTCTCCAGGGAGAAGCTCTGGCTCCTGGCCAGAGAATCTCCTCTCCTCTAGGTGTCCCCTGGCTCTTTCAGCATGACAGGAGCAGGGAAATGGCAGTTTCCCTGAAGTGGGGTAAGTTGCCCCACACCAAATGTGCAACCATTTGCCCCACACCAAATGTCATATACAGGGGCATGCACAGCAGCAAAAAGTAGCGGCATAGATTTGTGCCACTACTTTTTTCACTGGTGCACGCACATGCCCCTACATGTGGGGACACTTCCTTAGGGACCAAACATTTGAAGGAATTCAGTCCATTCAAGGTATATTAGCATAAAAGGCTTTGCCCTTAAAGGGAATTTATATTCTGGAAGGATTTCAATCTGTAACATTAAAAAACACCTAACACTTGGCTTCATTATCTATTCATAGAATTATTTTAAATTTTCAATTCACATTTGTAATATTCACATTTGGAAGATGCCTCGTATAAAAAAAATGTAAAAATTACACTACAATTATACTGGAATAAGAACTCATGGTAGATGTGATATTTTTTATTAGCCCAACTAAATTTGTGCAAAAAAGCTTCTTTAGTTGCAAGCTTTTGGGCACAAACACCCGCTTCTGGCATAGGAGAAACGATTGTAGAAGTTCTCCTGGGCAGAAATGACAGTTCATTCTTCATAGATGAGTTGAAAGTGTGGTAAAATTTTCTGTTTAGAACCGCTCGTTTTATATGCAGATCAGGCTCAGAGAAAAGTTGGAATAGTCTGTTTACCTCAAAATTGTTGGTGGTAAGCAGGATGTAGTCCTATTTCCTTCTGGTTATGGTGTTTCATATTTCACAGAGGAGTAAAAAGATGGGATGCTTTTCTGGGCAGACACTTCTTATGTGGTAAGGTGTCTCTGAGCTCTGTGGGGCTCTGCGATGATGCAGACTACCTCAAACAAAGGCAGGAGCAGGGTCTCAGGTTTCAGGTGGTCAAACTTGCT
This sequence comes from Gavialis gangeticus, assembly GCF_001723915.1. Lineage (NCBI taxonomy): Eukaryota > Metazoa > Chordata > Crocodylia > Gavialidae > Gavialis > Gavialis gangeticus. Next base: position 142,239,441 of record NW_017729024.1, on the reverse strand, counting down.
GCCTCCATGTAAAATTATGAAGATTTCATTTAAAAAATTGGCTAAAATGTGATATCTTCCATGTATCAGGTATCACGGTAATATAACTAAAATTATATTGTGCATGAATATGAGAGAACATGGTTTGTTCCACTGACCTCTTGAATCTATGAGAATTAAGTCCACTGGGAAAGAACTTATTTGCGTCACCTAACTTAAGAAAAATAGGATGAAGAAAATTATGAACAAAGGGCGCTCAGTGAAACCAATCTATTTAAAAACAAATCTCTCATCTAAGTTTATGTGACTAGGGTTTTTCACTATTTCAGGTTGAATACTATAAATTGTAAACTGCTAATTAATCAATAGATTGGGCTGATGTATTAACCCTTCCCTCGCAAATATGGGCTACAGACAAGTGACGAATGGTTCTAGTTCAAATCACATCCACACCTGTCATTTTCACAGAATCATAACAGAGCTGTGTCCAACAAAACTGGAAATCTTTCTCAAGTAATGCCAAGAAAGATGTAGCCGCAGGGTCATGAGTGAGGAACATCATAAGAAACATGTCAGGTTGCACACAGTGCAGTTGTCTCTTATGCAGAACATCACATTCATACAAAAAACTTTTTACACTTTAAATCAGAGGTTCCTGTAACTTTCAACAGTCACTTATAGTCATGACAGAGAAATAAACAGTATACTCTAAAATCTGGATTTAAAATGTAAAATCTTGGGTATGCTGAAAAGAAAATCCAGATAAAGTAATACATTGCTGCATCTTTAAAATCATTAGCTTTGCTAAACAATGCATTTTGTTTGCCAAAAAGATGATTTTCAGGAAAAGTAGTGTGTTGCCTGTTGGCTCTTTAGAGGCTTCCTGATAATGTATCTAATATTTAATCTTAAGCAGTGAGGTAGCCTGGTTAGCAGTGCTATGATGAAGATATTTCTTTATCTTTTTTCCTTTTTGATAAAACCTGAATTTAAATAATCTACGTTACAGATGGAAATTTATGCAAATCCTCATCCTACTGTCTTGAAAATAATAAATCTTTGATTAAAAATTTGAACTACATAGAAAAATGTTTTCAAAGGACTTACATTCAGCAAAGTGATAGAGGCATTGTAGTAGTTAATCAGTAGAGAGAGCTATTAAGTTTGGAAGACAGGCTTCATTATCTCCTGTTTTTATTTTCTTAAATTATAGGAAAAATTCACTTGCAGGACTAAAATTGTCCATACTTGGGTCTCAGCCCAGAGGCTGTCTAGCTATATACATATATAAACAGACTTTAGCTATAATTTAATTAGAGCTACTTGTAGTCCAGTGGCTTTTACACACTCAGACCACAGGAGGACAAGGCAAGGAAATAGACTTCCATATTTTTGGAGCTGTACCACTCCCCCTTGCTTATCCCCAAGGACAGAGCCAGAAGGATGTGATGGTGCAGTCACACCCTCCTTTCCATAGTGTAGTTTGGATGCATGGGACTCTGAACCATGTTCAGGACTTTTTAAAGTCCTCAGAGCAGGTAAGAATCCCCCTGCCCTTTTGCCATCCCCTCTCTTCCCCTCCATCGCCAGTGGTACCTCCTCTCCCTTCCCTTCCCATTCCTCCCCCCACACCTTTTGTCCTCTCTACATACTCCTTTGGGTGCCCTGCCATAACTGTTCCTGGCCAAGCCTGGTTCCCCAAGCAGCCATTCCTTGCAGCCCTAGCTTAAGTGGGGCAGGAGCAGTCTTCCTTTCCTGTGCCCACAGGCATAGGTAGAGAAGGCGGTGTGGGGAATGTAAGAAGAGGGGAAGCGCTGATGAGGATAAAGGGGAACAGATGAGTACTGAGAGCATAGCATAGGAGGTTCTTACCTGATTTAAGGATTTAAAGCCCCTGACTGCTGCTCCCATGGCATGATCTGCCTAACCCAGTCAGGGAAGAGGCTGAGATTGAGCCATGCAGTTGTTTCCCTGCCCCTCCCCCCCAGTAGTGATCGAAGTTATAATTTAATTTATATATACTCATCTGAAAGGAAACTGAGGGAGTTGGGAATTGGGAAATGGTCTCTCAATTAAGTAGCTAGCCAGTCAGTCAGCCAGAGACAGGCATAGGGTCTTCATGGGTTGGTTATGGCTCCAGAATAGAACCTGTTGTATAGGTCTTCTCATTCATGTGTGCCTGTGTGCCTGCTATGAATCTCTGTGCAATTTCTTTTTCCTCCTAAAACCTTTTTCCATCTTTCTCTTTACTCCACTCCTTGTGGCTTCTACCTCCCTCTTGAAATCCAACTAGAGATATAAAGAGCCATTGGCACCGCGTAGTGGGTGCACATGTGCCCATGTGCACCCCCTGAGATTGGTGGTGCACCCCTTGAAAGAAGTGCCAGCAGTGCCTGAAGGTGGTTGCCCCGACGGCCAGTCAGCGCTCGCCACCTCCCCTGCCCCCCACCACCAACACCACCACAGCCACCTGCAGGAACTCCCTGCTCGCAACTGTCACGCCACCACCGCCTGGGGCAGTCACCGTGCCCCCCAGTCTCCAGGGGCACACGTTGTTCATGTTAAGAGCTTTGGATAGGAAACAATTTTAATTTCTGTCTGATTCTAAGGTTGGGATTTAAAAGTGAACAGAAAGTATGTGCTTAACAAACTTGCACCTCTTTTAAAAATTCCATCCCCAGTAAATGAATATGC
>NW_017729024.1:142218560-142231768 GCF_001723915.1 Gavialis gangeticus | reverse complement strand
TTTGGATAGGAAACAATTTTAATTTCTGTCTGATTCTAAGGTTGGGATTTAAAAGTGAACAGAAAGTATGTGCTTAACAAACTTGCACCTGTTTTAAAAATTCCATCCCCAGTAAATGAATATGCTTCCTACTAATGATCTATCCTGGGGGAATGGACCTATAGAACGCATCCTATAGGTGTGCCCTTCTTATCAGTAGAAACAGTTTTATTTATGTGAATGTGATTTTTCATGAACAATAGTTGTTAATGTACATGGGGCTGCTTAGTGAGAGGGAACTAAAAATAAGGGGAGGACTCTAATCTCAGCTGGTCAACTCTTTTGTTCCTATTTCAACATCCTCCCTGTCATTTGTTTTCATTTTTTCCTCCTCCTCTCCCTCTGCAAACATGTTTCTACCCTACAAGCAAACCGAAAGACCTTCAACCCTGTTGTGTCTCCACATACTGACCATCTTCCTCATTCACTCACCTCTAAGCTTCCTGAATGGGGACTTCATTACTAATTCCCAGAGGCATGAACAACTGAATTATCCTACAGTTCGTGAGCTTCTTCCCATTGATCTCTATGATCTCATTGTAGAAAACATGACAAGCCAATTTTGCAGTTTGCTGTCTTTTAGCTGTTAAGTGAATTGGACATCAATAATTAATACCACCATTATGCGGCAGATGTGAAAGTGAGTTTGCAAATAATTTTACTTTGCTGGATTTGAATGTTGAGAGTGGGGTTTCATTACAAGGCTGCTGAGGCAATCTTGATATACATTTATTCAGAGAGCCTTGATTAATGCTTTCTACAGCCAATGCCAGATGCCATGGCAGATTCCAGAGGCACATTTCACTGAATTGTATTAATGTGGAGTGACCCTGTGGTGGATGAGTTCAGATTCAAACCAGAGGGTCAGATTCACATCTAAATTAAGCTGTGCTAAGCTGAATTGCATTAATGCAAGTAAACTGTGATTTTATAACAGCTATGAAATTCACAAAAAGCTTTCCCCCACTTTTCTGCAAGTTGAAGTTTTGCATTTATTTTTCTCCAATTTGAAGTGCAAAATGGCTTCTGGGAACTAATACTAGACTGTCAAGAAAAGCCTAAGCATAATAATCTAACCATCTGTTAGCCAAAGTACATGAAATACTGATTCCAATATGTGGTTTAATCTGCTGCTTTATTTTATTATGGGCCATAGCCAATGGCAAAAGGATCTAAAACTGACATGTTATCATCCAGTCACAATATTTATTCTAGTTAGTAATAAACCTAAAAATCTCCTGTGGCAGTGGTGGTAGCTGTTGTGGTCTGAATAATAACTAATGCTCTCTCTTTATCTCTCCATAACTGTGCATGTTGTCAAAGTTACAGTGTAACTCAGCATTCCCAAATGAAAGCTCTACTGGCAGGAAATAGCATAGGACTCTATTGTTAACTGGCTGATATTCAGAAACAATCTCTGCTGCCTGAGTTGCAAAAACTTTAAAGGATTTACTTGCTTCCAAACTCCTTTGAATTGCAGCCCCTGTCCCAAATGGAAGTGTTGGGGATTGGTGAAAAGAAGTCCACAGGGGATTCTCAGACCTGCAAAAGGCTTCTGCAGGCTTATATAAGATGAGTAATATATCTTCATCACTACAAATTACTTATAAGCTATAATGTGGAACTTGGTCTTATGATCAAACAGTAAAAATGCTCTCACTGGAGTTTTAGAGTATGTGTCAGCATCATAGCAGTGTAACCTAACAGTCATTGTTATAACAGTCAACAGTTATTGTCAAAGACCAACTTAGCCTTAGGATGGACAGACTGGTAAAGTGACTTGTCACATACTTCTAATTTCTGTGCTGCAAGATGCTGGCTATTAACACAAAATCATAATGAATGCCAGACAATGGGTGCTTTGAACTTAAAATTTAAAGTAGCATGTGGATGTAAATTTAGGTGCTCTAGCCAAACAAAAAAATATAGTCTTATATTGTCAATCACATACGTGTTTCTTTACACTGCCAGATTCACACAAAGAGTTTTATGGTACTGATGGTGAAATGTGACTTTCAGAGTCTTAGTCCTTTAAGGAAGTCATGAACTGTGACGGCAGTCTTAAAATTGATGTGGTGATATATTCCTGTTGACAGCCAAAGTACATTGCAGGATACTGGGAAGTACTGTATATTTCAGTTTTTAAGGTTATCTGAGGACATAGATATTTTCTGGACAGCTTGTGTCTTGTACAAATCTAACAGACCTGTCAAGGCATTATTGCACTACGTCTGCCTAATTGTCAAACAAAATCTAAAGTTATAGCCTCAAATAAGGAAATTTATTTATTCTGATGAATACAGGAGACAAATAAATGTCTCTGGCTTAGTAAGTTCATGAAATGCAGTGTGCTCCACTGTACATACATACCAGATATGGGCATAATTTATTTCATTGCATGACACAATGCTGGCCTCAGTTTGTTGCCTGCTCTTTACATTGTAACAAATGTTGGTTACTCGAGTATCAGTTAAGTGCATTAACCTTTTAAATGCTAAATGCATGTGATCCCTACTGTCTACCTAATTAACTGCTACAAATATCAAGGACAATAAAAAGTCCTTTTTTAGATATGTGGGGAGCTGGAGGAAAAGCAAGGGCAACATTGGACCCTTGCTAAATAAGATGGGACAACTGCCAACCGACGCCCAGGAAAAAGCAAACTTGCAAAATGGGTACTTTGTGTCAGTTTTTCACCAGTCCCAAGGGATGCCCCTGCCCACTATGGGACAGAGAGGACCAGGTGAGGGAGATTCCTTACCCTCCATCAATGCTGACCTCGTGAAGGAACCTCTTGATAGGCTGGATACCTTCAAGTCAGCTGGCCCTGACAGTTTACACCCCAGGGTACTCAAGGAGCTGGCAAGCATCGTAGCTTAGCCACTGGCATGGATCTTTGAGAACTCCTGGTGCTCTGGTGAAGTGCCCTAAGATTGGAAGAAGGCCAATGTTGTGCCTGTCTTCAAGAAAGGGAGGAAAGTGGATCTAGCAAACTACAGGCCCATCCTGGGGAAGATCCTAGAAAACATTATCAAAGAAGCCATTCTTAACAGACTGGCTGATGGCAACATCCTCAGGGATAGCCAGCACAGGTTTGTTCTGGGTAGGTCTTGCTTGACCAATCTTAGTTCCTTTTATGATCAGGTGATCTATCACCTGGACAAGGGAGAAGAGATTGATGCCATATATCTTGACTTCAGAAAAGCCTTCGAACTGGTATCCCACGATCACCTCTTGGCAAAATTGGCTAACTGTGGCCTTGACCCCACCATGATCTGCTGGCTGGGGAATTGGCTCTGTGGTCAAATCCAGAGGGTGGTGTTTGATGGAAGTCAATCATCATGGTGCCCTGTGACCAGTGGGTTCCCTCAAGGCTCAGTCCTAGGTCCTATACTATTTAACATTTTCATTAATGATGTAGACATTGGTGTCAGAAGCAGACTGGCCAAGTTCACCGACAACACCAAACTCTGGGGTAAAGCATCCACTCCTGAGGACAGGAGGGTGATCCAGGCAGACCTTGACAGGCTCAGTAAATGGGCGGATGAGAACCTGATGGTGTTAAACACCAAAAAATGCAAGGTTCTCCACCCTAGGAGGAAAAACCTGTAGCATGCTTATAGGCTTGGTAGGGCTACACTGGCTAGCACTATGGATGAAAGGGACTTGGGGGTCATGATTGATCACAAGATGAATGTGAGCCTTCAATGTGATGGTGCAGCTAGTAAAGGGAGCAAAATGCTGGCTTGCATCCATAGATGCTTCTCAAGCAAATCCCAGGACATCATTTTCCCATTGTACTCGGCCTTGGTGAGGCCGCAGCTGGAGTACTGCATCCAGTTTTGGGCTCCACAATTCAAAAAGGATGTGGTGAAGCTTGAGAGAGTCCAGAGAAGAGCCATGCACATGATCAGAAGGCAGGAAAACAGACCTTATGATGAGAGGCTGAGAGCCATGAGACATTTCAGCCTGGAAAAGTGCAGGCTTAGGGGGGACCTGGTGGCCACCTATAAGTTTATCCGGGGTGCTCACCAGGATCTGGTGGAATGTCTGTTCACCAGAGCACCCCAAGGGATGACAAGGTTGAATGATCACAAACTCCTCCATGACCATTTCAGGCTGGACACAAGGAAGAATTTCTTTACTGTCCAAGCCCCCAAGGTTTGGAATAGACTGCTACTGGAGGTGGATCAAGCACCCACTTTGAACACCTTCAAGAGACAACTGGATGTTTATCTTGCTGGGATCCTATGATCCCTGCTGACTTCCTGCACCTGGGGCAGGGGGCTGGACTCGATGATCTTCCAAAGTCCCTTCCAGCCCTAATGTCTATGAATCTATGAAAAAAAAAATGGTTAACAGCACAGTAACTGTATTTGCATAGTTTAAAACACATTTTATTCTATTAACTGTACCAGGAAGAGCGAAGTGGGAAGCAACAGTCAAAACAGCTTTGAAAATAATGAGAGCTAGCAGAAGTGTAACTGCATTCCAGGCACCATTGACAACACATAGGAGGTGCATGCGGGTGCACATGCACCCCCTGCGATTGGCAGTGTACCCCCTGAGAGAAGCACTGCTGATGCTGCTGTTGGCTCTTGCGGACAGTCACCGCTCGCAGCTAGTGTCAATAACTCTTCACCTGGTGAGCAAGGCCAGAACTGCAGTTGGCCTCCACGGGTTGGCAATTATAAAATCATGGAAAAGTAAGGCTGAAAGATACTTCACAAGATTACCTGCCCAAGACAGGATCCTCTCTAACTAAGCCATCCCAGTCAAGTGTCTGTCCAAACTGCTCTTGTAAATTTCCGGAGATGGAGATTTCACAACTTCGGTAGCCTGTTCCAATGCTTGACCACTGTCAGGGTTAGAAAATGCCTCCTCATCTGCAGTCTAAATTTCCTTTGCCACAGCTTGAGTCCATTGCTCCTACACCTGTCTCCTACAACCACAGAGAAAAGCTCATCTCCATCTTCTCTGTAATTGCTCTTCAGGTTTGAAGACTGTTACCAAATCCTCCCTCAGTCTTCTCTTCTCCAGACTAAATAACCCTTGTTCTTTCAGGCCTTCCTCACAAGTGTTGCTTCCCAGGTCTCTAATACTTTTTGTTGCTTTCTATTTCACTCTTTTCAATCTGTTCACATCCTTTTGGAAGCAGGGATTCAAAACTGGGCACAGAACTCAAAGTAGGGCCTCATCAGTGTTGAATTAACCAGAAGAATCACGTCTCTTATTTGGAAGTGACACCCCTGTTAATACAACCTAGTATAAGTTTGGATTATTATTTTTAACACAAGCACATTCATACTTATCTCATATTCATCTGATAGTCTACAGTAACCCTGAGGTCTCTCTCTGCAGTACAGCAGATGAATCAGTCACTCGTTGGTCTGTATTTGTGCATGCAGTTATTTTGTCCCAAGTACAGGATTTTGCACTTGTCCTAATCTGGACCATTTTTCCAGCCAGTCCACGTCATTCTGGATCATAGTATTACCTTCCAGAGTGTTTGCAGCTCCATCCAACTTGGTGTCATCCACAGATTTATTAAGCATGCACTCAATCCCATTATCCAAATCATTAATGAAGATATTAAATAGTGCCAGATCCAGAACAGACCCTAGGGAACCCCACTTGATATGTCCTCCCAACTGGACATTGAGCCATTGATAACTATTCCTTGAACACAATGATCCAATCAGTTATGAATCCATGTTACTTTCATCTAGAATGGATATCCTTAGTTTGTTAATGAAAATATCTTGGGAAACTGTCAAAAGCTATCCACAGATCCTGTCATGTTATCATAGGAGGAAATCAAGTTGGTCAGGCATGACTTGCTCTTGATGATACATGCTGGCTATTCCTGATCACCTTGTTCTCCTATAAGCATAGGCAGCAGAAGGCCAGGGCTAACAGGGCTTAGCTCCACCCAAACTGGGCCAGTGACAGCGGCCGCAGTGCCACTACTGCCATAGCACCGTGCCCAGTGCCCCGAAGGTGTGCTCCTCCGCCACTGTGCACACAGCACCAGCATCTGCACCAAAACGGCCCTGCGGGAGGGAGCAGAAAGGTCAGGCAGGCGTGCTCTGCATTGCCCAGTTCCCCCAAATAATATTTTCTAGTGCCATGTATACCTCTAGGTGCTTCACAAGAGGTTTCTTAAATTTTTCCAGGCATCGAGGTCATGCTGATTGGCCTGTAGCTATTTCCTTTTCTTAAGCAAAGATGGACACTAGTTGTTTCCCTTTCCCAGTCTTCCAGGACCTCTTCTGACCTCCAGGAGTTCTCAAAGAGAGCCCATGGCTCTGAAAGTACTTCAGCCAATTCTTTCAGTGAAATTACCTCAGGCAATACCTTAGGATGTATCCCATCTGGTCCTGCTAAACTGAAAGCATCTAGCTTGTCTAAGTAATTCCCAACCTTTCCTTCTGCTGCACAAGCTATTTATCTCCTTCCCTATGTTTGCTGGCAACTGCACTCATCATCTGGTAGCTGCTCCTACTCGTGAAGACTGAGGTGAAAAGGGATTTAAATGCTTCCACCCTCTCTGTATCATCCATAATTAGACTGCATTCTGTATTCCTTAAGGGACCTCTGGTTTCTTTGGTCTTCTTCTTAATCACGACATGATTGTAGAATCCCTTTTTATTGCCTTTTATGTCGCTTGCCAAGTTGCATCTCAAATCATGCCTTGGTCTTTCTAGTTTTCTTCCTATGTGCCAGTATGATGCTTTTCTGTAATAATATAACCATGTATCCACTTTTTATAGCATTCCTTTTTGAATTTCAACTTCCTGAAGAGATTTGCTGTTTAGCCAGGCTGGTTTCCTGTTACTCTTCCTTTTGTTCTGTCATATTGGAGTAGCTTGGTCCTGTGCCCTTAAAAAGGCCTCCTTTAAAGCACAGCAAGCTCTCCAGCACTCCTTTTCCCCTCAGACTTACCTCTCAGGGTATCTTGCCTACCAGTTCACTGAGAGTTGCTGAAGTCTGCTTTTCTGAATTTCCGGGTCTTTATTCTGCTGCTGTCTGCAGACGTACAAATATGAGGCCTTGTACAGCCTTTCCAATTCCTTCCCACTGTGCTAGCTACAACTGTGCCAAGAGTTAACATAATATAAGAGAGACGTTTTCCAAGTGAAGGGATAAATCAATTTACCACACTTTGAAATATCTCTTGCAACATGCACAATAAATCTCTATTTATTGTGCTTTGTGCATAGCCAGTGAAAAGACGCTGTTATGTCAATTAGAAAAACTCGGATGGAGCGACTCCTTTAAAGTACTGTATTGACAGGAACTGATTACAGGCCTAGTTTGATGAAGTGGACAGACATGTATTTAAAAATTACTAAGATCTAGATGACAGGTCTTCAATCTTTCTATACTGATATTATCTTTTTTCATCTATGCTTTCCAAAGCTACATTGAGAAACATGGCTAGCAACTGACATATGATGTTGTTTATTTTTTCTCTTCCTCACTTCCAGGTAAAACTGTGTGGAGAAATGTATGTTAGTTACACACACACACATGCACACACACACGTGCACACTTTGCTATGGACTTTTACTGGTGCAGGTGAAGGATAGTAAGGGAATGAGAGAATATAAATAAATTATTTTGGTTTTTTTTAAGTGGTTCAGGATAGGATGGAGAAGGAATTCTGGTTATCTGGCATGCTGATGTCAGTGTAAGGCTGTGAGCCATTACTGTAATGGGGCTGCATTATAGCAACCTAGACAAAGGGATCTGAGAGATACAACTTTCTGGAGGAAAGAAAGGACTGAGACATAAACTAGGTAGTGGTAGTGGAATACCTTTTGATATGGTATTTAACCTCAGGGAATGCTCTTTAGCTGTTTGAGAAAGTCAGAAAAAATGGTATTAGGACCCAGAGTGAAATAACGGTATCTCCAGTTGCCCTTGCTTAATGGGAAAACTATTGAAATATTTTACTGAATCACATAAATCTAAGCGGGAGGAAAAGGGAGGAGAAAAAAACAGAAATAAATGTTTTTGCATATGAATATTCACTTTAAATATAATCCATCTTGTACTCTCCTTAGGCTTATGTACTATAGCATGCATAAACTACATTTTTATTGCACTGAAAAAGCGTACATTTGCAGTGGTTTATACAGTAATTAAAAAAATATTTTTAAAGATATTTTAAAAGACATTTCCTTTACATATCAAGGAAAATCAATACAGCTAACCTTAAATGCAGATGCCTGTTCATTTTGTATAATCTTCACACATGTGTTTATACTCTGTGAAAAGGTATTTGTGATTTTGTATATTCATATAAGTTTATGAATCTATAAAATGAAATATAATGTAACATAATGGTAGAATGGAATCATCAATAAATTCATTTCTCACTTGTGGTAATGTAGGAAAATTAATGTAATAGCTTAAGACAGATTTATGGTTTGAAAACTGCTAGTCCTGGCTATTTCAGATGACTTTTCAGTCTCCATGGAGACTCCTTTGCTAGAGCAGTTACTGCAGTCAGAGTCCAGATACATATAATTAAGAGCCTATATGTTATAGCTAGAAGGGAGAATTGGGTATATCTGAGCTTTTCAGAAGGTTTTTTCTTCCATGCAGTTTTTCTCATTCTTTAACAAAGTACATCAGTACAGACCTGAGCCCTTTTTTCAGTTACAGTATATTATTCTGAAATCAGAAAATTAACCTTTCCCTATATTTAAGGATGAAGTCTGAGATTTTCAAAAGTGGCTAATGATTTGGGGTATCTGCACTTTAGGTGTCTAACTGGAGATACCTACAGGGCTCAGATTTCAGAAAATTTTGGGCATCTAGCCAGCCGTAATAAAGGTGTCTCAAGCCAGGCACCTTAGAGATATGTATCTGTGTATTTGTTCCTTCCCTACCAGAGCCACATCAACAAGAAACAATTTTGAATTTGTGTTTAGCAAAGTTATAATGCTGGTGAAAAGCTACATACTATAGGCTGTAAGCAAACATCTCATCTGAGACAGTCCTCAGTGTCCCAGATTTTGACTAGATCAGAACAGGAGAAGCACACCCCTTCCAAGCTGCATTGTTGCTCCTCTGCCAGTAGGTGGCCAGGGAGAGCAGAACCTGACAGGCTGGTCCTTTGGAATGGACTGCAGTTAAGTTAAATGAGCCACAATTGAGTTGGGCCCCGGCACAGGTTACAGTAATCATGTGATTAAGGTATAATTGCATCATAAATAGTAACAGTACTACACATTCAACTGCTTTATGGCACCATAAAGTGGCAAAGCAGCCACAAAGTTATTTCACAAAAAATATGGAACATCTTTGTGGCTTGTTTGTATGCCACCATAAATTGAACATGTAACACTCTTTATGTTGATTCTGACAATCAGCTAATTCTCAGCATTGGCATAGGGATGGAGATCAGCCCTAGTCCTGATGCTGAAAAAATGGTTTCCAGGAGCAGCAGGTTGCAAGGTTCCTTGGTGGGATGAGCAGAGGGGCTCTGACTGCAGGGAACCTGGCAACTTCTGAGAGTGACAGCTTTTCCATAGGGGCCACAGAATAAGGCACTTAAAAATGCCAGGTTTCAGGGATCCATTCTGAACTCATGCTTTCTAGATGTCCTAGGGCATGGGGACCCTGGGATAGGGAAAAGGCTTCCTAATCCGAGTTTCAGTGTTCCACAACTTCTAAAACCCACATGTGCAACTGGGTTGTCCTGGGATGGAGGTTAATAATCAAATGATTGCCAGACCTACCCCTGACAGCTTGGGGTCTCAAACTACTACTCAGGACTGTTGGGGGCCAGTCCAGCAATCAATTGATCCAGCCCTGGCAGCTTGAGTCTTAAAATGGACCTGGGTCTCTTGGGACCGGGACTCTTGGGGTCTGGGCTTGAGGTCTTGAAATGGACCTTGGACTGTTGGGATTGGGTGTGACAGGGTGCATCTACATGTGCGCCTCACTGTGCAGTTGGTACTACACAGTCATTTAGTACTTGTAAAGATCAGACAGTACTTGCATTTAGTAAAGCAAGTACTAAATGACTGCACAGTCCTGGTGGCACACAGGTCCCTTCCAAACCTACTGCACAGTACCTCGTTGCTACTACACAGTAGTGGCAACATCACAGTTAGTGCCCACCGACAATGTCGCTATAGCAACAAGCTGTGTCACTGTAGCTTGTTGCTACAGTGACATAGCATCTTGTGTAGATGTGCCCACAGCCAGCTGATTGTTGGACCCATGGTCTCAAATGCATCCAGGACTGTCTGGGCCAGGTGTGACAATTAACGTATTGTCAGACCAGCCCTAACAGCCCCAGATCTGGAACCTGCAGGAGGCTGGGTGAAGCCCACACTCCAGGACAGAGCCACCCTGTCTGATCTGCAGGATTGGATTGGGGACAGCTCAACAGTGGTGTGACTGGGACTGGAGCCATTTTATGCCATGTTCCAAATATTGCACCTCCTGCCATGTACATCTGCTATGGTAGGAGGCATGGTGTTTGAGATGTGGCATAAAATTCCTCTGATCCCAATCATATTATTTTACTGTATGTCAGGAGCCTAACAGACACATGCAGTCATGACTGCAAGAAACTGTTAGCACATATTATCCTGCTTACTTCACAAGTACTTGAAGCAGGACAGTGCATGTGAATGTCTGTAGGATCCAGGATAAAATGCTTTCTTCTGGGAGAAATACAATGTCTGTTACAGGCTAAGAATCACAGGCCACTGACAGATGTTAAAAAGAAGGTGTGATGGGATCTGATACATGATTCCAACAACGGTACCTCCTGCCATGCCATACGCACATGGCAGGAGGTGTGATTGTGGGATCAAGCATCAGACCCCAAGACACTATATTAACCAGTGTAGGGGGATCCTGGGACCATGATCCCAGGCTCTCCCTGCACCAGCAGTCTTCAGTCTTGTGTCTGGGAGCTTCATCAGCTGATGGAGCTCTGAGCTGTGGGACCACATGGTGTGCCCCCACAGCTGGGAGCCTTAGCAGTGTTTAGAGCTTGCAGCCATGGGAGCACACCATGCAGGAACCTACCATGCACTCTCACAGCTAGGATCCCTGGCAGTGATCAGAGCTGTGATCACTAGCTGTGGGGAGGCATCTATGCTCCCACAGGTGGGAACTCCATCAGCTGATCAGGGCTTCCAGCTAGGGGAGCTCACTGTGCTTATTCCTGGTTTCATCATGCTATTAATTAATATGTGATATGATTAACTAGTTAATCATGTCTTAAGTGTACCATGTATCAGGGACCATAGAGTCTAATGGAGTGAGAAAGGAGCGCATAACAGGGCTGCCAAGTGGGATCTTTTAAAAAGACACGAAGTTGTGCTTCCTTCCCCAGTAGCCAACGTTAACTACTCAGTATGTGTTCTGGGGGATGTTTTTATTCTTTAAAGAAGCTGGCAAGATCTAGGTGGAAGAGAGTGCTGAGGAGGTAAAAAAAGGAAAACATTAATGAAGGCTGTCTCAGGTGAAAGTCATCCAAAGAGAAACAGTGTTTAGTGATAGCAGTGGAATGGAAAGAGGATGTGATTTTAGCAGAAGAGGTAGTATAGATGTTTGGATTTCCTCCAGGGCACTTTGACCAGCTCCTGTGCCAGGTGAATGGTCACTCCTAGAATGTGTCTTGACCCTTGATCTGACACAGATCTGGTTTGTGTAGATATCTGTCCAATCACCACCCTAGTTCTTTCACAGGTGAGCACTTCCTGCTGCCCTTTGCCCTTCTTCAGCTTTCTTCCACAACCCAGAGTCCATTAGCATCATTCGCAGGACTTTCCACGTAGCCATTAAGTTCATGGATTTCTTTCACAATACCATCCTGTCTTCCATGCTTTGCAACTCTCCGTGAAAGTTAAGAACATAACATAAGAACACAAGAAGTGCCAAATTCAGTCCAACCAGTGGTCCATCTATCACAGTATCCTATCTCTGAGAGTCTCAGAAGTGCATGCTATAGAGGGACAGCACTGAATGATATATCTCAAGTGAACTATTCCCTACTCAGTACCCTCCTTGGCACCCACCATTATTAATTTAGAGATGCAAGAGGAAACATTTCCTTGTTCAATAGCCATTAATAGATTATCATCCATGAATTTATACAGTCCTTTTTTGAACCAGACTATGCTATCTACCTCCACCGTCTCCTGGAACAATTAATTCCACAAGTTAATTATACATTGTGTAAAAAAGTAAAGTTAAATTAATCTTTAACAGTTGAGATAATCCTTTCTACCTCTGGAAGTATGTCTGTGGCTGAGATAAGCCTGCATGATGAAAGAGGAGGGTAGAACCTTTCATCTGATATCGCCCCATTGCTGGGGAGGGAAGAGGAGTGGGGGGAGGACCTGATATCTGGCAACATTAGATAAATCAGGAGTACTAGATAAATCAGAAGTTTTGTTTTGAGCATATCTGAGCATGTCCCAGAACGTTTTCATTCTCACTTAATGACTGTCAGAGCCCACTGACAACCACTGATAGAAAGTGAAATTCACTGAAACATCTCTCTCTCATTTCAGTCTGTGTTTATATAAAGACTGCTGAAGTTGACTTTTCTGACAGCAAAAGTTATCTTGAGAACAGAGTATGGAAAAACCAAACAAGGCTGTTTTAATATTGATCTTCCATATCAGAGCATACAGCTGAACCTGACAGTAACAATCATATCTACAAAAATCCTTTCTTGAACACACAAGATTTGATTGTGCCTCTAAGACTATTTAAGGGATGACTATTTAAGTAAGTCTGGGATCCATTGTAGAGGCACAATCTCTCACTTGCATGCAGGATGAGTGTATAGGTAGCAGCATCCCATAGGGCAATGAAACCATTTTACTCATCCAGCGCCCAACTGTCATTGTGAAGAGACAGTAGTCTATGGTAGAGTTCATCCTGTGGAACTTAGAGAGTGAAAGTAAAGGTTAATTTTAAAGAAAAAGGTAAAATGAGACAACATGTTTAAGTGGAGTAAAATTTTCCCCAATGAGAAGGCTGTCTCATGCACCTAAATTGCACTAAATCCAGTCTTCAAGGCTTAAGTGATACACAGACCTTATACTGGTCTTCTGTACAGATTTCACCTAGGAACAGAACCACTTGAATTAATGGAACTATACAGGAGTGTGGTGTGTTGGGGA
>NW_017729024.1:142211559-142213560 GCF_001723915.1 Gavialis gangeticus | reverse complement strand
TCACCTAGGAACAGAACCACTTGAATTAATGGAACTATACAGGAGTGTGGTGTGTTGGGAAAGGTCTATTATATACATATCATATAGAGAAACAAGTTGTTATAAATATAGTTGTAACAACAGCATATTATCACATGATAGTGGGTGCATCTATATGTTCATTAATGCACCATAGTTACTAAGCATTAAGTTTAGCACTTGCATAACCAAGTACTAAATCAATGTGCAGTAATTGGTGCTACTGTACAGTAGCACTGGAGCATGGGTTTTTACCAGTAGAGTAATAGCATGGGTTTTGCCTGGCACGCTACTGCACAGTAGTATTAGGCTACCGTGCAGTTAGTGTCTTGTGTAGACACATCTACTGAGTTCCAATTACTATTCTATTAATTTAAATAAATTTGTTTTTTTTAATCTCTGTAATGCCCTACTGGATGGTTCCCTTTCTCTTGGTTTGATGACATCATTTTAGTATTGAGAAGTATGCAGCATGTGTACCTAGAGCAGGGGTCAGCGACTTCCAGCATACATGCCAGATCGTGGCACGTGAAGCCATTTTGCATGGCATGCCACAGCCAGCCCTGGCTTTGGGCAGGCCCCTGCTGCCAGGCATGGAGCCCAGGCTGCTTGCCAGCAGGCAGCGAAAAGCCAGGCTCCGTGGCAGGCAGCAGGGGCCTTACCAGAGCCCAGGTTGCTTATAGCAGGCAGCTGGGAGGCTGCAAGCTGCTGCACTGGAGTCCAGAGCCTGTCCTGGCTCGTTGCCGGTGGTGGCTGCATACATGCCACAACAAGCACTGTGGGGAAGGGGCCAGGGCTGCACTGCCACAACAAGGATCAGGCCCCTCATGGCTCCCTTGCCATCCGCCCTTGGCATGCCAACATCTTCCAAGTCAAGGTTGCAGGTTTTTTGGCACTTGGCCCCAAAATGTTGCCAGCCCCTGATCTAGAGTGATATTGGAGATGTTCCATTATTTCCTTTCCTAGTTTTTCCCTGAAATTTTGCATCTCCCTCTGCTGTGGAACGCTTCTTGCCGTGTTGTTTTCATCTTAATAGAGATTGGAAGCTGTCTCTATTAAAAAGCAACTTCTACTGACTTCAGTGGGGACAGGATTTCACCCTTCATCATTTTATTATTTTTTTTTGTTCATTGCTAGGCCTATCTTTGGTGCTGTATCCAAGTAAACATAATAGAATAACTGTGTGCAGAAATACTGTCTGGGGAATGACTGGCTAGGCTGCGGTACTACAGAAAAGGATGTAGGAGTTACCATAGATCATAAGCTTAACATGAACCAACAGTGTGCTCTTGTTGCAAAAAAGCCAGCAGCACACTGCATTCTATTAACAGGAGTGTCACTCGCAAGTAAGAGAAGTGATTCTTCCACTCTATTCAGTGCTGGTAAGGCCTCGCATGGAGTGCTGTTTCCAGTTTTGGAACTACACTTCAGGAAGGATGTGGACAATTTGAAAGGACAGTGCATAGTAACAGAAATGATTAGGGGCCTGGGAAGCAAGACCTATGAAGAAATGCTGAAAGAACTAGGATTATTTAGTCAGAGAAGATATTTTTTTTGCAGGGGTGGGGGGAGGTTGATAACAGTCTTTAAATAAATGAAGGCTATTTACAGAGAGAATGGAGATGGTCTTTTCTGTGGCTACAGGGGACAGGACTAGGAGCTATGGCCTCAAACTTCAGCAAAGGAAGATTAGGCTGGAGATAAAGAGGAACTTTCTATCTATGAAGGTAGTCTTGAATTGGAACAGGCTGCCTAGAGAAAGTGAGCAATCTCCATTGTTGGAAGTTTTCAAGAGCAGATTAGACAGACAGCTGGGATAATTTAGTCAAGGATGATTCTGCCTTGACCTCATGAGGTCCTTTCCAGTTGTATTCTGTATATGTGACACCACTAGCCTATAGGAACACAACACACTAAACCAGTTATTGATTTTATTTTCTAATTCTGATGTTAGAGCAAACAGATATAAAGAAGGTTTACATG
>NW_017729024.1:142203687-142206559 GCF_001723915.1 Gavialis gangeticus | reverse complement strand
ACTTTCTATCTATGAAGGTAGTCTTGAATTTGAACAGGCTGCCTAGAGAAAGTGAGCAATCTCCATTGTTGGAAGTTTTCAAGAGCAGATTAGACAGACAGCTGGGATAATTTAGTCAAGGATGATTCTGCCTTGACCTCATGAGGTCCTTTCCAGTTGTATTCTGTATATGTGACACCACTAGCCTATAGGAACACAACACACTAAACCAGTTATTGATTTTATTTTCTAATTCTGATGTTAGAGCAAACAGATATAAAGAAGGTTTACATGCTGCACAACCTAGTCAAAAAGGTTTTGGCAAGGTTTCTCTTCATTTAGTAGGGTAGTCAAATAATTTTACCTTATTAGGATACAGACCAAGCTGTAAAGTATATGGATTCGGTTCACTTCTACATTTCCCGAAGTTATTCACTCTGTAATATAATAGAGTAGATATTAGTTTCACTTAGACTCTGAGTTTTGATTGACTGGGGATCAAGATTATGATGAAAAGAACTTGTTCTTGACAGAAATAAGGTTGGATAGAAGAAAATAGTGCTAAAAGTAATTAGATATTTGAATAAAATGTTGATTAAAGCTATTTTTCATTAGTGATCATTGATAGCAGTGCTAATTAAAAACACCAGGAGGTTTAGCATTCCTTTCCTGTGTGGTGGGCTTTGAATATAATCACAGGCTCTGTATGTTCCCTATTGGAAACCTAGAGGAGAATTTTCATAAGATGCAAAAGTATGTGGATTCATTTGTGTGCATTAGTAAGTCAATAAAGATTTCATTATCCTGTTTTTATTGTATTGCTTTTTAGCACTGAAACCATTTGGGGTACCATTTAATTGAGAATCATTGATTCTTCATATTGGTATATTAATATTTATGAGAGCTCTTTCCCTTTTGTATCCACTGCCAATGTAATACAAGATTAAGACCTTGCTAAAGTAAATGGGATTTGAAATGCTCAACCCTTCTGGAAATCCAGCTCTCTTTGGTATTTGTTTCATTTTTTTTTCAAAAATAGTTAAGTCCATCACCTTTAGCCAGAAGGGCTTGAACTCACATGCAGCTGAGAAATATGAATGCTTGGAAATAGTGTATTTAATAGTCAGCAGTTTGTAGTATTTAATCGTATTTAATTTTATAGCAGTTTTGTATAATTAGTGTTTTCTAATTTGTTATATTTTTAGAACTATTGCTATATGAAATGAAAAGGAATCCAGAAAAGTAAGGAGAAAGTAAAGATCCCAGAGAAGAGGTATCAGCATTGTAGATGGGCTGAATAAAAGTGTTATCCATTCAGTTGCCAGTGAATCCCTTTCACCTTATATCTTAGAATTGGATGAAAGTAGTTACCACATATTATTAGAATCTTTTCCACCAAATAGTCATTTGCTTTGCTGTTGTTTTCTCCTTTTGGCTTACTCAGGTTGTATCTGAGATTTCTTTTTGGTAGTGGGTTAATTTTAGAATAGAATAGGGAAGAGTGTGAGGATCTAAGTTTAAGAGATTCATCACACTGAACACAAGAAAGGTGTTGAAGATGTGGATATTGATACACATTGGTTAAGAGGGTAAGAATAAGTGAGAAGTATCCCTACCTAAGGATCTGTTGTTTCCTTTCAATAAAGGAGAATGAAGAAGAAATGGCTCCAGAAACATTTTTTTTCATGCCATAGGTATTGTACATCTCCACTACTCATTTTCTCTGTATTGCAAAGTCTGAGCAGTTATATATACTCTGAGCAGGCATGAGTAATACAAAAGAGAAATCAAAGATTCATAAATTCATAGAGTTGGAAGGGACCTCAATGGGCCATCTAGTCTGACCCCCTGCCCGGGCAGGCAAGAAAACAGTTACCAACCCTGGGGTCATGTGATCCCAGCCAAGTGCCTGTCCAGGCTCTTCTTGAAGACCCCCAAGGATGGGGCAAGCACCGCCTCCCTTGGGAACCTATTCCAGATTCTGGCAACCCTGACCATGAAGAACTTTTTCGTAATGTCCAGCCTAAACCTTCTCTCTAGTAGCTTATGGCCATTGTTCCTTGTTGTTCCAGGGGGTGCCCTGGTGAAGATTCTTGCCTACTTCATATTGCTTTCCCCTTATGAATTTGTATGCCGCCACAAGGTCCCCTCTCAGCCTTGTCTTGGAGAGGCTGAAGAGGTTAAGGTCCCTTAGCCTTTCCTCATAGGGCTTTCTCTACAGGCCTCTAATCAGGTGAGTGGCTCTTCTTTGGACCCTCTCCAGGTTGTCTGCATCCCGCTGAAACTCCGGTGTCCAAAACTGGACACAGTACTCCAGCTGCGGTCTGACCAGTGCTGCATAGAGGGGGAGAATCACTTCCCTGGACCTGTTTGTCAAGCACCTATGGATGTACAACAAGGTGCGATTGGCTCTGCCAACTGCTTCATCACATTGGTGACTCATGTTCATCCTGGAGTCAACTGTGACTCCAAGATCTTTTCTTGTCTCAGTGGAGCTGAGAAGTTCGCCCCCCAGCCTGGAGGTATGGTGGCAGTTCTTCCTTCCTAGATGCAGCACCTTGCACTTGTCCTTATTGAATTGCATCCTGTTGCTGTCTGCCCACTTCCCCAACCTGTCTAGGCCAGCCTGGATCTGGTTCCTCCTCTCCAGGGTGTTAGCTGCACCCCATAATTTTGTGTCATCCGTGAATTTGGACAGGGTGCTTCCCACCCCCTCATCCAGTTCACTGATGAAGATGTTGAACAGCATTGGCCCCAGAACTGAGCCCTGAGGGACTGCACTGCACATATCTTTCCAGGTTGACACCGACCCATCCACTGCCACCCTCTGAGTGTGACCCTTGAGCCAATTTGCTACCCAGTATACCGTGTAATCATCCAAGGCAAATCTCCT
>NW_017729024.1:142188313-142198687 GCF_001723915.1 Gavialis gangeticus | reverse complement strand
CCTTCTTGAAGTCCAGATAGATAACATCCACCTTGACTCCTGCATCTAAACAATGAGTGACCTTGTTGTAAAAAGAAACTAGATTAGTCAGGCAGGATCTGCCTGCTAAAAACCCATGTTGGTTACCCCTCTGCATCACATTAGCCAGCAGGCTCCCACAGATATGCTCCTTGATAATTTTTTCTATGATTTTCCCAGGGTTAGAGGTAAGGATGACTGGTCTGTAGTTCTCTGGGTCCTCCTTCCTCCCCTTCTTAAAGATTGGGACCTCTTCCAATCCTCCAGGACCTGACCCAAGCACCGTGAGCACTCATATATCCTTGCCAGTGGATCAGCTATACCCCCCGCTAATTCCTTTATTACCCATGGGTGGAGTCCCTCTGGTCCCAGTGATATGAATACATCCAGTTCCTCCAAGTGTGTTTTTACCATGTCAGCACTGATGGTTGGTCAGCTGATGTTTCCTTTGTTGGTGTCCATGATGTATGTTGAGGGTTCATCTAGATTCCCATTTAAGAAGACAGAGGCAAAAAACTCATTGAAGAGCTCTGCCTTGTCCCTGCTATACATCACTAAGCCCTCCTGCCTGTCCTGTAGGGGTCCGATGCTACCCCGCACCCTTTTTTTGCTCCTGTTGTACCTAAAGAAGGACTTTTTATTGTCCTTAATCCCTGACACTAGCCTGAGTTCTAGAGTTTCCTTGGCCTTCCTGACCGACTCCCTGGAGGTGCAGGCCAATGAAGTATAATACTTCTCTTTGCTTCTACTTCCTGTATGCCTCTTTTTTTGCCCTTAAAGTATCTTGGACACCCCTGGTTAGCCAAAGGGGCTTCCTGGCCCCCTGGCCCCCTTTCCTCTGCCATTGGATTGACTCACTTATTTCCTATCATAACATAAAAGTGTGTTTATTTTCACTTAGAATCCACAAAACACACATCTGCAGCAGCCCCACTGACAAAACAATCTTCCTGGAGCATACCATACTCTTATGTGGACCAGAGCAGTGTGTCCACTGACATCTTCAGCAGAACTCAGACCTTCAAGGAACTGAGAGTAGAAAAATAGCCCTGACCAGTTGCAAACAAATTACAGAAAGTTATTAATATTAATAGTAAAATATTTTTAAAATACTCTATTTGATTATGAATGCTACAGTGGGCTAGAGCAAAGTGAAAATAATT
Source organism: Gavialis gangeticus (assembly GCF_001723915.1). Classification (NCBI taxonomy): domain Eukaryota; kingdom Metazoa; phylum Chordata; order Crocodylia; family Gavialidae; genus Gavialis; species Gavialis gangeticus. The sequence continues at coordinate 142,197,506 of NW_017729024.1, read as the reverse complement.
GAAGTTAAGCCTATTTCTTCTTTCAGACACAGTTTTTCTGGTATATGAATATGTTCATTTCAGCAGCTATAGCTCAGCATTTACTTTCTTAAATGTAAAACTAGGAAAATGTTTGTTGACAGTTAATTAACTTGGTGACCAGATTGCAAATTCAGTTTAAACCAGGCACAAGAGTAAAGAGTCGTAACAGGGAAGGGATATCTGCTGGGCACAGAAGTATTGCAGCACATTTTATTGGGAAGAGATGTTTACAGCTGAAGTATCTCAAAAGTCTTGGGCCAATATTTCACTTCAGATGGTGCATAACAGGGTGTTGCTATTGTGACATTGGAGTAAAATATGACTCAAAATAGGACATTTGTAAATCAGAGGTGCTGACATATAAATATTCTGGCTCTACTTGACATAAATATTACACCCTTTTAGAGCCAAAAGAATAGGTTCTAAAACAGATGCATGATAAAGTAACCAATACAATACTGTTCTTAAAAGTTAAGGAGTGAAGAAGGCTAGGGACAGAAATTACATATAAACTGGTATAAGTGATTGAAAACTGGTTCATATCTATAACACAACAGATGTTCAGTGCACAGAAACCTCTTCAAAAATGGCTGAAACTAGTTTGAGATAAACCTGAATGGATGTAGTATCAGATCTAACTGATTTAGGTTAAATTGGCTTATTGAACTTCTGTGCCAGATCTGCTTCAGATTCAAGTTAACGCACAGTCCCCCAGCATCCTGAGATGCTTTACATCTCCCCTGTAAGCCTCCCCTCACAGGTCAGGAGCCCAAGCTGCTCTAGTTCCTGGCCTGGGGCACTGCAAGCATGTGGCTGCATTTCCAAAATCAAAAATGAATGTCTGTTCATTTGCTTATGTGTTCAATTGATGCAGTTTAAACTAACCCGCAAAGAATGAATCAATTCAGCCTTGGGCTTTTTGACTGTCTCTACTTAGCCAAAATGTTGGTGTTCACCTGTTTTGTTGAAAAGGTAAGTACTTCTGCAACAAACAAGCAGCTTGCCCATTATTAATCTGACTGCATGTATTTAAACTTGATTTTCTCCTGCTGTTCTGCATTAGGATATAACCAGTTACTGTATCATACAGAGAAGGAAGGAGCTACTACTATGAACGTTATAACATGTTAAACATTTCTGTTACAGGAAAAGTGCAATCCACAATCATTTACAGTTAATAGATTTCTCATCCAAGAAGGTGTTACAAAGAATCTTAACTAGATAGAGTTGATTAGACTAATAAAAGGTCATGTGCATAAGGGCTATAAAATATTACTGCTACTCAGATATCAATATAAGAAATAACAGGGAAAAAATGGAAAATGGACTTTTAGGTATTAATAACTGCAGAACAAATTATGGCCTTATTGTTGACATTTTGTCAATATCAATGATTTATGTAATGTTTTATAAACTGTATTGTAAAAGTATGTATAATTATTTGATAGATGTGCAGCATGCACTGAAAAAGGAACTGAAAATAAAATATAGAAAATCATTTTTCATTGATGGCATGCTCTGCCAGGCACAATCCTGGCATTTTAAAGCCAATAAGAAGGTGAGGTACTCTATCTAGTTAAGATTCTTTAACAATGCAAAGGGTAGACTGTATCTGGCACTTCCAAAGCACATGGTTGGGCTAGATAGGTAGTGGATTTTTCAATTTAGGAAATAAGATTTATTGCTGGGGGGTGGGGGAAGAGAGAGAGAGAGAGAATATGACCTCATACCTGAGTGATTAGGGCACTCACCAGGGTGGTGAGACACCAGGGTTAAACTCCTTGTTCCAATTACTTTTGAAGTATTTTATACAACAGGAAATAGCTTCAACAGGAGGGTTGAGAGTAACTCAGACAGAAGCAAAGTGCACTCTCCTAAGAGATCTCCCTAAGCAGTTGTGATCCTGGATATCCCATATCTCAGATAAGTGTTCTAACCCCTGGGCTGTTGGGTTACAGAGTGGCTCCTCCTCTCTGCTGGTTTTGTGACTTTAATCTGAAATATATATATATTGTAGCTAAAGCTATTTAGTAAAATGGTCAAATTCACAAGTGAAACCACATTTTCTATGCAGTATGTCCAGAAATATATCCACCTGGTACACAGATGTTAGAAGGGATCCAGAAGCCTCTTTTACTGGATTTTTAATTACTGTAAGTAGATAAAACCTGGGCTTTAGATCTCAACTTAAAGGAGCTTAGTGTCTTTTAACTGTTTGCTAGGATACCAGTTTCCTACATATTAAGAGGGAAGAAAATCTCCTTCTGAATCACCAGCACTTCCATATGTTGGCATCCTCCCCCCAGCCTCTAGTCTAAATCCAAATACTAGTCCAAATTGACTCTGTTTAGCTGCTAAGAACTGACAGGACCACAACACGACTCACACAGACTACAATGTATAGCAGTAATAAGATACCATTACTTGAATCATTATCAATCTTGTTGATAACATTTGAAAAAACGTATAAACCAAGACAGCTAATTATGCAAACTGTAGGCAAGTCTAACTCACATAACGGAAAATAAGGAAATGAAAAATAACCAGTGAATGGTCTAATATAAATTAGAGAAAAGTAGATGAGCTTGTTTAGTGTAATAAAAAGGAGACAGAGAAAAGAAGTCACATAAGGGAAAAAGTTTAGTAGCTGGTGGTTTGTACTATGGATTTCTAATGTTCTGGTTTCTCTTGACAGCACCATTACCACTGAGTAAGTTGATGAAGATTTTCAGGAACAGTAAGCTGGCTTTTCTCCAGGGTAAATAGTGCCAACTCCAGTTTTTCAAAAGTCTTGAGCCAGACCCCTAAAATCATAGGATTGGTGAAAATTCCTAATATTTTAAAAGCAATAATATTTGAGTTCTTTTCACTTGCCTTATGGTGTTTAAGACTTTAGGTTGATATTTTCATGTATTTACTTGCAACCAGGAGGACAACAAAGTATATATTTTAAAATGAAAGATTATAACTGCATGAAAAATGCCAGATATAGGAGTAGTGATAACTTTCCTTACAAGAAACTTTCTGTAGCATGAACTAAGTCTGTTCCACTTGAATGCTACGTTTTAATCTAACTTTTGATAAACACTTCACAGGCAGTGGTATTACCAATGTATAATAAAAATCACCACTATCCCAGAAGTGATGGAACTAATTTTTCTATGGCTGTGTAACAACTGTACTTTCCTAGTATTGTTCAGTATCTCCCTTATTCGGTTTCTTCCTTTTATAATGCCCAGTTGATGGGGGGGGGGTTGTTTTCTCATCTGTTTGTTCACCTGTTTATCCAAATCTTCTGTAGTGAGTGTGTGCATATGAGTATCCACATCGTATCATTTATCCATTCCATTGTGGTTGCTGTATGCCCTGAAATCCAATGGAACATGCTTAGAAAAATAAATTGATTTAGATCAGAGCTGACCAGCTGATGGCCCACAAGGGATTAAAATGTGGCCCCTAGGCTCCTGCCTGGCTGCCTGTCCCCCCATCTTTCCAGCTGCAATAGCAGCCAGTCTCCAGGTTCACCTTCCCTCCTCTGGCTGCCAGTGCTTTCCTCTGCCCCAGGAGGCAGAGCAGCATAGGGAGCCGGGGGCACCTGGTGGAGTGGAGGAGTCTGGGGGCAAGGAAGGATCACAGGCACAGTGCAGAAATGGGGTGTTCATACAGGTCTATGGTATAGCATTTGGAAAAAAGGTGCAGGCACACAATGCAGTGATGGGGGGAGGGTTGTGGGTGCATGGTGTAGCAGTGGGGGGGGGGGGGCAGGTGTACAGTGGAGGGTATCATGGTCACACTGTCTGGCTGTGGTGGGGGCATCCTGGGGTGTTTGGCCTAGGGGAGGGGGAAGGGTAGGGCTCTGCAGCCCATGGGACATGCAGCCCCCAGCTGCTTGGAAGATGGACAGCCTTGATTTAGATGAAATTGCCATTCTATTTTTATTATGGAAAGAAAACCCACAGATCTAATCAGAAATAGACATCAACTATACTAGGCATTATGCAAAAAAAACAGATCTAATCATCCTGGATGTGATCTGTTTTTCCTACAAGGAAACAACACAGGACATGACAACATAAATGTTTGTGAATTGAAACTTTAGGAGAGTGGGTTAGGCTAGATATCAGGGGAGGACTTAACTTCAAGCATGGATTTTACTTTATAGCATGGATGCGGGGTGCCTTCTGTTTCTATACGGGTGGCCCATTTGGTTTTTTTAATCAGTTGCTTATCTATATTCATTACATTGTTTCTTTGAAGAAAAGAAAGTATTGATCAAATGATTATGAATGTTCAAAGATATAAAGTTCAAAGGTATTTAAAATGATGCATTGAATACAGGTCCCCATAGAGAACAAGATTATCTAATATATATGCCCTCTTACCTTGATGTTTTCAAGTCTATGTTTCATTTCAGAGCAGTAAAGCACCACTAATAAAATAACAGGAAAGATCAAAATAAATGTAAAAGCCCTTTTGAATGAACTTGGCAAAAATTCCACCTTAAATCCATGCACTGCAGTGGAAAATAGGTCAACATTCAGCATCTTGTTGTTTGATGAAAGAATTCAAACCTGTTTCCAAGGTAACCAATCCCATCCTTTAGATATCTCTGCCATGCTTCTACCTGTTTTGCTAAGCTGAATGCCTCTTTTCATTTCCTTTCACATGCTCTGAACTTTAACACAGAGATACACACACGAACACACTTGCTGTCTACTACAACAAAGGAGACAATAAAAGTAAATATGAGGTGGTTAATATTTAAACTGTCTAATGCAGCTGTCACAGTAGCACATTTTTGAGGTGGTGTTAAGTAATACCAACCAGCATTTGTACAAATTGCTCTTACAGGAAAAGTAGATTATTTTTGGATGGATTCCTAGGTATCTAGTCTTCAATACACATTAGTTTCTTTTGTTCTCTGTTTTTTTACATAGGTGAGAAGGAACACTGGATTCTAGCAAGAGTAATGAGGATTTGTCAATACAGGGTGAATGGTGTTCAATAATAGTGTATATATTTTAGAGAAGATAGCCATCTTCTGTGTTTTATTAGCTGGCTGTTCTACCACTCTGATAGTTATATATGAAGCAGAACATTTATTTCTGAGCCTTCACATTTTTTAACCCTTGGCACGTATCTTCAGATATTTAAGCTATTGTACAAGGTAGAACCAAAGCTTATAGTGATGACCAGGGAAAAGCCTTACATGAATATCTTTCTTTTTAATGAGGAAAAAGGTATATGGAAGATACAAGAACAAAGCCACTTTGAATTTTACCAGTGTTTCTTATATTTTCTTTTATGTGCATTTTGTTGTTGTTGTTTTACCAAAACACTGACATTTCAAGCACTCTTAAATTTTCCTAAATGGCACTAAGAGTAAAAATAATAGAAATGTAAAGTAGCATAAGATAAGAAGGTGAAGATCTCAAGAAGACAAAAGCAGTACTAAATGATTTCCATTCTGACAAGAACAGGCTCTTACTTTATTAGAGTGATATTAAAGGCCACTTTAAAAGGAGACCTTTTCATAAAGGTCTTCAGTCCATGATGATTAGTAAAGTCCTATAAAAATAACTCAAAAATTAACAACTGATATTATATTCAGAAGTATTAATCATAACATTGCATAATTATAATGTTTGAATCATTTGTATACTTTCTTACAATCTAGTCTATACATATTGTTTAATTTCTTTTTTAAAAATGTGTTCTCTGAAATGTAGTTAATTCTATAGAATAAGGGAATTCTTAGATGAGATTGTGTTATATAGTCCATTCAGTGGTTTGTAAAGCCAGTATTTTTCAGATCTGCTTGACTTAGCTTTAGTATATGTTATGTTTAGAACTCTTATCTCAAGGTTCAGGTTCTTAGCTGCTGTGTTTAGCCCTCAACTATCATATAATTCACTTATTAGAGGAAAGTAAATTGTGATAATATGTGAATATCATGCTTGGCATTAGCCTCACTGATATTACCACAAAAAGATGAGTTTGAGGGGATTTTTCATTGTCCTGGAGGCTCTCCAGAATGCCAGTCACTTGGTATACACTTCCAAGAGAAACAAGGAAACTGACTCATGTTTCTTTCATGAAAGTTTTGAATGGATGTTTTTCTGACTACCTTTTTTTTGGCTCCTGGTAAACGTTTTGGAATAATTAGTGCAGCAAACACCCTTCATAGGTCATTTTTGCATATGTCAGTAAGGAAGCATGATACTGATATATCCTTATGGATTATTTCACAAGATCACTTGATCAAAGGTGCTAACATATTATGTTTTTCTTCAAACTTTAAAATGCTTTTGACATTGAAGTCACGAGAGGAGAGTTTGATTAAGTTATTTTCAAAAATTGCCTGTAATTCAGGTCATACAGCAGTTACAAAATGCACATTTTCATGTTCAATAAATTCACACTCTGGAGGCATTGTTTTACAGTCCAACAGAAAACATTTGTCTTGATCATTGCTCAGGTCACTCTGTTGACTTGTTTATAGCTCCCTTGGTCTCTTTTCTTCATTTCTGGTAAACAAGATAATTTACCCATCTCTTGATGACAATTATCTTTGACAACCTTAATACCAGTTTCCAAAATCTGTTCATTTTCTATGTACATTGAGTATTAGTCAGTGCTCATGAATGTTTTTGAACACTCTTATGCTATACCCCGTATACTCAAGCCTGTTACCTCACTGTTACATTAAATAGTTGTATACAATTGCTTCAGAGTGATAAAAAATACTATATTTAGTCAGCAAGGAAGAGGATATGTTTTTGTTTGTTTGTTTCTCTGGTTAATTATGAGAGATGGGTTCAGGAGAAAGACTGTTTCATTCAGTACAGAGAAATGCAAAGTGCTCCTCCTCATGGAGGGGGAACCCACATCACACTTACAGGCTTGGCAGTGCTACACTCACTAGCACCAGGACTGAAAGAGACTTGGGGATCATGATTGACCACAAGATGAACATGAACCACCAATGCGATACCACAGCTGGCAAAGCAAACAAAACTCTGGCTTGCATCTACCAGTGCATCTTGAGCAAGACCCAGGATGTCATCCTCCCACTGTACTTGGCCTTTGTGAGGCCACAGCCGGAGTACTGCACCCAATTCTGAGCTCCTCAATTCAAGAAGGATGTGGAGAAGCTTGAGAGAGTCCAGAGGAGAGCCATGTGCATGATCAGAGGGCAAGAGAACAGGCCTTATGAAGGGAGGCTGCGAGCTATGAGACTCGTCAGCCTGGAGAAGCACAGGCTCAGGGGTGACTTGGTGGCAGCCTATAAGTACATAAGGGGTGTGCATCAGGAGCTGGGGAAATGCCTGTTCAGCAAAACATCCCAAGGGATGACAAGGTCCAACAGTCACAAACTCCTGCAGGACCATTTTAGGCTGGACATAAAGAAAAACTTCTTTATTGTCCAAGCCCTCAGGGCTGATGTTCTCGCCAAGTTATTGTGGAAACAGGAAAGATGTAAGGAAATCTGATGCTTGAATCCATAGGATAGGTTTATTGTGGTTTTTATAGTTATGTATCTATTATCACTTATTCTGGGTACTGTATCTTTCAGGGCCTGATACTCACTTACATTAACACTGTAGCTTCTTTCTTTCAGAGCAGCATATGTGACCTGATAAAAAATAAGAATGTGGCCATTAATTTTTCAAGAGACTGGCTGCCCTTCTTGTCTGGTTCTCTCCTTTTTGCAGAATAATGTAGTTTCAAAATGGCTGGTGTTGACTGAAGATCTAATATACTGTTCTGTTATGGTAAATTCATATTTGTTTTTTCTTATTTTGTTCTGTTTATTGTTACAAGTCATTCAAAATAAGTAAAACATTTAATGAAAATGTCATATATGGAATACAATCACAGCATACAGCAACATTCTTCACAACAGATTTGTTAACAGTTGTCAGTTTCACCGGACTCCATCTCATGGTTATAGAGTGGAGCTTTCAGAGATGACAGATATTCTTGTTTTATTTTTATTCACATTAATAAAGGAAATCTATTTACCTTTGGGGGCATCTGCACCTTGACACAGTGTTAAAATATTGAACTAATTTTGCATATAAGGTTGTTCTCTTATGCTGCAAAACATTAGAAGAAATGCTTAGCTTGAAAAAGAAATACAGTAAAGTGATTCAATATAGAATATGATATTTCTTGTGCAAGATACCATAGTAGTGGGACAGTTAGCCACCATCCCAAGACGTCATTCTTGCTGCTGTCCTCTGGATTCTCCAGTTCTCAATCGTTTTCTTAAAATTGAATGCCCAATACAGGGCAAGTACCCTAACTGCAATATCATCAACACTAAATAGAGTAGACTTATTACCTCCTGGAGTTTACTTGTCACTCTTCTTTTTAATACATCCCAGACTGATATTTGTATTTTTTGCTGCAATATCACATCATTGACTCGTTCCATTTTGGCATCTCATACAATACCTAGGTCCTTTTTGGCAGAGCTCCTGCCTAGTTACTCCTTATTCTGTATTTGTCTGTTTGATTTCCCCTTTCTACAGGAAATTTCTTAAATTTCCTCTTGTTGATTTTCACACTGTTTTTCCATTTTATCAATATCATGTTTAATTCTAATTCACCAAAGAGTTTGCAAATCATCCAGCTCAGGATCTTCTGCAGATTTGATTTGTGTGCTTTCTTCACCACCATCCAAGTGATAAACAATTGTAATGACCACAAGCAGGTGCAGGACAGATCTCTGCTGTACCTCACTTGAACTGTCCTACTTTGACACCAAACCATTGAAAATACTGGGAGTTTGGACTTCAACCTTCTGCATTCCAGTGCTTTGGTTACTTTATTTAGGCATTAATTCACTATTTTGCCTATCACAGAAACAGTGTAAAAATTTTTACTACAGCTAAGATATATAACATCTACTCCTTCCCCTTATCTGCTTGGATAGGTATCTTCTTAAAAAAGAAAATTAGATTGTTCTTCACAAATTCATGTTAGCTGGTTTTGTCACTTTGGCCCTTGGCAAACACTTAAGATACAATTAACCTGTCTTAAAGCAGAGGTAGGCAATTTTTTTGGGTGGAGGGCCACTTAATGAGGTTTGTTGAGTTGTCAAGGGCCGCATGGGTAGTCCTGCCCCTTGACAGGCATCCTGCCCCCTGGCTACCATCTTGGGACC
>NW_017729024.1:142183743-142187825 GCF_001723915.1 Gavialis gangeticus | reverse complement strand
CGGGGGGTGGCTATGGGGGGAGTTTGGGAGGGGTTGTGGCTGTGTGTGGGGGGCATGTGTTGGGGAGTTGTGCGGCATTTGTGAGGTGTGGGTATGTAGCTCTGGTACACACTGTCCTCTCCTTCAGTCAACACAGGCAACATTGGGGGGGTGTGTGTGTGTGGTTTGTGGGGTGTGAGGTGTGTGAGGAACCCCCCACACTCCCCCCATGGCACAGCAGCAGGTGGGGGTGTTGGTACCTGGCTCTGGCCAGCGCTGCACATCGCAGTGAGGAGTGCAGCCCCCACAGGGCCATTTGTTTCTCCGGCACTCCCTGCACTCATGGGGCACAGGGGGGAAGCCCCAGGCACTGGAGCTGGCTGTTTTCCCTGCCCCAGCTTACTCCAGTGCCTGGGGCTTCCCTCCTGTGTCCTGAGAGTGCAGGGAGTACCAGGGAAACAAACACCTGACTGGGGCTGTGCTCCTCGTGGTAGTGGCAGGAGCCAGGAGCCTTGGACCAGTGCTGAGCAGAGCACCTCCCTGCCCTGCTGCTGCTGCCCCACACTGCCTGCCATGGCTGTGCCATGGCTGTCCCCATACCCTTCCCCCCTCACATCCCCACCAATTGTCAGTTCCAGACTTGGGACTGCCCCAGTGTCTGGAACTGGCTATAGTCTGGTCCTGTGGGTATCTGGGCCTGGCTGATTGTGGGTGCCAGCCCCAGGGCTGCATTGGTTTACTAAGCACCAGGCTTTCAACTTGTTGGTGCAAAAGGAACCTAAGATCATGATCCTGGGCTCCCTCTGCACTGGCAAGTAGAAGTGGCACAATTGGATCTGATCCCTGATCCTGTGTGGCATGGCAGGAGGTGCAATTGTTGAGATCAGGAAACAGAACTCATTGCACCATTAAATAACCATGTGCCAGAAGCCTTTGTTATCCTTAGAAATCAGTTGTTTAATTTGTCCTACTTTTTTTCCTGATATCAAATTTAGACTGTCCCTGAGTTCATATTTTTCCCTTGTTTTAAAGAGAGTACTGTGTTTCCTTTTCTTGGGCATGTCTTCACAAGCATGCACTGCAGCTTGTGGTGCCTCAAAGCAGTTTTGAGGAATCACCAACCACACACAGTACACATGTAAGCATTTGCCACGCTGCTAATTTACAGTACAGCAGGTTTCTTTGACACTGGGACCAGCGTGGAAAAAATGCTGCTGAAAAAAGTGGTATGGTGCATGCAGCAGCAGCGTGCATCACCTGAATGGGAGCCTGGCTGGCCAGAGCCACACTCTGGCTGCTGGCCAGGTTCTGAGTGCACAGATCACTGCCTCTGCTGCCCCAGGAGGCCCCCAGGACCCCAAGCAAAGCTGCTGCAGCCTGCACCTGTGCTGGCTCCAGCCTCCCCTACCCCAACCAGGACAATTTGCCTCACACCAACCCCATGTGCAGGGGAAGGTGCAGTGGCAAAAGGCAGTGGCACAGATGTGTGCTGCTTCTATTTTTGTCACAACAAATGCAAACCCCTCTTGTCTACTGGGGCCTTATTAAAGTTCTCAGCTATAACTCCACCAGTTCTCAGAGATAACTGCTGATGGTTCAAAGCATTCTTCTGCTAGTTTGTTAGTACTGGAGGGTGAACTGTGTCAGGTTCTTCTGTCCTGAGTATGTCTAAATTACAAATATTCTTTAACATTTTCCTGCCCAATTCTGGCCTGTACTCCATCCCTCATGTTTTAATTAATTGTACCATGTACCTAAAAAGGAATTGAAGCCTTAAACCTTCTCTGAGCCATATATTATATACTCTCTTTCCTCACTGAGTAACAAACCTGTTATTTCCTTTGTCTTCCTCTTACTTGTAATGTATTTCTACGTTAGAATGTTTCTTGTTGCCTTTGGTATGCCTTGCCAGTTGTAACTCTTATGTTATAAACAGACATCATCCTCAAAGCAGGATCAGCTCTGCCATTGCTCTGAATTGGAGTGTGGCAGCACATATGCATGCCCAGGAAATCCCCTGCCAAGGAAATCCTGGTGCACCTCTGCAAGTGGGAAAACCCAGGCAGATGCTCCTGCAGCTTCAGGGACCTGTTCCTGTATACCCCAGGATTTCCTTTGCAGGGAGCACCTGCCCAGGGTGGTTGAAGCTTTCCCACCACAAAGCAAACTGATGTACACTGCAAAAAAGCAGCACAAATTTTTGCTACCTATTGTCACAGCCACAACGTTGGCCATTTGTGATGCAACAAGGGACATGGATATATGTTTGTTTGTGCTTCATGCTGCCATAAAAGATTTTATGGCAACACAAAAACAACGTCTGTCTGTAGGCAAGTAATGGCAAAGTGAATGGGATAACAGAAATCTGAAACAAATTTGAAGGTACATTCTCTCCCCTGGCTCGTCTGTACTTAAGGAACAGGTACATAGATGCACCATCTTTTGGGATCATCCAGCATGATCTCTTGTTCATATGCCTGGTGAGTTAACTGTCTAGGTGACAGACCTTGTCCAAATGTTATCCTTTGCTCCTCTGTATCAGATTCATTGGCTAAGTCCCTGCACAGTCCTTGCTGTAGAGGACATGACCAGATTCTCACCTTGTTCATTGATGCCCCAGTCAAATTTGTGCAGAGCTGGGGATCTGCCTGTTACCAGGCACAGGATTTATGCCTATATTCCAGTTATTTTAATAGAATTAATAAGATTTTGACCTCAGGACCCTAGGAAGACTCACAGACACTATTAAGTCCACAAGGGTGTAACCAAGAGCAGAAGTGGGACCCTTGTGTGAGCCTGCTGCTCATTAGTTGGCTTGGATCCATTTGTTCTTTTACTTTGTTTCTGGTCTAGTATGAATTGCTTGACTCAGGAGCCTAAATGCTTTTAATGCTACAGCTGAAGCTTTCCTCTTTCCCAGCTACTCCAAACACCTCTAAATCTCTACCTAGTACAGTTAAATCCAAGAAATATATTTAGAAGAGAACCGTGCCTGTTGTTTCAAAATATTGATTACCATTAGCTAAGGCCCAGGAGGGGAAAATATTTTGTTTATTAATTTTTCTGTACCCCCATACTTGCTTAAATGGCAAAAAACTCAACAGTATCAAAACTGCAATACTGGCCACATCTATATGAGATGCTGACTGTGCAGTCATTTTTGTGCAGTTTATACAAGTTTAATACTTGTTTATGCAAGTACTAAATGACTGTGCAGTAACCTGAATTACTGTGCAGTAGTGCCATTGAACGTCTTTTTATGACACTACTGTGTAGTAGCCTAATACTAGTGTGCAGTACCATCACCTCACGGTTTTTGTCATGTGATGCTACTGTGCAGAATTATAGGTCTACTATGCAGTCAGCGTTTCATGTAAATTCAGCCACAGTGTAGCAAAATGAGGCTGGGAAGAAGCCTCTGTGTACATGGTGTTTAATTTATATTGCTAACCATATAACCAAGAACCAGAGAGAGGTAGTTACCTGGTTAGTTTGAAGTCATTTATTAGGCAGGTTAGATATGCACCTTTATCAGCTAAGATTATATATATATTATCCCCCTGATATACCTCAGATACATTGACATCTTCATATGTACACATGAGGAGGAAACTAGATAAATTTCACCAAGACTTTAACAACTTCTACCCCTCCATCAAAACAACTCTGAAATATTCCATGCAGCATACATATATGAGAGACTGAGATAAAGAGACTTGATTTCTTCAAAACTTTATTATACAAATATTAAAAACAAATGGTGAAAGTGCAGAGGTGTGTGGCCCTGCTAGGGGCCAAGGATGAAATACTTGTTAGCAACAAAAAACACCATGTTACAGGATATTGAAACCCCCTAATGGGGTTACACATGTAGGATTAGATGTCCATCTTCTGCCTCAGGACCCCCTTGATGGCAAAGTGAAGTTTCAAAATTCAAATGTGGCATGAGCCCAGACCATAGAATCATAGAATCATAGAAGTAGGGTCGGAAGGGACCTTGTAGATCTTCAAGTCCGACCCCCCGCCTGGGCGGGAGAAAAACTGGACTCAAATGAGTCCAGCCAGGTAGGCATCAAGCCTCTTCTTAAAGACCCCCAGGGTAG
>NW_017729024.1:142174873-142183518 GCF_001723915.1 Gavialis gangeticus | reverse complement strand
GAAGGCTGAACAGGTTCAGGTCCTGCAGTCTCTCATTGTAAAGTCTGCCCTGTTGTCCCCGGATCATGCGGGTGGCCCTCCTCTGGACCCTCTCCATGTTGTCCACATCCCTCCTGAAATGGGGCGCACAGAACTGGACACAATACTCCAGCTGTGGCCTGACCAGCGTCGCATAGAGGGGGAGGATCACCTCCTTGGCTCTACTTGAGATGCACCTGTGGATGCATGACAAGGTCCAGTTAGCCCTGCCAACCGTGACCTCGCATTTTCAGCCCATGTTCATCTTGGAGTCAGTAATGACTCCAAGATCCCTTTCTGATAATGACTCAAAGATCCCTTTCTGACCAGGGAGTGGAAGAGTTGGAAGGTGTCATCAGAACCCTCCAGGTGCCTTTGAGCAGGTTTATGCAGCTTTTGAGAGTCACCATCTTGGCCAGCCAAGCAGAAAATTGGATATTGGAGGGGAAGAGAGAAAGCACGTGAGAGAAAGCACGCAAGCTTCCCTGAACCCACAGTCACTTCATCAGTTGCTGTGAAAGGACAGCATGACCTAAAGTGGAGTGATTAGAATACAATAGGAGGGAAAGCAGGAGGGAGGGGGTAGGAGAAAGCAGGGATGCTGTGAGAGACATTCATTCAAAGAACCAAGGGGTCATAAAATAATCCAGGTAATGAGATCTATAGTCCCTGTTTAAATCATATTTAACACAAACTGGATTATGCAATATCCCATTCAAATTATTTTTTTATATTTTTTCGGCTTGAGAACAACAATACTGAGGTAAACGATGGAGTGTCCAGGGAGGTTAAAGTTTTTTGTCACAAGCTTTTGTGTCTTTCTGCAGCTGATGTCAGATCAGTATTCATTCATTCTTACATGACGAGATCACCCTCTGTGTCTGATGTAGACAGCAGATGGGCATTGTAAGCAGGTGATGGCATATATGATGGTACAGCTGTGGGTGAATGAATGTTGGAAAATGTACTTTTTGTTATTTGGGCCAGGGATAATGTGGTCTGTAACGATGTGAGAGCACAGCAGGCATTTGGGTCCACTGCAAGGTCTGGTATCTAAGTGAGACACTATTTGAGGTTGGGGGATTGTCTGTAAACCAAGACAGGTTTGTCCCCAGTGGCTACCTTGGACAGTCATCCTTTTCCAGAAGGGGTTGGAGATCATTAATGATGTGTATCACATGTTCAAGTTAGGGGCTGCAGGTGACAATCAGAGGGATTCTGTTGTCCTTGACCCAGAGTTGATATTGTAGCAGGACAGAATGAGGTCTGAGTGTAGCTTTGTTGATTTGAGTGTCTGCTGTTTTGGGCTTGTATTGTAATTGTAGGAATCCCTGCCCTAGATCCTTAAGGTATTCATCCTGGTTGGTGGGATCAGAGAAGATCCAGTTGTAACACAGAGCTTGGCTGTAGATGATGAAAGATTAGGGTGGAAGCTAATAGCATGAAGGTAGTTGTGGCAGTCAGTTGGTTTCTGATACAATGTGGTGATGCTGCCTTTGCAAACCTTCACTGTAGTGTCTAGGAAGTTAATCTGCTGTGTGGAGTATTTTAGAAATAGTTGGATGGAGGGGAGGGTGTTGCTAAAGTCTTGGTGAAATTTCTGTATAATTTCTCTCCTTTGTGTCCACATAATGAAAAAGTCATCAATGTGCTGAAGGATACCAGGGGGCTGATAGGGCAGCTACGGACTTCAAGATCTGTCATAAAGAGGTTGAAATATTGGGAGGTCACATTTGCGCCCATGACAGTGCCATTTGTTTTTAAGTATAAGGAGTCCTCAAACCTGAAACAGTTATGTGTGAGGACAAAACAGGAGAGTGTAATAGAAACAGAACAACTTTCTCATCAAGGGTAATGTTCTGTACGGCTTGTAATCTGTCCTCATGGGAATGCTGATGTACAGAGACATGACATCTGTGGTAACTAATACGGTGTTTTCTGGAAGCTTGTCAATGCACCCCAGTTTCTTCAACAAATTTGTGGTGTCTTTCGAGTAGCTGGTGGCTCCAGTGACATATGGGAATAGGCTAGAGTCAACATAGTCAGAAACTGCCTCCATGATGATTCCAATGCCAAAGACAGTTGAGCATCCTGGGTTGCCAGGTTTGTAGATCTTGGTTTATAAGTAAAAGTTGTCTGGCCTAGATTCCCAGAAGGTAGAAGCATTCTTTCTTTCCAATGTTTCTAGAGGTAGTGTAGTTAAGTGGTCCTTAGTTCCTCCTGGTATTGTGCTGTGAGCTCCTCTGCTAGGAGTTGGTAAAACTCCATGTTGGAAAGTTGTCTCTCAGCTTCTCATATGTATGCTTTTTTGTCCATTACAACAGTGGCACCCCCCTTCCGGCATTCACGGTAGTGCCATATGTCCTCACCAGAGTCTTTTGTCTACTTCAGGTGTCTGATATTTATGGTTGCAAATAATTGAAAATAATTAATGTATTCAAAGACAGACCTTCCCTGATACCGAGAAATGATCTGCAATTTTACACCTGCAGAAATTTGGCTTTGCAAAAGAGCCACTTGGCTAAGGATTGGTGAAAAGCAGACCTATTACCTGTATTTACCACAAGGTCCTGCTTTACAAAGAGCTGTACTCAGGCAGACAAGGTTCTTTGGGTAAATTTGATATCTTTTATTAGACCAGCTCAAATAGTTGGAAAAATTCTTTTTTGCAAGATTTCTGGTACAAATCAGGCTGAGGAAGCCGGTGCTGTTCCTGGATGGAATGGATAGTAAAGAAGTCAGATGCTGGTATGCATGCAAGAAAGCCAGTAAGTGAAGATGTAAAATGAGGAGTCTGGGGGTGAGAGATAGGTTGCATTTCCAGTTTGTAGACAGAAGTTTTTATTACCTTTAATGAAAAAGTGAGATGTTGGACATGATGGATTGAATTCATTTTTACATAAAAATTGAAGGCCTGGAATGATTTTATTTTCAAACACTCTCATACAAAGGCAACCAGTTGTACACACATCTCTCAGATGAAATTACTGTTGTTTTGATTTGTTTCTACTATATGTTAAACAACAGATTTTTCAGAAGCACTGGGGTTCAGGCTACTCTTTCTACTCATTCAGTTTCTGTAGTCTTTTAGCCAACTGTTCAACCACAGCTCCTTGGCATATGCCTATAGCATCTATGATCCCCAGGTGGTTTCCTGTTCAAGTACTGCCTAGACTTGGGACTTCGGAGATCAGCTGAGAGCAGGTGTGCAGTTGTAGACTAACAACAAACTAGGGTTATTAAATTAATTAAACCTTTTTTTCATAATTCTGTAAGAAAGTCACAATACCTAAAGACCACTAAATCATTTTAAGACCACTAAATCAGGCATGCTCCTGTCACCAAAGCCATGAAATCAAATTATTTTTAATTGAAAATAAAAGTGAAGACCTCTCTTGCTTTAACTAAATGGACAAACAGGATATATACAAATACCATGGAAAAGGCAACTTCCAATCCATAATATTCCTTTCCATTTTTTATTATATCCTTGGGCATGTTCAGAATTACACGCATCTCTGAACTGCCTCTATTTCCTCTTTTATGAGAGTTAACACTGTTCCAAGCAAGGCTGTGGTATCAATTTAAATAATTGTGTCATTGAATTGTCGTGATGAAGAGTGAATAAAATTGTTTTGATGGAGAGTGACAAAATCAGTGACCACCCCATATTCAGAAGTGAAAAAAATGATTAAGCCCTAGTTTTGGAGTATGATAGCTGAAAGACTAGAAGCCACTGCTGAACATACAAAACACAAGCTGAACTAGTTGGGAATTGAGCAATATGGGGGTGAGGATTTGCTGGATATTGTTTGGAGAAGCTACTTGTTTTTAAGGGCAGGCACAGCCAAAAAGCCAAGCAGATAACAAGAGAAACAATGGTATTGTGGCCCTGAAAAAGATGGAGTTTGGAAGCATTTTGCACAAAGTGCTTCCAGGAAAGTGGCTTGAAGTGAACAGAAAAGCTTCCTCCTATTTGTGTTCTACTTTGAGGTGGGAAACAGCTTAGTATAGCTATTTATAATCAAACAAGATTGCATCAAAAGAAATCATCAATTTATCCTACCAATGAGAATGAAGTACAACACACTGAAAATTAACTAACTGCTCAGATCAAAGGGGGACCAAAGTGTATTCAGTATTCTATCCTATTTATTAGATATACATTCAGCACCTAGCTTGCTTATTTACTTACTTGACCATCTCTGGACACCAAATAGAAGTTTTCACCAACCTACCTGCAATGTCTCAGTTTTTACTCCTGAATAGCAACAGTTAATTTGGAGCTCCTCATGTTGCATGAATAGGATAAATTATCCCTTCTAGTGTGCATGATCTTTTATTAATTCAAATGAATTTTATCAACCACTGCCCTGCCCATTTATCTAACTTAGATTCCTCTGAAGTTCCTTAGGTGGGTATAAGCAAGGCAATTATTTATTTATAAGCAGTATCTTCTAATACTGTCACCCAGTTCTCCAGATCATTACTAAATATGCTAGACCACATTAGTACTTCAATGCAACATTGGCATATGACTGTTCACTTTTTCCTATCTTAAATATGGGCTATTCATTCCTACCCTGTTTTGTGTCATTAGCCAATTTCTGTTCTAGGACAATATTTTCCTTTTTGCCATTAAGTACTTAGTTTCTTTAATATTCTCTTACATGGGACTTTTCAAAAGCTTTTTTTGATAGCCATCCAAATAAATTATGTCAGTTGGTAGCTATAGGAAGCCAGTTCATGGTTTTTATTGAAAACTCTTCTTCAGGAAACTTTTTAGTTTTCACACTTGGCCTGAGCACATTATTATGCACTGAGGAATTTGTATTTTCTTTGATCTTGTAGGAATATATAACTGTCTCCAAAGATTGTAGATACGGGGTGTCACACCTGGAGATGTAGCATTCTGTTTTTATTTTACTCCTAAGATGTCAGAATATTGTTGTAGATCAGATATTGTATTGTGATCAGCTTATATATTGTATATCAGATCACTGTATATCCAGTATCAGATATCACAGTCATTTTCCTGGGGCTCTTATAATTCCTGTGAAGTACCCTGCATAATTGTGTCAGTATAAAAATTATTAATTAATTGATTTTACATATAATTAATGCATGTATTAATTTTACTTATAAATACACTTCTTTTGTTGTATTTCATTACTGTTGCACTATTGGCCAAGGTTCCTGGGTAATATTTAGGGGTTGTTTCTGTTGGGAAGAGAAATTGATTAAATAATTCTGATAAAATATTGATATAATTGTCTTTCTGCCATTTGGGAACGAACATCAGTGTCCCTGGGAACCAATAACATCTGTGTTTCCGTGCTCAGAAATTGGAGGCTGACTTTCCAGCAAAATCTGTAACCAAGAAAGATCTCTCTTATGACTTTGTCTCTGGGTCACATGGCCACCCTCTTATGTTGCTGTTTCTGCCTGCTATACACAGACTATGTTACCTCCTAGTTTGTACCAGGGAAACCCCTCCATCCACAGGCTTAGCCTTAGCTTTCCACACAGCATATTCTTTGAGCCATCTTTCCCTTGTAAACAGTTGTGTTTACTACATAAAGTTGCTAAAATGCAACCTTTTAAAATCTTTCCAAGGGTTAATATGTCTGCCCAGTCACTCCTGCTGCTGCTGCTCTCTGAGCTGGGCTCAGCCCAGAGAAGAGTAGCAGTCCAGCAGCAGGTGCCAGGCAGCTTAACCCTTCCCTTCCTGCTGTCTGGGACAGACAGTGCAGGCAGCCACAAGTAAGCAGGGGGGCCAGTGAGTAGAGATCTGGGATATTGGGGAGGGCTGGGAGGGGTGGGCAGTAAGCCCAATCCAGGCCAGCAGGGAGAAGAGGGGAGATGGCGGTGGTTACATTAATGTGTAGCCTAGAGTAGCTACACTACAGTGTAAGACAAGCTGGGTAACACAGATCAGCAGCTGTGTATTCACTGTCAGGTGTAGGCATCACTAATTAATTGTGCTTTAAGGATAATGCCTTGCTTATTTTACAAGAATCTCCTTCCATTTTGTTGTTGTCAGCAGTCCTTTGATATGAGAATGACTGTCTTCCAATAAACTGGGGAGTCATGAGTCTGTAGATGGCTGAGTATAGTTCCAGGAGGAAGGAGTGCGTTCTGAATTGGAGTGGAATTAGGTCAAAGCTTTTTTCCCTTTGTCTCACTCATCTATCTGCTTCCATAGTGAGGCAAGTTTGCTTGAAGTGATTGATATGTTGTGCATCACAGCACCACTGAGAATGATTCAGAGCTCAGGTCTCCCAGGTATTGATGTTAATATCACATTTCTTTAGAAGGCCCTTCAAAGTGTCTTTGGATCTCTTGTTTTGCCTACATCTTGAATGATAACCTTCAGTGAGTTGGGAGCACAGGACCTATTTTGGAAGCTGGTTGTCAGGCATCCTAATAATGTGTCCTGTCCGGTCCTGTCCTGTCCAGTGTAGCTGATGCTATATGAACATGGGTTCAATGCTGGTATAGTTAGCTTGAGCCAGAATGCTGACACATCCTTCCAATCAAAATGGAGGATTTTCCAAAGATATTGCTGATGGTGATGTTTGAAAGCTTTCAGGTGTTTCTGATATATTATCCAGGTTTTACACTCATATGTCAGGGTAGGAATGACAATAGCCTGATAGGCAAGAAGTTTGGTTTGAGTCCTGATGTCATGATCATTAAAGAGAGAATTTCATAGCTGTCCAAAGGCAGTGTTGAGAGATTTCATTTGATGTTGAATATCATTATCTATATTTACTTTTTGAAAAAGGTGGCTACACAAGGGAAGGTGCTCAATGTTTTCCAAAGATTGCCCTCTAATTGTAATATGTGGAGGTGCCACTGGTTGGCCTGGGGTGGGTTTGTAAAGGATCTTTGTTTTTGTTAATTTGATAGTAAGTTCAAGCATTTCATATGCTCCAAAGAAATAATCAAGAGTGCCTTGGAGCTCTTCAGTTGAGTGGAAACACACAACACAATCATCAGCATATTGAAGATCAGTATTGTTGGTTGGATTATCTTAGATTTGGAAAATAACTGGTTGATGTTAAAGAGATTCTGTCAGTATGATACTGGATGCTGACTCCAGATGAAAGACTGTCCATAATGAGGTGCAGAATAAATTCAGTATAGATGGAAAAGAGTGTTGGTACAATCACACAACTGTGTGAGTCCAGTTCTTATAATGAAGGCCATTTCTGAGTCACTGCTTAGGACAATTGCTATCATGTTATCATGAAGAAGTCTGACAATGGTAAAAAAAAATGTAACAGGCACCCAGATTTCATCAGAATATTCCATGGATCCCCCTGTTGATTGAATCAAAAGGCTTTGTCAGCTCTTTGAAGCTATGAGATCTTTACATAGCTTTACAGGGCACATCCACACATGCAGGCATATGCACTTGCAGAAGCTCAAATAGGAGTGGTACAAATTTGAGCCAGAGATTTTTGCCTCAACACATGTACCCAGGCAAGCATTTGGGTGTGGGGCAGGTTGTGCCACTTGGGGCAAAATAACCCTGCCCAGCTCCTCCCAGATATGCAGCCAGGGGGAGTTAGAGCCTGGGACTAGCACCTGTGCTGGCTCCAGTGGTATAAAAACCTGCCCTGGTAAGTAGCTCAGGGCTACTTGCTCTCAGGAGCTTCTGGAGGGAAGTTGACCACACCTCTTCCTCCCCCAGGCTGCTGCACCTGCTCCTGCTCCTGATTCTCCTGCTGCTGCTGCTGCTGCTTCTGCTTCTGTTGCTACTCCCCGCATGGGGGGAGGGGGGGGCAAGGGTCCTCTGCCATGTGCCAGACATTGCTGCCCCACCAAGGGAGGGCCCACCAGATCCCCGCCACACTGTACTGCACCCCAGCTTCTGCAGCTCCTGTTTCAGCCTGCTGCCCAACCTGCTGCCCAGCTTCAGCTGGGGGACAGCCTGGGGTGGGGACCTGCGTTGCCTGTGGGCCCTTCCACCACCAACACTCCTAAGGGTGACTCACCTGCCTCAGCTGCCTTGGCAGACCACCCCCCACCTTCACCTTCAGCTGAAACACACCTTGAGTGGCTGCCCTGGACAGCTGCTGCTGCTGCTGCTGCATGTGCTGCCCCTGCCCCCCTCAGGAGGGAGGGGGGGAGGATTGCCTGCCACACCGCTTTGCACCACCCCGCACCACACCTGCACTGCACATGCACTGGATTACTTCCTTAATTGACTGTTTGCTCCTCCACTTCCTCACAGCTGCCTCACCACATCTGATGCTGTACCTTGTTTCCTATCTGCTGCTAAGTGCTTGGCTGGAGGCCTGAGGGGCTCCTAGACTGAGCTTCAACAAATGGAGCCTCTCCACTGCTCCAGCCATCTTTTACACCTGCCTCAGCAGCCTCCCCTGTGTGTTTTGCCCTTGTGCGGTAAGTCCTGTAGTCCACTTCCTCTGCCCTGGTGTTTCTTGTGTGGCTGAATAAGCCAGTTCGAGTTTCCCCAGCCCTTGTATGTGTGTCCCCTCTCCCCACCTATGCCAGGCATAGCCCGCCCAATTTTCTGTAGCTCAGTGAGCTTGGATTCATAGATTTATAGATTGTTAGGGGCTGGAAGGGGCCTTGTAGATCATTGGGTCCAGTCCCGC
>NW_017729024.1:142160500-142169873 GCF_001723915.1 Gavialis gangeticus | reverse complement strand
TTTTGAAGATTTCCAGGTTAGGTGTCTGTACCACCACTGGAAGGAGTTTATTCCACAGTCTGGGCACCCTGACTGTGAAGGAGTTTTTCCTGGAATTGAGCCTGAAGCAGCCTTCCAGGAGTTTGTATCCATTGCTCCTGGTCTTCCCCAGGGGTGCCCTGGTGAACAGCTGTTCATTGAGTTCTTGATATACTCCCCTGATATAGCGGTAAACTGCTACCAAGTCCCCTCTCAGCCTTCTGTTCTGTAGGCTGAAAAGGCCCAAGTCCCTCAGCCTCTCCTCATATGGCTTGTCTTGCAAGTCCCTGATCATATGGGTGGCTCTTCTCTGGACCCTCTCAAGTTTTTCCACGTCCTTGTTGAAGTGCATAGCCCAGAACTGGATGCAGTACTCCAGCTGTGGTCTCACCAGTGCAGAGTACAATGGGAATATCACTTCCTTAGTTTTGCATGAGATGCAATGGTTAATGCATGCCAGCTTGTTGTTTGCCCTGCTGGCCACCATATCGCACTGCCAGCTCATGTTCGTGCTATTGTTGATCATTACCCCTGGGTCCCTTTCGGCCATGGTGCAAGTCAAATTGTCGCCACTGAGCCTGTAGGTATGTTGGGGATTGCTTGCCCCCAGATGAAACACCTTACACTTCTGAGTGTTGAACTTCATCTGGTTTCGGTCTGCCCAGTTCTCCAGTCTGTTCAGATCCACCTGTATCTGCAACCTATCTTCTGGCATGACCACTCCCCCTCATAACTGGTGTCATCTGCAAACTTGGCCAGCAAGCTTTTTACCCCCACATCCAAATCATTGTTAACCCCCCCCCCTTACCTTTGCCCCTGTCTCAAGGGGCTGCAGAGCTCTCCCAATCCCAGTCTGATCCCAAGGGGCCTTAGTAGACTGGGGGGTTCAGATGGTGCCCAAGGAGCCTGCTGAGCCCCAGGACCAGAAGGAGGATTCCTGAGAACTGGTAGGCTCCATGGAGCCTGCGGACCTTTCAGACCCAGTGGTCCCCAGGGGTGAGCTACTTGAATTCCTTTACTGCGAGTACACCCGTCAGTCCACCAGCAAGGTGCAGTTCACCTTGGACTGCTGGGGAAAGGCAAGGGGCTCAACTGCTGCAGTCCCAGGGTCTATAGGCAAGCCCCAGTTTTGTAGACACTCTCTATGCCTGTGGGATGGCACACCATGAGCTGGCAAACCTCAAGCATTGAGGCATGTGAGGCCCCTGCCAAACTGTCTGATCCACCCCGCCAGCCATGAGGTCATTTAAGTTTGAGCCCCTCAATGTCCACGGCTGCAGGAAGGGTCTCTGGATGCCGGGTGCTCACCTTCCTTTGGAAGGGAGGTTACCCCATGGTATTCTTGCAGGAGACCCTGACAACACCAGCCATTGAGCCTAGCTGGTGGCTGGAGTGCAGAAGCAGGGTCTTCATTAGTCACCTCTTGGCCACCTCTTGCAGGGTGGCCACCCTGTTCTCCCCAGGCCTGCAGCTGGCAGTTTCCGAGGATGTTGAGGTGATTCTGTGCTACCTGCTGCACCTCCTTAATGTCACCCTGGACACATGGGACTAGTCAGGCAGGGAGTGTAACCAGCGCCATAGGCATCCTTGAGGGGATCCTGACAGAGTACTCCCTGCTGGATGTGTGGCACACCTGTCACCCTGATGCCCCTACCTCTTTACCTATGTGAGGGTGGGGGAGGAGCGGGTGTGCCACTGCCAGTTAGACCAAATTTATATCTCATTGGCATACTTTGCCCAGGCCCACCCCTCCGGCATCTGGCTAACCCCTTCAGTGATCACCACCTTGTCTAGGCCCAGGCCACACTGGGGCCCAGGCATCCGAGGTCGACCTACTGACATATTAATGTCAGCCTGCTGAAAGATGTGGGCTTCAGGGAGACCTTCCAGGAGTTTTGGCTGGCCTGGCAGGAGCAACGGGCAGCTTTTCACTCGGCTTGCAGATGGTGGGACATGGGGAAGGTACATATCTGGTTCTTTTGCCACAGCTACACTCAGGAGCACACCTGGCAGAGGTAGGTGGTCTGGGAGCAGCTCGAGCAGGAAGTAGACAAGCGCCTGGCTGCCGGCATGACCAACCCATCCCTCTGTGGAGAGTGTTGGAACAGGTGGGAAGAGCTTCGCACTCTGGAGAACCACCACGCCTGCAGTGCATTGGTCTGCTTGTGCGTCCAGCTCCTTCAGGAAATGGACCATGGCTCCTGCTTTTACACCTTGGAGAGGAAGTGAGGAGCCAAGAAGTACATCACCTGCCTCCTGACAGGCGACAGCACCCTCCTCACGGATCCAGGTGAGATGCACTGGCACGTGCAAGCCTTCTATAAACAGCTCTTCTCCCTGTATCCAACCAACATTGAAGCCTGTCAGACTCCATGGGAGGGACTCCCACAGGTCAGCATAAAAGACCAAAACTGGCTGAAGGCTCCTCTCATCCTAGCCAAGTTCTCAGCCACCCTCCACCTGATGCTTGGCAACAAGGTGCTGGGCATTGACGGATTGACTGTGGAGTTCTACCAGACCTTCAGTGCAGACAAATGCAAGGTGCTACACCTCATAAGGAATAATAAAAAGCACCAATACACAACGGGGTACATCTGACTGGATGGCAGCTCTATGGATGAGGATTTGGGAAACTTGGTAGACCACAGAGTCAATATGAGTCTGCAGTGTGATGCAGCTGCACAATAGGCCAATGTGGATTTGGGCAGCATCAATAGAAGCATTAGGTGCAAAACACAGGAGGTGATAGTGCCTCTCTATTTGGCACTGACTAAGCCTCATCTGGAGTACTGTGTGCAGTTCTGGGCTCCACATTTTAAAAAGAATGTGGAGAAGTTAGACAGGGTCCAGAGTCAGGTAACAATGATGATACAGGGCTTGGAAAGCAAGCCATATGAGAAAAGGCTAAAGGAGCTGGGCACGTTCAGTTTGCAGAAAAGGCACTTAAGGGGACATGAGAACAGTCTTCAAATACTTGAAGGGTTGCCATGAAGAGGAGGGAAAGCACCTGTGAGAATAACAAAGCAGTGTCATGGACTGCCTATGGAAGTTGTGGACTCTCCATCACTGGAGGTGTTCAAGAAGAAGTTGGACAGCTGCTGGTTGGGGATTATCTAGGCACAGCTATGCCTATTTTCTATTGTGGGTATTTCCCATGCTTGTGGGCTTTGCTGGCTGCTCGCTTCCTCCCTCCCCACCCCACACTTTTTTGGTATATGTGTCAAGTGTTTTTAAGCCTCCCTGGAGTCATTGGCTTCAGCCAAGGCTGGGGTCTTCAACTGGGGTGTGTTGATTCTCTTGTTTAGAAGCAAAGCCAGAGGTTCTTGGTTACAGGGTCTTGTTCCTCTGCTCAGAGTCAGACGGATCACCAGATTTGGGGTCTAGAAGGAATTTTACCTCTAGTCAGATTAGTATGGACTATTGGGCGGGGGGAGGGGTGTTGCCTTCCTTTGTAGCAGGAGGCATGGCTCTCTTGCCAGGACTTCTTGAGCATATATTGACAACATTTTATAGACAGTGTTGGCTGTCATGGTTCCCATGCCCTACTTGTAGCAGATTAGGGTGTTAGTTCTATGTTGTGTCAGGGTTGAAGGTAGTCTTATGCAGAGTTTAGGTTATGGTTGTATAGGACGGTTTGGATAGAGATGATCCTGCCTCAGGCAGGGGTTTAGCTACATGATGTCTGGAGGTCCCTTCCAGCCCTACTTCTCTATGCCTCTTGAACTGTATTACAGGCACCAGTTCTCTGAAAAATCTTGGTTTCAGCTTTTTTGATATAGCTTTCATTTTTGAAGGGTCAAATTTTGGCAGTCATAGTGAAAAATGACTGCAAAAATAACATTGCGACGTTCTCTATGTCTAAAGGTCTCAGAATACAAGTAAAAGATATATTTCTTTTTTCAGTATTCTGCAGTCTCAGTTAGAAAAAGGCAAAGTCCTTCTAACCTCCCTTCTGGATCATCTCTAATCCTGAAGTCCAGGCTGTGCCCTAGCCACCATAGTCTCCATATTATATCCTCAGTGGTAACCGAGGAACCTCAGTGTCTTCACTGGGTTTGCTTATGAACATTAGATCCAAGATTAGAACTTAGGCCTCCTGCTGTTCCTGGTCCTGTACTTTAATTATCCAAGCTCCCAATGTTACTAAGCATTCTGTATCTAAGAGACACAAAGAAAAAGATCCCTCAGCCTACCTTAAGCATACTCCTGATAGAAATTGAATCTGCCTCCTCTTCCAGTAGCAGGATAGTGAAGGGGGATAGTGGGGGGTAGGAGTGTGCCCTGAGCTTCCAAACAAGGACTCATCCTGATATATGGTTGAAAGACTGTTTCCTCCCCACCGCCCTAACATCTGCCTCTTTGTAATAAAGTATCAGGTATTTTTTTCAAGCCCTGAACAAAGGTGAGGGAGAGAGGCATAGAGATCATTTTTACCTTACATGCTGCTTCCCTGACTGAGCTCAGGTTTTATGACCTAGATCATTTATTTGATTGCCAGGTTTGTTCAAAGTGGTTGGCCAGGAAGCTTTGAACTTAACTGAAGTACAAAAAAGCAAGCTGTTCATTTAATCTGCACATTTAATTCATCCTGCTTTGCATGCTGCTCCACACTGTCTTCTTTCCATATAAGGATTCAGTGGTATCTTCCTGCAGCACCCCTGCCTCTCTTCTGAAACCAGCCAAAGATGGCTTTGTGCATATTGCATATATATGCTGTAGGCCCAACTCCTTTTCTGTTTGTAATATAGCAGCTGCCTCCTTCTCGTGTATCTCTTCTCTCCAGGTGAGTTATCTATATTCGAGTTGTTTTCACACAAATTGGGAGGACATTCTTCATTTATTTTGCTTTTCTTTTTCTCTTTATTTATTTTTGCTCTGAATGAATGAATGAATGAATGAATTAGAAATGAATCAGCAAACTGAGTTCTGGGTATATTAGAGATTTATATCAGGGGCAGATGCCTTTTTTGCTTTTGGATTTTCATTTTTGTGTAAATGCTGTTGGATTCTCTTTAAATAGCCATTGTTTGGAATCCACTGAAGGCTTCTTGATGCTATTCATGCATTTTAGTGTAATCTTTCATAGGCAAAAATATAAACAAATTGAGGAGGAGGAAAGATGTTCTTATTTAGTTATCATTTAAAATGAACAAATAATATTGCTTTATTTGTTTTCATTTTACTGAGGTTACAGGTTTTTTCTTTGGTCCACACACTCATATTTTGTGCATAAATATGCAGCATAACATACAATATATTAATGACACCTTCTGTGTCACATTCTGTGCAAGTGCAACATTCTGTGGTTTTTATCTGCTTTACCTTGCCATTCTTAACTGGTTAAGAACAGTGTAACACCTCAGTGTTAAGTGGTTATCTATTGCAAAGCTAAAGAAAGATAGAGTATTTTTCCTTATCTGCTGCTCCTGGACACCATTTTTGGACTGTCTTAAGATAATGAGTTATCTCTATTTCTCCTAGCCACATTCCTCTCCTGATCCCTAACCCTTGCTCTAAGTCCTTTCCCTGGCAGCTGTCCTGATGGTAGGTGATTAAAATGCCTTGTACCCACTTATCTGTTCAATGCTGTTTTGAAAAATCAAGAAGGCCACTCTAACTTATATCCCAAGGGCCAAATACTCTGCTGTTCAGTGGAGGGAGACTCAATGTGTATATACGGGTTCAGAAACCGTAAAATCAGAAGTGCCAGGTCCATAATACACGCTCCTTTTCCCTTGGACTACCTGCAAATCCCCTCCAGGGACTCCACCTCAAGGGTGTTGAGGGGATGGAAAGTTTGTACTCAGCATCTGTGTCAGTGGGATCAGCACAATGGTGTGAGAGTGGTTCAGCACTTTAAAAGGAAAGGGTCCAGAGCATTTGATCCTGCGAGCACAATAGCTTGGGACTTAAAATTGTGAGGCAGGTAACAGGCAGTAGTATTCTGCAGATCTGTACTCACATGGCAAGATCCACCCATGAACTCAGCTCCAGCCTCTGTTCTTTTCAAGGTCTTGTATGACTTTCATCATTATAGCATCTGTGTAACTCCTAAAATGAATAGATAGAAGTATTTGTTGCATTTATTCTATGTATATGTACACCATGCAGTTCTTATACTAGCAAATGCAAATCAAAGAACAGTGCCTTGCCCTTTGAAAGCAAGGCAGTCCAGAGGATTGAGGGCATTTAGATATTCTGCATTAGCTCATTCCATGCTCTGGGGTTGGCTCTGTTCTGTCTCTAGCACAGATGAGATTTTTTGTTAAATTTGAATTCTCCATATTCCAAACAAAATTAGCCGAAACAAATTTCAAATCCGTGAGTCAGTCCATTACCATAAGTGGCCCTACTACCAGCAAACATCCTTCACCCCCATCTGGGGGTTCAGATGTTTCCAAAACCTTTGGCGGGCATCCTACTTGCAGGCCCAAACCTGGAGGCTTGAGGTTCAGATGCCCCTGAGTTTTGCTTGCCTTCAGCCATAAAGCTGCAGGAGCAAGCTAGGGAGGAGTCTCCCCTTTCCATTTACTTATGCTATGGATAGTTCAATTATGTCTGAGGAGTAAAGCTGACAACACAGACCCTCAGCCCAGATCAAAAGATTAGCATAAGATAAGGATCAAGGCCCACATCCTTAAATATTTTAAGGTTGCTACCTCCTACTGAAATTCCTGTCTCGTGTTAAAATCAACAGGGCCTAGGTACCTAAAGACCTCTGTAGATCTGGCACAAACACCTTGGATTTGTCTCAGTATTTTGTGGCATTGAATGTGCTCACAGTAGCCCGTGTTGTTGAAAAGACACTCTGGCATCTTCTGGACTATTGAAGTTTTCTGAGAGCCAGTGGCATCATACTCAAGTATATTGTGTTGTTGTAAAATACTTGGGACGTGACCAAAATATGCTTAATTGAAGGCAGCTCACCATCCATCAGGATGAAACAGTCACCTATGGATGACAAAACACATTACTCTCAGCTGTTGCTGTGTAAGAACTGAGTGTCAATAAGAAATTGGGAGAATTTCTAACTTGTTGATAGATGCGTTTCCTAGTTAGTGGGACTGGTATGTCTGGGATGGCTTCCCCTTGGACCCTATTCTGGCCTTTTTGTTTGGTGGGGAAATGCAGTGTCACAAAAATTCCATATACAGTAAGAGCTGCGCTATCCGGCATCTTACAAGCTGGCATGCTCTACTAACCGGCATGCCGGTTTGTAAAATAAATTGAAACTGGAAGTGCCCACCGCAGCACATCCGGTTTCCCTGAGCTCCCATGGCCCAGGGGCATAACAAGCTGTGCGGGGCCCACCTTCCTGTCCCGCAGGGCCCACATGGTGTGCAGGATGGACAGTGATGTGGCGGGAGGGACAGAGATGCCACAGGAGGGGTGAAGGGATGCCCCAGACACAGTAGGAGAAGTGGCAGCCAGGGCTGCTCAATTAAGCAGCATATTTTGTTATCTGGCATCCCCCATTTCTGAGGGATGCCAGATAACAGAGCTTTTACTGTACTAACAACAGCAAATTGCGACACTATTAATGGTAGAAAGAGAAGACCTGTGAGAGTCTCTCTCCTTTCTGAAATGTTGTCATGGAATGTAACTCGGATACTTCTGTTTCTGTTGAAGGAGACAGTCCATACCTCTCAAACCTAATGTTTCAAGGCAGGCAAGTGTCACTGTATCTATATATATCCGTTTGTATTTTCAGGGTTTTTTTCCACATCCTTGTTGGGTAAAAAGTTACCTTCTTTAAAGACGAAAGCTGAGATTCTACAGAACAAAATGAAAGCTTCAAAAGTTAGTGCCAGGTCAGTGACATACAGTCTAACCCAGTTTGAGCCCTGATCAGACAAGAGAATAGGAGCAGACATATGCAGAGAATGCCATATATATATTTATATATATGTGTGTGTGTACACACACACACAGTATATCCTCATAAATCCAGCATGCTCGGGACCAAGCACCTGCCAGAAATTTGAAAATGCAAGATTTTTTAAATCACAGCGGTGGCCAGTTCTGGAGCCATGGGAAGGTGGGGGAGGGTAGTGGTGGCTGATCCTGGAGCAGCAGCCACACGTGGAGTGGCACCATAGGGTGGTGGATGGCAGTGACAGCTGCTACATGCAAGCTTCCCCCTCCACTGCTCTGGGACTGGCTGCCACTACTCCCCAAAGTAGTGTATTTTTAAGAAATGCCTGATTTTCAAGAATTCTGGATTTATGAGGTTATACTGTACATCCATCCATCCATACATGTATGTATGGATGTATGTATGTATGGCATATACTCTGCCCCCTGCTGAAAAGGACGCATGGGAAAGAGAAGCATGGGCACAAGTCCATTATGTAGGAAGAGGGACCTCCCTGATTATTAAGCATCCTTCCCAACTCCTCCCCTATACTTAGTATGTGTGACTTTATCAGTAGGGCTGATGTCTGATACTCAGGAGTTCTAAATTAATGTGATATGTGCTTGGATACTGTTTTCAGGGATGTTACCCTATGTGGGAAAAATACATACTCCTAATGATACAGACTTGTATTTTTGTATTATAGCATAACTTGTGCATGATAATAGTGGCATTAGAAATATATGTTGAATGTGTGTGGAAAGTGTGTGTATATACATGCATACTAGGGGTTTGTGCAATGGGATGTATTCAATTCAGATTTGAATTTGGCCTGAATAGGGGACAGTGATTTGATTCATTGATTCGGATCACTGCCCTGTTTTAATTCGGCTGAATCCGAATCTGAAGATGCAATGCTGATTCAGAGAATCAGCGGTTCATCCATAGACACAGCTTTAAATGCTGTTTCTACATACCTCAAGTAACCAGGAGTGGCTCATGAATGCTGAGATGGTGGGGGAGATAGAGTCTCACAGGAGTGCGCCCCGCCACCCCCCGCCGCCCTGCGTGCTTGGCGGTGAACCCAGAATTGGAGCAGAAGTACTTCTGGTCCACTTCCAGGTCTGCTACCAAGCATGCTGGGTCCCCCCGCCCCCCTGGCTCAGCGATCGGCTGTGAGGGGACCCCAGGTGTCCCCCCAGACCTAGAAGGCACCAGTCACCAAGCTGGAGGAGTCTGGGGGGGCCCCCAGCACACTCCCCAGAGAAACCAGAAGTGACCAGAAGTGCCCAGCATCACAGCATTCATGAGCTGCCTACTACCTTGAGGTATGTAGAAAAACATTTAAAGCTATGCCTATGTCTGAATCATCAAATCTTTCTGAATCTCTCCATTTCAATTCGGAGAGATTAAATGGTCTCCTGATTTGATTCGGATTCAGAGATTTGGCCACTGAATTGGGCTGAATCTCCACCAAATCAAATCAGTGACCGAAGCTTT
>NW_017729024.1:142136225-142160091 GCF_001723915.1 Gavialis gangeticus | reverse complement strand
AAGATCTATCTATACCGCTTTCAAAAATAGTATCCAAGTACAGATCACACTAATATAGCACTCAAAAGTATCAGACATCAACCCTACTAATAAAATCACACACACTAAGTATAGGGGAGGAGTTAGGAGGCATGCTTAATAACAGGGAGGTCCCTTTTCCTACATAATGACTTGTGCTCAGGGGGCAGAATGCTTGTTTGGGTACTGTACATACTATGCTTACATAATGGTCCTTTCTGGACTTACATCCAGGATAATGCTTAACTATATATACATATACATATATACAAGTATATATAGTTGTATACACACACACACATGCATATATGTATACATAAACATACACACACACACATATATGTGATATATTGATTAACAAAACATGTCTGTAGCATAGAAGCTTGCAAGAAACTCACTGCTCAGCAAGTAACCCACCTTGATGACAAATCCTGTGTTTCTGTTAGTTATGTTAGACAGTCATGAGGAAGTTTGCATAGCAACTTAATAACAATAATCAGCCTTGGGTCGTAGGACTGTAGAATCCATCTTTACGTATCTGAAGAGAAATCTGCTCATAATGGTTATGCATAGGAAAAACAGATCAAATTCCTTTTATTATGTAAAAACATAGGAGAGACATTTTTACTTCTAATGCTAACAGTATTGGTCAAGAAGCAGTTCAACTCAGAAGGTTATTCACTTGACAGCTTGCTGCCAATAGTGACGGTGTGAGGTGATTAGGTTGCCGCTCTGTTCCAACAAGTCTTTACAGATTTTATGTGATGCCAAAAAGTTTTCCCCTTCCTCTAGGCTATTTTATATGCCAACAATGATTACACAGAGCCATGCCTCAGGTATCCTTCTTTGCACATTGCTTCCTGCAAACCTGTCCCTTACCCCTCCAAAGAAGTTGGAGGGGTAAGTAGCATAAGGGGTAAGTTGGCATAAGTAGTTGGCTACCACTTATGCCAACCATTTGTTAGCTCCCATAACCTGAAATTAATTTATATGAAACAGCACATTCCAGCGTAAGTGTCACAGGTGATGAGGCTCCTATTATCTCTGTTCCCTTTTTGGTTTGCCTTCAGGGTTTGGCCTTGCATCCTTAACCTGTCATCAGGTGGAATTTTGCAGTCTTCTCACCCTACAAGCAAGATCTGGGTGCACTACCTATCCAGGCACTCAGGCTAGTACCAGTCTGTAAAGAGGTGTAATTTCTGACTGACACAGATGTGTCTGTAGAAGCCCAGATATACCAACATTATCCTGGGAAAACTGCAATATAACCAGAGTAGTTTGATTTGAAGGTAGTTTTAGTATACTGTAGAGATACAAAGCATGGCTTTGCCAATACAGGTGAGGCCATCATAGGATCACTTTGCCAGTGATGCATGCTGGCATTCCCATATCAGGAAATACAGTATCAGAGTCCATCAACTGCCCATGTTTTGCAATCACAAGCCTTGTGCTAGAGGGTGGAGGGAGTATTGGAATCTTTTTCCCACCCCCTGACTTTCTAACACAACATATCAGAAATCCTATGCTATGTCTTGTCCTCTGCCGTATTTTGGGGTGTAGAATGATATTTTATACAAGTGGTGCTCAAAGTTTTGGCCCCATGGACCAAGTGAATAACATGGGACCAGTCCATTGACCTGATCAGGTCCTGTGCTACCACCACCCAGCCCCACGTGCCACAGTCAGTCCCCATACTACCCTGCATACCCAATATAGCACACAGGGCCAGAGCCCATGAGGCTCCCCTGGGACCCATGGGAAGCCCACAGACTTGATGGCTACATAGACGACTGAATTTGGCCTGTGAGCTGGAAGTTTAGGATCCCTGTTCAATACCATGCATTGACTGACAGCAGTCACACAAAGCTTTTTCCCTATGCCTGGGAGCCTCACCCAGCAGCCATATGGATCAGACTACAGTCTGATCTTGCAGCCACTGAAGTCAGCAGTAAACTTCTCTTGATTTCAGTATCAGACATGTTGGTCTTGTTCAGACTAAGATAAAAGGTTTAATATATAAAGTATGTTAGCTAATATAGTTTAACTAACACATGTTAAAACCCTAGTGTAAATAGGATGAGGAACATTTTAACCTGCATTAATTGCTAAATCTTCAGCTAAAATGTATTAAAATTCACCCTCAGGGGCTTTAAAAGGTCTTTAATGAAATGTTTATCTAATATAGTTTAAAAATTCACCTTGGATCTTAGTTCAGAAGACTAGTTAATTCAAAAACATCCTAGCTCTGGGGGTCAAGAGATTACATAAGAATTTTTGAAGTCATTAACAATACATTTTTAACTCTCTTGGTGGGGTCACAGCCAAGCTTGAAGACATGAGTTATAAAAGCTAAAAACCAGGAAGCAAAAATTATTTTTTTAATCTGATTTGGGGAACATGGTATCTGATCATGAATGATGGGGAGTTGAAAATAGTGTTTACTTTCAGAGTAGGGTTTAATGAATTCTAAATGCATCAGTGAGTCAGCAGAAATGAACCTGCCTTTTACTTCAAATTTCAGCTTCTACTGACAGGGTGAGTCAGCAGAACAATCCTGCCACCCTGTGGCAGGCAGTCACTAGATAGTAAAATGTCTGCTGTGTGCTGCTGCTGGGCATATTAGCTAAGCAGAGCCAATTGCAACCATGTCCCAAACAGCAAAGTGCTGCCACAGTAGCTCACTACTTATTTTCATGGACCAAACTGTTTGTTTAACTCTCATATCTCTATCTGTTGCTGGTCTGCTTAATTGATACCTGCATCACCTCACAGTGTGATTAAGGCAATTATCAGCTGGTAGATTCAAAATAAAATATCTTTAAAATGGCAATAATAATGGCAAAAATATGCAAAGGAAAAATCTGTCCCTCCCACCCCACCTTTGTGTCACTTCTTTGAGCCTGCAAAAAGTTCCCAGATTGGAAAACACTGGAGTGCATGAGCAAGATCCACCAGCCAGGAACCTGAGATTTGCTGTACCTTATAGGAGAGGAACGTGAGAAAAGACCCAGCTATCAAATAAAGCATTTAAGATAGGGGGAAAATACTTTTGCACCCAGCAAAGTCTCTGAAGTATTGGGATTCCAAACACTTATTGGTATAAGGAAATGCAAAAGATTCGTTAAGTTGTATGCATCCAGATTTTGCTAGAGGAAACATAGTGAATCTGGTCCTGAGTGATGATGAACTAGTATTAAAAGATCAAGTCATAATGGACCATTAAAATTATTAAATTAGCATGTAATGGTATGCAGCAGATGTCACAGATATTGATTTTGGTAAAACATTTGATAATGTGTCTGTCTCATTAAATCTTATCAGCAAATTCAAATTGACTTAGTTAAGAGCATTGTCCTGAGGATTATTAAATAGCTCTATCATGAACAAAGGCTAACAATTGTAATGTGTGAAAAATGGTATAGGATGTTGTCTATCAAGGTTTAGCAGTGATAGAGGGTATGCTTGATTTTACAGAGTATTTTTTAAAATAAATTGGAAAAGGAGTTTGCAGATTTGCAGATTATTCTAAATTGGTAACATTGATAAAGGAGAGTGGGGTAGAGGATATTACAAAAGGGACTGAAAAAATCAAAAGTAGCAGAAAAGACAGTCATTCAAATTTAAAAGTGGAAAATGAAAGCTAAACATCTTAAGAAATATGATTCAAAGTCTGGATACTCCAGATGTGGAAGGACATTGTAAAATTCACATTTTAATATTGATTTGGCAATGTGACATTAGAAAATAAGAGGCCACGGCAAATGCAAAGTCCCAGAGATGATCTATCTAGTCCAGTGATTTTCAAACTGTGTTCCTTCGAACCTTGAGGTTCCACAATAGGTTATTAGGGTTCCACAAAGTGATTTAGGTTAATGGTAGAGCAGTCCAGGAAGCAGTGAGCCACTGTTGCTGGACTGAGTCACCTGGCTCTACATCAGTCTTTAGGATAGGGATAGGGGTTCCACAGCAGAAAAAATGATGGGAAAGAGTTTTGTGACTTTAGAAAGTTTGAAAAGGCACTGATCTAGTCCTTTGATGTAATGCTTCACGGTATACTATGCAGGGTTAGGAACATTTTACTGTTCAAGAGCTGACAGAAGTAAAAAATATTCAGAGCTGAACAGGTCATAAAAATGAGAAATCTGGAGTGACTGACTTCTTAAAATAAAGTTTTAAAAAAACTAAATC
Source organism: Gavialis gangeticus (assembly GCF_001723915.1). Taxonomy (NCBI): domain Eukaryota; kingdom Metazoa; phylum Chordata; order Crocodylia; family Gavialidae; genus Gavialis; species Gavialis gangeticus. The sequence continues at coordinate 142,155,885 of NW_017729024.1, read as the reverse complement.
AGTACAACTCAGCCAACTAACAACTAGAGTGGGGTTGCTATGAGTGAAAATAGTTTCACTTCACAGAGTGTGTGTCTACATGTACAATTAATGTAACTGAATACACTCTGGTGCAATTTGAGCCAAATTAAAATAATTCCAACATCATCATCTACATGTGTATTTAAGAACAGTAATTTACTCTGCTGTCAGATAATACCTGTGTCTGATGGGACTATTTGACAATGCTGTAAACTAATCTACACTGGCCTAGTTGCCATGCATGTGTAGATGATGATGCTTAACTGCACAGTAATTTAATCTAATACACAGTAAAGCACATGTGTAAATGTACCCAGAGCCTGGGAAAGCCCTTCTCTACCCCTAAATCTCTGGGCTACTGCTTGTGTCGGGGCTGGCAGTGGAGCCAATGCCCTTGCACACAAGCAGGACTTTCCACCTCCACAAAATAAGACAATACCAAGGGGTGAGGGAAGAAGTACTAGATCCAAATGTATTTGATGCAGAACACCGCCATGGCTAGAATTCAGCCCCCTCAGGCGTTCATTCCATGTGGCAAGCCTACTTGCTTGAGCTTTTTGAAGGGAGTGAATTTCAGCCTACAAAATTATTGAAGCAGAACAAAAGGTCACAGTATGCAAATGAGACTAGCATTTAAGAGCCAAACCTCAGACCAAATGAAGGCTAAGGGCTGATTTGGGGAAGTCTCATAAGATTTCAACTCAAAATGGTGAAATGTTGCAAAATGAACATAATTTTGGCCCATATCCAAAACCAGAACTAAAAATCCAAACCTATTCCAATATTTTTGGCACCTCTGAAAATGTACACATTTATTTAGATGCCTGCCTTTAAGGGCACCCACATTTGAAAATTTTGATCCAATATAGATAATGTGAAATTTTTAATGGGATCAAATATTTTTATTGGATCTCATGTGTATCACATGATATATTATTTATGTGTATCAGGATGTGACCACTGACTGACAGGAGTTAACAAGGGGCAGTTCATCTGGGACAGCCCACAGGGACAAATGATGCTATAATTGCCTACTACATGAACCTTCTTCTGAAGTATCTGGTGTCACTGACTATCAGAAACAGGATATTAGATCAGATGAACTATTGCTTATACCTGGCATGGCAATTCCTGTATTCTGTGCTACAGAACTTACCTTACAGAACTGGGACAGTGATTTCTATCTGACTTTCAACGATTAGTGTACACTTAAACAATTTTTAAAATTTTCTTTCAAAAAGGATCATTTGATAAAAGTGTATCTTATGAGTTATGAAAGTTTCCAAATGCTATATTCACATTTTTTTAGCCAATTGTCCAAACCAGATCATGAATTTTCATAACAAGCTGCTAGCTGTAACCAAATTCACTACAGAAGCTTCCTGAGATATTGGACCACAACATAATTGCTGGTCCCTCAGAGCAGCAGTGTGTTTTATTAGTAGTCTATAAATTAATGAGTCTTGAACCTGACAGTGGTGTGATACTTAGCCTCGGCATACTCAAATCTTTTTGGTATGTCCTTTCTGCACCCACAGAGAAGCCACACAATCTCAAGCAGAATGATGTTTACATTAATGTTGACTTTTATGTTGAGAGAACAAAAAGTGCAAAAAAGGAATCAAAATAATATTTTCATAAGACAGCACAGAGTATGTGTGTGTTTATACATGCGGGATAAAGCTGCACATCAAATAGCAGCTGGCTGTATATAAATAGCATAATACACAAAGTTTTAAAGGTGCACTGCCCTGAAATGAGAGAGAGCAGTTATTTTGGTAAATACACCAAAGGCTTCTTTTAAAATTTTCTCTACGGTATTTTTTAAATATGGGAAAAGTGTTTGAATGTGGGAGTTATATTGATTAGTGCTATTACTACCAGCAATAGTCTTTGCAATCAACATGGATTGATTATAAACAAAATCATTTCTTCGGGAACATCTAGACAAATAAACAATGAGGATGGTCAGAAGATGTACAACAGGCTGTATTTGGCCTGGCCCCAAATGTTTCCTCACAAATATTATTTTCATCATAAATATTTCCCTTTCCTCCCCTTTTGAACTCTAATCTTTGATGATTGTGCATGCTGTGCATGTGTAGCACTAGCTTTGAAGGATCATAATTTAATGGCAAGTTTCTCAGTAGGGAGAAGATTAAAATGTACAGCCTTTTGTCCTTATAGTGTGTTGCTAAATCACTTTCCACGGTATGACACAGCTTGCAGCATTATACATGACATAAAAACTCTCCATTAACTTGTATTGGTACTATGCCCTACTGTGAAAAATGTATTAAATTAGTTGTATTACTTATAAGTAATCTTGCTCTGGCCTTTGTATTACCTTGTTTCAAGACAGAATTTTGTATTTCTTCTCTGAACTAGATAAATATTTATACCTTTAACTTATATAGCCTTGTCACTGTACAAAATGTGCATGTCAAAGGGGTTAGATCATTTCTGTCTCAGATATCTAGCACAATGCCTACTGTCTCTTCCAAAATGTCTCTGCAAGCCATCTGTGGAAATCTATTTAACAGTGAGCCTTAAAACTGGAAATGGAAGTAAATAAACACAACAGCAAGGAAAGAGAACATTGTTAAGTTTGGCAGATAATTTAGTAAACATTACTAATTCTGTGCACTTGCAGTTTAAGCCTGCCTCAAGCCTGGGGGGCCCATTGCCTTCAATATAGTAACTCACAGTCACCTTCCTGTAAAATATAGAGGAGCAATGCACAGGGGGCACATCTACACGTGCAATTAATGCACTTGAATTTTCTGTGCAGAAAATTCAGGCACATTAAATTGCACCCAAGCACGCATCTAAATATGCACCTGTTGGGAGTAAATTTTCTCCTGATGGTAGCAGGGGTATGGGAGTCAAGCCTGGGCTCCAGAGCACAGGGGGAGTTTTCCTGGCTCCAGGGCAGCTCCCTCCCAGCCACATGGAGATCGGGGCCAGAGAGGGCGGTCCCAGCTCCAGGGCAGCTCCCTACCAACTGCACAGAGATCGGGGTCAGCCTTGATCTCCATGTGCCTCAGAGGGAGTTCATCTGGAGTCACAGAGATTGGGGCATAGCCACTCAGCAGTAGAGGCCATATGCTGCCTGGGCTGACTAGGAGCAAATTACTCCTAGTCAGGTGTACACCTGCACTTCAGTGAATTAGTTAATGCACCATTTTTCTAGTATCTGTGTGTAGTGGTACTAGCAAATGGCACATTAGACTAATTTAATGTGGAATGATTGATGTGCACATGTAGACATTGATGCTTTATTGCACATTAGATTAGTCTAATGTGCAGTAAAGTGTCTCATATAAATGCACCCTGGATCTAAGAAAGAAAGCCTAAGTAACAACAGTGTGTTGCATGCTTGGGTTTTTAGTGACTGCAGCCCACACCTCTGTGGTGCTTTTGCTTAAGAAGATTCAGAAGATGATTCAATGCAGATGGTGATTGATTCCCAGGGTAAACAGATGAACACCACAAATCAGGCACAAAATGTACTGGGGGACAGAAATATTGGAGTTCAGACTATGAGAGCTTTTACTAATGAAATGGGTACACAATAGGGTTCCTGTTACATTGATATAGAAAAAGTTGCAGGTGCAGGCGACAGCAAGGAAGGAGACAAGGATTAAAAAAAATGCTAAGGGTACGAAAGAGAAGGGCATCTGCAGCCTGATTCATTTTATGCAAAATAGGTGTAGCCTACAGGCTGCTGAGTAGTTGGTCCCAATATCAACTATAATGAACCCATATGAATTGTATTTTTCAGCATGACTGACGTCAGCCCACATGTCACACTTTCAGTAGCATATATCAACCACCTGGTAAGCTAGCATTTTAGTATCACAAATTATTTCTCTTCTGAATATTACAGACTTTCAGTACTTTTATTTAGAAAGCACACAAGCATGGAACACATTGAAACTAAATGAGAAAGAGCCTTGTTATACATTCATTTTAGGTGGCTCTTAACCCCTGGATTGCCTACACATTAACTCCTGAAAATAGTTTTAAGCGCACTTTAGGCAGCTTAAGGTTATGTCACTCCAGGGCAGGTTTATCTCTGATCCATGTTAACCAGCTCATGTTACAGAAATGTGTTGCCACTCCCCACAGATGAGGGGCTGAAATTGCAGTCCTTCAGTATCCCAGGATGTAATGTCCTCTCCCCCACCCTTCTGTCCTATATGGACAAACTCTCCACACCCTGAACTCTCTAGCCTGGGGCGGGGGGTGCATTCTGGCACCAAGCCAACTCCCCCTCCCATCTCCAGGGGTGTGACCTTCCCAATTCCAGGGGCACAACCCCTTGCAAGCAGCCTGAGGAGCACATTCCAGCTAGCCAGGTTGCAGGGCACAGATGGGTCCAGGAGTGGGGTCTAAGGGAAAAGGGGGAATATGGTGGGAGGATGGATTGGGTCTCCATGATCAGGTCAGATTTCCAAGGCAGGGGCAATAGCTCTCCCAAAAGCACCTTCCTTCACTGCTTCTACCATCCAGCCACCCCAGGAATCATGACCCACACTGCCTACACCCCAATCCTAAATCCTAATTTATTTAAACATGAGACTATCTTTAATTTACTTCTTCTTTATTTCTTTTTTAAAAATTAGTTTTTATTTTTATTCTTCAGTGGCTGGCTGACTTCATTTCGCTGCCCTTCCCCCACCCCCATTTCATTTCCACCTTCCATTTCATTACCCTCCCTCATCCCATTAATTCTCCACCTCCCAGCTTCACATACCTGCTCTCTACCCCAACCCATCTCTCATTCACTCCCACCTAGAGCAGGGATAAAGGTTTCTCCTGGCTCACCAGCCATGTGGTGGCAACTCACAGCTGTAGCAAATAGTCAGGCTGCTGCTTGCCAGCCCTCTGGGCTAGGGACAGAAATTACACATAAACTGGTATAAGTGATTGCAAACCAGCTCAAAGCTGTAACACAACAGAAGTTCAGTGTGCATAAACTGCTTTCAAAATGGCTGAAATCAGTTTAAGATAAACCTGGATGGATGTAATATCAGACTTAACTGATTCAGTTATAATGGTTTATTGAACTTCTGTCCCAGGTCCCCTCCAGATTCAAGCTGTCTGCTCTAGCAGAGCAGGGAAGCATACTGTAGCACCCCCCACCTTTTGGTCTGGGCCACTGCAGGTACGTGGCTGCATTTCTGGAATCAAAAGTGAATGTTGGTTCACTTACTCATTGGTTCAATCTATGCAGCTTAAATTAACCCGTAATGATTGAATTGATTCAGCCTCTGGCTTTTTGACTATCTGTACTTAGCCCTAGTGGCAAATCACAGCTGTGCAGGTCAGAGAAGGTTTTTAGCCTGAAGATGTGACTGCTTTAAACTTGATCTAGTACTGACACTCATCAATATTTGAGCAGCTCAAAATGCAACATTTGACAAGGTCCTCAGAGGGGCAAATCTTCTACATGCAAATTTTGTACTCTAAGAAGCCTATCATGGACTCTACTGGCAAGGTTGGGAACAGAGTGAGTGGCAATGACCCATGAAAAAAGAAGGGAAAGCAAACTTGAAAGCAGAAAAAAGATCAGTTAAAGAAATGTAGGCACTCTTAGGGGGTAGAAGAAAAATGGACACTCAGAAAAGGGAAAGAGAAACTAAGAAGATGATAAATTGGTGAAAAAGAGGACTGGGAAAGGGCAGAGAAACAAAACAATATGGAGGGCAGAAAAAAAGGCAAGAGATTGTCCTAAGGAGACTGCAGAACTCAAAGGAGGAGAATACATAAGGAGCCCTGGGCTCCTTTTGGAACCAGTTTGGATTTTCTGAAGCCTGGATATAATGCCCTGCCCCTGAGTATAGTGCCCTGCCCCATATGCTTTCTGAGGGATATGGGTGGGAGGGTGCATATGTATTTAATAGGTGACAGGATTCCCAGAAAGGAAGAACATTCAAATGATTATACTTAGACTATATTTTATCATCATGGGCTAGGGACAGATATTACACATAAACCAGTTTAAGTGATCAGAAATTGGTTTAAAACTGTTCAGGGCATATAAACCAGTTTGAAAACAGCTTAAACTGGTTTGAGATAAACCTGGTTGAATGTTGTATCAGACTCAACTGATTTGGGTCAAACCGGTTTATGCAAGGTCTGTCCCAGATCCCTTGCTGGTTTAAGTTAAAGCAGACTCCCCCAGCATGCTCTCTGGGCTGGGCGGGGCTCTCTGCTCTACAGCATGGCTGGCCCCTCGCCTCTGCTCCCTGGCTGTAGCTCTGGCAGAGACTGCAGGCATCTGCATGGCTTTCCCCTCCCCCCCCCCACTCCCTGCTGAAGCAGGAATCCTCTCAGCATTATCTAGCAGGCCACATGCTAGTTATGGTCCATGCTGTAGTATATGGTACAAAGGCAGAATCAACAGGTAGCTGGTAACGTCCCTCTGCTGTTTTCTTAATAGGCTGATAAACACCAAGTTACAGGTGATAAACACTGTGTTATCAATTTCTTGTTGGGATGGTCAGGACTGGGGGGTCCCCTCCCTAATCAGAGTGTCCTGCTGGGGCCTGGCCATGCCCCCCCCCTTCAGCTCAGCAGTGTAAAAGGGATGGGAGTGCTGCTCTAGCCTGAGCCACTGCAGGCATGTGCCAGCACTTTTTCAGTCCAGAGGGGATGTCTAGGCAATTACAAACTGATTCAGCCTAGGCAGGTTATACTAAACTGCAAAGTTTGAATTAATTGACTCTCAGGCTTTTTGAATGTCTGTCCCTAGCCATGATGCCCATCTACCATACTGTAAGTGCCATGCTGAATGATATAGTTAATAAAAATAGCATGTCTATTCTCACTATGCTGTGTTAAGTGCACATCCAAAACACTCATAATAGCTGACATTATTGAAATAACAAATACACATACCATGTTGTGATAATGGGGTGTTGTTACCATACTGACCTGAGAACAGATGTCGTTCACTAAAAAAACACTAAGTGTGTCAGGATTTTGGTTTAATTTTTAGCTCTTCTTTTTCTGAAGGCACTAAATTGCTGGTGAAAAAAGAGCTTAGCTCCTTTAAGTCACTTTTCCTAGCATGGTGTTATCAAAACAAAATACATGTATTTGATCAGAAAGTTAGCTCACTGCTACCAGCCAGCAGGACTATAAATACCTTTTTATTCTTGTTATCTTAGGACTTCTCAGAACTGAAATGTGGAGCTTGTGATTTCAAGAATGAAGCTGCTGCCTCACAGGCTTATGGTAGATTCTCCTGATAAAGTTTCTTTTCAGTCTTGTTCACTGGCAAAAGTAAATACATTCTACTTACAGTTGATATAGCTCCTGCTGGAGTAGAGCAGCTGTAATGTTCTGTGTAATGCTCATTTTCTCTTGACTAGTCTGCTAGCTGCAAATGAACCAGAACTTCGTTAGTGCCACACCTGTCATACAGCTTCTGCATCATCAATTTATCTTCCTTCCAGGCAAGGTTAAAAGTGTAGGCTCTAGTTGGAAGATGCACACAGTGAGACCCTGCAGAACTGAGATAAAGACAGTCAGAAGGAGGTGCTGAGTCATTGATATTCTTCTGGCTCCTCACATGCTAGCTAATTTCACAATCAGAGGGCATTTTTCACTTCATTTTCCCTTTAATTCAGACAGAAAATTTAATATTGTTCAGTGTATCAGATGATTGAACAGCCTGTCCAATATTTACACATCAAGGCCTAATGTTGGTAAAAATCAGTGAACAAACAATGGAAAGGTTGCTATATCCCATTTACACTGCTACTTTCATCTCTTCGGTGAATCTGGTTTCCTCCCTATTGTATATGGAACCGGGGTACTGAAGAAATAGATGTTTTTTTTCACTGTCTTCTCATTGATGACTATTAAAAACTTTGGTTGGTTGCTTTTATCTTCTCTTATGATGTCACTAATTATCCAGATGCTCTTGTGGGCAGGTGGACATAAAATCCATATTAGCCATTGGGACTAGGGGCAGCATTCAAAAAGCCTCAAATTGACTCAGTCTTTGTAGGTTAGTCTAACCTGGGAAGGTTAAACTGGTTCATAACCATTCAGACATCTCCTTTGGACTAAAGAAATATAGGCACATGCCTGCAGTGGCTCAGGCTAGAAGCTTTGGGGGCACTATAAAAGCTCTCCCTTTCCTTCCACAATGCTGAGCTGAGGGGGGGCATGGGCAGGCCCTGGCTGGATGTTCTGATTAGGAAGACACCCCTTCCCCCCCCACATGCTGTTGATAACAGAGCTTTGAGTTGCACAGCAGGGAGTTGTTAGCATTTATCAGCCCATCAACAAAACAACAGCCTCTCTCATTAGTTCAAGCTCTTCTTAAACAACTTTTTCCAAGGAAGGAATGGAGAGACATTACCAGCTACCTGTTGATTAGCTCCAAAAAGCCCTAAGCTAATCCTGCCCTGTCTGCCATTGTCCTGTCTTCCACAGCATGGACCATAGCCAGCATGTGGTACACTAGCTAATGCTGAGAGGTGTCTGTGTAAAGCAGAGGGAAGAAGGGAATCCTTGCTTGAGCAGGGCCGGGGGAGCGGGGGCGGGACAGGGCGAGGGTGCAGAAGGAAGCCAGGTAGAAGCCTCTGTAGCTGCAGTCTCTGCTGGAGCTCCAGCCAGGGAGCAGAGGAGAGGGGCCAGCCCTGCTGGGCTGGAGCAGAGAGCAGAGCCCCACCCAGGATTGCAAAGCATCTAGGATGCTTGAGGACTCTGATTTAACTTAAACCAGGAAGGTGTCAGGGAGAGACATTGCATAAACCGGTTTGACCCAAATCTGTCTCCTTGCTCAGCTGGTCTGTCCTCTGCTGCAGAGTCTGAGAGCAGCCTGAAAGCAGGCACATCTCAATGACTCCCCCATCTTGAATTCAACAGGAACCAACTGTGGCATATGAAGCAGTTCTGTGCTACCTTTATCTTTCTTCTAGCCTGTAGCTGGTTGGGAGAGAGCAGGGAAGACAAGAGGATAATCAAGGTCTTAAAGGCAGGGTGAGAAAACATGACATTTCTCAATGGGGAGAGCAATTGGTGAGATGCTCCACACCACTCCAATTACTTCTCATTCTCTCACTCCACAAAAGAATGGAGAAAATGCCTCCTACCACCTCAGTTATTAATGGAAAGTGATGCTGCCTGGAAATGGCAGAGGAAAACCAGTCCTCCTATGTTTTCTACACAGAGGTACCAGCCAGTTAGCTTTCTGCCCACCAAAGACTCCTGAAAACAAGGGAAAGGAACTAATTTGGGAGTGAGGAATTGGAGGCATTCTAAACTTACAGATGTTTACCTGACCCCAAAAAAGATGAGGATTCAGTAACCAAAACAGTTATAATAAAGATAACGTGGGCTGTACCTTAATGCATGCAACAACCTGCAACAGCTAACTGCTCAGCCAATCTACTGGCTTTTTAGAGAATTGTTCAAAAAAAAAAAAAAAAGGAATTGTTAGAAACTACCTGGTGCCTCAGCACAGCAGTAGCCTCAGCATATAAATGTTTTCCTGGCAGGATGCTGCACTCCACTTAATTGCATATGCCTGTTTGGAACTAGCACATCAGAAGTACAATATGTTCCTAGAACTTGCTGGAATAAACAATGTTCAGCAACCCCCCTCTGGAGTGTAGTCAATAAGGGACTGTCTGTTGTCAGTGCATGTGATTTACCAGATATTTCACCTACAAAACTCAGTGATCCAAATAATGAACCTAGACCATGTGAATATTACAGCACTTCTTGAAAGGCTCTGGATCCAAACAATATGTGGGTTACAACACTCAATAGAAGGGTTTCATCATTCTTGACTAGCCAAGTGTCTTTAGCTAAATATATATATATAATGCAAAAGATAGTGCTAAAAGAAATAGTCTAGTATTTTCAGAATATTTGTATAAAAGAACACATCTAAGTGGAAATTGAAAGTGTGAAAGAAAGCCTGTGCAATGGATGAGGTATTAGACTGGTAAGAAACGTGGCTATTTTATTTTATTTTATTGTCGGTATTTTTTAATAGAGAGGATAACATTCCAATACAAAGTAATAAAGCTAGAAGGGAAAAACACAGCTCATGGGATCTGCCCATTTAATAGATGGAACTTTCAATCCTGTCAAAAGCAGGGGAGGTGAACTTCTGCTGTTGAGTCCTGGAGGCAGAGCTTTTGTTAATGGAAGATAGATGAAAACTCTCTTCTTTTCTCTTAGGATTAGTTCTCAGGAGCCCTGGATCCCATTTCTGACATTTAGTAGGCCATAATTTCTCTTGGGGCACATGTCCTTTAACAAAATGAAAGGCATGCCACAACTTTATAACTGAACCATACATTGGGTGATATCCCCCTGCCAGCAGGCTAAAATGTGCTCTAAGAGTCTTACTAAGAATCAGCATCCAACTTTGCATATGTATTTATACCATGTTAGACTATCTATCTGAACTGTTTCCAATTTCTCTACATCCTTTCTTTAGTGGGGGGCCCAAACTGGACATAGGAATTCACATGTGGCCTCACCAGTGCCATATAGAGGGGAAGCTTGCTGAGGGTGTACTCCATCCCATCTTCCAGATTGTTATAGGCAGTGGAAGGGGGGCAGGGCTAATGAGGCTTAGCCCCCCCTCACCCCAAGCGGGGCAGCAGTATGGCTGCAATGCACCCAGGCTGAGGGCTTTTGATGCAGCAGGGGTGGAGAGGGAGTAGGCTGGGGCTGGGGCTAAGAGAGGGGCAGGTGCTGCACAGCTGGCAGGGCTCAAGACTGAGCTGCAAGTGGCTCATCAGGGGGGCACAGCTCCTGCTGCTACCCACACTCCAGAAGGCATGGGGGGCGTATGCCCCCGGATCTGTGTAGGGCAGGGCAGGGCAGGGCAGGCTGCCTCTGCAGGCTGGGACTAGGGCTGCACTGAGCTGTTCCAGGTTGAGGGGGCGGGGTGGAGTGGACTGGGAAGAGCTGAATGCAGCCTCTACTCCAGCCCCCAGTGACACCATACCCTGCCCCATGCCAATCCGGGGGGACAAGACCCCCCCATGTGCTCCCGGGATGCATGCAGCAGCAGAAGCCATCACCCGTCACCATGACCCTGGGAGAGCAACAACAACTCAGGGTGGGTGGGCAAGGTGGGCCCTGGTGGTTCCACACCCTCCAGCCTGGCGGCACAGCTGAGGCTGGTCCCACTCCGGCCTCTGGCTCCAGGCCTCCCAGGTGGTGCGGGGACAGGGCTGCTGCAGGGAGGCAGTCAGGGACAGTGCTGGGCTAGGGGGTGGTAGATTCATCGATGCAGGGGGTGCTGGCACCAGACAATGATACTGGGCATAGGGGAAGGGGCGGCCGCACAGGTACAGTGGGCCTTGGCCTTGGCCCCGGCTGCAATCCCAATCCTGGGCCTGGCTCAGCTCAGCTGCCTCCCAATCCCTGGCTGGTCCCAGGCCCACTCCCTCCCCCACTCCCATGCCCCTTTCCCCTCCCCACACAGACTTTCCTGCTTGTGGGGGCAGGTGGGGTGCACGCATGTGTATGCATGCCCAGTCTGCCCAAAATGTTTTTTCTCCCTCCACCTATGCAGGTCATTGATGAAGATAATGCAGCCAGGAACCTGCAGAGGCACTTTGCTCTTCTCTCCATTCAGTGGGAAACATTGTGCACCTCCAGAGGCAGATCCTAATTCATCCTGCAGAATATCAGGGTCTCCTGTTCTTTCTAATGGGCAGTATTTTGACATTTCTAGAGATAGATCCTGCTTCATCCAGGAAGTGCATATATCTCAGCTCAGTCAATGCAGAGTTTTAGCCTGTACATAAAACTGTCTTGTTATGATTCAACTTGCTCTTGACAGCATGTCGTAGAGCTCTCAGGTGCCCTGCGACTGAGAGCAGAAATGGCTCGGGAGAGACCCCTAGTGGTGGGAAGGGGGAAGCGCAGCTGCCAGTCACCAGGACTGTGCAGGTACTGGTTGCCCAAGCAACCAGGGAAACCTAGAGACAGGAAGGGGTGGAGCTTAGCCCTTCTTAAGCCCAGGCAGAAGGCCAGGAGGGCAGTTCCCCTCCGGCAGCCAAGGGAGGAGGAACTCAGCCAGAACAAAGGGGAGAACTCTGACGGTTGGAACATCCCCTGGTTCCTGATGGGGGTTGATGCACACTCTCTCTCTCCCTGGTAGGGAGGGATTCATATTTTTGACCAGAACAGTCTAGCTTTTATGTTGTAGCCCGGGGGCTTTGCATTTTGTGTTTACTGTTTCACCGGAGGACTGGGTGAAGCTATTAGGGGTGGAGGAGGCCTCATAGGAGCTCCACGATAGCGTGGGGTCTCCTGGCACTGGAGAGGGCGCAGCTTTGTTTGGGGGCACATTGGCCCAGCCCTGGAGTTAGGGGGGGCAGTGAGGAGCCCCGGAGTTAGGGGGCAGCAAAGAGCCCTGACTAACGGGGGCAGTGAGGAGCCCCGGAGTTAGGGGGCAGCGAGGAGCCCCGACTGGGAGGGGCAGTGATGAGCCCTGACTGAAGGGGGCACAGAGAAGCCCGGAGTTGGCACAGGCGAGAAGTTCTGAAACAGGCAGTGCGTGATGAGCTAGAGGGCACCGATGAGGAGGTAGGCTGAGGGATAAGCCAGAGAGCGACTGCGCAGCACAGGGAGTAGGACAGACCTGAACAACACCAGATACATCTGCGAGGCTTGGGCTGCGGTATAAGGGGAGGAAAGGAGCCGCAGATAGTGCCTAAGGCACGGAGGCAGAAAATAGGCAGCCTCCCGTTTTGATTAAGATCTTTCAATCAGGCATATAACAACAAGGCGTGGCAGATGAGAAGGCAGGCGGTTGGCCCTTGATCGTTGTTGCGGGACCACGAATAGACGGTCCCGGGGAGGCACAACTGTCACACAGCATAAAAAAATTTCATAGATTTCATAGACTTTAGTCCGGGAAGGGACCTCGGAAGATTATCAAGTCCAGCCCTCTGTCCCAGGGACAGGAAGTCAGCTGGGCAAATAGGATCCCAGCAGGATAAGCATCCAAATTTCTCTTGAAGATGTTCAAAGTAGGTGCTTGAACCACCTCCAATGGCAGGCTATCCCAGATCTTGGGGGCTCAGACAGTAAAGAAATTCTTCCTTATGTCCAGCCTGAAATGGTCTTGCAGGGGTTTATAACCATTCAACCTTGTCATCCCTTGGGGCGCTCTGGTGAACAGTCATTCCCCCAGATCCTGGTGAACACCCCTGATAAACTTATAGGTAGCTATCAGATCGCCCCTGAGCCTGCGCTTTTCCAGGATGAAGAGTCCCATAGCTCTGAGCCTATCGTCATAAGGTCTGTTTTCCTGACCTCTGATCATGCATGTGGCTCTTCTCTGGACTCTCTCAAGCTTCTCCGCATCATTTTTGAATCGTGGAGCCCAAAACTGGACACAGTACTCCAGCTGCAGCTTCACTAAGGCTGAGTACAATGGGATGTTGAACAATATAGGTGCAAGGACAGAGGGTGCAGGACCCCACTGGTCACAGGGCACCATGACAATTAATTTCCATCAACTGCCACCCTCTGGGTCTGACCATGGAGCCAATTTCCCAGCCAGCAGATCATGGTGGACCTGAGGCCGCAGTTGGCCAGTTTTGCCAAGATGTGATCATGGGATACCAGATCGAAGGCTTTTTTGAAGTCAAGATATATGACATCAATCTCTTCTCCCTTGTCCAGGTGATAGGTCACGTGGTCATAAAAGGAAATAAGTTTGGTCAAGCAAGACCTACCCACAACAAACCCATGCTGGCTATCCCTCAGGATGTTGCCATTGGCTAGTCCATTAAGAAAGGCCTCTTTGATAATCTTTTCTAAGACCTTTCCCGGGATAGAGGTCAGGGTGATGGGCCTGTAGTTTGCCATATCCACTTTGCTCCCTTGCAGATAGGCACCACATTGGCCTTCTTCCAATCTTCAGGCACTTCACCAGAGCACCAGGAGTTCTTGAAGACCCATGCAAGGGGCTGAGCTATGATGCTAGCCAGCTCCTTGAGTACCGTGGGGGGTAGATTGTCAGGGCCAGCTGACTTGAAGGTGTCCAGCCTCTCAAGGTGTTCCTTCACAAGGTCAGCATTGATGGAAGGCAAGGAATCTCCCTCACGCAGGCCTCCCTGTCCCATAATGGGCAGGGGCGTCCCATGGGACTGATGAAAGACTGATGCAAAGTACCCATTTAATAGGTGGCTTCATATAATAAGATATCTTCCTGTAATCAGGACTTGAGAGAATACATGTCAACCTAAATCAGTGAGCCTGCAGCCTAACTTCAGTATAAAGTAAATCTTCCTCATTCCCCATAAATAGCACAGTGGTTGCAGAACTTCTCCACGACATGGGAAATCTAATCTTCTCAGAGGTTTGAATGCAGTGGCCTAACCACCAAGCTAGTCTGAGAGCATCCTTTTCTCCTTCCTGTTGAAGTATGCCTATTGGGCAGCCAAAGCAGCAGACAATGGACAGCCTGGTTCTTTGTCCTAGAGAGCTGGATACTGACTGACCTTGGAATACAGGAGCCCTGAGTTTTGGCCCCTACCTGCTGTTTATACATGTTACCCAATGCATCACTTACACTGATCTAGAGTAACACTGTGTAAGTAACAGCATTATTCTGAATTACTTGTCAATTAAAAGAGTGCCCAATGGAATTGCATCAGTGCAAGCAAAAGGAGACCGGTCTGCATTTAACAGCATAATTTGAAAACAAATTTCTTACCAATCATTTGTGTGTCTACTTCAGCCTTCTGAGTGATGTGGACGTGTAATAAAATGTATCACAAAAAGAATGATTTCAGGAGAGACAAGGCTGGTATTCCATAAGGTAGAGTGAAGTAGTGAGAGTGGAAAGTCAGAAACTACCACCAATCTACCAGGCTTTCTTTTCACTCCCTCACACAGGTCCACACTTCATTTTAAAGATTCTGTCTTCCAACAGATAGTTCCTGTAGAGATGTGGACTGCTACTAGTAGCTTTCCAAACTGTACAGTATTCCAGTCCTGTGGGGAGTGAATTTCAAGCATATGGAGCACAATATGAAGAATCCTGCTCTGTGTACACAATGTGGTCAACACATTTTATCCAGTAATTATTTAATTAAAAAATCATGACCATCATTGGGAATAGGGGCCAGGATTCTAGAATCAATCCTTTCTAGAGCAGAGCCCCTCTTACTGGGCCACAGAGTCAGGCTTCTACAAGCTTGTGACCCTTTTACTCCCATGAACTCCTTTTGGCTGCCCCGTTGGCCAGCTTCAGAAAGAGAGGTATATGGAGTGCTCAGGTCTGCTTCTAGTAATCAGAGCATTGTCCTGGAACTGGGGACTTCAGAGTCAAATTCTGTCAGGTTAAGGTAAGCTAGGAATGTTTTGTTCTGGGCAAGGCAGTCCTAACCACTGCTACTGGTCTCAACCAGAAAGCTATTTTGTTTTGGGGGTTTTTTCCAGCTACAGTGTTGGAGGACTTGAACAAATCTGTAAAATGAAATTGGATCACAATGTCATATAATTGGTGACTGTCTTATACTGTTTGCCTGTATACGTTGTAGGCCATGTTTAGACAGGGCAAAGGTGGAGATGCATAAAGAATTCAGGCATTTAGTGGAATTTAGGCAGTAGAACCATGTTTAATAGCAGGGGTCACTTAGTCGTCTTCATGGATAAATAAGGTCTAGTCCTGTGTTTGTGCCCCTTAAAGACAATAGAATTTAGTAGCTGCCTTTATGAAGAGACTTGTATGCAATGCCTGATGCCACCAAACATAATGAAAAGGAATACTATCTTATTCTGAGAGAGGTTCTGACAGAACAAGGAGCAACAGATTCATGTTGCAGCAAGGGAGCGTTAGGCTGAATATTAGGAAGAATTTTCTCACTAGGATCATAGGTGACACATGGGGCGTACAAGGAGGCATGTGCCCCTGCTGAGATTGGCCGCCACCAAAGACACTGCCAGCTTCTGCAGGCAGTCACTGCACCCCACTCCCCCTGCCAACATGGCTGCCAGTGGCTATGGGCAGTCCTGCTTGCCACCACTGACAGCGCAGATGGCAGCTGTGGGTGGTCCCTGCTTACCACCCCCACTTGCCATCAACACCACCATGGCTGCCTATGGGTGGTCCCTACTGAGCCCATCCTCACCACTGACTTCACTGCGGCCACCTGAGAGCAGTCCCCACTCACTGCCACCACACCTCTGCTGCTGCCATCACTGCCTCCACCTGTGGGCGGTCGCCGTGGCCCCCTAGCTTCTGGGGGCACACATTCATGACTAAGAGCTGCAAATCATGAGGATGTTGTGATGTATTAAAATTAGTACCTGTTAAGGTGGTATCACACATTCACAAATTGCAGTGGTTGCAAATCATTTGAATGTAATCTAACTTTAATACTGCACAGGTTTTAACATGTACCAAATCTCCCATGCAATAAGGCTATTATTGAAGTTAGTACATGTTAGGAGATAACCCTCACATAAAAGCAAACAACTATGCAGTACCACAAAGGCACTTACCACATGCAAAATGCTTGAACATGCATCTGCTTGCCTTTTAACTGCACCCAATAAGTGTTAAGTTGAACATGTGACACCACCTTAACAGATAGATGCGCAGCCACATTTCTGCACTACAAAGGATCTGTAAACACAGCATGTGAGATTTTGAATGGGGTCAGTTTCTTGTCCATTGTCAAGGACAAGAACTGTTGACTACCATTAAAATAAGAAGCATGAGACACAAACTAGTTAGATTATCAGAGGATATTAAATCACTAGATATTTTGTTATTGGAATTTTAGATGCATCGTTTCTAAAGCACTACAAGGAAAAATAACATTTGTTTTAGAATAACGGGTTTTTCTAATTCTTAAGTCCTAAGATTCCTATTTTGGTGTTTGGGTAGATAAGCTAGTAAAACAAAACTAAAACATTTTTGTTAGTTTAGAAAGATGATATTTCTTTATATTATCTTTATCCAAGTTTTCATCCTTGTCTGGAAACAAATGACTGCATTTTGCTCTTTGAATGCCATCTTACTTTTTCAGTCTATGTTTTACTTTTAAAGTAGCTTCAATCTTCTACTGAAATATGCAATATTAATGGCTCTCAATTCACAATTGACCAAAACTAAGACATATTATTATTAATGGGCTGGCACTATATGATGTTTAAGGTACTCCATTTTCAAGGGTACAATGGTAACCATTGTACCTCTGTGAAAAGCATTAATCATATTCTGATAAACCATAAATTCCAAAGAACTCAGCATTATTCTAAAGGTAAATGTTTACCAAAACTAATTTATGGTGTCCTATTTTTGGAGCGATGGTATCTTTAATAGAATACAATTATTAATAAAATTGTAACCTCTCCAGATTTCTTTACTTCTACTACCTGATGATTAGACACTACATAAAATAACCATTTGGAGCTTGCTTTAAAAAATATTCAGTAAAGTAGAGTGTCTGCTTTAATGTAGGAAACAAGTATAGAAGATTAATTAGAACACCACACAGGTCCTGATCCTTATGCCCACTTTCACTTCTTCTTGCTTAATCTGCAAAAGCAACCCTAAGAGCCACCTAATCAGCCCCTTGAAATTTGCCAGGTAGTATAAAATCCTTATGTGGCTAGCACTCTAGAAGTATATCTTGTACAATGCTGTCAGTGGTCTCAGTGCAAGTGGGGAATAGCTGGGCTATCTCCAGCTGTTCGAACAGACTCTTGACAGCTGTATGAAGATGTCAGGTTGCTCTGACGTACTCCATGGCCATGTCTCCACAAGCAAAGGTGTGCCATT
Organism: Gavialis gangeticus; assembly: GCF_001723915.1. NCBI lineage: Eukaryota > Metazoa > Chordata > Crocodylia > Gavialidae > Gavialis > Gavialis gangeticus. The sequence continues at coordinate 142,138,064 of NW_017729024.1, read as the reverse complement.
GCTGCAGGGAAAAAAGATCCAGGTGGGGTAGGGGAAGCTGGGGCCAGCACCTGGGCTGGCATCAGCAGCCTTACCTGAGGTCCTGGGGGACTCTCAGGATCCAGCGGCAGAGATACAGGTGCATGGAGCCTGATTGGCAGCTGGTACATGGCTGTGGCTGGCCAGGCTCCAGTTTTGGGCAGCATGACGAGCACCTGCATGTGCAGTGCATGTAGTTTGTGGCACTACAAACAGGTCTGTGGTGCCACAAACCACACATGCATGCTTGTCAGGATGCCCCCATGGGTGCGTCCAGGTATGCAAGCACATGCGCTTGTAGCAGCTCAAATAGAAGTGGTGCAAATATTGAGATGGGGCTTTTTGCCTCAGTGCACATGCCTGGACATGCACTTTGGTGTGGGGCAAATTGTGCCACTTGGGGCACAGTAACCCTGCCTGGCTCCTCCTGGATCTGCAGCCAGGGGGAGCTAGAGCCCAGGACCAGCACCTGTGCTGTGCATAGCAGTATAAAAAACTGCCCTGTCCTGGCCCCATCAGTAAAGCTGCCCTGTCAAGTAGTTCAGGGCTACTCGCTCTCAGGATCTTCTGCGGCCCAGCTAGTTGGTACCTGGAGACACTGCCCCTTGTGCCAGCTGGACTGCTGAAGCAGCCCTGAGAGTTCCCTGCACCCTTTACTCACTGCAGCAGTCCGGCAGTGGGGGCTGCTGCCTGGCTGTGACCTGCTGCGCAGCTGCCAGACCCAGATGGGGACTGCACAGCTAGTAGAGACATCTGCCTCTCTGGGCCAGCTGCCAGTGGGCTGTGGCTGCACAGATGGCCTTTGTGCAGCATTACTGCCATGTGCGCCCTTGCCCGGCCATCTGGGCAGCTATCACCCAGATGTTCCCAGTGTGGTGGCCTGCTTTGAACTGTCCAAGAATGCCCTTCTGACTCTTCTGCCTGGGTCCTGCCACTTGCCTCCCTAGAAGGAATTCTGGTATACCCTATTTGAAAACTGAAAAATCCCAGATTAAAAAAATCCTGAAGTCACGTGGTAAAATACCCCCAAATCCATGTTCCTCCACAATTAAAACAAAAGATCACTATATATAGAGAGAGAGAGACAGAGACAGCAATCAGTTGAGCAACATTTTATTGATATATCTACAGTGTTAAAGCAATTTGGAAGCCAACCAGTGTCACTATCATCATAAGAAAATGAATTCTAAATACCTATATGATTTCCTGTTTGCCTTTGGTTTTCTTACCATAGAGCAGTTAGAGCTCCCTGTGACCCCTTCACTAACCACAGCTCCTCCCAGCAGGTCTAATCCTATCTAGCAGCTGGGCATGCAGGGTGTGTGCTAGGGTAATGTGGGGTTGGCAGGAGGAGAGTTGGAAGAGGAGTGAGGGATGTGGGTGGCTGTGGAGGGATGTAGGAGATCATGGGGTGTGTGTGTCGGTATGGGTGGATTGTAGAGGGACTGTGTAGGGGGGTTGCTCAGGAGGGGTGGGTTCCCTGCCCCCCACATGGTACAGCCTCCCTGCACAGCTCACAGACTGCCTCCCAACAGGGGCAACAGCCCCTCCAACACGGGCCACATGGCTCCCTCAGGGGCTACCCCCCCAGAGGGCCACATGCCCTACCCCCACTTGCTTTCCCAGTCCCCCAGATTTCTGTCCCACCTGGTCCCATCCCCCACTGGCTCCTCCAGCTCTCCCTGATGACTGCCTGACCTGGTCCTATCCCCTGCTTGCAGCCCCAGCCTCCCCGATAGCTATCCTCCCAGCCTCAGCCTCCTGGCACTTAAAAAAAAAAAAAAGCTATGCAGTCACTGGCACTAGCAGCTTCTGTGGGGG
>NW_017729024.1:142129687-142135865 GCF_001723915.1 Gavialis gangeticus | reverse complement strand
TCCCCCCAGCCTCAGCCTCCTGGCACTTAAAAAAAAAAAAAAGCTATGCAGTCACTGGCACTAGCAGCTTCTGTGGGGGTCACTGGGGCCTCATGGCAGAGGTCCCCCCCCCCATGCAGCACAGGGCAGCAGAGCCCAGCTCCAGCCACCTGGCACCCACACTGCCGCTGCCCCATCATGCAGGTGCAGCCAGGGTCAGCAGGGCACTGTGCAGTTCCATGTGCTGTCGGGCAGCTGGGGCCACTGTGGCTGTCACCTGGGCTCCACACTGTGTGTTGGGACTCTGCCACGAGGCCCCAGTGACCCTGACAGGAGCTGTTACTGCCGGTGAGTGTGGGGCTATTTTTTTTTTCCTGGGATGCTGGGGCTGGGTGGGGCAGCGATCAGGGGGCTCAGGCTGCAGGCAGGGCATGGGGCTGTGGGCGTCAGCAGTTGGGGGAACTTGAGGGCAGGTGGGGGATGGGGCTATGTGGGGCAGCAATTGGGGTGCTGGGGGAGTGGGCAGGGGATGGGGCCAAGCAGGGCAGCAATTGGGGTGTTGGGAGAGCAGGCGAGGTTGGTAGGGGTTCCCCCATGGTTCCCTCCCCCATCCTCCAGGCCCCCTGACTTCCTACTTACTGGCAGGAGCTGGGGTCCAGCTCCCTGCAGCTGGCAGGCATGGGCAGGCAGCATGCTTCAGCACCGGAGTGAGGGACAGCCATAGAGACACTATGGCAGGCTACCAGAGCAACTCTGTGGAGCAGTGTTTCTCAACCCATGGTATGCGTGCCCCTGGGGGTATACGAGACACAGGCAGGGGTATGCAGGTGCTGTGTTTTGGTCTTGGTTCCAGCTGCTGCCCCTCCTGCTGTGTCCGGCTCACCGGGGCTTTCATTCCCCAGTGTCAGCATGCTGGGAGATAGGGAGGGAGGCCCTGTGCAGACTGCTTTGCCCCAGGTCACGGTGGAAAAAGTGAGACTTGGCTCACAGTGGCAAACCAGAAGTGCCACAGTGGGACTTCTGGTTTCACTTTTGCTGCGGTGATCAGCGGGGGGTACGTAAGGTACCAAAGGCTAAGAACCACTGCTGTGGAGGACCAAGCCTCTGGTTGCCTCAGGGCACAGTCTGGGACCCTGCCCTGCCCCTCTTTTTTCCCCCCATGGTTTTTTTTGACCCCTGGATATCCAGGGCTTTAATTTTGACCCCACAGTACAAATTTGCAGTGCAGGGAATGCTTTTGGTTCCTGCAGGTGCCTCTTACAGCATCTCAAAGGACTTTGAGATGCTGCAAGAAAGCGTGCGCTCGTGTGGATGCACCCCATGGGTCTAAGCTGGTGTAGACTGGCATCTGGACATAGAGGCTACACAGTTGTTCTGTCTTTGTACAGGTCCTTTAATCTTACCTTGCCCTGAACACATCAGAACAGGAGGATGTTCCTATTCTCTCTCTTCCATGGTAGCCACTGAATTAGAGCTATTATAGAGTTATTTAACTCTATATTTCCTAACCAGGGCCATTCGTTATAATGGGACCAAATCCATTGATTGACCATTCATCACCAGCCTACAAATAATAGGAAAAGAAAATATCCTGGCAAACAAAAAAGGCTGATTTCATGCTGTCTGAACATTAGGAAGACAGCCAAACTGTCACATAGTCACAGACAAATAATTTCTGAAACAATGAACTGAAAGTAAGTGTTCTGGATAAGAAAACTTCTTTAGACCAAGGGCTATAGTTGAATGTACTGGGAGGAAATCTTTGAAGCTTTGCTGATAAATTAAGTCCTAATCCTGGAAGCTGGAACATAACATGAATAATCTGCTATCTTTAGAGCAGTGATTACATTTTTGCTGTAATGTTAAAATACATCTTTGTTTTATGTTAGGAAAGTATATCAGCTGCTCACCAGGAATTCAGGAAGAAATGCTACTGGTAGAAAAAAACACCCCAGAAAATTTCCAAAGTCATGCCTTGTTATGATTTGGGAGATTGCAGATGATACTTGTTTTTTTCATAAATGTTCACTCCCATCTTTATTTGAACATTTTAGCTCAAATGTCAATATCGGTTTTGTCCTTATTTGCTTTATTGTAATTCTGAATGAAACGGATTTGGGAGAAATTTGCTTTGATCTCTCTCTCTCTTTCTTTTTAAGGTCAACTCAAATCAAAACATACTCTTGGGATAATGCCCAGGTTATTTTGGTCGGTAACAAATGTGACATGGAGGACGAACGGATAATCCCTACTGAGAGAGGCAAACATTTAGCAGAGCAACTTGGTAAGAAAAGATATGACAAGAGAGCTTTGTGATCATTTGTACCATTGCACAAAATATTGGCACTAATTGCTACAATGATTTTACTGAAAGGTTCAGGAAAAGTGCATCCATCTGCCATTGTAAGGAAATGCAGCAATAGTATGTGACATGCACCATCTTCATAAGAACAAGGAATTTAATCTTCTAAAGCTATAAAAGGATTAGAGAAAAAGAGGCCTTGTCTCTCATATATATATCACTCTGAGACTGATGTATCCAAAGGAAAACCTGTCTTCTTCCACCAGCCACCTGCAACTACTTTATAGATGCTCACAAGCTAACTGTAATTTTTCTGGGGCAGGGTGTTAAAATTGATAATTTTTTTATCTCTTCTTTTAATCCTTCTAACATCATTTCTTGAATACAGCCAAAAGACTTGTTTATCTAAAAGTCCCACATAAGGTATTTTGCAAAAGGAATAAACCTCACAGCTCATATGTATGTTAAAGGAAAACAAAGCCAGTTCAAGAATGACCATGAACCTTTTTCCAGAATTTGAACTGAAACTGTTTACATGTTCTGGAATTTGGATTATTATTTGCAATGTGTACAGCCTGATCCAGAAGTTTCCTCCAACTCCCATTACATTGTTTCACATTTACACTGGCATAAATGAAATCTGGTTCACAGACCCTGCCTCTTGGAAAGTACAGTTATCCACATGGATAATTATTTGCAGCATTTAGCATCTCTGTCCTTTACAATTCTGCCAATCAGTGGAAGTACTTTCTTGCCACAATAAATGCTATTTTTGTTGTGATTCTCACCAAACTGAAATGAAGAAATAGTAGTCTCACAACAGTCTGGTCTTGTAAGTTTTCATACTCAACTTTGCAGATTTCACAGGTCCTGCTATTTGGACAAGCATCCATATATCCAAGTCATATACTTTTTGCTGGTCATTAAAACTTACTCTGGCAAGTACCCTCTTTTATTCTAGTGAACAAGTAACTATCTTTAGCTTATCTTTTTTTCTTTAGATAAGTACCGAGGGAAAGGATGATTATAATAGCAGTTATACCCTGGTTTGTCAGGGTGGTCCAACCCCAGACTGTTTACTGTTTGATGACACTACCTGAATTTTAACTTCCTGTCATAACCACTCTCCCTTTTGAAAACCACTTTGCTACTAGCTATTTGTCTTGGTGACTTATTTAATAGCTTTACCATGATCTTGTTTTCCTCATACTTATCCACCTGAAGTACAACTCCAAAACAGCCACACAAGCAATGACCATAAACCAGTTCTTGAAAGGCTGACAAAAGCTGTTGCCTGAACAGCTGTTGCCATCTAGTAAAATGGATTATGGCTGGACAGATTGCCTCAGTGGTTGAGAACTGACTTTTTTTATACTTTGTTTTCTATGAAAACAAGTTTTTGCTATAACAACTACTTTGGCATGTGGTGCTTTTTCAGACAGAAATACATTTTCATTAACATGACCTATTCTTTCCTTGTAATGCCTATTCATGTTAAGGGGAAACTGTATTGAATGGAACAGAGGACCCAAAATTGTTGTGCCAAAAAACCATATATATTCCCTAATTTGTTGAGAGGAATAAATGGCATTAAAAAGTCTGGCACTTTCTGAAGGTGTGATTTCTGTTCTAAAACGTTTTATATTTTTAAGTTGCACAGAAATCTTTTTCCTCCCTTAAAATGATTTTTCTGTAGGGAAAAAAAAAAATGTTTTGTCAGGTTATAATTGAGGCCAGGAATTTAGCAAGAGTTGAAGAGTGCTTGGACATTTGTATAAATCACAAGAATTTTTGGTTATAATACCAAAGGCTACCAAAAAAGAGTTCTGTGCTGGAAAGCCAACTTCCTCATCTCCCAGTCTCTGTACTTAAAATTAGGCCTAGATTTTCATGAAAGGTATGTCCCACTTTTTTCTACCAAGACAGCTTCCTCTGAAGCATCTAATTCTAGCTGCTGTCCAAGACAGAATACTAGACTGAATAGGCTGTGGGTCTGATCCTGCAAGGCAATTCCTACATTTCAGTAATATACTGCAGACATCCTGCTAAAGAGCCTGAAGGAGAATGGGAAGGAGGAAAAAGCAGGATGAATTTCCATGGATTCACTTGGTATCTTGAACCAGAAAATAGGAACTGTAGTTTATGGCCAAGCGCAGATGTTACACTTTTTCTGGTTTAGGTGGTCTGAAACCAGTCTATACCCATAACAGAACAGAAGTTTGGAGCATATAGACTGGTTTAAAAATTGTGGAATCTGGTCTAAGATAGATCTGGATGGATGTAGTATCAAACTAAAAGGATTCAGGTTAAATCGATCTGTCACACTTCAGTACCAGATCCCCTCCCAGCTCAAGATAGACCTGGGATAGAATCACAGAATCATAAATAAATTAGGGCTGGAAGGGACCTCAGGAGGTCACCTGGTTCAACCCCCTCCTCAAAGCAGGGCCATCCCCAATGATATCATCCCAATGAAAGCTTTGTCTAGTCAGGTCTTAAAACCTCTAAGGAAAGAGAATCCACAACCTCTCTGGGTAGTGTTAGCAGCTTCCCCGCTAACCTTCCCTCACAGGGTGGCTTACCAGCCTTGGCCATGCTCGGCTGCTCCAAGCTGTTAGACACAGGTACGGGAGGGTGGAGGGAAGGAAGGGTGCATCTGTAGCTCAGGAATTTTCTATCTTTATACAATGTTCCTAGGTAGGAATGGGTGGGCTCTGTGGGAGAAGAAAGGGCCCCACAGGGCTCTGTCAGGCTGCACACAGTGGCAGTGGGTGTCCGGCATGATTCCTGCAGTCATGCTTGGCACCTGCTGCCACTGCCTGTTTTTTGCCAGGGCTTAGGGGGCCTGATTCTTCTTTCTGCAGGGTCCCCCCTTTCTCTGCTACAGGTATGGGGCTGCAGATTCCTGCCTCTGGGGGAAGGAGGGGAGGACTCCAGTCCTGCTCCCTGGAGCTGTGCTAGCTCACACAGGACCGGAGCTGGGCATAGCTGAGCAGGCACAGGCGCAGGCAGGAGACATGGCACCTAGGTGGCAGAGAGGAGGCTGGCCTGGCCTGTGCCAGCAAAGCTGGGGGGTATTTGGGGGCATGAGCTTTGCCCCTGCCTGCAGCCTGGCTGACCAGTCCTGCCCCCCATGAGTAGTCAGTTGTCAACAGTGCACATGAGGGAGAAGGGGGGACAGAGGCCTTGCCCCAGCCTCATCCCCACAACAGCTGGGGGCAGGGGCCTCCATGGTTGGGGCTTCCCCTCTGCAGCTGCCCTTATACAGAGTGCTCCTGTCCCCAGTGCCTGGCACTGGCTGCTTCTACAGACCTGGGCCATCCCTGATCAGCTATTGGGCACACCCCCCTGACCCCGACAGCCACTATGAGCCCTCCCCTGTGCCCAACCCTGGGCTTCCAGGGGTGGCTTTGGAGGGATGTTGCCATGGTGACCCACTCTGGGGCTTTTCTGGGGGCCTGGGGCTGGGTGAGAGAGAGGTACCACAGTGGCAGCTGGGGGGTTGGGACATTTGCCTGACAGACAATCAGGGAAGGCCCCCACTCAGCTGCGCTCCATCAGGCTGGGAGGTGTGCGAGAGTGCTTCCCTCCTTCTGACCTCCATCAGTGCAGGCATCTGTATGCCTCCCCCACCAAAGAGCAAAAATGTTTCATTAGCTCCCCATCCAATCTACGCAGTTTAGAGAAACCCATGTCGATTAGATTGATTCTGCCTTGGGCTTTTTTAATATCTGTGCTTTGCTTAGGTGAAGTGACTTGATCTGTCACTCTGATTCTGCCAATGTCTTGTTGTTTCACCTTTGGAAATCATATACAGCCCAAATTTTAAAAAGTCCTGGTGTCTAGTTGGAAAGGAGTTTATTTTTCATAGTTTCATAGTTTCATAGTTTCTAGGGT
>NW_017729024.1:142125708-142128210 GCF_001723915.1 Gavialis gangeticus | reverse complement strand
ATTAGTGTAGAGGCATTTCAGGCCTCCTGTAGATGTGGTAATTTTAAGACCTAATGAATTGTATTTTTGTCTTTAATGTTTTATTATTTTATCTGTTTATTTTTAAATGGTCCAAGGACATCTTTACATGTGCTTGGTGGGGGGTGGTGACACTTTAAAGTGGCTCCAAGAGCTGCTTTAATTAAAGGGCCCACAGGAGCTCATGTATTCAGTGTCCTATTCTTCAAAATGGCAGCAGGGGCACTTTAACTAAAACTCGTTCAGTGAGCTTTAGTTAAAGTGCCCCCGCCTCCATCTTGAAGTGTGGGGATGCTGAGTACATGAGATGCGGAGACTGCTGGAACTCACTAATTAGCACACATCAACAGACTCCAGGGCTAGGGACAGGCATTCAAAAAGCCTGAGCCTGAATTAATTCAATCATTGTAGATTCATCTAACCTGGCTAGGCTAAACCAGTTTGTAACCGCCCAGACATCCCCTTTGGACTGAAAAAGTGCCAGCACATGCCTGCAGTGGCTCAGGCTAGAAGCCGGGGGTGCTAAAGCAGCCCTCCCTTCCCTTCCCTTCCATAGTGCTGAGCTGAGGGGGAGTGTCCAGACCCCGGCAGAATGCTGTGATTTGGGAGGGGTTCCCTCCATTCTGACCAGCCCAGGAGGGATTTTAAAACAGTGTTTATCCATCCTAACTGAGTGTTTATCACCCCATTAAGAAAACAGAGGGACGTCACCAGCTACCCATTGATTCTGCCTTTGTCTCCTCTGTCACAGCACGGACCATAGCTAGTATGTGGTTTGATAGCTAATGCTGAGAGGTGTCTGTATAAGGCGGAGGGGATGAGGATTCCCTGCTTCAGCAAGGAGTGGTAAGGGGGAGGGGGGAAGCAGGGGGAAGCCAGGCAGCTGCCTGCAGCCTCTGCCAGAGCTGCAGACAGGGAGCAGAGGGGCGGGGCCAGCACTGCTGTGGATCAGAATGCCCCGCCCAGCCCAGAGAGCATGCTGTAATGCTGGGGGAGTTTGATTTAACTTAAAACAGCAGCAAGCTGTAATTACAGTGTGCTGGAGCAGTGTCCCAGTATGTATACAGGTACCCTAAGAGGCAACAGATGAGATGCATGGTTACCCTCTGACTACATAAATGCAATATACATGTGTGATACACAAGAACAAATAAAGCATTTTTACTCTTACAAGCTATATTATTTCAAGCTATGGCTTGGAACAAACAATACACAGGTTCATTATGAGCTAGGTTTTCAGAAGGACTGTGAAAAGACAGCAGTAATAAACAAAAGACTCCTGGCAGGAGAAGGGTCTGAAAAAGAAAAAGGCGAAGGAACAGGAGGAGAGCAGAGATTCCAGAGCAGCTGTTCCATGATGCTCAGGCGAGCTGTGGGAGAGAGGGGCAGGGTTAGCGAGAAACAGAGGGGCGGAGCTGACAAGAGTAACGGAAAAAAAAGCCCCGGCGAGAGGAGACTCGCAGAGAGTGAAGGAGACCAGCATAATTAACAAATGGAGAAGCTCCAACAAAGGGAGCTAAAGAGGTAAACTTTGAGAGGAAGAAGACAGGAACAAAAGAACTCTCCTTCCCTTTTGGAGGACTGAGGCAGTTGTTGATCTTTATAGCATGTCTCATAAGTAGTCAGACACGTTCTTAATGAACAAAAAAACAAAGGAGGCAACTGAGATAGAAGTCACTGCAAATCCTGAGGAAGAGGGACCACACCCGAGGGGGAATCAAGAAATAAAAATGTAGAACTCAGGGCAAAGAAGACAGGATTGACTCAAAAGTAATTGATAAGCAATAACTCAGTTAAGTTAAATCTATATCCGAGCAGGATCCTGTTCAAGTTGATATGCATATTTGATTGATGTAAAGAATTAGTCTGGCTAACAGCCGGAAGATAATAGATGTAAGTTTAAATATTGATAAATAAAAGACACTGTAAAACTGACTCAAATGACATAAAGCTGTAGTTGTCAACTAACATTTGACACGTTAGACACCTTACAAGAAAAAGTGGGGAACAAAAGTGCGTTCCTAGAGGATCATCTTCTTCGCGATAGATTGCCAGCTATTACAATGGTAGACAATAATTGACACTTTCCAACTTATAACATTGTATATTAATCAAGACGTGGCAGGAAAGAGTCAGTAAATATTGTTATAATAGCAGATGGTGCAATCTGAAATACGAAAGTCTAGGAGCATGCCCCAGGTTAGACACAACCCCACCACAAAGACCAAAGGAACACTGGGTGCTGAGGCCTTCTAAAAATCTGGCTGCATGTTTTGATGCCTTAGTACGAGCTGGGTTTACTGAAAAACTGGCTGCTATTGGTGAGGGAGTGGTTGGTGAGCTCTTCAAAAAATCAAGTCTTCAACCGCACTTCAAATGTAACTGACCTTTGCTTTCTCAGTATGGCCCAAAGTGAGCAGTTTAAGTCAACTGAGTAATTTAAGTTGTAGCAAAACCCCCAGTTTTTCTTTTTTTTATTTATTT
>NW_017729024.1:142122626-142125697 GCF_001723915.1 Gavialis gangeticus | reverse complement strand
CTGGTTCTCTGACTTCCCTCTTTTGTGCCAGATTTGGGAGATAAGAGAGACCCAGTTCTTGCTACAAAGTCAATTGACTTCCTACACAAAATTTGTAGCTTCATGCTGTTTTACTCCTGTCATTTTGTTTTCTTTTGACTTCCCAAAAGCTTTATGAGGAGAGCTAATGTATTTTTGGTGAAATTTAATAGATTTCTCACTTGCCATTTTTCATATGAGGGGCCAAATTCTACTGCTGCACATACCTTTCATGAAGTTGTGTAGAGAACAGAAATTACAGTTTGTGGGAACTTAGCTTACATTTTGTTTCTATCCCGATCAGGATTGAAAACTGAACATTTTGAAATTTTCTATGAAACTAATGTAGAGAAAACACATCTCAAGCCATTCAAAACATTTTTTTTTTACAAAATAAACACTGTTTTATTTCCATTTAAAGTTTCTTGTATTAAAATACGACACAGAACAAAACTTTAAAATAGTTTCAAAAGGAAAAAGAAAAGCATTTTTGCATACAAAATGTTGAAAATGTTGAAATGTTATGCTACATGTTGTTGAAACATTTCCCCTCTTTCTTTCCGTTTTCGTTCAATTGGTGGATGGGGAGCAATGACATTTTTATTATTTTAATTTCTTCAGGACTTCATTGTCCGGGTTCTTTATTTCTGACTGAGTATTTCTGATCAGTTCTAACCCGAGCAACTTTAAACTAAGTCTATGAAGGGACAGAATTTGTCTATCTTCTTTCTGGACTCCTTTCCCTATACCGTTGCTATTTCATGCTTTCCATGTATTTATTTAATATAAAATCTAAATTTTTATCATGTTAACATGAAAACAGACAATCAAACAACTACAGCTAAGTTAGGTAATGGTCTAAAAAGGAAAATAAAAAAATATGGCACATCAGCCAGTAGAGGAAACCAATTAATGTAAATTTCAATGTGAAAAAAATAGATATTGATCTGAAAAAAGTTCAAATAAAATGTAATACCCAGTAAAATATTTTTATTTTTACATTATCAATAAAAAGAAATTATATTAAACAAAAATGCAGCATACTATATATGAAATATCAGAGTTTTGAGATGCTTATTCTAAGTTCTAAACACATATATTATTAAATTAAAATCATGCAACACATGCACACACTTAAATCATTTACTACAATGTTATGGGTTATGTAATAGATGTTTCTGGAACGTTTTGAAAAATACACATTAATTATTGAGTATGCTATGATATATTTATGTTTTTTTCTCTAGTTAAAACATTACATGTTTCTGACAAGTTTGGTACACCAACACAAGTATGGTACACTGACACTGTTAAAATTTTTTCCATAAGAAGCAAAGAATCACAGTGTACAAGAATGGCTCTCACATTTACTGAATGAATTCTTTTCTTTGTGTTTTTCAGGTTTCTTCTTTGTGATACATTTTGTCCAATAATTTGACAAAAGCTTAGTAAGGGGTATGACAATGACTGTGCACATAAACTGAGTAATTGCACGTTCAAATGGACAATTAAACATATTTATGATCATTATATGCACAATTACCCAATTTCTGTTTCCAGTCTAGGTAATTGTGCATACAGAATAGGCATACAATTCTGAATGCAGTTTTCAGTAAGTGGTTGTTCATGTCACTTTAAAACTCAGGGTTTGTGTATATATACTAAATGTTTTAAGTATGTATTAGTTATTTATTGCAAGTGATGACATTCTGAGACCATTGTACCTTTAAGGCCCAGGCCCCTAAGGATTGCCATAGGAGCACAATGCCTCTTACAGCTCCCCAAAGAACAGCTGCTGTGTACACAGCCCATTAGAGGAATACAACATGGCCTACCATATGTGTTTAACCATTTCTGAAATGATCCCATTTCTTCCCTGTTCCTTTGAACTCTCCTGTCTATGCAATAGTTAATATATCAGGCATGGAGTTGCTGGGAGAAAGCACAGATGTAAGGGAGTCTTCCAGCTCTAGACTGATAAGCAAAAGTAGCAGTAAGGCTCCTATCGATCTGGCTCTATTTTTGGATTGGTACTGTCCCACTGCTTCTCTTCTGCATGCATTTAAGAGTCAGGCACAATTTATCTGTCACCTTTCATTAAATCATATATGACTTTGTATGTCATCCTTGCTCCTGTTCCTTGTTTTTTTTCCCCCTCTTCCTCCTCCTGACCCATTTCTTCATTCCTACTCAATTTCTTTTTCACCACCTACACCCTCCTTTCCTGTGTCACCCTTCTCATGTCAAGCTCTGATTGAATAATAAAGGCAGCTTGTCCCCTCCAACAAAAACCAACCAGCTTGTTTATTTTGTTTTAATTTTGTTTTTGGCTCCAAAATGTGCATGATGGCTCTACTCAGAATCTGCCAGAGGGAGACAGGACTGCCATTAGGGATGATTATATTTTTCATATTAAATCTCATTTAGAATCCCAGTGTCCTGAGGCAGAGCTTTAGGCACCACCATATGTTTATACAGTGAGCAGTCCAGCATATGGCCCTGGAACGAAGGCCCTAGCTGAAGCCTGTCACTGTCAATTTCCACAACTTAGGGGAGAAACAGAAAATATCTCTTCTCCAATATATGGTTAAATATTTAGTATTAAACAGTCACTGGGTAAAATATACACATTGGCGCAGGAACAATCTCTTTGTCAAAATATGGAAATTGACATTGACATACTGCAACATACTGGGGACCTGGTTTAAGGGCTATATACATACAGTATAAGCACATGATAGTATCTCAAAGACTTCTCCAGAGCACCCTGGGGTTCTAAATGGGATTTGGAAACAGGGACTCAGATAGCCCGCCCGATAGTTAAGTGCCCTAACAGCTAGATTCCCCAGTTATCATTTATGCTTATGCTCATGACTGCTCTGTCTAAAGCATGAATTATTCCACTCAGAATGGAAGAGCTTTATCAGGGAAGGCTGAGAGGCCACCGCCACTTACACTGGTAGTGTATCCTATAGTGTGGCAATGGGAATGGGAGATTTGGGTTTCAGTCCCTGAGAAAAAGGTGGGAATTGGAGTGAGGGTTCCTTCATCAT
>NW_017729024.1:142105995-142117626 GCF_001723915.1 Gavialis gangeticus | reverse complement strand
GGCAGAATGGAAGAGCTTTATCAGGGAAGGCTGAGAGGCCACCGCCACTTACACTGGTAGTGTATCCTATAGTGTGGCAATGGGAATGGGAGATTTGGGTTTCAGTCCCTGAGAAAAAGGTGGGAATTGGAGTGAGGGTTCCTTCATCATGGGTAAATAGTCATCTCATGGATAAAAGGGGGCACTTCCTGTTGCAATTATTTTGGTGAAGAGCCCAATCAGGTGTGCTTTAAGATTGCCTAGTGTAGTGGTGCCCTGTGAGCCAGATGAGTGCTATGGGGCCAGTCCACAGGCTGGATTGGGTCCTGCACTGCCCACTGTACACCAGTATGGAGCATCATGGCCCTGTGCCACTCCGCCTAGTTAGAGCCTGATCTGGGCCAGGTGGAAGTAGTGCGAGGTCTCAAGGCCCATCCAGGTGTGGGCCTGCACCACCCCAATGTGATGAGGATCAGGCTCCAGGACCTCTGCACCAAGGCTGGAGGGGTACCTCACAGGTCCATGGGGAACATGATGGGGAAGATGACATGGCTCTGGGGGATGGATCTGGCCCGTGGGCTGGAGGTTGAGCGCCTCTGGACAAGTATATTGGCTCCTGCAAGTGAATGGGGTGAAGAAATACCTAGTTTATAGAACCCAATAGGGATTAGGCATAAAACAGGAACCTATACTGCTCAGACACATCAAGCCAGAGGCACTTGACATGTTCAAAATCAGAACATAGGGGGTTTAAATGTAAAAACTGACAATGTTTGGGGAGTTTAGGTGCCTTCAGCATTAGGCAGCAGTTGAAGCCATGTTTTGAGGATGGCAATTTGTAGTTAGGCACATAAAGGCTAGGGACAGACATTCGAAAAGCCTGAGACTTAATTGATTCAATCTTTGCAGGTTAGTCTAACCTGGCTAGGCTAAACTGGTTTAAAACCATACAGACATCTCTAGACTGAAAAAGCTCAGGCACATGCCAGCAGTGGCTCAGGCTAGAAGCCGGGGAGTACTGGAAAAGCCCTCCCTTCCCTTCCACAGGGCTGAGCTGAGGGGTGCGTGGCCAGGCTCTGGCAGGATATTCTGATGTCCTGTCCTGTCCCGTCCCCCTCCCTGAGCAGCCCAGCAGGTAATGTTTATCACCCATAACTCAGTGTTTATCAACCTGTTAAGAAAACAAAGCCTCTCTCCATTAGTTCAAGCTCTTCTTAAACAGCTTTTCCAAGGAAGGACATTACCAGATACCTGTTGATTATCTCCAAAAAGCCTGTCTGCCTTTGTTGTCTCCCACAGCATGGACTGTAGCCAGCACATAGCCTGCTAGCTAATGCTGAGAGGTGCAAGGCAAAGGGGCAGAGGAAATAATCCCTGCTTAGCAGGGAGAAGTCAGGCAGATGCCTGCAGACTCTGCCAAGCTCCAGAAAGGGAGGAGGGGCTAATCCTGCTGTGGAGCAGAAAGCCCTGCCAAGCCCAGACAGCATGCCTGGAAGCTTGGGGAGTCTGGTTTATCTTAAACCAGTAAGGGGTCCGGGACAGACGTTGCATAAAACGGTTTGAGTCAATCACTTCTGTCTGATACTACATTCAACCAGGTTTATCTCAAACCGGTTTCCACCATTTTCAAACTGGTTTATGTGCCCTGAACTTATGTTCTGTTACAGGTTTAAACCAGTTTCTGATCACTTAAACCGGTTTATGTGTAATGTCTGTCCCTAGCCATAGAGGGGATAGATGGAACTTACTGCACAACAACAACAGAAAGCCCTATTTTGCTTCTGCAGGTGGCTGCAGTGTCAAACCTGGGACAGCCAGGGATCTTTACTACTGACATACAGCAACATTGAATTTAGTGTTAAAAACAAACATAACTAGATTGTGCATAAATGTGTTAGCCTTCTCTTTCCTGGTTCCTCCCTTTCTTTGAGCATAAAATGCTAATGTGCATAAAAAAAACAGATAGCACCAGAGAACACTGGAATCTTCTATTTAGTTATAATACACGTTTATCCACTGACTTAAAGGCTCAAACCCCCCCGCCTGTTTTACTTTTCTGTAGTGGAAAGGTACCATTGCTTTTTCAGATGCAAAGCTCTTTTATATGTATAGTTGTTTGATGACAAACAGAAGTGAAGGATTTTGTTGTTTGTGTAACAAAAAGATTGTGTTCAGGCCTGAATGTGAGGTGTTCCTTCAATGTACTCCTTCCAGCAATACCTTGAAGCCATAAAGAACATTAGTGCAAGCAGAATTTTGATGGAAATCATCTGTACTGAGGAGGCAGAAAAGGAAAAACCTGTTAGTTCTTCATATCTATGTCCTGTAGTATAATCCTTTTACTGATCTGAAAAGTAGCCCTTCCTAAGGGAGAAATTAAAGATGTAGCATTCCCATTAACATTAACCTACAATACAGTTATTACTGTGTCACAGACTATGTCCACAGCAGAGCTGTCCTCACTCAATAACTGTGAAGGTCTGTTTTATTGTGTAGATGGGACCTGTCTTTCCAATCTTATCTCTGAACTGCCTGAGGCTTTCTTGCAGACTGAATATGACACTCTAGGAAGAATTTTACTTCACTAACGTACAACTCAAGACTAACTCTGAGTTACCTTACTGAAGTGCAGGAGAAATTCTGTTATCCTTTCTGCATGCATAACTTCACCCATTATACGGAGAGGATCATCCTCCAGATATGTGCCGACATCTCCCTGTTCCTATAACAAGAGCACTTACGTACTCAGCAGGTGTATTAGAATTGGGTAACTCAGAATACTCTTAAGGTACACTTTGCTAGTCCACTAAGTGAAATAGAATTCTGCCCTATGTCACTTTATCTCTGGGCTACACTGGCAGGGTGGATGACCCTTCGAAGAGTGGTGATACTTAATAGCATTGCTTATAAATGATTCTATTCCAGTAATTCCAAATGTTTTTCTTTTTTTGTACTTTGCATGAGACAGTGAGCTCTCCCAAGGCCACGTCTCATCTAACTTTCTAATCCCTTACTAGGCCTCAAAATATTATATTCTAATAGCCACCATGAGCAGTTATGACAGCAACCACAATTTAAACTCATGTTCACTAGAAAGGTAACTTATGATAAAATATGTCTTTAAGGAGTCATGTTTAATACAACATAGCTGCCAGTGTAGAAAGAAACAAGCTGTGTCATACATTTAGCAGGATTGACTATGACCATCTAACACAATGTTAAACACAAGCTTATGGCTGTTTGTAGTGACTGTAGAGCTGTGCTATTATCATTGTACTGGTTGACATGCCTCCTTGAAATCTGTTCTATTTTCTAATGAAGACAAGCTGTTAGATGTTGTTCTGTTAATTAACTCCTTTTCTATTACTTCCTGTGGCACAGCCTAGGCAATGCCTTCTTTTCCCTAGCTTTTACCTGTAACATATTATAAAGTGTTCTTGGCATGACTAGTTTTTGTGCGCTGTAGTTGTGTGTGAAAATTTGAAGTGGTGATTTTGGAGGATTCTTTGGTAAATGAACACAGGCGACTAGACTCATTGGTCAAGGACGTGCTGTTCAGTCCCACATCCTACATTCTATGGTTTTCCATATAATCCCGTTCATCTGTTCTCTTCTCTTTCCTATACTTGTCTTTCTCTTCTTTTAGAAGTATAGGTTAACAGTGTTATTAATGAGCATTTATGAACCTCTGAGAAATTAATGAAGGTGAAAGCTGGAGGTGGGAGGCAAGGCATCACTTCAGCCTGTTTATATCTTTTAGGGCTACTATTTATACAATTAAAAAATCGTGTTAAATCCATCTGTCATGGTATTCATAGAGTATATCCTGAATTACATTACTTTTAATTAAGACTCCAGCTGCTCAATAGCTTTAAATATTGTAAAATGTTTATTTTTTATTTCATTGAAACCAGCGAGGCAGGAACAGACCTGACATAAATAGGAACCTTTCATCAGATCCTATTCTCATGAAGTCTCAGGAAAGTTGAAAAGAAACAGGGCTAGTTTGGTCAAACCTTGGGTCCCCCATGGTTCAAAGCCTGAGGTTCATTATGTCACTTTTTCATCTCTCCACACAATCCCCAAAGGGCTTGATCAAGCCAGCTCTGGAGTGGGAAGATTTAGGGCAAGACAGATATTGGACACATTACTTTTGTAGCATAATATATGTCCTTATAGCACTACAAAAGGTGAATGGCCATGCATTCCATATATTTGTAGTGCTACAAAGATGGTGGACCCACCACAAAATATGTGGATCCATCATAAAGTGGGCAGATCCACCACAAAAAAGTTCCTGTTTCCAACAAAAATGTATTTGTTGTGTTACAGGTAATGTGTCAAGTTACATCTATCACTATAGTGTGTCTCAGACCCCCAGCATCCCAGAGTCGTCTGCTCTCCCTCATCTCTTCCAGGGAGCAGCTGACTCCCTGACCACAGGGAAAAGAGCTACAGCTGTACGCACTGTAGTGACTTTTACAGAGCCTCTGCTGCCCTGTTCAGTGGGTTAGCTGTTCACTAGATCAGCTCTGTAACAGTCACTGCAGAGAGTGGAGCTCCAGCTCTCGTGATCAAGGCCGTTATACTGCTGCCCCACTCTGCTGAACACCTGATTGGTAGCTGATCAGCTGTTTGGTGGAGCAGGGCAACAGCAGCAAGCTTTGTAGGGCTACAAATGAACATGTGCCTGAAGTCTGAAAATAAGAAAAGTGTCCAAAGCTAGTTTTGGTGTTTCTTGAGATAGCTGTGGAAAGAGTGGACAGAAGTTTCCTCTGAAATAGGAGGAAAGAAAAAACTACTTCTCCTGTGCCAAAGTCATTGGATAATTAAGGGGAAAGAGAACCCAGTTCTCCAAGGACTTTAGTCCTTATCATACCATGGGCTTGGCAGCATAAAGCAACTTGCATTTTATCGTACACCACACTGCAGCACAAAGAGCTATTCCAGCACCCACTGGAGCCTGGTGTGATGGGTCTCAGCTGCTGCTACTGTCAGCTTTATTAAATTGGTCTTGATGCAAAACAGGTAGAGATAAGGGAGCAAGGTCTACTGTGGTGTAAGAGGTGTAATGAAGGGAAAGTAGGTAGAGAAGAATGAAGACAGAGGGTGACAAAGGAAAAAAGAGATTTAAGATCGTCCTCTTGCATCTTCCTAATGCAACATTCACATACAGGCACTACTCTGATGATCTTCTGTTCCATCCACTGTCATCCACCCACCTCCCTCCCTGACGTCATCTTTTGTGGTAATCTGATCTGTACTGTCTCATCCACATCTGTGATCCAGCACATCACAGGTGGTGGGAACAGGGTGTACCCTGAGACTGCTGCCTCGCATAGAAAGTCTCTTCGTTCTGTTAACAAGCAGCAGTGAAAAGAAAAGCTTGAACAAAAATTAAAATGGGTAGGTCTGTGGCTCTGCTGCACAGTCATTATGAAAACACAGGTCTCTAAACCTAGTAGAATATTTCAAGTGTGAGTCAGCAGAAGACTCTGGTATAGCTGGCTGCAAAATAGTTATAACAAAATGAAGAACAGATTGGACATTTGCACTTTTGACCAAGGTTCCTCCACATATACTTTCCCAGCAAAAAAAAGGGGTCGCTTTATGAAATCATGTGGCCAACCTATGTTTTGTTTTCAGTTGATTTCACTTTTTTTGTCACTGCCACTCTCCCTCAGGAAGCAGAATCTGCATGGCTACAGCTAAGGTTCTCAGCTAGCATTTCAGCAGGTCTGCATACAGATACACATATAGTAAGCTAGTCCAGGATACCCCCGCAGAATTCTGCCTTGTGCGATCTGGGCATGCCTTTGGGGAGAGATCCTATTCAGCCTATTTGACGTGTAAGTATGATCCTATTCCAGTTTGCTTGAGTCCTGGAAAAACCTGAAATGTGAGGCAGAAGGCTATCCCACTGCAATCTCTCCATGTTAGACTAATGGCTGCAAATTGCAGCAACTCCACTGATGTAGCAGCAAGGGCTAGAACCCAGGCATGCCTACAGCTAGGTAAGACAACTATCTCACTGAGCCACAGGCCTTCTCATTTACCTTCCTTCTGGTCACACATAGCAGTGGCTGTCCAGTGAATCAGTTTCAACAGGAGGGAATGAGGGCAATACCTAGCCCAAACCCCCATGCTTATAGCATTCTAGTGGGAATGAGAAGATAAATGTTTACCTTGCACCCATTTTTTCTTACAACCTCTGGTTGAATCTGGAGCCTAGAATCTGGGTTTCTCAGATCCTTGTCCTCTGTCTTCTAGATTGCTCTCTCCTTTCTCTTTTGCTTTGTATATAGACTCATCATCAGCCTTCCCCTACATACTGTGACAAGTGGGTCATAGTCAGCCTCTTTTCCTGTTTTGCTGACACCACCTCCATTGAGATTTCCAAGAGCTTGAAGTTTCATTCTCCCTAATTCTGCCGTTTACCATTCTTCAGGTTCATGCCTTTTTCCATCTCCTCTTCCCACCCTGAACCTGGTCCCTTTTAGCCCCCCTCATATGTCCCTTGTTTCTGTTGGTAGCTGGAAAGCAGTGCTCCTTCTCTACATATGTCAGCTGCTGTCCCTTTCATCAAACCTATTCAAACTGTGGACATAGCTGGGTAGGTTGTATCTACCAAAGAATATGACTGTTGTATGCTATGGAGATCAGCAAGACATGGAGCATGGGCAACTAGTTCCTCTTGAGTTGGGGGGGGGCACTTGCCCCCCACAGTGGCCAGTCATTGATTGGGCAGGGTCCCCTGCGGCCTATCCCACCGACATACAAGTGGCAGTAGCATGCCACTGGCACTTCCATGCATGCCACTGACACTTGCAGGACAGCGCTAGCACTTCCGGGGGAGCCCCCACTCCCCAGCTGGTGCTCTCAGGGGGGCACCAGTGTTTTTGCCTACCACCTCTGCCTGGGAACGCTGGCTGATAGGAGGTGCACCAGCACTCTCAGGGGGTGCGCATGCACCTCCGTGCACCCCCTATATGTCACCACTGACATGGGATACTCTTCTTCTCTGTGTGCTTTCTGTGTTTGCTACATAAGATGAGAAGCTGAATGATGGATGGATGCTCCCATGCTCCATACTCCATGAGGTCAAGGGAGATGGAAAAGCTGATCTTTGGTTGTTTTGGATACCTGTTGTGCCTCTCAAAAGAGTACTGATAGCCTGTTTTTCTACATCAATTGGCTTTTTTTTAGCTCCATTGCAAATATGGAATAAATTATCCCCAAATCAATGGCCTGATTTTTATACCAGTTTAATAGGATATATCTGTACTGTGATCCAAAGGTATGGCTGCAGAATATTCACTAGTTTCAGCATGGGCTTTACTATGTTTAACAGTTGGACTGATGTAGAAGATGCTGCTGCAGCTGGGCTACTATAGAACTCAGACTAACCTAGCTTGAGTATATCTACAAAAGCTGCACTCACACCCTTGGACTACAGTATAGACCTGCCTGAGAACAGAACCTGTCTTGTGCTCTCTGACCAAATCAGCCTATTTGGAATGGACCTCTTCCCCCAACTTTCTGTAAAGTAGATGCTAGCAATTGTGAAAAAAAATCATTATACTAAAGGATTACCAATGGCCCAGTGCCCAGATATGTGCTGCCAAGCATCATTCTAGTTCCAGGATAGGTGCTGAACATGTAGAAAATCCTCTTCTTCCACCCACTTGCCAATGGATCTGAACTATCATCAGCTGTGTGAAACTCTCAGGAAGCATTAAAAGCTTCCAGCAAGCAAGGAAATATACACCAGTCATAGTACCACCTCTCCATTTATCCTGTCGTTCTGTTTTGAAAGAATGGAATAGTACTGTTAAATTAATTAAACTAACATGAGCAATCCTAAGGTCCAGTTTATTTATAATGCCTCTTGTTACTCCTCATCATTGTGTTTTCCAGAAGGAAAAGCAAGGGGAAAATATTTAAACCAATGCATAGAGTTTGGCCCCACACCTCTCACTGATGCTATGAATGTTGTATGAACAGTTCCCAGTGCACTGCCCTGTACCCTCAGATGTGCAGTAACTAAGGCCATTTATAGAAATTATGTTTCTCTAGGTTTATTCTGGACTACAGCTGTCACTATTTCCACATTGGCATCTGTAGTCTAAATTAAAATTGGCTCCAGTACGAATTAACTAATCCTCATTGAATGAGGATTAGAGTTAATGCAGACTAGAGTAGTCAGAACTAGGCAATTTAAACTGTATTAATTAACATGTAATATGAGTCCTTAGGAACTTGGCAGATAAGCATTGCACATATCAATCCCCACAAGGAAAACTTATTTGGATTTCTGCAGCACAACAGAGGCTATCAGGCACAAAGAAGCAACTTTACAAAGCCAAACGTGCCAACAACATCTCACCATGACTAAATATCAGCTGCAGGTCAATTGCACCTGTTACGGCTTCTGGACCAGCACTTTCAGTAACTGTCAGCCGGTGACCAGAGAGCCAGCAAACAGGGGCTGCAAACAGGGTAAGCAGTTTGCAGGCAGTTTGCAGGCCAGTTCTGAGTCCAGCTTGTGGGCCCTTCCTCCCCTTCTTTGAGGGGCAAATCTTTTGGCTTGGTGTGAGAAGCAGGGAAAAAAGGAAAACTTTGGGCCCAATGAGAAATAAGCAGGCCAGTTCCAGGTGAGGTTGCTAGAGAAGGTCTGCTTGGAAGAAGAGCAGTAAGAGAGAGAAGGCAGACTAAGAGACACAGGGAAATGGCTGGAAAACATCACAATGCCAGAGCCACTGCCACTGCCTGTGCTTGCACCTGTGAGACTTCTGTCCAGGCAAGACCACTCACCATTGCTGTTTCCACCCAGGTCCAGGTTTGGCACTGTGGGAACTGCAGCCTGCAGGTTCCTTCCAGTGATGGCCATGTCAGAAAGTGCCTGCAGTGTGAGCAGTGCCTGCTGGTGGTCTCTCTTAGGGAACAGGCAAGAGAACTACAGGAGGAGGTGGCAAGGCTCCAAAGCATCCTTTGTCATGAGGCATTTTTTGATTTGGTGCTGGAGAAGACCTCTGGGACTGTAGAGGAAGAAATGCCAGGTGCAGCGCTAAAGAAGAGAGAGGAAATGGACACCCAAAAGGGTGGAAGCTTGTGACTTCCAGCAGCAAGCCAAGATCTTCACCTCCAGTTGCAGTCATTCATCCCTAACAGCAGAGAGGGAGGAGCACATTCCATTGATGGAGGAAGACAGGCCAGGCCTCACCAAGGTGGGAAGGACTCAAACGACCACCACCAAGCAGAAGTTATGGGTAGTAGTGGTTGGAGACTCCCTTCTGCGGGGGATAGAGGAGGCCATCTGCTGACCTAACCTGTTGTCTCGGGAGGTCTGCTGCTTGCCCAGGGTCTGGATCGGAGATGTCATGGAGAGACTGGTGAGGCTCATCCAGCCCTCTGACTACTACCCCATTCTGTTCATCTATGTGGACACAAATGATACTTCTAGGGGAGGCCCTAAGCAAATCAAAAAAGACTACAGGGATCTGGGTGCAAGGGTGAGGGGGTCTGAGGCTCAGGTTGTGTTCTTGTTGATCATTCTGGTCAAGCTAAAGGGCCCAGGCAGGAGCAGGTGCATTCTGCATGTCAACACCTGGCTGTACAGGTGGTGTTGTTAGCGGGGATTTAGTTCCTTCAACCATGGGATGTTGTTCCAAAAAGACGGATGGGAACAAATGGGAACAGATGGGAACAGATGTTGGGAACAGATGGGATCTACCTGACAAAGAAAGGGAAGAGCATCTTCACAGACAGACTCACTAACCGAGTGTGGAGGGCTTTAAACTAGGTTTGCCAGGGAATGGAAACCAAAGCCCTGAGGTAAGAGGGGAAGCAGGAGACCTGGAGAAAGAGTGAGCAGGAAGGACAACAAGGGAGGTACTCTCATACTTCCTGAGAAATCAGGACGATCAGTTAGTTACCTCAGGTGCCTGTACACAAATGCACAGAACATGGGAAACAAACAGGAAGAATTGGAAGTCCTTACACAGTCACAGCACTATGACGTGATTGGAATAACAGAGACTTGGTGGGAGCTTGCATGACTGGAGCACTGTCATGGAAGGGTACAAACTGTTCAGGAAGGACAGACAGGGGAGAAGAGAAGGATTAGTTGCACTTTATGTAAAAGAGCCATACGATTGCTCAGAGCTCCAGTATAAAGCTGGAGACAGGCCTGTTTAGAGTCTCTGGGTTAGGGTCAGACGAGAGAGCAACTAAGATGATGTCATGGTGAGGTCTTCTATAGACCACCAGACCAGGAGGAAGTGGTGAATGAGACTTTCTTCAAGCAGCTAGTGGGAGTTTCCCAATCACAGGCCCTGCTTCTCATGGGGGACTTCAGTTACCCTGACATCTGCTGGGAGGTCAATACAGCAGTGCACGGGCAATCCAAGAAGCTCTTGAAAAGTATTGGGGCAACTTCCTGGTGCAAGTGCTGGAGTGGCCAACTATGAGCCATGCCCTTCTTGACCTGCTGCTCACAAACAGGGAAGAATTGGTGGGTAATGTAGTGGATGGCAACTTGGGCAGCAATGACCATGAGATGATTGAGTTCAGGATCCTGAGGAAAGGAAGGATGGAGAGAGCAGCAGGGTAAGGACCCTGGACATCAGAAAATCAGACTTCAACTCACTCAGGAACCTGATGGGTAACATCCCCTGGGAATCCCATCTGAGGAGGAGAGGAGTCCAGGAGAGCTGGATGTACTTTAAAGAATCCTTACTGAGAGTGCAGGAACAAACCATCCTCATGTGCAAGAATACTAGCAAGTATGGCAGAAGACCAACTTGGCTTAGCAGGGAACT
The DNA here is from genome assembly GCF_001723915.1 of Gavialis gangeticus. NCBI lineage: Eukaryota > Metazoa > Chordata > Crocodylia > Gavialidae > Gavialis > Gavialis gangeticus. The sequence continues at coordinate 142,106,827 of NW_017729024.1, read as the reverse complement.
CTGCAGTAAACTAAATCACAAACAGGAAGCTTATAAGAAGTGGAAACTTGGACAAATACCTGGGAAAGAATATAAAAGCATTGCTTGGGCATGCAGGGATGAAGTCAGGAAAGCCAAAGTGCAATTGGAGTTGCAGTTAGCAAGGGATGTGAAGGGTGACAAGAAGGGTTTCTACAAGTATGTCGGTAGCAAGAGGAGGATCAGGGAAAGTGTAGGTCCCTTACTGAATGGGGGAGGCAACCTTGTGACAGAGGATGCAGAAAATGCTTAAGTGCTCAGTGGCTTTTTTGCCTCAGTCTTCAGAGGCCAGCTCAGCTCTCAGACTATTCTCACCAGGTAGCAGAGCTTAGGGAGGAGGTGAGCAGTCAACAGGGGTGAGAGAACAAGTTAGGGGCTAGTTAGAAAAGCTGGAAATGTACAAGTCCATGGGGCCAGATGGGATGCACCTGAGGATGGTGAGGGAGTTGGCTGATGTGACTGCAGAGCCATTGGCCATCATCTTTGAAAATGCATGGTGATCAGGAGAGGTCCCAGATGACTGGAAAAGGGCAAACATAGTGCCCATACTTAAGAAGAGGAAGAAGGAGGATCCAGGAAACTACAGACCAGTCAGCGTCAGCTTAGTCCCTGGAAAAATCATGGAGCAGATCCTCAAGGAATCCATTTCTAAGTACTTGGAGGAGAAAAAGGCGATTAGGAACAGTGAGCATGGATCCACTTAGGGCGAGTCATGCCTGACCAACCTGATTCGCCTTCTATGATCAAGTGACTGGCTCTGTGGATGTGGGGAGACCAATGAATGTGGTGTACCTTGATTTTAGCAAGGCTTTTG
>NW_017729024.1:142078272-142100995 GCF_001723915.1 Gavialis gangeticus | reverse complement strand
CAGGGTAAGGACCCTGGACATCAGAAAATCAGACTTCAACTCACTCAGGAACCTGATGGGTAACATCCCCTGGGAATCCCATCTGAGGAGGAGAGGAGTCCAGGAGAGCTGGATGTACTTTAAAGAATCCTTACTGAGAGTGCAGGAACAAACCATCCTCATGTGCAAGAATACTAGCAAGTATGGCAGAAGACCAACTTGGCTTAGCAGGGAACTCTGCAGTAAACTAAATCACAAACAGGAAGCTTATAAGAAGTGGAAACTTGGACAAATACCTGGGAAAGAATATAAAAGCATTGCTTGGGCATGCAGGGATGAAGTCAGGAAAGCCAAAGTGCAATTGGAGTTGCAGTTAGCAAGGGATGTGAAGGGTGACAAGAAGGGTTTCTACAAGTATGTCGGTAGCAAGAGGAGGATCAGGGAAAGTGTAGGTCCCTTACTGAATGGGGGAGGCAACCTTGTGACAGAGGATGCAGAAAATGCTTAAGTGCTCAGTGGCTTTTTTGCCTCAGTCTTCAGAGGCCAGCTCAGCTCTCAGACTATTCTCACCAGGTAGCAGAGCTTAGGGAGGAGGTGAGCAGTCAACAGGGGTGAGAGAACAAGTTAGGGGCTAGTTAGAAAAGCTGGAAATGTACAAGTCCATGGGGCCAGATGGGATGCACCTGAGGATGGTGAGGGAGTTGGCTGATGTGACTGCAGAGCCATTGGCCATCATCTTTGAAAATGCATGGTGATCAGGAGAGGTCCCAGATGACTGGAAAAGGGCAAACATAGTGCCCATACTTAAGAAGAGGAAGAAGGAGGATCCAGGAAACTACAGACCAGTCAGCGTCAGCTTAGTCCCTGGAAAAATCATGGAGCAGATCCTCAAGGAATCCATTTCTAAGTACTTGGAGGAGAAAAAGGCGATTAGGAACAGTGAGCATGGATCCACTTAGGGCGAGTCATGCCTGACCAACCTGATTCGCCTTCTATGATCAAGTGACTGGCTCTGTGGATGTGGGGAGACCAATGAATGTGGTGTACCTTGATTTTAGCAAGGCTTTTGATACCGTTTCCCACAGCATTCTTGCAGGCAAGCTAAGGAAGTATGGGCTTGATGAATGGACTGTAAGGTGGATAGAAAACTGGTTGGTGCATCGGGCTCAGAGAATAGTAATCAATGGCTCAATGTCTAGTTGGCAGCTGATATCAATTGGAGTGGCCCAGGGACTGGTCCTGGGTCCAGGTCTGTTCAATGTCTTCATCAACGACCTAGAAGATAGCATAGAGTAGGGGTGGGCAAAATGCAGCCCACAGGCCAGATGCAGCCCACCAGGTCATTCTATCCAGCCTGCAGCGCCCCTAAAAAAATTAGAAAATTAATATTTATCTGCCTCTGGCTGCCTGTCATGTGGCCCTTGATGGTTTGCCAAAACTCAGTAAGCAGCCCTCCACCTGGCATAGAGTGCACCATCAGCAAGTTTGCAGATGACACCAAGCTGGGGGAGTAGTAGATACACCGGAGGATAGGGCTAGGATTCAAAGTGATGTAGGCAAAGTAGAGGTTTAGGCCAAAAGAAATCTCATAAGGTTCAACAAGTACAAGTGCAGAGTCTTGCACTTAGGGGAGAACAATCCCACGCACCAGTCCAGGCTAGACAGCAGCAATTCAGAAAAAGACCTGGGGGTTGCAATGGACAATAAGCTGAATATGAGCCAGCAGTGTGCCTTGTTGCCAAGAAGGCTAACGGCAAACTGGGCTGTATTGGTAGGTGTGTTGCTAGTAGGTCAATGGAAGTGATTATTTCCCTCCATTCACCACTGGTGAGGCTACATCTGGAGTACTGTGTCCAGTTTTAGGCCCCCCACTACAGAAGGGATGTGGACAAATTGGAGAGAGTCCAGCGGAGGACAACGAAAATGGTGAGGGGGCTGGGGGACATGACTTATGAGGAAAGACTGTGGGAACTGGGCTTATTTAGTCTAGAAAATAGGAGTCTGAAAGGGGATTTAAACAGCAGCCTTCAACTACCTAAAGGGGGATTTGAAAGAGGATGGAGCTAGACTTTTCTCAGTGGTGGCAGATGACAGAACAAGGAGCAACAGTGTCAAGTTGCAGCAAGGGAAGTTTAGGTTAGGTATTAGGAAGAATCTTCTCACTAGGAGAGAAGTAAAACACTGGAACAGGTTACCTAGGGAGGTGGTGGAATCTCCTTTCTTGGAGGTTTTCAAAATCCAGCTAGACAAAGCTTTGGCTGGGATGATCTAGTTGGGGATGGTCCTGCTTTGAGCAGGGATTTGGAATAGATGATCTCCTGAGGTCCCATCCAACCTTAACGCCCTATGATTCTATGAGTGCAACAATGTAGCCATGGTTAAACAGGCTTATTATCACATCCATTACTTCCAAGCATAAACACACACACAAAGTCTGTGAATTGGGTCTGTTAAGTGGCTGCCAAGTGTATAAACTGTGTATACCCAGGGCCCCCTGCCATGATAGTCAATGATCATCTATTAACCCTTAATTCAAAATGAAATTTGATTCAAACTGTGTGATGCAAATCAGTTAACACAGTTTAAAAAACAGTGAATATGTCTACAAACGGTCTAAATTACTAACACACATAAGACTGGGACTCATATGTTCCTCCTTTGCAGTGACTCCTAGATAATATAGGCATTAATATTATACATCTTCTGTAAAGTACAAATGTTTAGAATATCCAAAACAGAGTTCTTAGAATAATTATTGAACATCATACTGCATGGCTGGATGTTACTCTAACTAGTCTCCATAGCAAATCTGCTCTAACTTGTAGGCAAGGAAAAGTAAGATTTGGGTGACTAGTCCATTGAATATGCTGATTTCCTATCCATATCTATGCCTGTTCAGATGCCTGACCACACAATACTTGCTTTCCTGTTTAAATGGAGTCCCAAACATATGACAGTAAACACATGAGATGCTGTTTTAAATATTCAAGTAGCTTGGCAATAAAAGATGAAACTGCTCAATAGAAAACACACACCATATATAAAAGCAGCATCTGTTTACTAATACTGCTATTGGGCAATGCCATGGGCAACACAGAATGTGAACATAAATATTGCCAGACCAAATAGCTAACACATTTTGCATTCTCTTCCAGGAAAAATATACTGCTTTCCCTTCATGCTTAACATCACAGTAGTCACTAATTCTGGTTATGAGTGAAATGCTGGACATTTTCATCCTGTTTTTTCCTAACAGCAAATCAAGGATACTTGTAAGTCATTAACTATGGTGAACCAAAATGGTCTAGAAGGCGTTGTGACTGACAGTTAACTATTATAGGATTAACAATGGGTTTGTTGTTTTGAGAACTATCTGAATAGTAAATTCCTCATTCCAAATCAGGAATTGAGAGAAGCCAATTAATGGAAAATGGGTGAACTGTCCAGTGGTCAGTAGCTAGCTTGCAGATTTCCCCACTAATATCCTTTGTATGGCCTTATAAGATTTCTCATATTTCCTTCTATTCCAAGGCCTTCATGAAAGTTAACTTGGTTTTTGTTTTGTTTTTCTTTTTTTACTTACCTGTGGGCTTTGGTCACCACTCCATAACAAACCTAGTTTAGCAAGGCTTAGGTTAGCAAGACTTGTGAACAAAGATACTCTTTCCCTTCCTTGTTAGCTGGTCCTTGTCACTATTCAACAGGGCTTCGTTCCTTCACCCCATGGCCAAAGATGCCAAAGCCCTGCAGGTGACACCATCTGTACAGGTATAATGAAAGCAATTCAAATACAATTTGTCACATGCTACCCTCAGCTACCTTGATGTAAATAAAAAAATGACACTTGTGCAATTACTCTGGCTTTGTGCCAGTATAACAGGGATCAGATACGGCCCATAACCTTTCAATATCCTTCTTTTGTAGACCTCTCTCTTTATGCTTGCCCACTTCTTCTCACTGTCTCTTTCTCTCTGCCTTTTCCCCTTTTTTGCTTCCTAAGGAGGGGTTGATTTAATGACTGAAGGATATAAGAATGTGTAATGACCACAATGTGTTATTTATTCTACTAGGTTTTGAATTTTTTGAAACAAGTGCCAAGGACAACATAAATGTCAAGCAGACATTTGAGCGGCTCGTGGATATCATCTGCGACAAAATGTCAGAAAGTCTGGAAACAGATCCTGCCATTGCTACTGGAAAACAGAATACAAGACTAAAGGACACCCCTCCACCACAGCAACCCAACTGTGGCTGTTAATACAGTGATTGACAAAGGCAGCTCCAGTGTGTTCTATTGCCAACAGAGTATTTATGAATGGTCTATAAGCCTTTATTTATACTGTCTTCTTAATTTATTTGGGGGAAATTTATGTTAGCACCTGGTACGGTATGTGTAAACAACTGTATAGAGATGTTATCATTAGTCTGTAAGGACTACCCATTTCTCACCATCTGGCCTTTGCATGTGGATGGCTTCCCGTTTGTCTTTTCTTTTTACTCTTTGTACATTACACTTACTGAAGCTGAAGCTGGTGCTGTGACCTCAGACCAGTTTGCCTATATCTGACTTTTGTTTCATTGGTTTTAAATTACACAATTTTCTCCTTAAGGTGTAATGACCAGGTACTTGGGAATAAGCTTTCTGGTGTCATTTATAGTTTACATAACACACTGTTGAATTAACTCACCAATGTTAAAATATCACTCAAATATAGGGAGCTTATCACTGTTCTCTCCAGACCACTTGTTCGTGGCATACTTCCTAGAGGGTAATACTGCAGCGCATCCATGGCCACCTAGGGAATTCACTGCTGCCTCTGTGCTATGCATCACAACCACTCAGAAATGCAAAGAAACAGCAGACTCCAAACTGCCTTGATCCAAAAACAGGTCCTAGCATTTGGTATAGGAAACATTTATATTAACTGCTGGCCAGGATATGGGATATGTCTCAGATCCAGGAAGTTATTTAGGCACTTGCCATCGAAATCATGAGTTAGACATCCAAATTCTTATGTGGATCTGGGCTTACATTGCACTTCCATCCATTTGATATGCACTGGATGGATTTGCTCCAACAGATGGGAGTTGATAGTTACCTCCTCTGGATTTTATTTGCTTTTTAGACAATGAATACCATCTCTTGTTGTTATCCCAGAAAAGCCAAATCCACTGTGTTCAGTTATTCAGAGCCATAAAATGTTTAACCACATTGCAATAGAAGCTGTAGTGTGTAGGTCTTCAGGAATTTCATCTTTCATTTTGTTCTTAAAAACAGATGATCTATGTGAATTTTGTAGTCTGAGGAAACCCCAATGAACAGACTGTAAAGGCCGCTTTCTCTCCTCAAATATTTCTGTAGAAGCCCAGCTGAAGGTAGTGAGATTTGTTTTTGAAGTGAAAATTAGACATTCCACTAAAAAAAGAATTTGGATGGGACTTGCCTGTGGGAGCTGAGCAGTGATTTTTGGTGACAGCACAATCAGCAGTTCACACAGATCCTGGACCTATGAACAAATTACAGTGACTTAAAAGGTTGTAAGTTCTTACCATGGAGTAACTGTTTATCTGTCCACTCTTATCTCAAGGTTAACTGAGCGCTAAATCACAAAAATCCTTGTTTTACTGAAGGCTAAGCTGCTCTGGTTTAGCTTTCACTTACTTAACATGAGGTAAGAACAGGTACCTAGACAGTTGACTTGGAACAATTGTACAGCCCATCTCCTTTAACTCTCTGTAATTTGTTTGTCTATACACAGTTTTTTGAAAATTGAGAAGGAATAAATTCCCCAGTAATTTCTTTAACTAGACTGTGCAGAAGACTTGCAAAATTGATGGAAGGTTGCGAAGATAATAGAATAATGTCCACAGATTTTAATTTTTTTAAGCATTAAAAATGGTCATTTCTTACAATGTTAATAAACTCTCACTCTACTAATTGGTGGCAATTTCTCACATCAGTGTCCTGCGGTACTTTGTACAGCTTTTTCTGGGCCGCTATAATAGTTTTCAAGTAAATGGTATTATTGAGGAGACATTAACTTGTTATTGTTCTTAATTATTTCAGCTTTAATACAAGGCTGACATTTTACTAAATACATGCAACCAAAAAAAAAAAAAAAAAGAAAGAAAGAAAAACAGAATAGGAAAGTGAGAACCATAACAGCTACTTGATACTGCTTATGGCACACAAGACTTCAAGGAAACCCCTTTACAGAACATCACTTCCTTTAGGGTATTTATATAAACACTAAGGCCACACCTGTATTAGGAAACATGGTTATTTTTAATCCATCTGAATTAATGGTAATATTCTGTTTGATTTTGGCCCTTATTCTTTGTACAAATTCATTGTATTCTTTGTTTCTTTTTGGCCCTTATTCTTTGCACATACACCCAAGGAGTATAGAAGAGGCTCTGAATTGTTAGAATCCAGATTGTTTTTTCTTCATTAGCCCAGCATTTACAATTTCTCATTCTTGGAGAGAGATCCATTTTTCTCTTATTTCTTCAAAGAACAAACAAAACCACAAATAGTGATGTAAATCACCTATTTCATTCTTCCCACAAAAACACATTTTGTCCATATATGGGGTCTGACACCACCTGCCCATGTCAACTGCACATCTCATGAAAGCAAATCTTAGCTTACACAAGTGCTAGCGTTCTCCAGTCTTTGCCTTCAGCATGGCTGCCTCCCACACAGCAGCATTAAGAAAAGGCAGCTCCATCTGCAGTTTCACCCTTCAGCAGACCCACATTGTAATTTTGCCCTGGCCTTCACTGCCCATTTGCCAGTGCAGACACTGGTGATGTTGGAATCACTAGCATAATTTTTTAAGAAGTACAAGGCAAATTTCATAAAAAGATAATCTTTGTCAATTTTAATATAATGTATTGGTATATTTATTATTTGTGTTGGTTTGGGAGGAAGGAAGGATAGCAGCCTGTAACAGGAAAGAGAAAAGTATCTCTAGCTTGGTACATTATAAGGAGTGGGAAGACAGCAGATGCGAGAGCAGAATGTTTTCTTTAGATTGCCAGCTGTAGGTTATATGAAATAAGCATGTTTACTGTTTTAATCCATAGAAGAGATAATATAAAACTCAGTCACTGGTATAGTGTTCATTGGCTTCAATTAAGAGAGTTTGGGCATGAAAAACTAAACAAGTTTCACTGTGGATCAGTAGGCAAGCTTCTGCCATCCTTTAGCCTCTATCACAGACAGCTATTTCCTGAGGCCCCATCTCCCAATTCTTCTAAATTAGGGAGTTTCTCTAAATTACAACTTTTATCACTACCTCTTCCCTCTTAACAATAACTACAAAAAATCAATTAACACAAAAATTAATTCACATCCATCTACAGAAGAGAGGTTACTAGCACATCTCTGAAGTCAGTCCTATTCCCCCTTTTCTGCAGCAATTTTGATTAAGTCTCCATGAGTCTTTCAGGAAGTTTCATTTTCCTCTCATATCAATGAAGTATCTGTCTGAGGAGCTTGCTTATTGATGATCTGGTTCTTAGGGACTCTCTGAGCTTTGTACCTGTAAACAAGCTTTGAATTGAAGATAGTGTTTTGCATTAGTCATGAGTGAACTTTTAAAGTATTCAGATAGTCAACAGATCGTATCCCCAAGCTCTGGATGCTTAGCCAAGCAATCTAGGTAGCCTGATTCTGCAAAATTAGGCCCCTGGCCTTTCAGTCAGATTGATGTATCTGGACTCTTGCACCTTTAAGCTATAAATCTTTTCAGATTTCAAGCTGGAAGCGTAGAGAAAATCACTCTTGCATTACCTCAGCATTTTGCCTTCCAGCTTTTACAGTGATTCAAAGAAGACAGCCTGTCTTTTTCTGGCTTACCATCCCTGCCACAGGTCCTATAACAAATTTAGTTCAAGTTGAGAAGAGCATCGGGACTAGTTTTTCATTTGATCATGTGTAAGTTTGCCTGACTTGACTTGTTTCATACGGAAGAATTCCCAAAAGTGCTCAGTGCCAGTCTAATTTTGTTTCTGTTATTTTACCTGGTAGTGCCATAGCAAAGGGGGTGGGAGGTGAGTGAGGTGACTGCCCTGGGCAGGGCATAGGACAGAGCTGCTAGCAGCTCATTTGGGGGGGTGCAGGGATGGGGGAGGGTGGCTCCCACCACTGTGCACACTCCTGGGAAAGCATGGGGGGGGGGTCCCCATCAGATCTGTGCATGGGGCAAGGTCAGGATGCCACTGTAGGCTTTGCCCCAGGAACCAAACTTCCTTGCCATGGCACTGCCTGGTAAAATTCTCATGGACTCCAGTGAGAGCAGAGTTAGGCCAATGCTGAGCACTTTCCAACAGCCCAGCCCAGCTGGCTTCAAAGAATAAGATTGTCCTGGCACATGTGGCCCTCATATGTTCACATGTGAACTTCATATAAGTTCAAAAGCCACTGATATAAGAGGGAACAGTCAGGGAAAAGAGTGGTCAGTGCCAGGAACAGGACCTAAGATAGTCATAACAATTATTTTTAAAGTATTTAATGAGCTGTGTCATTGAATTGGCAACTTGGGGACAGATTTTTCTAAATAAGGTGCCAAGTCTCAGTTCAGGCTCCAGTGGAAAAACCACAAAGAAGCAGGCCCCGCCTGGTCTCTGGAGATGCTTTACCATTCCACTCTGGTCAGATTTGAGGCAAAACAGCAGATACACAGAGCACTTCAGCCCCTGGGGTTATCACTCGAGCACTCTTCACTCACACTACATTTTAAAGAGAAGCTTGACATCAATGGTTTCATTTTCTCCCTGGCACAGATGCATGTAACTATTCACTCTGCATGGGCAAGTAAGGAGACTGGCTCTGAAAAGCTGAGCTTTGCAGCTTGATTTCTGATTGAGACCTAAGGCAGAAGATTGTCATAGGTAAAAAGATGTCATTATATTGAATTGTATCACTATATTACCAGCATAAGACCCGCTCTTCTATTGTAATTTCATGAGAGAGCAGGCTTTCAAGTAGCCACCCATAGGTTAGGGCCTGAACCCCATAGTGTCAGCTGAACTACTACTGCACAGTCACTACACTTTCAAGATGATGCCCTAGAACTAGTGCTACAATTATTCCTTGCATGGAAAAGCATGCCATCTTTGTCAAGCTAGAACAGTGTCTTGCTCAAAGCACAGTTAAATGATCAATCAGCAAGGTCCAAATGAAAACAATTGGAATGAGCAGCTGAAGCTAAAACTTACAGTAGTCATATGCACATACTGACAGTCTATCAAAATGGCCTGCATGCCCTGTTGAGTTGAAACTGCAGTTGCATGCTTTTAATTGTAATAAAAGTTCATTTTCAGATGTGACAAATGTGCCTGTCCTTATATCTCAGTTAACGGGTAACTGTGTTTTTATTTCATTTGGTTCACTTAAACTTGTTTGTTTGGTGTCCAAAATACATGTGAGCTGGCCTATCAAAAAAACCAACAAAAAGGCAAACCTCTAAACTAAACTGCAATGTGCGTGACTGTTACCTGGAACAGTTTGTTCCATTGTGCTTATACCTAATGTGATGCATAGAGAAACTACCTGAGCAACTAGAGCTATGTGGCCTTTCCAGAGCATCAGTCTGAAAGATTAGGTTTTCTTCCCAGTCTGTTCAGCTCTGCACATCCAGCCATACTGCCTGTACCTTATTTATTTTAGGAATTAAGTGCTATTTCCTGGTACACACAGTCTGCTGGAGTTTGATCCTAGCTTTCAGAATTCTTTAACTGTATTTTCTAGGAAGCAATTGATGGTACAAATTTTACATCTCACAGTGTCTTGGTTCCTTTAATGCTAGACAAGCTGATGATGCTTTACATTTATATATATTTTAAAAAAAATCGAATTGGATACATTTTTCAGTGCTTTATTATTGTGTTTCACCAAAATGACTGTTCTATTAGTTGAATGTTATCAGTGATTCCCTCCTTAGCCCATTTCATAGAGAGATGTGGTATAGAGCAAATGGGCCAAATTAATCTTAAATGGGACCCAACTGGAAATAGTGGAGTTATACCATCAGGGAAATGGATCTGCTAGAAACCAGGTCCTCAGCTAGTGCAAATCATCACAGATTCATTTAAACGGTTGGGGGGGGGGGCAGGGGTGAAACTTTAGTTTATACCAGCTGAGGCTGAGGTTTTGCTGTTGTCTTTGATACTTGTTTTAACTCAGAGTCAAAATTCACCAGCTGTAAAATCCCAATTCAGACTTTAGCTCAGCTAATTTTAACATATTCCTTCATTAAATTGATTTGAGTACATGTATGCACCTTTTGGGGGGTGGAATTAAGCTGTTTGTTAATTAATATTCATATAAGCAAAGATTTGCACTGCACACATAGAATATGTACATACAAACACATCCTTGACATACTCAGTTTGTACAGCTATTTACTTAGTTCACTTTTATTTTTTAAACTTCCCAGTGGAACTTATCCAGAAATTATCATTGTCAATAAAACTGATTGAGTTAAATTCACAAGCCAGAGGATTACTACTTTTGGTGACGGCAGGAGCAGATGGCACATCACTTATGCATAATGGAACACCTGGTACTGGGAGGGGTGAAGAGAACATGTCCTAATCTTCCAGTAATAACATGCTCTCACATAATGTGGAAACAAAAGCTAGGGATTGCTCACTATTTCTGATGAAGACTTTGCTTGAGTAATCCTGACATGTACCTGCAACTAGTGTTAAATGAAAACGGTGTGCTGTAATTCCCGTTTACTATATTATTAGTAATGTCATATGTGTTGTGATTCAGTTGGACTGTCAGAATGTGTAACCTATATACTTGTGTTTGTGGAACTGAAATGTCTTAAATGTTGCATGAAAATATGTTATAAAAATAGATTTTTTTTCTATTTTTGAACACCTCTAAACTGAGGGATCATGGGCCAATAAGTGCAATATTTAATGACTTACTCAGTGTATATAAATTTGTGTGAAAGGGAGAAGTGTCATGTATGTATGATATGCTGTTGATGATGGCTGTGTGGCTTATTTAAAAGATTTCTAGTAGCTATGTGTTTAGTAGTGAAATTTATACAGTCAATGCTTTATCCGTGTAGTGTTGAAAATAATCTATTCCTACTTCATTTAAACTATTTTTCATATATAAGACAACAGTAAAATATGTCAATATGTTTATTGCAAGTGCATGTCAATTTTACTTTTAGAATTGTGAGTGTCCTTTTCAAAAGTTATTGTGTTATATTAACAATAGTGGAGAGACATTTTCAAACAAAGGTACTTCTAGCCATTTCTAAATAATCTGTGCATACTATGTTAAAAGCATGTTCTCCAGAAACATATAGATTGTCTTGGAACTCTTAAGCAGAAACCTTTGTTTTATCTCAGAAAAAAGCTAATTCTCTGCTTCGTCCACCTGTATTGCATAATATCATGTGGCCACTTTAACTTAATTGTATACTTCATTCATGATAATGATAGACCTGGAATATTAAATAGGAGTCTCCAAAGGTATCAAAGATGTTAAAACTGAGTTGTTTGCATCTGTTTGGTGCACTGGAGTCACCATTTTTGAAAGGCACTTGTATCTCACATCTAAAATGGTCCAAAGCAAAAAATTTTAACCCTTAATAATTCCACTCTGATGGTTACATTTCTAACATTCTCAGATATTGCAGGTATAACATACATTCCTAAATATATTAGAGAGCAAAATTTGTCTTATGTTGCACTGCTATACATTTTTAGTTACTCCATGGACATAAGTGGGGTTTCTTAGCTGTATACCTGAGAGTAGAAGAGGGCCCAAATGTTGCCTTGAAATTAGAAGGAAATATTAAGCTGTTTTTCCCCCCCATTGCCTTGCACAGTTGTATTCATCCATTCACCCAGTTAGACAGCATCTTTAAGCACTTACCTAACTTTATCCCTGTGCAGCAAAGTATATAAAGACATGCTTAATTTCAGCTACTTGATCACTATGCTTCCTGTGGTTCCCCACCAGTGATTGTGAAGACTGCAGAGCAGAAGTTAGTACTTTTAAATAACTTCCACTGCATCTTCCTTTGTGCAGTATGGTAGTTCTGTAAGGAAATACATTCCTGTGCCCTGCTGTGGATAGGAATTTGCTGAATAGGAATGAACTACTGAAAGAAGGCCAAGATGAGTAAAATTTTGTGGATGGACTACCAAAACAACATTACTTTCAGCATTTTCAGCATGGTAAAAAGGGCAGCAGTTACATTCTGTGCCTTGCCTGGTATATTTCCATGATAGTTTTACAAGACTGGGAGCTTATGCAGTGACTACTTTAGTAAAGCTAGTTTTCATTAAAAAAAAGAAAAATGCAAGCAAGAAAAAAAAAGGTGAAAAGAAAGAGTCAAAAGCCAAGTCTTGCAGGAAGCCAATAACTTCATTTTCCTTCACCTTTGCTTACCATCAAGTAGTTCTACTAAGAAAAATAGCCAGATTACATTAAGTAATACAGGACAATTGCAGATAAGGTCTGTGCATCTCAAAAATGCTTCCCCATGTTTTATGACTTTTGTTGTGAAATCATAAATGAAATTATACCGTGTAAGAGAAACGAAACAGTATAGGATGGGGGAAATTCACGATTACCTAATGAAAGATAAAATAAGTACAAACTTCTCTGTAGCCAAGGAACAGACATGGTAACAGTCATCATTTAAGACACCTTAAACACAAACATACATGCAAAGAGCTATGAGACTGCAGATGCATTCCCTATATTTCACTACTGCTAAGTGACCTGACCACCCCATGGCTGGCAAAGTTCTTGTCACCATGCTAGAAAATTTTAGCTGGTATTTTTACATGTATGACTACACAAAAACAAAACCAAATGCCTGGAGCAGTCCTGGATCCCTTGCACTAACTTGCTTGTGCACTATTCTTGACAAAACATTGAAGTATCTGTTTAGGATACATCTGTAAGGTGGTTGGCCCTCAGCCCTTCCCTATCTTCTAAACAGTACGATATAGTGACTTGGGTTCTAAAAATATGTTAGTTTAAAATGCTGCTGAGTGACAGATACTGTGGCTCTTCTGCATACATCCACAGGAGCTCTTGTCTAGATGTGAAGTTCAAGTTTTATCCATGTGCAAAGTTTTAATTCTATGTGAAGTAACGACTGTGTGTACTCCATTGGATATTCTCTTCGTATGTGATTTCTGTATAGCAAGTGGATTTAGTTTTGTTTTTGTTTGAGGGATTTTTTTTTCCTTTTTTGAGATCATAATAAATATTCAAGAGAATATATTCATGAATTTTTCAGTTCTGGTGAGGTGCTTTCTTTCCCTTGTCTGATTGTTCAGTGCTTTTCAGTAATTAAAACTGCCTAAAATTGGCTTCAGTTGTGACAAAATAATATGTAGTAGCACAACACTCACAGTTACTCATTTCACGACTATCCTGTCAGTAACCTTCTTCAGTCTTAATTTGGTGTTAGCTTCCCAAATACTGGAATTGATCCTGCTCCCATAATTTTGCTGTTGACTTCAGCGAGAGCCACCAATCTAACAGAAACACAAGCTACATGCACAGCAAGGTATATCAGTGACCTCAGATACTAACACAGCACCGAGGAGCTGAGGAATATTTAAGCCAAAACAAAGACAATGACTTTGATGATGTGCAAACAAAAATAGCTTTTAAAGTAAGTACACGTCTATTAAATTTTTCTGAGAGGAGAAAGCAGGGACTACATTCTGTTTCACCCACCAGACTTCTGTGCTGGCAAGGCCTGGCTTCCATGAATTATTATACAATAGCTCACACAACCCCAGAAATTAATTCTACTTTGTCATGTGGAACCAAACCTTCAATGTCAATAGAAAGTATTTCGGCAGCTCCAAAGATGGGCCTTGGTTACCTACAAGGCACATGGCTCTTCACTTGTTCCAGTGAGGAATTGACATTGGTACTAAGATGTCTACATCTGCTTAGAAGTCTATTTTCCTGATCGTATTAGGTCAGGGCTAGCCAAATTCGGAGTGGCTGACTGCCCCAGGACCACACACAACACGGGCAAGTGCCACACAGTGTGCATGCTACATCATGCAACACCCTTCCTGGCCACATGACATGGAGCCACTGACATGCTGTGTGAGCTCCCTAAGCCACCAGCTTCCTCCACCCCCTCATTGCCTACTCCTACGGATGTGCCACACAGCTCTGTGCGGCTCTGTGCCACACAAATGTGCCGCAGTGTGCCACATGAACAAGCAACGCTGGAGGCCAGGGTTCACCTCTTCCCTAACAGAGCATATCCACCTCCCTGAGATAGGCTCTCTCTTGCTTTTTCCTCTTGGCTATGCAGTTGGCTATGCAGTAGACTAGTTAAACAGGGAGGTGTTTCCAGTCCTGCAAGAGCTGGTGATGAAACTGCTGTCCTATATATAAGAGCTCAGAGTTTGAGCCTCCTTTGGGCAAAAAGTGTCCCCACTCCTACCTCACACTGGTCTCAGGGTCAAATAGTTGTTAGTTATGACTAAAAGCAGTCAGCTACAATTTGGGGGATTTATTCATCATTTGTGTGTGTCTGTGGTAAATTGCAACTGAGCATAAACAGACGTAGATGCTTCTGGGCCAGGAGTAAATACTTTCCAAGTATGTGCGTGGTACAGACAAACCTGGAGAAGAAGTCTGTTTCACCCAGGGAAACAGTGAAGTGCAGCTTGCAGCCACCTCCATGTGGGAGTGATTCTGTTGCCCCTTCTGGGCACCTAAGTGCTACCATTAAAGGAATGAGGCAATATCGTGCACCTCTGGATGGTGATCTTAGTCACAAGCTTCTTTTTGATTGGCCACTAGGTACAATAGTGGATGTAGAGGGATGTACACAATCAGCTGCAAAAAGTTGCCTGTATTAATATTTAGCAAAAATATGTTTTCCTCATTTTACAAGGCCTACAACACAGAAATTATCATACCTCTGTATCAACTCCTTTCCCCTAGAGAAGAGCATACAGCAGCATGTAAAGCTGCACAGACTTCTAAAGAAAAAAAATGGATTTAGAAGGGAGAGTGATTAGCTCACAAAACATCTGGTATGTGCCTGATGTGGAATTATCCTTCAGGGCACCTCTTTTATTTCCACTAGGGAACATCAACAAAAATTGTCTATACAGTAAATAAAGCCTATTTCAAATTACAGTTTGTTTTATGTGTTCAGTGTTTAATGAGTGAAGGAGGAGTTTTCCGACACCTTCACTGGATGAAGGCACATATGTCATCCACATGCTACTGGGCAGAAGAACACAAAGGTTTTATTTTATATCTATAGCTAATATGAAGAGTACTGCTTATTACCCAAGCTGGCTAAATGTATTATCCCTCTGCACGCTGACTTGTCGATTGCAGGACCTTCATCTACAATGTTGACTGGGTGTAGCTACATACTAAAGGTTTTTTTTCCATTCAGCCCTAAACAGCATCAGTACTTCAATAATCATAATACAGCATTCAGCTGCAGTTCTCCAAATTGTTATGTAAAAGGTCTTGTTCCATTTCCTCACTCTAAGCATCTTCTCTACAATTCAGCCTTCCTCCTTTCTCTCAGTGAAAGAGCAGGGCCAGGCACAAACAAAGTAATGGGACAGTGTTTACCATTTCAGAGGACTCAAAAATACTTAGGCCAGGACCCATAAAATACTTGAGTGCCTAAACTGGGACTTAGGTAGATTTGAGGCACCAAATCCAGGAGAGCAATCCTACAATCCCCTGCCCACCATCTTAGGTGTTTGAAAAATTATAGGTGGCCATGTTTTTGTTTTCAAGTCTCCTAGGTACCTTAAGTGCTGCTACAATGCATGCTCAGAACTACCCCCATCCTGGCAAAGCTGAACATCTCAGTAAGTCACATGGGATTGCCATGCTAAACATCCCCGCACCTAAATACCCTGAAGGGTCCAATTCAGGAATTGTGCTCTGATCATACCTAGCACATACCAGCACCCTGCTCTCAGGACTGTTTATGAATTTAGCATTAAACAGTCATTAGAAAATGCTCATAAACAGCAAAGGGAGCAGAGACCAGAATTCAGTGTCTTCCTCCCCTTGGACAGTGCCTTCATTATTGTCTGAAGAAGCATATGTCCTCTCCCTTGATCCATCTCAGGCTCCTGAATCCTACATTTTTTATCTCACAGTGGCATATGGGAGAGTCCATAGCATCAGAATATCCATTTGCTTGAGACTTATTAAAGGATTGAAATCACCTGGTTATTTTGTTGATATGTCCTACTAGGATGCTTCAGTGACAGGAAAATTAACTGTGTTCTTCCATGATTGCTTATGTTGCTTTGCTTCACAATGCACAGTTATAACAGAAATTGTGAGCTTTTATGTCATGATTCCAGGAAGTGATTGTTATTTTTTTAAAACCAAGAATAGATCAAAGAACCATTATATTGACTCACAATGCCAAAAAAGTGTGAACAAATACTGCATAAGAAGTCATTTGATGACGTGCATTCATGATTGTGAAAGAAGTAAATTATAGCACAGGCACTAGCTTGGCATTGGATGGATTACAAAATCACAGATACATCAAACTAAGCAAACTTTGATTGACTGGAGCATTGGGCTCTAAAGGTAGTAATCAATGGCTCAATGTCTAGCTGGCAGCTGGCATCAAGTGGAGTGGCCTCAGGGGTTAATCCTGGGGCCAGTTTTGTTCAATGTCTTCATCAATGACCTGGAACATGACATAGAGTGCAGCCTCAGGTAGTTTGCGGATGGCACCTAACTGTGGGGAGTAGTAGTTATTCTGGAGGGTAGGGTTAGGATTCAGAGTGACCTAGACAAATTGGAGGATTGGGCCAAAAGAGATGTTGTGAGGTTCAACAAGGACAAGTGTAAAGTCCTACACTTAGGGATGGAATAATCCCATGCACCACTACAGGCTGGGAGCTGACTAGCTGGGCAGCAGCTCTGCACACACAGACCTGGGGGTGACAGTGGACAATAAGCTGAATATGAGCCAGCAGTCTGCCCTTGTTGCAAGAAGGCTAACAACATACTGGGCTGAATTGCTAGGTGCATTGCCAGTAGGTCAATGAAAGCTGTTATTCCCCTCTATTCAGCACTGGTGAGGCCACATCTGTAATCAGTTTTGAGCACCTCACTACAGAAAGGATGTGGACAAATTGGAGAGAGTCCAGCGGAGGGCACTGAAAATGGTGAAGGGACTGGGGCACATGACTTATGAGGAGAGGCTGAGGAAATTGGGTTTATTTAGTCTGGAGAAGAGGAGACTGAGAGGGGATTTAATAGCAGCCTTCAACTACCTGAAGAGGAGTTCAAAAGAGGATGGAGCTAGATTGTTCTCTGTGATGGCAGATGACAGAACAAGGAGCAATGGTCTCAAGTTGCAGCAAGGGAAGTTTATGTTAGATATTAGGAACAATTTTCTCACTAGAAGCGTAGTAAAACACTGGAACAGGTTATCCAGTGAAGTGGTGGAAGCTCTGTCCTTGTAGGTTTTCAAGACCCGGCTGGACAAAGCTTTGGCTGGGATGATCTAGCTGGGGATGGTTCTGCTCTGAACAAGGGTTTGGGCTAGATGACCTCTAGAGGTCCCTTCCAACCCTCATTTTCTATGATTCTATGAAAGCTGTTTCCAAGTATGAGTAAAGGAAACTATGGTTGTGTGGGCAGCTACTCTTTTCTAGTTGTTTACTAGGCTTCCTATTAAGTCACCCTATAAATGCCAGATGCTTCTTCACACTTTGCTTATTGCCCTGAGCTCTCTAGCCAGATCACTAGAAGCCTTCCTTATACCATTCAGTCTTTTATCCAACATACTAGTCTGAAGCAACACAGCTCAGCTAATGGTTTCATCAGATTACACAGGCTAAACAAATATGGGGTTGGTCACTATTTGAGAGACATTACAAGGAGAGCCTGCGTTCTGCTGCAAGATATATTCTTAATGACTAGGAGCAAATCACCTTTCATGCCAGGCCTCTCTTGGTCTGCTATCTGTTACCATGTACACCATCAGCCTGTTCCATAGTCAGGTTGTCAGTGCCTAAACTGGCGCACCCACCTGGGCTAGGCTGGGTGAGGAGGGTGTGTGGATACCCATCAGGACTGAAAACAAGACCTGTCAAAGGGCAGAAGAGCTTCCTGTGAGCCAATGGCTATCCAAACCTGGAAAAAAGATAGGTGTCCCCAGGTCACTTTGCCTGAAGAATCACCAATGATGCACAGCATCTAAGGTGCTCCAGTGGTGCCAGCAGCCTCGTGAATGACTTGACTCAAGGAGCAAATCAGACTCAAACCCATCGCTATGACAATACTATCCTCTGATGCTAGAGGGCACAGCTCTGTACCGCTGAAGGTGGTCTGGAACAGATGGGGTATGAATTAAAGATCCTGATTGTCCACAGCCATTACATTTCCCAGGAAGTTTTAACACAGGGTTTGAATGCTCCTGTGTATACCAGGCACCCCTGGGCTAGGGTTCTGTCCAAGGTAAATTAGCACCCAGACCTCTGGGCTACAGTGGCTACACTGCTTTTGGTACCCAGGCTTTCTCTGAACAAGCCATCTCAAGTACCTCTACACTACACTGGATAGTGTACTGCAGACACACCCAGTGTCTGGCATTTGTGCCAGGACAAAGGGTACAGTTAAAAATCATGTTACTTTCCCCTACCTTTCCCTTTCTTTGAGCTTTAAACATAAATAAGTAAATAAAAAGCATCTAGATGCTGCAGTGTAAGCAGACAGCTCCAAACTGCTAAATAGCATCTCCTAATTCTCATATTGTTTGCAAGGCCTGTAGCTTCTTTTAGTTTGCCAACATTTTCCATGTCAGACTAAAAAACACATTAGATCTATTTTTAAAATGTGCTACCCTGCTCGCCCTTCCTTACACAGGCAACAAATACCTGCCTTTTCCCCCTTTGCTTTAGGCCATGTAGGTAAAAAAAAAAAAGCAAAAAAAAAAGCATGTCTCCTACATGATTTATAGTTGCATTAGATAGCCCCCTAATGCATATGTGCTGTCAGTGCATGTACTGTCTCCTTATAGACACATGACAGGATGTTAAGAGTATTTAACAGTGTGGCTGTGCACATGTTGAGAAGGCTTGTTCCCCACCTAGCCCTTGCATCTGTCAGTAATAGCAACAGGACCTGTGTATGAATGTTGAAGGGGGAACTGAACTCTTCTATAAGTTTCCCAAGAGACTTACTAAGGAATCAAATAATTTTCCTAACAGTCATGGCTGGATCAAGGGTAGACATCTGCACTTTTATGACACACAAAGAGCTACATTTCAGAAAGGCTGCAGTTCGGTATTGTGTTTGTTATGGGCATTGCTATGGTCACCACAGTCTCCAATTATCTCCATTGGTTACTTGCCACATATTCAATAGGAATCTAGTTAGAAGTGGATTGACCCAGATGGAGCTGGAATGCAGCAAAGTTAGAAATCTGAGTGTGGGGCTCTAGCCAAACTCCAGAAACAGCCTGCATCTATATAGCATGTGCCCAGAACTAGGAAAGCATCTTGTCAGAGCAAGATATTTCAGCCACTGCTGCCTCCCAGCTGAGTCCCTTCTTGCTGGATCCCCACTAACTATTGATGCGTTTTGAAAGGCCTCCTTCCTCAGTTACTCAGTGAGGCACCATCCTGTGACTCCTCTTCCTGCTGCATCTAAATTTGTAAACTACAAACCTCATCCCATTAAAAAGGAATGTGCAGAATGTAGCAGCAGTCCTGGTTCCTCTTTCCTGTCCTCCATTTACAAAGTCTGCAAATGCTTAATGCTATTGACAAGATGCACAGATCCAAATGCCCAAGCACAGCTTCCTAGATAAATCCAAATGTGAACATTGCTGCCAGGACTCAGTTCTAATATTAACGTCAGAAAGACCTGATGACCCTCATCCCCAGGGTACTGGAGAAATTGGTAGACGAGATCTCAGAGCCCTTGGCAATAATATTCACCAAGTTATGAGAGATGGGTGATGTACCAGAAGGCTGGAAAGTGACCAGTGTAGTTCCCATCTTTTAAAAAGGCAAATAGGAGGACCTGAGGAACTATAAACCACTTAGCCCTACCTCAATATCCCAGGAAAGTATTGGAACATCTTAGAAAACAGCTTATTTTCAAGTATCTGGATGAGGAAAAGCTGATCACAAGCATCCAGCATAGCTTTACTAAGAACGAATCATTCCAAATAAAACTGAGCTCCTTCTTTGAAGAAGAAACTACTTGGGTGGATAAAAGGAATATTGTAGATACAGTGTATCTGGACTTTAGCAATGCTTTTGACAGAGGACTATATGGCCACCTCATAAAGAAATTGGAGAACTGTGGTCTGGAAAAAATACTACATGGT
Source organism: Gavialis gangeticus (assembly GCF_001723915.1). Lineage (NCBI taxonomy): Eukaryota > Metazoa > Chordata > Crocodylia > Gavialidae > Gavialis > Gavialis gangeticus. Next base: position 142,080,641 of record NW_017729024.1, on the reverse strand, counting down.
GGATTAAAAACCAGCTCAATTTCACACACCCCCAAGGGTAGCCATGGGTCCCAGCACCCAGGGTTTGTAGCTGCAGGACTCTGGGTCCACATTCTGCTGGGACCCAGACTCAGCAGCTGCAGAGGCTGAGAGTCCCTGCAGCTGTGGGACTCCCAGCCGTGGCTGGGCATTGATGCACCCCTGCAGCCAGGAGCCCTGTCAGCTGATGGGGCTCCTAGCCACAAGGGAGGCCCTACTACACCTGAAAATTACAGCTTGATAGCAAACAGCTGTAAAGTTAGTACACATTTTCAAGATCTAGCTTTATAGCTGGCTGGAGGTTTTTATGGCAAGATAGCTTCTTTGTATGTGTAGCTGGGTTAAAAGAAAGTGCACAATTAACCAGTTAATTAACCAGGTAACTGCACAATTAACCAGTTAATTAACATGTAGAGGGAGCCTAAGAGTGAGTCACTCTCCTGCTGTTTGGCCCAATGAATGTTTTATGTAAGGTGGAACAATAGGAGAGATCCCCAAATCAAAATATCCTCTAGCTTGCTGGTAAAGCACTCATGGGAAATATGGATTCAAATTCTTGCTCTAAATAAGGAGGAATTTCCTATATACTCAGTAAGTTTTCTAACGACTGGGATGTTGGGTACATGAATACCATCACTTCCACCTTGATGTCTTTTGCACCAAGCCAATTCTGGTACACATATTCTGAACACACCTACTAGATTTGGGCCCACAGGACATGTAGGTAGGGTAGTGCCTGCCTAAGGGTCTTGTTACATGTTACACTGTGAGTCGCACAAATGTGCATTGGTGTTAGTGATAACTTGGAGAAGTCACACCCTTAGTCTAGAAACTTTGCTGACTGTCCCTCACCTGTGGTACAGCTCTGACTTGCCACTACAGACCTACTAAGAGCAGGAATAGGAGCTGTAGCAGTTGAGCTGCCACCAGAGGGCTGGTGAGCCAGGACAGGCTTCTATCACTGCTCTACAGTAGAGGGTGTGAGAAGAGATCCTGGCATACTGGAAGACTTCATCTTTGTTGGCACCTCTGTGGGGAGTAGCCCAACTTAATTCAAGACAATCCTGCCCTGTAGTGGCATAACTTTGAGCTGCATAATGATGAGTGCTTCAAACCACTTTACAGTGTTAGTGTGCAGACACTCCAGAGGTTAAGCGTTCCAGGAGCTGCCCAAAATTACTGTGCAACAAGGCCCTAAGAATCTCCTCAGGCTTGGGTATGACCTAGGGCTCTCAGCAGTGGTTAGTTTTGGTGGTTTTGTGTTTGTCCAAAGAAATGCAGGCTACTTAGAGAACTTCCAGTTGAAAGCTAGGCACCAAGGTACATCCAAGATTAGGTGGCCAGTGCAGAGGGATTTTGAGGATTACAATGGCACACAGAGCCCAGCCTTTGGGAGTGTGGCAGGGCACTGTTGGTGCCTGCCACTTCAAGGGCTGAGCCAAGCAGCCAGCACGTGCTTGATTGCAGCAGCCATTTTAGGTCTCTGGATGCCTATGTAAACAGAGCAGCTTACTGCTGGCAGGCCAGGCAATAACATTGCCTGGCTGCAAGGCTGAATGCAACATCCTAGAGGTAAGGGAAGGAGCTTAAGGGCATGGTTCAGAGGCTCCTAGTTCTGGATATGACCTAAAACTGCACCCTGCCAGGAGTGCGTGGCCTGGTGGGACTTCCAGTGGTGCAGGAGCCCCAGGAAATGCCAGGCCAGTTACCACCCCGGTGAAAGAGGGGTTGCAGTGCCTTAATAACCCCAGCTCCCACAACCGGGTGGGTTACCCCACAGTTGGGCCAAGAAGGCAGACCCAGGTTAGACAGTGGGCTAGAGGCTCAGAAACCTGACTTAAAACACCCTCAACTGTTCAATGCTGGGGCCAGAACCAGAAAGGTCAAAAGGGCATGGGGACCACTGCAAGGGATGCCCAAAGCTAAGGACCTGGGTTGTCCAACTGGCCTTGAAGATGAAGCCAGGGCCTATGTGGCCAAAGGTCCTGAGGAGGCCACATCCAAGAGGGGGAAGAGCTCAGGGAGCTAGGCAACCCAGAATGAGGAACAGGGGATGGGGGAAATTCCAGGTTCTCCACCCTGAGGGAATGCTGAAGGGTCTCACCCAACAGAGTGTGTGGAAAAGGGAGGGAAGACTTGTGCCTCCTGTGTAGGAACCAGTTATATCCTAGAGATGGTCACACACACACACACACACACACACACACACACACACACACACACACACACACACACACACACACCCCCCCAGCCAGGTAAGCAGGGTAACCTAGTAACAGACTCGAGGGCTTTCCCTTTCACAAAGGGATTTGATATTTGGGGAGTTTTGTTTCAAATTGAAGCTAAAAAAT
>NW_017729024.1:142071862-142073272 GCF_001723915.1 Gavialis gangeticus | reverse complement strand
GTTGTAATGATATTAAGATGATTTGAGTTGGGTTATTTAGTTGATGTGTGAACTTATTGATAGATATTTGTGTTTAGTTGTTTAAGTGTATTTGTCTGTGGTTATGTATGTTTCTTTTATGATCCATATTGATTTGTAAATATTCTTATGGTATTGTATATTAATAGTTATTTTATTATTGGGTAAGCAATAATAAAAAAGTATATAGTTAAGACTTTGTATTGGCCTGGCTCTATAGAGGAAAGAGGGAATCATTCTCCAATGACACACTCCTCTCTCAACACTCTCGCCTGAACACCCCATCCCTTCCAACCAAAGACAAGGCACACGCCAAGGATGTACCTGGGCTGCATATCAATAGCTTGTGAACACAGGAGCCTGGGCTCAATGGCCCTCAAAGCCCCTTCTAATCCTGCCTTCCTATTTATCCAAAACTACAATGAGCTCTATGAAGAAAGTCTTCTGTGCCCTCCATACAAACAAATGGTACCAATTCACTTTGAGCCATTTCAACACAAATCTTTGTCTACCTCAGCAGCTGCACTGCCTCATAGAAGTTGTACTTTGTGTGTCTCGTGTTCCCATTTTCTCCTGTTCATTAGGTTACATGGTTGGGCTTCCACACCCACAGTACACTGCAGTTTGATATTTCAACTCTTTATCTTATTTTATTCCAAGCGCAAATTTCAGTACGTTAGAATTTCCCCTGAGACAAAAAGTGTCAATTTTCAGTTCCTTTGCTTGGAATACTGATATATGGTAGTGAAAGCTACTTAGCCTGATCAAAGTGCCCCAAATTTTAGTGAAAACATACTTTCCACAAACCTTTGATTTTATAATTCAGTGACGGGCCTGACTATCAGGAAGGCAAACATTTTCCTTAAACAACACTAAATTCTGTATTGTTGTTGAGAGCTGAAATCATCCAGTAACTTTCATTTAATTTAAGAATATTCCAATAATGGCCAAATCCTAATAACCACCTTTCCAAACAGGATAAAAGCTGAAATATTGATGCCATAAGTATCAGCGCCACTTATTAGACTCAGCAGCCATTTATTGCGACTTTAATTGTCTTCCTTTCCCTTATTTTACAGCTCTAGTGCCAACTGCAGTGGTTACTACCCTGCTGTAATGGTTCCTACATTTATTTCAGTAAATCCAAACACTACTTTATTCCAGTAAATGCAGCTGTAGAGGGAGAAAAAACTTCTTGGGACATTTTTTTGGCAAGTATGGAAGAAAATATATAGAAGAAACACCAGAGGGAGCAGCTGAGTAAGCCTCCAGAACTAGTTCCAGAAAGAAATAAAGCAAGCATTTGCAGTTACAATGAAGAAAGAGAATTTGTCAAGTTTAAAACCACTTCACACTGTTTTACACTGTCATCTGCTGTCTACAAAGCACCTG
>NW_017729024.1:142066430-142066862 GCF_001723915.1 Gavialis gangeticus | reverse complement strand
TAGTTCCAGAAAGAAATAAAGCAAGCATTTGCAGTTACAATGAAGAAAGAGAATTTGTCAAGTTTAAAACCACTTCACACTGTTTTACACTGTCATCTGCTGTCTACAAAGCACCTGGCAGAGTTCAGAAGATAGTGTTATGTCCTTCTTATATTCAGGCATCCTTATGTACTTCTTATATGCAGGAATGACTGCAGCACTTGTTCTATACCCACCTTTCACAAAACTGATCTATTTCATTCATTTGAGAAGACTCCTGCATTATTTTGGTCACCCAGCATGGACCCCTTACCAATCCTGTTTTCTCCATCTAAAGCACAGACTTCAACTGAAGCATTTCAACCAAGCTGAATTGACAAATGCTTGTAATATTGCTAGCTCAAAAATGAAAACAAATCATAGAAAATTAGGGTTGGAAGGGACCTCAGGAGG
>NW_017729024.1:142057478-142066419 GCF_001723915.1 Gavialis gangeticus | reverse complement strand
CACTTACCTTAGGGGGATCAGCTGCTGCTGCCCCCACTCTGCTCCACTCGCCTCTGCTGCTCTCACCTCCGCTCCGGGTCTGGTAAGGGGGCACACGTGTGTGTAAGACTACCCTCCTGGTAAAAAAAATTGTCCTAATATCTAAACAAATTTCCCTTGCTGCAACATGAGACCATTGCTCCTTGTTCTGTCATCTGCCATCACCGAGAACAATCTAGCTCCATCTTCTTTCAAACCCCCCTTCAGGTAGTTGAAGGCTACTATTAAATTCCCTTTCAGTCTTCTCTTCTCTAGACTAAATAAGCCCAGTTTCCTCAGCCTCTCCTCATATATTATGTGCCCCACCCTCATCACCATTTTTGTTGCCCTCCACCAGACCATCTCCAATTCTGTAGCTGAATATAGGTGAATTATCACTTCCCTTGGCCTGCTGACAACACTCCTACCAATGCAGCCTAGTATGCCATTACCCTTCTTCATAACAGGGGCACACTGCTGACTCATATTCAGCTTATTGTCCACTGAAACCCCTAGCTCTTTTTCTGCAAAGCTGCTGCCCAGCAAGTGCATGGGACTGCTCCATCCTAAGTGCAGGACTTTGCACTTGTCCTTGCTGAACCTCACAACATTTCTTTTGGCCCAATCCTCCAATTTGTCTAAGTCAATCTGAATCCTAGCTCTACCCTCCAGCATCTTTACTGCTTCCCCCCCTCCCCCAGCTTGGTGTCATCTGCAGACTGGCTGAGGGTGCACTCCATGCCATCTTCCAGGTCACTGTTGAAGACAATGAACAAAAACCAGCCCCAGGACTGACCCCTGAGGCACTCCACTTGACACCAGATGCCAACTAGACATCCAGACATTGATTACTACCTCTGAGCCTGATGCTCCAGTCAGTTCTCTATCCACCTTACAGTCCATTTAACCAGTCTATACTTCCTTAGCTTGCCTGTGAGAATGTTGTGGGAGACGGTACCAAAAGCCTTGCTAAAATCAAGGTATACCACATTCACAGGTCTCCCCACATCCACAGAGCCAGTAACCTCATCATAGAAGGCAAATTAGGTTGGTCAGGCATGACTTGCCCTTGGTGAATCCGTGCTGACTGTTCCTAATTGCCTTCTTCTCCACCAGTTGCATAGAAATTGATTCCTTAGGATCTGCTCCATGATTTTTCCTGGGACTAAGATAAAGCTGACTGGTCTGTAGGTCCCTGGATCCTCCTTTTTTCCCTTTCTTAGATATGGGCACTTTGCAGAGACCCTGGCCATCATTCTGAAAACTCATGGTGATCAGGATAGGTCTCAAATGACTGGAAAAGGGCACGCAATCTCATCAGCCAACTCCCTCAGCACCCTTGGTTGCATCCCATCTGGCCCCAAGGACTTGCATATGTCCAGGTTCTTGTTTGCCTTGATTTTTGAGTTCCTTTGCACATTCACAGCTGTGTGCATATGTGAGCGAGAGACAGAGCTGCCAATGCTCCCTAATGGATAGAAAAAGGTGATTATTGACCTTTGCTGCAAAATGCTGCATCCCTACCTCTGTTCTTTCCTTCATATCAATCCTATCGTCTGGCTCCAGACCAATTCTGACCCTTGCTATCATTGATTGTGCCTGTACATCATTAATTTTCCCTCTTGTCATAGAACCAGTGAAGAATGAGTTCAAAAACAAATTGAGACAGTATGTCCTGGTAGGAATGTTCCCAAGCAGACCTCACCTACTCACTCCCGTTTGTACACACTGAACCCAGAAATGCTGCGAGGACTTCTGCAACAGCAGTGTCCCAGCATATCAGAGAGTTACTCTGCAGGGTTGCCTCACCACTGCTTTTCTGGGGTTAGCATCTGCAAGTGGGAGCAGGTGGGTGGGGCATGTTGGGGGACAGTGTAGACATACCCTAGGGGCCAGCCTGTGCTTCTGATCTTTGCATTTAGTTTTGTTGTGCTTAAGCATCAGTGCTGTCCATGCTAAAGTGTTCAAAATAATGAGATTTTTAAGAATGATACACATGTGGTTCTTTTCTACTTCACTACTCACCCCCTTTGAATGTTGCAGGGAGGGGGAGGAGGAATGGCAGAAGGAGCCCCTCAGGCTCTGGAGCCACACACAATCAGGGGCACTGACAAGATCCTATCCTGATCATCTGATGACCTCAGCACTCCTTAAGGAATCTGCACTGACCAGAAAGTGAGCTCAGAGCTCACTGTGTATGTAGCACAATAAAGGTGGGAGGGCCATACCTCACCTTCCCCACTCCTTGATCCTCTGCTGGAGCAGCTCTTCCACAACTGGGACAACCAGAAAGTGCAGAGAGATATACTACTGGATGGGCTGACTCTGCTTCGCAGCATTGCATTTGCAGAGAGGACCCTAGATATATGCATCTCACCCAGGTACAAAAATGGGTGTGGGTTTGATGTTGCTGCAGCCTCATTCTCCTCCTCCTTCATGGTTGCAACATAAAAACATGGTTGCAAGGATCTGCATAGAGATAGGGGGCAGGTACACATACCAGTATTGGTAGAGGAACATTCTTGAATGAATAATAATATAATAATAATAATAACAACATTATTAATGAATATATGGAATATTATTTCATATTGGCCAGTAGATTTGCTCCATTGAAAGGTAAAGACTGCATTATTGTTGTAAGGATCCCTCCTTTTTATGGGGAGTACTGGTCCACTTCCAGCTAGAAAAACAGCATTTAAGCCATATGAATTGGGAGGAGTGGGGTGCCAGAACCTATAGCCAATTTGAAAGCAAAGCATAAGGCCTTCACACAAGATTCATGTGCTTCTATAGACCCATCAGAAACAGTACAAATCCTGGACAGAGCAGAATCTATGGTTTTGCTTCCCTGACATAAACTAAGATGGTTCAGGAAAACTTCTGCCAAGAGAACCTTTTAGATATCTCTTGTTTGGTTCCCTCCTGTAGGGTTGACATGGAAAACAGGGCATTCAGACTTAGGAACACATGGGGCACATCCACACATGCAAGCATGTGTGCATGCAGCAGCTCAAATAGAAGCAGTGCAAATTTGAGCCTGGGCTTTTTGCCTCAGCGCATGTGCTTTGACATGCACTTTGTTTGTGGAGCAAATTGTTTCACTTGGGGCAAAATAACGCTGCCTGGCTCCTCCTGTATCTGCAGCCAGGGGGGAGCTAGAGCCTGGTACCAGCACCTGTGCTGTCCCCAGAAGTATAAAAAGCTGCCCTGGCAAGTAGCTCTGGGCTACTCACTCTCAGGAGCTTCTGAGGCCAGCCATTTGGTACCTGGGGACACTACCCTTTGTGCCAGCTGGACTGCTGAAGCAGCCCTGAGAGTTCCCTGCATCCTCTACCTACTGCAGCAGTCTGGCAGTGGGGGCTGCTGCCTGGCTGTGACCTGCTGTGCACCTGCCAGACCCAGATGAGGCATCTGTCCCTCTGGGCCAGCTCCCAGTGATCTGTGAGTGCAGAGCTGGCCTTTGTGCAGCACTACTGCCATGTGTGCCCCTGCCTGGCCATCTGGGCAGCTATCGCTGGGAAGATGTTCCAGGTGTGGTGGACTGCTTTGAACTGTCAAAGCATGGCCTCCTGGCCCAAGCACAGGGAACATTTTCTTATTCCTGCACATGCCTCTTGCAGCATCTCAAAAGGGTTTGACACACTGCAAGAGGCACATGTGGACTCATCTGGACACGGCCAGGGTGGATTTGGTGTTAAATATTACAATATAAAAAACAATTTCTAAGACATTGAGTCACACATTGGATCAGGAGAAACTAAAATGTCACATTGTTGAGAGTTCCTTGAGAGTCAGTGTATAAGTTCAGTGGTGGATAACCTGTGGCATATGTTTACATGGACAGTTTCTGTTTGTGGGATGTGGCAGATCAAGGAGGGGACAAGCAGCATGGGGCAGATAGGGCAGGAAGAAGAAAACAGAGCAAATGGGGCAGGGAGCACAGAGAATGAAACAGAAAGCAGAGCAAGAGAGCAGGCAAGGAAAGTAGCACTCAAGTAGTACCCCTTGGCAAGTTTATAGGCAGCCACCAGATACCCTCTCAGCCTTCTTTTGTGGAGGCTGAACAGGTTCAAGTCCTGTAGCCTCTCCTTGTAGGGCCTGCCCTGCTGCCCCTAATCATGGGAGTGGCCCTCCTCTGGACCCTCTCGATGCTGTCCGCATCCCTCCTGAAGTGCGGCGCCCAGAACTGGATGCAGTACTCCAACTGCAGCCTGACCAGTGTTGCATAGCAGGGGAGGATCACCTCCTTGGACCTGCTCGTAATGCATCTATGGATGCATTACAAGGTGCGATTAGCCTTCCTGACTGCGTCCCCACATTGGCAGCTCATGTTCATCTTGAAATCAATAGTGATTCCAAGATCCTTCTCAGTGTCTGTGCTGATGAGAAGGGAGTTCCCCAGCCTGTAGGTATGCTGCTGGTTCTTCCTCCCCAACTGCAACACCTTGCACTTGTCAGTATTGAATCCCATCCTGTTCTCATCCACCCACCCCTGTAACCTGTCCAGATCTAGTAGTAGCCTGTCCCTCTTTTCTAGCATGCTCACTTCTCCCCACATCTTAGTGTCATCTGCGAACTTGAACAAGGTGTTTTTCACCCCCTGGTCCAAATCACCGATGAAGATATTGAACTGTGCAGGCCCGAGGACTGAGCCCTGGGGAACCCCACTACCCACATCCCTCCAGGTCAAAAATGACCCATCCACCACCACTCTCTGGCTGCAGCCCTCCAGCCAATTTGCGACCCATCTGACTGTGTAGGCGTCGACACCACAGACGCCTAATTTTTTAACGAGGATGGGGTGAGAGAGAGTGTTGAAGGCCTTCCTAAAGTCCAGGAAGACTATGTCCACCGCAACACCTGCATCCAAGGCTTTTGCGACCTGGTCATAGAAGGCCACCAGGTTGGTCTGACAGGACCTGCCTCTAATGAACTCATGTTGATTGCCCCTAAGCATAAACTCCCCTGCTGAACCCTTGCAGATGTGCTCCTGGATAATTTTCTCCAAGAGTTCGCCCAAGACTGAGGTAAGACTAACAGGTCTATAGTTTCCTGGGTCCTCTTTCCTCCCTTTTTTGAAAATGGGAACCATATTGGCCCTTTTCCAGTCATCAGGCACCTCACCAGAGCACCACAAGTGCTCGTAAAGCTGTGCCAGGGGTCCTGCAATGAGCTCTGCCAGTTCCCTAAGCACTCTGTGGTGGAGATTGTCAGGACCTGCTGATTTGTACTCATCTAGTCCCTCCAGAAGTTCCCTGACTAGGTCCTCACTGACGCTGGGCCTGGCTGTGCCTCCCCTGGGTCTGTCCAGAATCCCAGTGGGGGGGATGTCCCTGTCCCTGTCCCTGCTCAGAAAAATGGAAGCAAAGAACCTGTTAAAGAGATTAGCTTTGGCATCTGGTGCTACCACCAGATTAGCAAGCACGTCCTGCAGAGGCCCCACATTATTTGGCACCTTCTTTTTACCCGCTATGTATTTAAAAAAAGACTTCTTGTTATCTTTGATCTGAGTCACTAGTCCCAGTTCCATCTCTGCCTTAGCCCCCCTACAATCTCGAGCCAAGGAGATATAATCCTCCGTGGTGATGTCCCCTCCATTCCATTGGGTGTATGCCTCCTTTTTGGCTTTGAGACATTCATGGATGCTTTTGGTGAGCCATGGGGGCTTTTGAGCACTCTTTCCCCCTTTGATCCACGTGGGGATTGTCACACTTTGGGCTTGGAGGATCATTTCCTTGAGGAACGACCACTCTTCCTGGACTCCCAACTCCCCTCCCCTCCAAGACCTCAGTGCCTCCCCAACTTGTCTCCTTACCTCATTGAAATCCACCATCCTGAAGTCCAGGGCTGCTGCTTTGCTGCAGGACTTTGACTCCCTGCACTGGATGGTAAATTCCAGTAGGCAATGGTCACCATCGCCCAGGTGGTCGAGCACCCGCGGTCCCCTCACCAGGTCATCACCTGTGGCCAGGACCAGGTCCACCAAGGCATTTCCCCTGGTAGGACTGTGCACCTCCTGGGTTAGGTGGAGGTCCTGTAACTCAGCTAGGAACCTACGTGAGCAGTCAGACCAACCTGGCTGACTGCTCTTCCCAGTAGATGTCTGGGTAGTTTAGGTCACCCATGATGACCACGTCCCTCGACTTAACTGCCTCTGTGAGCTGACATGAGAATTCCCAGTCCAGCTCTTTTCCTTGATTAGGTGGCCTGTAGTAGACCCCCACCATTAGGCTCCTTTCCCCCCGACCCCCTTGTATTCTGACCCAGAGCACCTCCATCTTCCCTACTTCAGACCCAGTGCTGTTTGCAGAGGATGTGTATTGCTCTTTGACATAGAGCGCCACACCCCCACCTTTCCTCCCTGTTCTATCCCTCCTTCAAGCCTGTAGCCCTTGATGTTTACCACCCAGTTGTGCGTTGGATCCCACCAAGTTTCAGTGAGCCCCACTATGTCTGAGTTTGTGTTAGCTAGCAGAAGGGCAAGTTCCTCCTGCTTGTTCCCCATACTGTAAGCATTGGTGTAGAGGCATTTAAGGCCTCCTGAGGGTGTATGCACTGCCCCCCCACCCCAATCCCCAGACTTTCCAGGCCCCTGTCTCTTGCCTGGGTATTTCTTGTGTTCGTCGCCTGACTTGGCTGGGCTGTTCTTGTGGGTGTCTCTTGGTTTGGTGTTCTATGGCTCACTTGGTCCTCTTCCTCCCCCTCCAACGTGCCTAGTTTAAAGCCCACCAGAGGAGATCAGCTAACCTGGAAGAGAACACATTCTTACTTTTGGGGGAGAGGTGAAGCCCATCCCACCCGAGCATGTCTCTCATTCTGAAGTGAGGCTTGTGGTCCAGAAAGCCAAAGCCCACCGCGAGACATCATTCCCAAAGCTGCAAGTTGATGTCCCAGATGCAGGTCTCATGGCGTCTTCTGTGCCTGCTCACTGGAAGGATTGATGAGAAGACCACCTGTGCCCCTATCTCCTTCAGCTTGTGCCCCATCACTTGGTAGTCCTTCATCAGGTGGTCTGGACTGCTCCTTTCTGCATCATTAGTGCCCACATGGATTAGGACCATGGGGTAGTAATCTGTGGGCCAGATGAGGGCTGGGATCATCTCTGTTACGTTCTGAATCTGTGCTCCGGGAACACAGTAAACCTTGTGTGTCATGGGATCCTGGCGACAGATGGGACCCTCTGTTTCTCTCAGGATGGAGACACCTATGATGAGTACCCGGTGTCTCTTCCTTAGGATCAACTTGCTTCCTTCAGCCCGTTCTGTGCATGGTGTGACCTCCTCACCAGAGGTTTCCTCTTCATGTTCCTCTTCCTCCAATGTCACCAGGGCCTCGTACCTGTTCCCCAGCTGGACTGGGGGAGCTGGTACTGCACCACCACGAGCAGCCCTGGCTCTGGAGGGAACCGTCTGCCATTCCGCTGTGAAGGGCACCTCCTGGTCTTCTTTTTCCTTTGGTGCTTGGCCCTGCAGGGAAAGAAAATACCTGTCAATTTCATTCTCTGCTTCTCTGATCCCCCTCAGCCTGCTAACCTCCTCCTGGAGCTCCCTCACCTGCCCCTCCAAGGCCCTAAGATGGACACCTGCAGGACAGGTGTGGGGGCCCCATTCCCTGACCCCCCCCAGCCCTGCCGGGCATCCCCCACAGGCCAGGGGGCACGGTGATACCAGCCCCCCCATGGGCTCCATCTGGGTGGAGGCATCAGAGAAACCCCAGGTAGGCAGCGCCCCCCAGGCAGGGGCCCTAGTGGCACTCCATATCCACACCATTTTTTTTTATTGGTGTGGTGCTTTCGCCTTTCCCTTACTGAAGAATTCCTCCTGGCCCCTCCTGCTTGCCCGCCTGTGTGAATGCCGGTGCAAACACCAGAGCACCCATACAGAGTGTGCCTGTTCACGCACAGCTCCCTACCAGGTCACCTAACAGGGATCCAAGGGGGCTTCCCCTCCGGATTTGGCTCAGCTGCGCCAGCTCCCTCTGCCCCACTTACCTTAGGGGGATCAGTTGCTGCTGCCCCTGCTGCTGCTGCCGCGTCCGCCTCTGCCGCTGGTCAGGTAAGGGGGCACATGTGTGCAGGGATGCACGTGTGCCCAGTTCCCTCCTCTCCTCTCCGCTCCTGGCTCCCAAGTGCCAGAGGCTATGTCAAACCGTGGCTTTTAAAGGCTGCGGTTTGTATTTCCTGCGGCTGCCCCAACAGCCAATCAGGTACTCCGGGCTTCCCGGAAGTGCCTGCCGGCAGTCCCCCCACTACATTCCCCCACTGGGGGGATCTGGTGCCACTGGTGCCTGCATCCCAAGGGTTATTCCTGGAGGTGCTCCCTAGCCTGGGGAGGACAGTCCCCCCATAGCCCTCCCCCTGTTTGCCCGCTCTGTTCCTGTGCAGCATCCTACCAGGTCAACTAACAGGGATCTGGGGGGCTTCACCTCCGGATCCAGCTCAGCTGTGCCAGCTTCCTCTGCCCCACTTATCTTATAGGAATCAGCTGCTGCTGTCCCCACTGCTGCTGCCTCCACTGCTGTGTTCTCCTCTGCCACCAGTCAGGTAAAGGGGCACACGTGTGCGGGGATGCATGTGTGCCCACTTCCCTGCTCTCCTCTCTGCTCCTGGCTCCCAAGTCCAGGGCCTAGCAGAAGGGTTACATTTACATCATGTAAAACATATAACAGTAAAAAAAGTTTGGTTGTCAATAAAAAGTTTGTTCATAGTTTCATAGTTTCATAGATTTAGGGTCGGAAGGGACCTAGTAGATCTTCTAGCCCGACCCCCCACCAGGGCGGGAGAACAACAAAACCCCAAAACAAGAAACAGGACTCAAATGAGTCCAGCCAGGTAGGCATCCAGCCTCTTCTTAAAGACCCCCAGGGTAGGGGCCAGCACCACTTCCCTTGGAAGTTGGTTCCAGCTCCTAGCCGCCCTAAC
>NW_017729024.1:142053680-142057112 GCF_001723915.1 Gavialis gangeticus | reverse complement strand
AATTTAAACAGGTTACTTTCCACCCCATCATCCAGATCGCTGATGAAGAAATTGAACAGCGCAGGCCCCAGGACCGAGCCCTGGGGGACTCCGCTACCCACCTCCCCCCAGGTCGAGTATGACCCATCCACCACCACCCTCTGAGTGCGACCCCTCAGCCAATCTGCAATCCATCTGACTGTGTAGGCATCTATGCCACAGTCACCTAGTTTTTTAACTAGGATGGGGTGAGAGACGGTGTCAAAGGCCTTGCTGAAGTCCAGAAAGATTGTAGATTGTAGATTGTCAGTAAAAAAAAACCAATGGTCTTGGACTGGCATCCCTGTTCCACACTAACCACACTGCACCCACATATAGCACTAAACCCACAATGCTGAATACAGCCCCCTGAAGCATGCTGTCTATGGTGTCAAAGGAACCAAAGATATTCCCAATCTTAGAGACCCATAGAGATACTGAAGTTAAGGCATACCAGTTCCTAACACCAAGATGCACATAAAGAAGTGACAGGACTAGCATCATCTTAGCTACCTTTGACTTGGGTCACAAAATGCTTGGATGAATGAATAGGGGTAGATGTTATTTACTTAGATTTTAAAGAGGCCTTTGACACAGTGTCACACCCAGTTCTTATAAATAAACTAAACAGTTGCAATATAGATTATTACACAGTCCAGTGAGTGGAAAATTGGCTTATGGGATGCACCCAGAGAGTGGTGGTAGACAGGTCAGTTTCTACCTGGAGAAATGTGGGCAGAGGAGTCCCCCAAGGCTCTGTCCTGGGACCAGTACTGATCAATATCTTCATTAGTGACTTGGATGAGGGAGTAGAAAGCACTTGGTCCAAGTTTGCAGACAACACCAAATTATGGGGGGAGATAAACAAATTAGAGGGCAGGGAATGAATCCAGGTGGATTTGGACAGGCTGGGGAAGTGGGCAGAACAGAATAGGATACAGTTTAACAAAGATAAGTGCCGTGTGCTGCACTTAGGAAGGAAGAATCATCAACATACCTATAGCCTGGGAGGCACCATTCTAAGTAGCACAACTGCGGAAAGGAATCCCAGAGTCATAGTTGACTCCAAGATGACCATGAGTTGCCAATGTGATGAAGTAATAAGCAAAGCTAACTGCACTCTTTCTTGCATAAGTAGGTGCATCACAAACAGATCTAGGGAGGTGACACTTCCCCTCTATGTGGCATTGGTCAGGCTGCAGCTGGAGTACTGAGTCAAGTTTTGGATGTCGCACTTCAGAAGGGATGTAGAAAACCTGGAAATGATTCAGAGGAGGGTCACCCATCTGGTTAAAGCCTACAGGAAGAACCCTATGAGGACCAATTAAGGGAACTGAATCTCTTTAGCCTCCACAAGAGAAGGCTGAGAGGTGATCTTGCAGCCATCTACAAACTTATTGGGGGAGATAGCAGGAAATATGGGATACAATGTTTGCCAGGGCGCCCATCAGGGTAACTAGAAACAATGGCCACAAACTGAAGGAGGGCAAATTTAGATTGGACAGCAGGAAAAAATTATTTACTGTGAGGGTTTCCAAAATACGGAATATGCTTCCAAGAGAGGTATTTAAGGGAAGATTGGACAAACACCTAGCTGGGGTCATCTGAACCCGGCACTCTTTCCTGCCCAGGGCAGGGGGTTTGACTCAATGATCTAATAGGTCCCTTCCGACCCTAAAATCTATGAAATCTATAATCTGAAAGACATTTGCAGATACACTGATCAGCTCAAGTCTGAAGCAGAACTTGAATTCATGTTCTGAAGCCATAAGAAAAAATGCCTTAATTGATCTATCCCTGTACCCCCTTGTCCTCAGTCTAGTCATGTGTGTGTATTTTCACCTTGTAACATCTTCAACTTAAATTGACTGTGCCTGGCTCAGGGCTTCATCTACAGTTTATGATGTGCCCTGCTACCCTATCCTATCATTTTAGCTGCCATGAATTTCTCCCTCAGCCACTCCCAGACAAATATACTCTGATATGGAGACCCACCATGCTCCAGGAGGTAATCATTTTTCTTTAATCAGCAAGTTTTCCTGATTTTTACAGTGTATAGATTTTACTCCTTGTCTTGGTTTTTTAGTGGCAGAAGAAGTCAAGTTATCAGGAGTTCATTCAATTCAAATTAACTGGAAGGTTCAATAAAAGTCAGTCTGTAACTAGGAGTACAATGTTATAAAACCGGTTAATGAAGCTGATCGGACTGAAGAGCTCATGGACTGGGACACTGAGGAAGTTAAAAGTGTTGTAACTGCCTGGGACTTGTATCCTGAAAATGGGAAAGAATTGGTAGAGAAGAAACTCAGGGGAAGGTGGAGAGGCTGGGAGAGGGATCCTGCGAGGCAGTGAGGCTCCGATCTACCCAGGCAAACCCCAGCAGCAGCTTACTCCCCCTACTCCATCCCCCCTCCCTTCCTACAGATAGCCACAGAGCTCGGCCCAGCCACATCGCACAACAGATTAACTCTAGGGAACACAAGTTCCCTAAGGCACTTTCACCTGACCCCTCATTTGATGTGAGTTAATTTGTCATGTGATCAGCCACTTAAAAAATGTTCATGCTGTGCATGTGTGCCATGGCATGGCTGTAGAGTGCTTTGCGGGGCAGATCACACAACAAACGTAACTTCTGTCTGTGCCAAAGTTCTCTTCTGCCTCATGTTGCTCACTAGAAGCCACAGGCAGCTGTTGCTCAGGTCCAGAGGGATTAAGGAAGATTTTCAGACCCTTCTGCTGTGTTGTCTTTATCTCTTTCCTTCCCATAATGCATTGGGAATGCATGGGTGTAGTCTTAGAGTCCCCTGTTGTTGATAAAATTAGGTGCTGCAGCAGAATGGGATGTGCCATGTGAACAAGAATTTGGCAATGTGGGGGCTTGATTGTTTTAATTTGGGGTTAGAGACACAGGGTGCACTGCAGGGTTGGCTGCACTGAAGCTCTCAGTCTCCTCCCTGCCCCCCCAACCTGCCCACTGGTGTGGGAAGACCATGCCTGTAGCCTCTATAGAGTTTTTTAAAGCCCCCAAAGCAGGTAAGAATTTCTCCCCCACTTCCTGTTCATACTCAGAGTCACACCGCTTTCCCCACCCGTTCACCCCTCCAACACACACGTAACATGTTCATAGCAAATGACACTCCAGAAATCAGATACATTCACTATTCTTCACTCCTGGCATCGTACACTAAATTGAGATCCACAGCTCGGCCCAGTCTGTTTATTCTTTTCGTAATCTACTTAACCAAAAGGTGGCAGTATTCTCTCCCACATTCACTTGCAGTGTTACATCTTTGTACTGAAATACTCTGATACTGTTTTTTTCACTGTTTTCTCCAGCCGAAAAGTATGGTGAATACAAGAAGCATTTTAATGTGAGTTAGTCTGTCGTCATTTTTTTTTTTTTTTTTTTTTTTT
>NW_017729024.1:142044070-142053587 GCF_001723915.1 Gavialis gangeticus | reverse complement strand
TTTTTTTTTTTTTTTTTTTTTTTACAGGAATAAGGTTCCTGTTACATCTTAGTAGATGACCTATCAGAAAGAAATACTTCTATTACAACAGGCCAGAAACAGACACTGAGACAGACAAAAGGATCAAAAAGATAAACACGTCAGGATTTTACTATTAAAAGGGTGTTTTCAGCTTGGTTTCCTGTGGCATTGTTCACAAATTCCATACTTCCAAGCAACACGTTTAGTTTGCGTGTTATTCACATTGCTGTTTACATACACTCTGCATGACATGACAGGCAATGAAAAACACGAAAGGCAACTTTTCATCAGTCCATCATGAATGTCCTTTGAAGAGTGACTGAATTTAAAAAGTTCTTTCTTGTTAGTTATTTAGCAGGAAAAAAAGAGCGGAGACTAGAAATCTCCACCAGATGTCACTCTGAAAAGCCAGTTTTCAATACACAATAGTTTCCTTTTTGATGCAGTAAATTAGTTTGTCCTCCTTTAACCTCTGTTTCTGAAAATGTTGAAATATTTCTCAGAAGGGAAATACGTAAGTTCTGATGCCCAATCCTGTCTGAAAATTCAGAAAATGAAAGAAATCTAATCTCTAAAGGATTCTTTGCAAAACACATGCTCTTGTGCCACGCTTAATATCCCATGGTTACCGGATAACAGATTACCGTAAACTTCCTGTGTAGCAGCATATGCAACTGACATTTGGGTAGCAGATTTTATATTGCACCCTAAATGTGGTTTTTAAAGAGCTGAACATTCTGTCACATGGAGTTGTTCTGATTCAAGAGAAAAAAGACCCTATAGACATTTTCCAAGAATCGTTTAACTGTAGGGGGAGGAGAGAGGAAGATTCAACTACAGTTAAAGAGATCATCACCATTGGTGGCTCTGCAGAGTCACCAATCCACCTGGCTACATCTAACTATGCTGCCAAGATCCTGTTTGTCCTTTAATTTGCCCCTAGTGGGACTCATCTTGGGAACAATAATCTAGACCTTATTTAAGCAGCCAAGATACTGATAAAAAACTGCAGAAAGTTTAGGGAAAATTAAAGAAAAGGAGAAATGGAGAGAATACAAGGAAAGAACCATAGGACTGGAAGAGAGACTTCAAGGGTCATCTAGTCAAATCCCATGCACATATGCAAGATGCACACACTTCTAGCCCTGGCCCCAGCTCCTCCCCTATCTCTGTCTCCTGTTCTCATGGTTCCTGCATCTGGCACTTGAAGATTGGATTAAATTCTGACTACAGACTTTGGCCCTGACCACTGATTAACACTGATTTTTGTCATTGGTCCTTGACCTGTCGTGATATCTTGTGTCTGGACTCAGTCGTGCAGAAAGTAGGATGAACAACCTATTGCTCACTTCATACAAGCCTGCACCACAGTTCTTTTACATAGTGTAGGCCCATGGGTTTCAGCCAGGCAAAACTCCTTTGTGCACACTCCTGCTGCATTAGGGCTCTCTGATCAGCCCAAATCAGGCAGGATCTGGCTTGACTTAGCCCTTCCTGTCTGCTCCCCACCCCCCTTATTTGGAAAGAGAAGTGTGCAAGACAGGTCTATGCATGTGCATCTGGTCCCAGAAGAAGCATGGGAGAGGAGTGGAGGGTGAATCAGGAAGGACCAAAGTATGATATAACTTCTGCCTGCCGTAGGCTGATCCCTAATGCAGCAGCACCATGAGCCCTAATGCAGCAGCCCTGTCCTAGGCTGAGGTGTAGCAGGCACACAGGGCAGTCTTATCTGGAGGCACCTGTATGCACAGGACTGAGGTAAGTTGAGGCAGCACCAACAGTGGTTCTCAACTGGGGTTCTGCCACATTCAAAAAAAATGGTGATGGGGTGCCTGACCCTGAAAAGGTTGAGAACCACTGGTCCAAACCAGCAACCTTTAACATTCTGCAGGCTGGAACAACCCAGATACAGTTTAATGCAATCTGGGTAGTTTTGATGGCATGTCAGCGGCAGGGGGGGCTTTGTCCAGGCCGTTACTGGGCTCTTGTTTCTCCGTATCCTCCACTCCCTGGCACAGGTGCAACTGGTAATTGGAAGCTGCGCCAGTGCTGGGCAGATGGAAGCTGCATCCTCACTGCCACTGCTTTTCCCTACAAGCCCCCCTCACCTGCTGGAAGCTGTGCAGCTCCCTACCACTGTATCCACACCACAGCCAAGAAGTGGGGTCTGGAGTAAGCAACAACAGTGGGCAAAACTTCCAGGTGCCCATCCCTTGCACAGTTGCTGGCTGCTTGACCCCAGAGA
Source organism: Gavialis gangeticus (assembly GCF_001723915.1). Classification (NCBI taxonomy): domain Eukaryota; kingdom Metazoa; phylum Chordata; order Crocodylia; family Gavialidae; genus Gavialis; species Gavialis gangeticus. The sequence goes on along the minus strand of NW_017729024.1, from coordinate 142,051,321 downwards.
AGACACAGGCACAGGGAAAACCCTCCAGCTCCAGAGCTAATGATTACACTGGATCCAGGCTGCAAGCTATAAATTACCCAACCCACGTCTAGGCAGTAACAGCATGGGAGGATGAAAGCATAGATAACTTAGTAATGGTGACTTGCAGTTTTCTTCCAAAGTGGTATGTTTTAGGTGATGGAACTGAAGAGTCATTAACGTCTTGAGAGAGATGGGCAAACATATATGGGAGCAAAGGCTGTTCTAATTTGCAGTAATCCTTAAAATGTCAAGGTGGCAGCTAAGGATGTCTTTTTGGAATCGTGGCATCCCAATGGTTAGGGCTGAGACCTATGATGCCACGAGAGACAGGATACCATGACAGGTCAAAGACAATAGTCAAGGTAATAAGCAGAGGTCTTCAAACAAAGTTAGCAGTTAAAACTTAATTTGAGGCTTGAAAGTCATATGCAGAAACCATGGGGACAGGAAACAGAGAGCAGGGGTGGGTGTGGGAGGAGTCAGGAAGCTGCCCCAGGAATGAAAATGCTTTGTGCAGCAAAACTCAGCTTTGTGGACTGACCTTAAATGGGGGCAATATCCAAACCAGCAAGCCAGTTTGCTACAATTGGGGCTAGGCATGCTGTCTGCTAAGAAGGGCTGGATACAGGCCTGGACAGAAAGGGGGCCCAAAAATTGTAGTTATTTTTTCATTTGTTCAATTATTATTTTCATTATCAATGGTGAAGGGGGACCTGATACTAAAAGTTTGCCCAAGGCCACCACGAGTCTAGGTACGTCACTGCTGCTAAGTAACTCATCCAAGTGCCTAATTTAATACCGATTAGTCTCCACACATGCTGGGAAGGCTTAATCTTTATATTTTGAAGGTCTAGAAAAACCTGGCCATGTCCCCATCATCCAGCTACATGCTTTGTTTCATCTTGGTCTAACTATCAACTCATCCGAGCAAAAGTCAGGACTTCATCTCTCCTACCAGGTCCACACAAGAAAAAAAAGGTGTATTTTTAAGTCATGTTACCCAAGCAATATAGTACAGGATCTCACCGACTCTGGGCAGAGCCCTCAACTCCCATCTACAGAAATACATGGTACAAAGCTACCACCAGTGGTGCCATATACAGACATACCTTGGAGATATTGTGGGTTTGGTTCCAGACCACCGCAATAAAGCGAATATCGCAATAAAGCGAGTCACACGAATTTTTTGGTTTCCCAGTGCATATAAAAGTTATGTTTACACTATACTGTAGTCCGTTAAGTGTGCAATAGCATTATGTCTAAAAAAACAATGTACATACCTTAATTAAAAAATACTTTATTGCTAAAAAATGCTAACCATCATCTGAGCCTTCAGCGAGTTGTAATCTTTTTGCTGGTGGAGGGTCTTGCCTCGATGTTGATGCCTGCTGACTGATCAGGGTGGTGGTTGCTGAAGGTTGGGGTGGCTGTGGCAATTTCTTAAAATAAGACAACAATGAAGGTTGCCAGAAACGTTCAATTTGTTAAAAACACAATATCTGCAAAGCGCAATAAAGCAAAGCGCAATAAAATGAGGTATGCCTGTATAGAAAAAGTCAAATAAAACAGAAAGTAATTCCAGAAAACATGAGTAGGTCATTGTTCCATTAAAGAATATGCCTGCAACTGTGAGCCATAAGAGGAGGAATGGGTCTGCTCACAGAATAGAAAAAGAAAAAGAAAAGCTTTGGTAGCAAAAGAGTTATGCTGAGGTGCTAGTAGCCACCCATTGTTGGAGATGAGAAATGCAAGCTGATTAGAGATGCCAGAAAAAGCACATCTGTAGATGATCAGCTTTCACGTGAATTATTCTGGAATCTCTTCCAAATGTCAGTTTCCAAGGTTAAACTGACACATTAAAAATGTAATCAAACAGATATACATCATGCTAATATGTTTGCTACTGAGAAGTAACCATTTGAAGAGTGAAACAGCCACTAGAAGGTTGTTACTTGGTGTGTCTATACATGCTAATAAGGTGAAGCAATAAACTCTGGCACTTATCACACTGGAGTTTATTGCTCCCAGGCACCAGGTTCCCAAGCTCCACGTTTACTTCAGTATGTTGAGCCAGGCTGGAGCCATCCTAGCTGGACAGGGGCCCTGGGGGGTCAGCCTGCTAGCCTGGGACTGTTCCAACCCAGCTCAATGTGCTGTGAAGGGGCTGGCTGGGGCATGGGAGTCCAAAGATAAGGAAGACTAGTAACTTTAAGCCCCACTCCTAAACCTGAACTGCTCAAGGGAACTGAGAGGCCTCTATCAGAAATTCAGTGTTGCTGTAGTTTTGTCTAAGTCCCTGCAGCCTTCTTGGGTTGTGTTATGGACTGCAGCATTGCCTGGAATCTCTGCAGTGATGCATACTGCATCCCCCATTCCTAGCAAGCCTGGCCCTAATGCCTTATTTTGAGAGAAGATCCTTGGAAGATGGACACTGCCTGAACTGGTGAAGTTCTCCCTGGGATGGAACCCAGGCCTTTAGAGCTGTTTTACATGGTGGAAAAGGACCAAAGTGCAGGGTGAGGAACTTATCCATACTTCGTATAAGACTCTGACAATGCTAATACCTCTGTTGTTGTTACCCGAGATCCGGAAATAACTTATAACGAACATATAAAACAAATAGTATCAGAGCTCTTACAGGGCTGGGGAAATATCTCCATTTAGTTTAGTGGAAAATCCCCTGCTTAGACACCAGGATATACTTGTTTGCCCCTCTACTTTGGTCCAATTTAGCACTTTGATAAAAAAATGAAACACCATTACTACCAGATTAAGATGCAAAATCACTTATTATGATCCTAAAGCCATAACATTCCTTGTGTCCTGCAGGGTGACTTCCACTGAAATACACTGTACTGAGCTTTTGTAAAATAGGAAAGCCTCTTCCTGCACCACTGGACATGTACATTGCTGCACAGTACTGTTTCTAATGCTCCCCATAAAGCTAGTTTCAGCAAAACCACTGCATTGCTTGGTGGTTTCCACTGATATCTCTGTGAAGGCTTTCCCTTTATGGTCTTAGGCAGGATTGTTCAACTGGCATGTGGCTGCATGTGGCCCATGGTGGGTCAATGTGTGTCCCCTGCACTCCTACCTGGCCACAGCCCCCCTTTATTGCTTTGGCTGCTGCTCCAGGCTTGCAGTCTCTAGGGTCCCCTCCCTCCATCAGTTTTTGCTTTCTGATCTCACCTCAGAGGATGGGGCAGTGCAGCTCATGGCACTGAGGGATCCTGTAATATAGTGCAGCAAGGGAGCCGAGGCAGGAGTCACCCATGTACATGGGATGGAGTGTGTGTGTGTGGGGGGGGTGCTGCAATATAATGGCCACCTGCATGTATGGTTCTGCAGTGCTGGGGTAGGAACAGGTGCTGACTGCAAGTATTGTGCAGCAGGGTAGAATAGTGCTGTCCAGGGGCCCATGGCTCACACTAGGGTTAGGGAAAGACATTAAAAAAGTCTGAGCCTGAATTGATTCAATGCTTGCAGGTTAGTCTAACCTGGCTAAGATAAAGCAGTTTGTAATTGTACAGACGTCCCCTCTGGACTGAAAAAAATGCAGGCACATGCCTGTAGTGGCTCAGGCTAGAAGCCAGGGGCACTAAAGCAGCCCTTCTTTCCCTTCTACAATGCTGAGCTGGAGGGGCCGTGGCTAGGCCCCTGCAGGATGCTCTAGTCATGGAAGGGTCCCCTCCTCCTGAGCAGCTCAGCAGGAAATTGATAACACCGTGTTTATTAGCCCTAACTCAGTGTTTATCACCCCATTAAGAAAACAACAAAGGGACATTAAGAGCTACCTGTTGATTCTGTCTTTGTCCTGTCTGCCACAGCATGGACCGTAGACAGCATGTGGTCTGCTGGCTAATGTTGTGCATCTGTGGAAAGCAGAGGGGACCCAGGGATCCCTGGTTAGAAGGGAGTGGGGGGTGGGGGGAGAGGAGCAGGCAGATGCCTACAGTCTCTGCCAGAGCTCCAGCAGAGGGGAGGGGCCAGCCCTACTGTGGAACAGAGCCCCACCCAGCCCAGAAAGCATACTGGGGAAGTCTGGTTTCACTTAAACCAGCAAGGGGCCTGGGACAGGCACTTCATAAACCAATTTGACCCAAATCAGTCAAGTCTGATATACTACATTCGGCCAGGTTTATCTCAGACTAGTTTCAGCCACTTTCAAACTGGTTTATGTGCACTGAACATCTGTTCTGTTACAGGTTTAAACCAGTTTCTGATCACTTAAACCAGTTTATATGTAATGTCTGTCCCTAGCCTAGTGCACCCTCATGCACTCCTCCACCCCCAAATAGTGTGGCCTGCATAATCATGTGCTGCTCCCAGCAGCTTAGGAGCTGGGCAGCTCTGGTCTTATGTATTTTGGGATGGAGGACTTAGCTTTAGAATAGCCATCAGTGTAGCCATAGCAAAAAAAGTCAGAATGCCTCTGTGTGCCACAACTTAAAACATTGGCTAACTCGATCGGGACAAATAGCAGCTTGGCAATTACTGCATCAAATGTAGTGATATCAATGGATATAAATGAGCAAATCCCCAATACAGACATGCTATCACTCAGAAAACACAAACAATTCCAAGGGGCCAGTCTTTATCTCCATCTTACTCTCATAGCCTAACACCAGTTGGACCCCTTGTATAATGCATCTTTTGAGAGCTGGGATTAAAATAACTTATTTACATATTTGTGAAACCCCAAGAGATTTCCTTTTTTAATTTTAGCTAATTTAATGTAACCTCAATTTCTTTTTAACACAAGTTTGAATTGAGAAAGAAATACAAATTATGGTCAGGTCTTATTATGTGTTAAAAAGATTCATCTTTCTGTCGGAAAGGGTTCAGACTCCACAAGAGGAAAAAACCCAACCGTGTGTATAAATAGAGGTGTTGAACATGAGATGCCAGTAACTATTCTAGCACTGCATAAGTAGTCAATGATCTCACTTTAAAAGTGCTGGGTCTGATTCTTTTTTCACACTGGTAGAAAGCAGAAGCAAACCCAGTGAAGCTAAAGAATGTGACAATCAGTAGCAAAATTCCCAGTTCTGAACTCTCTATTTTAAAAATGGGATATATTTTCTGTTGGTAAAATAATGAAGGGCAGTGAATGTTTGGAAGTACTTGAATTAGGACCTTAACTGAAGGACAGCACATTGTAGTTAGTTTTGAAAAACAAGAAAGGATTGAGTAATACAGAATTAAAAAATGAAAGAAGACATAAGGGCCTTGTTGCACATTAATTTTAGATAGCTTCTGGAGCTTTTAACCCCTGGATTGTCTACACATTAACACCTGAAAGGAGTTTTAAACACACTTTAGGCAGCTTAAAGTGATGCCACTCCAGGGCAGGTTTAAGTCTTGATCTGTGTTACCCATCTTAAATTCCATTAATGTGTGGCCACCCCCCACAGATGAGCTGCCCAATTTGCAGTCCTTCAGCGTCCCAGGATTTATTGTCCCTTCCCCCATCCTCCTGTTCTTTGCAGACAAACTTTCCACACCCTAAACTCTACAGCCAAAGGAGTGGTTCTGGCATCTCCCTCACATGCCATGGGGGTGTGACCTTTCCACCCCCAGGGGGCACCCCTGTGCAAACAGCCTGCAGAGCACATGCCAGCTGACCAGGTCACAGGGCATGGACAGGTCCAGGAATGGGTCTATGTGGGGCAGGGGGAGACAAGGAAGGAGGTCAGAGTGGGTCTCCCAGAGCTGGGGCTTCCTTCCCAGGGCAACAGAAGTATCTCCCCCAAAAGTACCTTTCCTCACCGATTCCACCAGCCAGCCACTAGGAAGCATGGCCAGCAACCCCCCACACCCTAATCCCAATTTATTAAAACATGAAACCTTCTTTAACTTACTTCCTCTTTATTTCTTTTTAAATTCTTTTTCTTTTATCCTTCAGTGGCTGGCTGACTTATTTTCACCACCTTTCCTCCACCCAGTTTCCATTCCATCCCCCATTTCATTACACACCCCATCCCATTAACTCTCTGCCTCCCAACTTCATGATCCCCTCTCCCCATGACTCATCTCTCACCCCCCACCCCCACCCCAGAGCAGGAATAGAAACCTCTAGTGGCAACTCAGAGCTGTAGCTCCTATGCAGGCCCCTCCTTGCCAGCCCTCTAGTGGCAAGTCACAGCTGTGCAGGTGGGGGAAAGTCAGAGAAGGTTTTTAGCCTTAAGGTGCAACTGCTTCAAACTTGAACTAGCACTAACACCAATCAACATTTGAGCAACTCAAAGTGCAATGTGTAGCAAGGCCCTACTTAACAGCTATATTTGGATCCAGTTCAGAATCCCTTCCAAAGCTCAGTGAGCTTCTGTTCTAGGGTTTTATTTGATTCAGTATAGAAATATTGGTTGTTCCAGCCCCACAACTCACATATATTTAATACCACATCTCATGTAGGAAATTAGTTCCAGTAACAAAAAGGGGTAAAAAAAAAAAAAAAAAAAAGTGAAATACTGGGCATGTCCACACAAGACACTACAATGCTATAGTGATATAGTATGGTGCCATAGCCTCCATTGGCAAAAACTGTGATGCCACTGCTACATCGCCATAGCAATGTGCTCCCTCATTATAGTGTGTTGCTATGGCAACATAGTGGCCAAAAATAACTGTGTATGGCTGGCACAGCACAGTACAGGTTTTTATGCACGATCTTTTAGTACTTCCAAAAGGAAGTACCAAATGATGGCACAGTAACAATGGCACCATCAGCCATGTATAGATGTGCGCACTGAGTAAGGACTTGTATCTAGGACTAGGCTGGCAGAATCAAAATAAGGACACGATATATAGAAAAAACAGAGGGAGAAAAGTGGTGGGGAGGGGGGAGAGAGAGAGAGAGAGAGAGAGAACAAAGTCAATCAGGCTTGTTTTGGGCAAAATTTAAATCATTCTGTTCTGATTTTGCAAGAAAAAAAAATAAAAATCAATAACTGCCCTGATTCTGGATTTTGAATTCATAACTCAGAGGAATACAGGCTGCACTGCGACTGGCCTGGAAGCATAGCATGCCGGTGCCTTTCTCTGACCAAAACAAATGGTCTCCCACGTAGTAGGCAGAAATGCTGCCACACAGCCACCACTGGTGGCACTACTCCAGCCTGCTAGGGGTCTTGACCTTCCCGGAGCCCCGGCCTCACATTGAGCTGCCTGGCCTCTGATTGGAGGAGCTGGAAGCAGAGCTGGGAGCCCCTTAGGTCGCTGCTCAGATCC
>NW_017729024.1:142027135-142039070 GCF_001723915.1 Gavialis gangeticus | reverse complement strand
GCAGCGAGGGAGCCTCTCCTGCTGGCTGCAACCTCTCATAATGGATCCTGGAGCCCAGTGGGGAGCCTTTCCTGCCAGCCGCACACTGCGCTGCTGAGAGTCCCACTGCTGCCTGCAGGGTCCTGCTCTTTGAGGCTCTTCTAGGGCACTGCTCCTGCCCCGCTGGCTCAGCTCTTGCCAGCTCTGTAAAGATCCTTCCTTGATGTCCCTCATTGGTCTCTTCTGAGTCAACCCACGCTGCCCTTTTTATCCCCCTCCAGGTGACCCAAGGGGCCAATCAGCGGACACGGGGTAGGGGGGGTGAGTCTCTGGGGCCTGATTGGTGCGGAAAGGGTATCCCAAGTCCTCCAATCATCTTTTGCCCTTTCAAAACCCCTGGGCTAAGTCACTGCCAGCTAGCCCGTCACTGCCAGCTAGCCTGTCACAACTGATTTTGTGGCTCATTATAATCTACCTGATTTTCTTTATTCCAGAGGTGTTAGGGACCATCTCTTTTTTAACTGTCTTGAAGTTCCACCAATCAAGTTATCTTTTGTTCTGCAATTCTGCTGTCTGATACCTTATCCTAGTAATGAAGCTCCTGTTTCACAGTCCTGCAGCTTGTTTTTCACTCATCCCAGGGAACTTATATTTGTTTTTGCTTCAGTCTTAAATTGAATAATACAGTCCTAGGGTCTTCCATATTAGTAAAGCTTCTAGTTTATTTTTAACTAGAGAAAAATATGTATTGTTTTATATGTAATGATAAACCTCACCATCTGGATCCCCCTTTTCAAAGTTCTAGATCTGTCCATGGGGAGGTCATTGACCAGCTGATGATCCATCACCTGGTTCTCTCCCTCTGAACCCAACCCTGGATATATTTGCCAACCTTCAGAGAAAGATCTTGGAGTTATTTCTTCTAGGAGCAGTAGGTCTTTGAAGATGCCCTAAGTTTTTCTGAGAAAGTAGATAGGGCCTGGTTTGCACCTGCAGCCAACACCACACATTTTATCTGCAAGTCACACACATCACCCTTAATAATAATTTTGACTCAGTATAGAGTAGAGACAGGCAAAGTCCAGCCCATGGGCCAGATCTGGTCAGCAGTGGGCTCCATTTCCCAGCCACCTCTGCATATGAGTGGGGCCAGCCTTCAGGGAGACCCCAGCCGCACTTGCTCTGTGAAAGATCAAGGTTGGAGTTGCCACGGAGATCAGCCTCAGCTGCATTGTCAGGGTGCATGGCAGGGCAGGGCAGGGCAGGGGGCTGCTCCAGAGCCACTGGGATCCTGTGATGGGGACTGCTTGCTTTGATGGGGCAGCTTGCTTCAGAGCCACGGTAGAGCTGTGATCTGCAGCCTGCACACTCTGGGCAGGGGTGCGCAGGCTACAGATTGTGGCTGTCCCCTAGCTCTTTGCAGCGGTGACAGCCTGGTCTGGAGCAGGGGCAGAGCTGTGATCCCCTACCTGCATAGCCCTGCCTGGAGCATGCAGGCTACAGATCACAGGTCTTCCCTAGATCTGCAGCTTGCTGCCCCCCTTGCCAGATCCCAGCAGCTCTGGAGCAGCCCTCTGTCCTGCTCTGCCGTGTGCCCTGCCAGCGTGGCTGAGGCTGATCTCCATGGCAACCCCAGCCTTGAGCTTTCACAGTGCAGGTGTGGCTGGGGTCTCCATGGAAACTGGCCCCAGCCATGCAGGCAGGAGCTGCTGAGAAATGGAGTACAGCTACTGGCTGGATTGGCCATTTTGCCCACCCCTGGTAGAGAGCCTGTTCGCATACACACCTTCCTCAGCTGGTACAATTAACAGCTGTTTTGTATTTACCCAGAGTCATTCCTGAGACTTCAATGAGCTTCTGATTTTTCAGCAGAACCTCCTCAGAACCTGGAAACATGTCTTAGTGATCACATCTATGATGGCAGTCTGAAAGGGCTCCCTGAACTACTGTTGTGCAGCCCACAGCTCTATGTCAAAGCCAGGTGGGTAGGGACGGGTAGATGCAGGGGTAGAGGAGTCTGTGTGCTGCACAGCCTGGCCCCATGACAGAGTAAAGAGGCATGGGCCAAGCTGTGCAGCACACAGACTACCTCCTCAGGTTCTTGGCAGAGGCCAGCAAGCCAGATAGGATCAGCTGGCATCTCCCTGCTCTCCCCCCCTGCCTTCCTCTCCCTCATCAGCTCACCAAAATTCATTAAGTGGTCCTCCAGCCCAAATAATTGCCCACCCTTGAGGGAATAGGATAAGAATTCATAGCTGAGACTATGCTTAACACGCTTCAGTCTGGCTTATTTCTTATTCTACAATTTCACATTCAAGTTGGTTTGTATATTTCTAGCATTGACGTCAAATTGGTGTCCATTCATTCTTTCACATAGGGATTGCGCTGTCTGGCTACTGTAGACAGCAGAAGGGTACTATAAGCAGGTGATGGGGCATATGATATTGGCAGAGAAGCAGGCGAATAAACCATGAATGTTATAATCTATGTTGTTTAGTCCAGTGACTATATAGTCTGTGTTGGTGATTCTTCTGTTAGCAAGGAATCCATATTACCTGCACAGTTTAAAGACTTTAGATTCACTTTGGCTTACATTACAATGATAAAGCCCCCAGTGACTTCACTTTGGACAAATCTTAGGGGCCCAAATTGGATGTAAGCCTTTGCACTGCCCCTTGCATATGAATGTTACCATTAAGTATCAAGTTTAATAATGAGCATTAAATAAAAATATACATTGGCATTTGTAAACTCACCAAATATGCTGAGTTCTTTTGAAACTGGGCCCATAGAAAATGAAATGCCCTGTCCTTGCTAGAAACATTTTCAGAGTAAAAGTGAGGCACTTTTCCATGACGGTGCAGAGGAACTTTGTTCCAGTGCTTCCCAAGCTCCACGTTTATTTTCCTAGTAGACAAGTTGCATCTAAATCCAATAAGAATAACCAATAACATAACTAGGGCAGGGTGGTGGGGCAGCTGCCCCAGGTGCTGATTTTGGGAGGGAGAGGCAGAAAAATATCAGCTCTTGTCACAGCTGCACAATCACACCAGTGACATGGCAGCAGCTGGAAGTCACTGATGCCCTCATACATCCCACTGCCCCAGGTGGGAGTGCCTCTGGCCTGACTGTCTTGTTATGCTTCTGGGAGCAGACATGTGACATTTAATCACCTAATATCTGGGAGGTCAGACTACATGATCTAATGGCTCCTTCTAACCTTAACATTTATATGTGGATAAATAAATCAGGATTTAAGGTCCGAATGGCCTTTCCAAGGAAGGATGATTAAGGCCTAAACCAGAAAGATTTCCTACCTCCACTTTATGCATCTAAAATTTCCAGTTTCCAGGGCTGTCAGTTTCTCCTCCTCCAGATCATATCATCCTCATCCTCTCTCTCTCACCACTAGATTCACACTCTGTCTGATTTGCGTGTGACACGCTAGCTAGATCCTACATTTAAAATAGACACTTATGAGTCACCTGCTGTTCAGCAAAGCACTCCAAAAACACTTCAGATGCATAAGATAAGGCCTTAAGAAACAATCTAAAAACTCTGAATCATTTCTCCAGATGCTCTTTTTTGTGCACTCTGAAACTGCTGCAATTTTTTAGAATAGTGTGGTATATTTTAGACATGACTGAAATGCATGTGATTAGTGCCCATCACTATTTTTTTTTAAATAAGGACTTTGGCCATCACTTTCAAGTTCATAAAATTAAGTGATAGCAAGCTGATCCATACATTTAAAGTTCTCCATGTTCCCAGTAAAGAAAAAATGTTTTCAAATTGTATCAAAAACATTTCTATAAGGAAAGCCCTTAGTTATTTAAATATTTCCACAAAGACATTCTAACATATGTTTAGAAACATTTTATTTCAGGTTGATTAGGTTACACTGACCTGTCATAACACAACACAACATTTGTTCCATCTGAGATTAGCAGATAAAGACAATGGGATAAAATTTCAGTATTTGCTCTCAAATTCTTATTCCTCTTGCTATTTCAGTCAGGATCCCACATTCTAAAACAATGCCTGCGGGAGCATTTATGAGGCTGCAGAAGTGGATGCAACTCACCTTTGTACGAAGGCCTGTTTCACATAAATCCTCTTTAAGCTCCATTTAAAAGTTTTATCTACTTACAAACAGCCTGATAATGATTTTTTTAGTATGGACCCTTTTGAGATCACACACTTGTTTATAGCACTAACCCAGTGGTAAGAGGCAGAGGTAAAGCTGCTTATTAGTATGGACATTTGTTCATTTATTTCTATTAAAAAAACATTAACATGGTTTGTACAAAGTTTGTACTAAGACTCGAGCTTTGTTGCATGACCCAGCATTATTCTTCACTGCCTTTCCCACTCTTCTGGAACACCTTGGGTAGGAGCCCTCTAATGAAGGTGTCTGCATTGCAAGTCTCACATAAAGAAAAAACAGAGTAGCAACATAGTGACAGTATAGGGGATGCTTAAAGCAAGCTAGCCAAGTCTTCTCCCTCACCCTGAGACCCAAGCAGAAATAAGCCTGGGAGCAGTGTCTCATGTAATGATCTGCAGTGAGCACAAAATAGCTGACGGTCTCAGCACAGCCCTTGTAGATTTGGAGCACCATCTGGGCATTTAGAAAATAAGTAAAGATCTAAACTAGAGTTGTACAGACAGAATTGAGAGGACTGCTAGTAAGGAATCCCTTGAAATAGTTAACGACTTGTGAAGCCATAAATTTACCATGTGACATGACTCACCAGGGCCAACTTCAGGGTTTAAAATGAAATGTTTTCAAAGTTCACATTGTGTTTGTCAATCAAGTTTCAGGGACCTGGAAAGTGTTAGCATTTTTAATGACCAGAACTAAGCTTGGAAGGTAACACTCAATTCAGATGAATGGAGGAAGTTCACACCTTTGCTGCTGCCAGGTTGCTTCAGTCTGTCTGCCTGAAGAGCAAGCAGAGTAGAAGAGTATGGATTTGACAACGTTTGCAAGCAGGTGTGATGGAAATTGTGTTTTATATTTTAAATAAGGAAAACTGTATTCCCCTAGAACACAGCAGACTCCCTGGGAAAAGTGCAAACTTGCAGCTGTCAGGGATGTATTTGGTAGCTGTTTTAGTCTGAGACAAAAAGAAATGCAAAACTCTACAACTCTTGGTTCAGAGATGATATCTTTTATTAAACCAACTCAAAAAACTGCAAAAAAAATTTTTTTCTGCAAGCTTTTGGGCACACACACCCTTCCTCAGGCTCAGAGAAAATTAAAGTTGGTAAAAAGTCCCCACAGGTAGAAAATAAACCTATGGGATTTTTTCTACCTATGGGAAATTTTTACCATCTTATTTTTTGTCTGCAGCCTGCATTTTTGGCATCAGAATATTTATTTTTCTTTGTTAACGAATGTAAATTCCAACAGAAAGTTTTGACATTGCCATCAAAAATTACTGCATGAGTTAAACAGTCACACAGTCTGGTAATTACTTCTCAAGAAACAAACTTCATCTTGAACCCAGTGTGCAGCAGTCAGTGGAATAACCACCATGCTACAAGTTCCCTTACCAGAAGATTTGTAAAGTGTATGGGTCTGCTATGCTAGCTGAGAGGTTAGCCATTCTGCATGTACCTTGTATACACTAATAACCAATACAAAGCAAACAAAAGACTGAAAGCTAGCTTAAGCTATTTACAGAAGACTGAAAGCTAGCTTAAGCTATTTACATGCTTTATCACTAAGCATAATCTATGGATCACAGTTTTCTTAACAATCCATTTTTTACAGAACTTACTTGAAAGACGTTGCTCCCATTCCTTGTCTCTCTTTCCTCAGTAACTAGTCTGTTAGTGAGATAAAATTGTTATCCCCACATAAGAAACAGGAGTAACCCAAATGCCTAATGTTTGGGAGGGAGGAGGGAGGAAACAGCAGGGGATGGGGTGGTAAGTGGAAAGTATGGTGAAAACTGCATCCATATCTAGTTGTTGGCATCCTGGGCCCATTGGAACTGCCCCAATCGTTTCATTTAGCATTGGTACTAGGATGGAGTTTCTTACAGTTCTTTGGGATGTTACACACTCTTACCACAAATAAATCCCTCAGTCTCTTGGATTTGGTTGCTGCAGCCAGTCTTCCCTGTCTTTTACTTTTTCCCTTGTTTTCATGGAGTTGCTTCAGTTGCATTGCTGGTGTCATCACCCCTCTTTCATCTAACACCATATTTTATTTCCCAACCATCACTCCTGATATCTCTTTCATGTTTGTAGTTCATAGCAGGTAGCGTTGGAAGGGACTTGAGCAGGTCATCAAGTCTGACACCCCGCCACGGGCAGGAAAGAATACTGGGGTCAGACGACCCTGGCTAGGTGATTATCTAGCCTCCTTTTGAAGAGCCCCAGGGTAGGAGCGAGCACCACCTTCCTTGGAAGCTGGTTCCAGATCCTAGCCACCCTGACTGTGAAGTAGTGCCTCCTGATGTCTAGCCTGAACCTACTCTCAATCAACTTGTGTTTGTTAGTTATTCCTAGTTACTCCTGGTAGTGCTCAGGGGAACAGGGACTCTCTTCTTCCCTGCTGGTCTCCCCTGGTAGGTTTATAGATGGCCACCAGATCCCCTCTCAGCCTTCTCTTGTGGAGGCTGAACAGGTTCAGGTCCCGTAGCCTCTCCTCATAGGGCCTGCTCTGCTGCCCCCAACCATGCGAGTGGCCCTCCTCTGGACCCTCTCAATGCTGTCCACATCCCTCCTAAAGTGCGGCACCTAGAACTGGACACAGTACTCCAGATGTGGCCTGACCAGTGCTGCATAGAGGAGGAGGAGGATCACCTCCTTGGACCTGCTCGTGATGCATCTGTGGATGCATGACAAGGTGCAGTTAGCCTTACTGACTGTGTCCTCACATTGGCAGCCCACATTCATCCTGGAATCAAGAATGACTCCAAGGTCCCTTTCTGCCTCTGTGCTAACGAGAAGGGAGTTCCCCAGCCTATAGGTATGCTGCTGGTTCTTCCTCCCCAGGTGCAGTACCCTGCACTTCTCAGTATTAAATCCCACCTATTCTCACCCGCCTACCCCTGTAACCTGTCCAGATCTCGTTGTAGCCTGTCCCTCCCTTCTATCATGCCCACCACTCCTCACACCTTAGTATTGTCCGCGAATTTGAACAAGGTGCTTTTCACCCCCTCGTCCAAGTTGCTGATAAAGATATTGAATAGTACAGGCCCAAAGACAGCCCTGGGAGACTTCACTGCCCACATCCCTCCAGGTCAAAAATGACCCATCCACCACCACTCTCTGGGTGTGGCCCTTCAGCCAATTTGCCACCCATCTGACTGTGTAGGCATCAAAGCCACAGTCACCTAATTTATTAATGAGAATAGGGTAAGAGACAATGTTGAAGGCCTTCCTAAAGTCCAGAAAGACTATGTCCACCGCGATACCCATGTCCAAGGATTTTGTGACCTAGTCATAAAAGGCAACCATATTGGTCTGACAAGACATGCCTCTAATGAACCCATGTGGGTTGCCCCTGAGCATAATCTCCCCTGCTGGGCCCGCGCAGATGTGCTCCTGGATAATTTTCTCAAAGAGCTTCCTCAGGTAAAACTAATGGGCTGGGCCTATGGTTACCTGGGTGCTCCTTCCTCCCTTTTCTGAAAATGGGAACCACATTGGCCCTTTTCCAGTCCTCTGGCACCTGGCCAGAGCACCACGAGTGCTTGTAAAGCTGTGCCAGGGGTCCCACAATGACCCCTGCCAATTCCCTCAGCACCCTGGGGTGGAGAGCATCTGGACCTGCTGATTTAAATACATCCAGCCCCACCAGAAGTTCCCTAACTAGGTTCTCCCTGACCCTAGGCCTGGCGGTGCCTCTCCCAAGTCCATCCAGCATCCTGGTGGGGGAGATGTCCCGGTTCCTCCCCTAAGACAGGACCTATTATGCAAGCACCTCACTACTCCCTAGTTCTGCTATGGTTAAAAAGAAATAAATACATAAAGCACAACAGACAAACTGATCTTCTCTTTGGCGCTGAAACTGCAGGAAACATACTGCTTCCAGGATTCCTTCCTTCCTTCTGCCATTTAACTGGACATCACTCCACAAACTGTTGTTCTGGTGTTTTTACCTTCCTGACTTCAGAAGCAACCACTTCTTGCCATAAAAAGCTACCTCTCAAATCCTTTACACTGCATTACAGTTTGCACTGCCCTTGGAAGGCCATTGTCATTTTTTTCAGTCAATGTCATAGTGTGAGCTGGCCCTATAAGATTACATTTTTACTGTGGAGTTATTCTGGAATAGTTGAGCACAAGTGGATTGTCCTCACTGTGAAGCCTTACTCCGCCCAGACTGGTGTAACTGGTGATCTGTTAACCTGGGTACTGGCGTGAATTCCTTCTGGGATATTCCACTGGTCTTCAGGTTGCATTAAATTAGGATGCTATAGGAGTCCATAAGCAGTATGCGTATTCTGGGTCTCTCTCTCTTTTGACTGCCTAGCATGAAGCTGCTGTAAATACCTTGCAAACAGAGTAACTCATTATTAATGCAGACAACTTTGAAAGTGAAAGCAAACAGCATTTGGCAGCCATAACTTTTAATGTTAATGTCATAAGGGAAAGCAGGGTATGTCTACAAGACACAATGCAGTGCCATACAATGATGCCTGATTTATAGCTCAGTGAGCAAGCTCAAGTTCAAGAAGCTGTATTGTCACAGCAGCATAGTGTTCTACCTGGGCTAACAGACCTTCCTTCTCAGCAGGGCTAATGTGTCCAGGTGCTACACTGACTACACGAGTGCATTTCAACTCTATCTGGTACCCAGCACAGTGCTGCATCATGCCTGGTAGGGCTGTGTGAAGCTTCGATCTCTGATTCAATTTGGCGGAGATTCAACCCGATTCAGTGGCTGACTCTCCTAATTTGAATCAAATCAGAGGACCCTTTAATCTCTCAGAATTGAATCTCTGAATCAATTTAGAAAGATTCAGCGATTTGGACATAGACACAGCTTTAAAAGTTTTTTCTACAAACCTCTATGTACTTGGCAGCTCGTGAATGCTGCGATGCTGGGGTGCATGGAGCATCCCACAGAAGCCCAGGGGGCTCCCCAGCATGCTTGGCAGCAGACCTGGAAGCATAGCAGAAGCACCTCCAGTTCAGGGACTCATGCCTCCTGGGTCTGAGGAGGCATCTAGGGTCCCCTCGCAGCCAATCACTGAGCTGGGGGGGCACAGGGAGGCTCCCCAGCACACTCCCTGGCAGACCCAGAAATGAACCAGAAGTATTTCCGGTCCACTTCTGGGTTGGCTGCCCAGCATGTGCCACCCTCCCCTCCATCAGTGCTCTCCTGTGGGATGCGCCATCCACCCGAGCATTGCAGCATTCATAAGCTGTGCCTGGTACCTCAAGGTATGTATAAAAAACATTTAAATCTGTGGCTATGGCTGAATTGCTGATTCACTGAATCAGCATTGAATCTTCAGATTTGGATTTGGCTGAATCAAATTGGGGACAGTGATCCGAATCAACAAATCAAATCACTGTCCCTGATTTGGGCCGAATCCAAATCCAAATCTGAATTAAATATGGCCTGTTTCACACACCCCTAATGCCTGGTAGATGTACATTCATTCCAAAAAACATGGCACCCAATTGACTTCTCTACCTTTCTGTGCAACAGAAATAAAGTAAGCAATCATTAAAAATTTAATTCAGCCTAAGTGCCTGCAAGGAAGGAGGGCGAGGTAGATAAGAAAATATAGCCCAGATGAAATTGTGGTACAGCACTGGAGGACTAACTAGACCCAGGTCTGATTAGGTTCTGTCTCACTGAAAAGTAGATAGGTAGTCAGCCAGGCTAATGTGGAAACAGAGTTTAATCCAATACCCTCAGTTCTAGCTCCTAGTTTGAGCTCCAAATACCCTTAAAACCCAGTTTAAAGTGTTTTCATCAACAGAAGTGAGGAGATAGTGATATCTGGACTAACCCTCCAGTGAGGACAGCCCCTAGGAGCATAACTACATACCACAGAAGCAGTATGTCACACCAAAGATGCTCCCAAACATACTGACCCAACCTGCTCTGACTCCCATGCTCTTGTAACCCGGGTATACCCAAGGGTGTGCCCTATTCTCAGTCAGATGGGATGGGTAGGCAGGAGGAGGGTGCTGTGAGAGGGATGCCAGAATTCTGAGTGGATCCCTCTTGCCTTTATAGAGTTAGCCCAAGCCCAAAGTTCTTAACTATATACAATTTATTGAGTTACCAACATTATATATATATATATATATATATATAAAACTCTTTAAGATAGGTATAATTACAGATATAAATACAAATATGCATATAAAGATCTGTTAACAAGAGGAAGTCAGCCCTAGGGAGGGCATTCGGGTAAGTACCCATGCCTCAAGCTCAGAAGAGGGGTGGATCCCAGAACAGTCAATCCAGCAAGTTTATACCAGAGGTGGGTTAGCTAATAAAAACATCCTTACGGAATCCATTATACAGAATTAATACATACAACTATTTATAATACCAATAGGAAACATAACTATACCAGATATTAGATGCACCCTATCTGGGCTCCAACTACTTGGTCCCTCAAATGGGATAGGGTCTTCTCCCCCTAAGCCCACTTCCCCCAGGGTCTCTTGCCAGGGGGCACCTCCCCTGTGGGACCCAGGTTCCAGGTAACTCATGGTCCTCCCTTTGGGGGCTGTCGATCTGGTCTCTGGGTCCCCACACCATCTCAGTCCTCCTGGAGCCATTGGCCTCGAGTTAAGGGTTCTTCCCTCTGGGCCCTGTGCTCTACGGTGGACACCCAGGGAGGTCCTATGGGAGCCAAGCCCTCACTGAATCCCATTCCCCAGCCTCACGCCAGGGGTCTTTCCCCTTCCTGGACCCTGCTCAGGGCACCAGGGCTCTTTTAGCTTAATGCTGAACCACACTGCAGGGCTCTGGTTATCCAGCCTAGAGCTGGGGCTAACTTGAGCAGGCTTGAGCTCCTCTCACGGCCAACTGTCCGTGTGCCGACCTGCAGCCTGAGCAACCTTGAGCTGCTCCCAGGGCTGGCTTTCCGTGTGCCAACCTGCGCACCATGTGAGGCCTAAGCAGCCTTGAGCTGCTCGCAGGGACAGCTCTCTGTGTGCCAATCTGCATGCATCTGTCCCCAGCCTGCTGAGCACGCTCCCCTTTTATACTCTTTAGGGGCTCCACCCACAAAGTTCTCCAGACCTGGCTGGTGCAGTTCCGATTCGGGTCCAGTTGCTCCTTTCTCCCTCCCTTCAGAAAAGGGTAGGGCATTGCTTCCCGTGTGCTGCCTCTGGATTGGTGTGCAGGCTTCACCAACCAAACAGCAGACCCTCAATCCTGGGACTCAGCTCCAAAAAGGTAAGCCTGCTACACTCCCAACCTGGAAATACACTAGTAAAGACACTCTGGAGGGAGGAGGGGATGTCTTGCTACTTTGGGTTCCAGTATATTTGAGAATGGCTGCTGGGGATTACCCTGAATAGGCCTTGCTGGTGTATTTCTGGGGTGGAAGCATGCAAGAAGGAGCAGGTAGGAGGGGTGCACTTGGTTTAAGAATCACCCATTCTGGACATGCTGCCACCACAGTGCAAACATACTCCAAGGGAGTTGTGAATCAGCCTCACCTGAGTCAACCCTCCTGGGAGGGAATGAGTCACAGGGTGGGAGCATCCACGATTAAGGACAACAAAAAGTCCTTTTTCAAGTACATTGGGAGCAAGAAGAGGGCACCAAGCAATGTAGGGCCCCTGCAAGACTCAAATGGTAACCTTGTGGCTATGCCAGACGAGAAAGCCGATATTTTTAACAGTTTCTTTGCCTCTGTTTTCTTGAACAGGGACCAGAACATCCCTCCTGCCAGAGGTAGGGACAATCTTGGGGATAGCTCTGTCAGGCCTTGGGTCAGCGCAGATGTAGTTAGGG
>NW_017729024.1:142025286-142027093 GCF_001723915.1 Gavialis gangeticus | reverse complement strand
GGCTAGACATTTTTAAATCTGCAGGTCCAGATGCCCTCCACCAAGGGTGTTGAGGGAGCTGGCAGGGGTCATCACGGAGCCCTTGGCCTGGCTGTATGAGCATTCGTGGTCATCTGGCCAGGTGCCGGGGGATTGGAAACTACCTAATGTGGTCCCCATTTTTAAGAAAGTGAGGAAGGAGGACCCAAGTAACTATAGGCCCGTAAGTCTCACCTCAGTTCTCGGAAAGATTTTGGAGAAAATCACCAAGGAACATATCTGTGGGGGGCCAGCAGGGGATATCATGCGTAGGGGCAACCAGCATGGGTTCATCAAAGGCAGGTCCTGCCTGACCAACCTGACTGCCTTTTATGACCAGGTAACTAAATCCTTGGATGATGGTGTTGCCGTGGATGTAGTCTTTCTAGACTGTAGGAAGGCCTTTGACACTGTCTCTCACCCCACTCTCATTAATAAATTAAGCGACTGTGGCATCAATGCCTACACAGTTGGATGGGTAAAAAACTGGCTAATGGGACGCACCCAGAGAGCAGTGGTAGATGGGTCATACTCAACCTGGCAAGATGTGAGCAGTGGGGTCCCCCAGCGCTCAGTCCTCGGGCCCGCCCTGTTTAACATCTTCATCAGCAACTTGGATGAGGGGGTTGAAAGCACACTGTCCAAGTTTGCTGATGTCACTAAAATGTGGGGTGAGGTGGACACCCTTGAAGGGAGAGAGAGGCTGCAACTAGAGTGAGACAGACTATAAAAGTGGGCAGATGAGAATAGGATGGGGTTCAACGTAGATAAATGCAGGGTGCTGCACCTTGGGAGAAGGAATCCACAGCATACATACAAGCTGGGGAGTTCCCTTCTTGAAAGCACAGAGGCGGAAAGGGATCTTGGAGTCATTGACTCCAAGATGAACATGAGCCGCCAATGCCAGATTGCAGCCAGCAAGGCCAGCCATACCTTGTCATGCATCCAAAGATGCATCTCAACCCAGTCCAGAGAGGTGATGCTCCCCCTGTATGTGACATTGGTCAGGCCGCAGTTGGAGTACTGCATCCAGCACCGGGCGCTGCACTTCAAGAGGGATGTGGCCAGCCTGGAGAGAGTTTAGAGGGCCACCCATTTTGTGAGAGGGCTGCAGGACAGGCCCTGTGAGGAAAGACTGAGGGACCTGAACCTGTTCAGCCTCAGCAAGAGGAAGCTGAGGGGGGACCTGGTGGCTGCCTACAAACTCATCAGGGGAGATCATCAGCAAATAGGAAGAGCCCTATTCTCCCCAGCACCACCTGGGGTGACAAGGAACAATGGTAATAAGCTGATGGAGAATAGGTTTAGGTTAGAGATCACAAGGCAATATTTTACAGTTAGGGTGGCCAGAATCTGGAACCAACTTCCTAGGAAAGTGGTCCTCACCCCTACCTTGGGTAAATTCAAAAAGAGGTTAGATGACCACCTGTCTGGGGTTTTGTGAACCCAGCTTTCATTCCCACCTGTGACAGGGGGTCAGCCTAGATGATCTGTTCAGGTCCCTCCTGACCCTAGCTACTATGAAACTATGTGACTAGAAAAGTAAGTGCAGGGCAGCAAGCAGGCCTAAAGCCAGGATGGATAAATTGTCACAGTAGTATTTTTTTTGGATTCCAAATGTAGAGTACCCAGGAGCAGGAAAAGCCCAAGTTTCATCACTGAATGCTGCTATTCTCCTGAAAACAAAAACAAAATCAACAGGGCCTTTCCTGGCTCAGAGGTATCTCCCTGTAAAATGAATCTCCTCTGCAGGCTGAGTCCCGGTGGGGGATCAGCAAGCTTGAGCTAG
>NW_017729024.1:142018317-142020286 GCF_001723915.1 Gavialis gangeticus | reverse complement strand
CTAGCTACTATGAAACTATGTGACTAGAAAAGTAAGTGCAGGGCAGCAAGCAGGCCTAAAGCCAGGATGGATAAATTGTCACAGTAGTATTTTTTTTGGATTCCAAATGTAGAGTACCCAGGAGCAGGAAAAGCCCAAGTTTCATCACTGAATGCTGCTATTCTCCTGAAAACAAAAACAAAATCAACAGGGCCTTTCCTGGCTCAGAGGTATCTCCCTGTAAAATGAATCTCCTCTGCAGGCTGAGTCCCGGTGGGGGATCAGCAAGCTTGAGCTAGTAGAAAGGTCACAGCTGGGTGGCATCCTTCTCAATTAGTAACAATCCTGGAAGATCTCCCAACACTTAATTAGACACAGTTGAAAATGTCATGCTGTTTTCTAATGCTGACATGAATGGGAAACTGCCAAAATGGCAAAGATCACTCATCCAGCTTGCTAGGGCGTTGTATGACTCATGGTCCAGCAAAACACCTGATATAGACCAACGTGCTTCTCCAGAAAGCCTTTCTTATTCTACACAGATTCCTCTTAACAAGGGGGGCGAGGAGAGGACATTTTTCTTTAGAGCAACATTATAGGAATTATAGGAAATTCTGATTTCTATGGCAAGCTATGCCAAGCAGCTCCCTAACACAAGCTTGCTGACTTAGATCAGATTCATGATAACAGTGTGCAAGTTGGGCAGTATCAGTCATTCGGCCAGCTGTGATGAAGAGCTCTTGGTGAGCTGCAAAAGAGATTGGACAGAAATTCAGAACCAGGCAGTTTATTGAAATAAGATATTGCATAATGTGAAAAAAGTAGTCATGGCAGGAATAGCAATCAGAAAGAAGAGTGATGAAGTGTTATGCTACTTGTAGACAAAGACAACTAGAAGCTGCATTCTGGAAAATACACACATTACCCAAGTACAATTGTAGACAACTGGAATAAGCTCTGAGGACCATTCTAAATCACCACATACAAACACAAACAGCCCTGCTCTTGTTGTAGCTGTTGTCCCAGAGGCTTCAAAGATACCTCTGGGACTGGATAGAAGTGGTGACAGAGATATTTCTATGTCCAGCCTGTCCTGAAACACCTTAAGATGTAACCCTTCATGGCACAATGCCTAACAAGTGCAAGGAAAAGGGGATTATAATTGCTTATGAAAGAAAATGAAAACAGAACAAAAACTTGGCGTTTGCAGGGATTTCAAAGCACAGAGATAAAACATTTCACCCATCTTCATGCCCACTTCAGGCTCAGAAAACCCTAGGAAACCTAGTTAATGCATATACACAATCCCACTTATAACCACACATGCGGCGGTTGTTGCCCACTTAAATCAGAGGTCCAAAAGTGTGTGCATGCTTATTGTGTAACACTGGCTAGTCCTGCCTTGGCTGTCTTGTTTGATCAGCTGCTTCCAGTCACACTAAACTAAAGCCAAACTATGTGAAAACAAATGAAGACAAGGAATGACACTACAAGCTCTTATCAAACCTGTTTCACCTTCAAACTATATGGAGCAACATCAACCTTGAACACAAGAGGGAAGATGGAGAAATGCTTTTGAAATTGCATTATTTTATCAGCATGAAAAAATAGGACAGTGTCCTAGTTTTCTGCTTTCTGTCTGTTGCAGCTGGGGTATAAATATCTGCCAATGAAAACAGCAAGAAGGACAAGGCAAGCACGTGTGAGTGTGACTTCATTAAGATGACATGGGGTCCAATCCTGCCTTACGATATCTAGTCACAACCCCCACTGAAACAGGTAGAAACTGTGCCTACATATCTGAGGCAGGTTTTCACTTACAATTTTTCTCCAGAGGCTTGTATTCCAGCCACAGAAACTTTCTGCAGTACTGTCCGAGGCTAAACAGAAGACATGTTTTTTACAACATGGCCCAGTACAATGCACTGTGGTCACCAGGCTGCTGCAAGGGGATACAATTGCTGAGTCCAACAGGCTTTTAAGCAAACTG
>NW_017729024.1:142013383-142018306 GCF_001723915.1 Gavialis gangeticus | reverse complement strand
GATACAATTGCTGAGTCCAACAGGCTTTTAAGCAAACTGGGCGGGGATGGAGTCTTGCCATTGTTTCTAGCTCTGGGATTAGAAGGGCATCAGTCCTCTTATTTGGGACATGTACTGCTTGGTCCCAAAATCCTTGTCTCAGACTTGCTGAGTCCTTGCCTTGCCGCAGCCTCGTTACATGCTCCCTCAGTTCCAAATAAGCTGCTGGCATTTGAGGTCTTTTTAACCACTTCAAGGTTGTGGCAGCAAAACAAAGAACACAGGCTCAACACAGAAATAAAGCACAGATACTTTCATCTTGTGGCATTCGAGAAGAGGGAGGGCCATGACTTTCATGACCTTTTTTATTTTCATGATCTTATGAATATGAGATCTAAGGAGGATGTTTATGTCTCTGTTCTTCAATGGTTTATTGGTAACAGCAATATCATTATGGCAGCTGCTTCATGTCTTTGACTTGCAGGCTTTTCCTTCCTGTCCCTGGCTTTCCCATCCAGGCCCTAGTTTGTCATTCAGCTTCCTTCTCATTTTCTTCCAGCTTACCATGTACTCAGTTTTCTACCCACAGCTAGTTCCCTCCTTAGACCCCTTACACTGCCTACTTTTCTGAACTGGGTCCTTGGTCCTTCCGGGATTCTTCTTTCTTGTTTTTGTGTCCTGTCACCATGTTCAGCTTTGGGGCCAGAAACGGGTACATACTATTGCTCAATCTGTAGCCTTAGCAAGGTCCTCATTGGTGCATGGCTCTCCCATACGTGGGCAGGGCAGTGGTGGTCTGTACTCTGAAAGTTTCCTTCATATTTGCACGTGGTGTTTGTGTTGTTGGAATATCTCTACCACGGCATGACCTGAAGCCTAACTTTTCCCCTCAAGTTCTTTCTAGACAGGACTGCAGACTAAACTTGAAAGAGTCCCTCAGGATCAGGTACCTTTCAGTATTTTCAATTGATGTAGCTCATTCCATTCACAGATTTCAAAGTGCTTTATAAACATCATTAGCTAAAAAGCCCCCAGAGTCTGAGATGCAGGCCAGGTATCCGGATTCCCAGTCCCTGATTCTAAAAAACCTTACTCTAGCTCAAGTTCATGATTCCTGTTAGTCCCTTTGTTGCTTCATCTTCAGGAACCTTTACTTCACCTTGGATGTCGCTGTATTTCACATATACTACTACTCCCAGTATCAAAAGCGAACTCAGAGATTTTGTTCGGAAGCGTAGAAGACATAGCCCCCCTTCCAGGGGCCGTAGAACAAAGGAGGCTGTGAGGATCTGAAAAACATTCTTTCCACTTTCACAGAAGACAATGCTAAACGAGTGCAGCTTCCCCTCAATATTAATTATTAATGAAGACAGAACACTGGAGCAGTTCAGCTGAAGGATAAAAGAGTGATTCACAGCCAATACTGCCCTGTGACTCCAGTATCCTGTTCATGCTTTTACAGAGATGCTGTGTACTTGCGACAGAGCACAAGACAGTACCTTCTGCTTAGTGGGGGACTTTGACTTAATGCTGGCATGTGGAATATCCTGGCAAAAAAATCAGAACAGTAATTATAGCAGATCCTATGTATACAAGACACATAGTTATGCTTGGGTTACAACGTGCTGTTCTGGATTGTTCAGGCTGGTTTAGATGACTGACTGCTGTTGATTTTTCCCGTCTCCTTACAAAATGTATCTATACACTAAAATACATGTTAATGCAAGTGTGTGACTGAAACGTTTTTGTCCACTACCAGCTCATATAATAGAATCTGAAAACAAACTAACCCAGTGTTTAAAATTCTGGATCCCTTCAGTTTGGAAACAAAAAGGCAGGATATTTGGCACATCTCCTAGTTAATAGATTCTAAGTGAACAGTTACCGAGACAGCTTCCACTGAACATATGGGTTGTCTTGGGATAAAATAAGGAACTTACACTGTACCCAAAAGGTTTCATGCCAGCACAAAAGTGTAGACAATTCCAGGGTCAAGTGGCCATTAGAGAGAACACTTTGCCTTAATTAAGGGTCCAGATTTAGCACCTTTTCTGACTGTTCAAATATGGTCAATGGAGAGTGCCCCTCTAGCTGGAAACTCCCTGGCAGCCCCCATATTGCTGGTGGAACGTCTCCCTGCATGAAGCTTACCTCCCAAGCAGGCAGCTATGCTGTGAATCAGCTGGTGCACCAGATGGTCTCAAGATGTAACCATATGTACGGCACATTGCAGTGATCTAATCTTGAGATGACAAAGGCAGGGATAAGAACAGATAGGGCTTTGTTGAACAGGAAGGGTTGTACTTCAGAAAATTCAGATAGAAAAATACCTTCTTGGTCCTGTCAGCTATTTTTGCATCCAGTAGTAGCTCTGGACCTACGTCAGATTTTACTAAATGCTCCGGTAGTTGGAATAGCCAAATAAGCATTGAAGGCTATGCTCTGATACTATAGGCTCTATTATAAATGCCAAGATAGGCATCAGTTTACTAGTAATAAAAGGTAGGTGCACTCTTTCAATCAGCATTCAATCAGAGATAAAGCGTGCCAGTTCTCCTCACTGTTTCTACAAGTTTAAGAAAAATGAGTCAAATTCATTGCTATATCTAACTAATGCTGTGGCAGAGTTGGGGAAGGGGAAACTGGATCTTAAGTAACACAGATTTTGGTCAAGTAGCCAAGTACAGCATGGTTATCGCACATACATCCTCTGCTATTATGAATGGGTTTCTGTGTTCTTTTTTTTTTTTTTCAAAGGGTCTTTCAGTGGTTTCTTGGTAACAGAATAGTTTAAGGCCAATATTGAAATTAGTCTTAAGACACAAATACAATGATTTTGGAGACCTTACCTAGCTGGAGATCCTGTTTGGGCCAATAATATCCAGCTTGCAGAAAAAGAGTCTTTTTGTGAAGCACGACAGCTTGTTTAAATACTCTTTCCCCAATAGGTAGCCATTATTTCTGGTGGCTAGTTCAGCATTTTTTTCTTTGGGGTCCCACTCCCACCACACTTACACGCTTTGTGCTCTGTATCTCCACTCAGTTTGTTGAGCCCTTTATAGGGAACTCCCAGAACGTGGATGATCTGCACATGCTGCTAGCTCTAGGCCAATGCCTGCTGACAACATAGGGAGGTGGTTACAACCTTTATTGGTGGTGAAGGGAAGGCACTGAAGCATCATCTCTGCCAGTCATGCAAATATTGCCCATTGTCTTAAAGTAAGGCTCTAAGTGATTGCGTCTCAGTGTTGGAGGACATGGTGCCCCATCCAGAAGAAAATCCTTACTCTCAGGCAGGCCGCAAGGCTCTCTCAGAAAACACCTGCTATAATAAGAGGCTCTGTTTTGAAGACACAGACAAGTGTAGAGACTTACAATGGTTCAGGTGTTCAGATAAACATCCAGTCTCACCTACAGCAAACCTTCTGCCTTCTGAGGCTAATTTATTATTAAGTAATGGAACAAAATGCCTTAGCACAAAACTTCAGCCAGTTAGCCAGAAGTACAAAACTTCCAACCAGGTTCACAACACTAAAATACTCCATTGTTCATAAAGGCCTTCTAACTCTGTTCATAATCCCAGTAGTTTTTTAGCCATGGGTTAAGCACTGACCACCCAGGAGAAAGCAAGCCAGCCAACCTGCTCGACAAACATGTTTCATCACCACCCACACTTCCTCCTTGATGGCAGTTTGTGCAAAGGGCCCATCTGGACTGAACGAACTTCAGGAATCCCACCAGTAGCCATCACAGAGGAAAACAGCACAGTGCCCCAGCTCATATCACTCAACTGGCAGAGCTCCAAGGGCAAAGCATCAAAATCAACAGAGCAGAAGGCCCAAGGTTTAAAGCCACCTGCGTCAGAAATAAGTGCTTCTATTTCAATAGACCCTGCTAAGAAATATTAAATACATACTTCCTGCATTGTGCACAACGTAATCATCTCTTTGGACAGGCAAGCATCAGCAGAACAATGGAAGCCCCTGCTGTTATTCATATTTATTAAAAGGACACGGTCCAAGTCAGGCTCACACTGTTGGAAAATGTGTGTCACCCAATAGTTTGTTTGTTGCTTTTTTTTTTTAAGACAGGCCGGTTAAATTCTATTGCCTAAGTCGAGTGAAAGGCAGAAGGTAAATAAATCAATGGGAATCAGCAAATTACATTTTTCAGAGTCTTTCAGCTTCAGTACTCTCAGAGGAAAAGAGCTCTAATTCTAATCTACTTTATATTTCAGGGCTTTTGTATGGTTCATGGATCATCCAGGGTTTAAGATTTTTACAAGAAATCTTTCTTCTGAACCTGGCCATGCATAACAGCAAGACCTTTAGGGCCTTGCTACATGTTGCACTTTAAGGTGATTAAATGTTGATCAATGTTAGTGCTATCTTGAGTTTGGAGCAGTCACATCTTGAGGCTAAACACCTTCTCTGATAGTCCCTCACCTGCACAGATGTGCACAGAGAGCTGGGAGCAGGGGCCTGACTAGGAGCCACAGCTCTAAGTTGCCACTAGAGGGCTGATGAGTTGGGACAGGCTTCCATTCCTGCTCTGGGTGGGGGGTATGAGAAAGGTGTGGGGGGACATGAAGTTGGGAAGCAGAGAGTTAATGGGATGGGGGCGTGTAATGAAATGGGAGGTGGAAAGGAAATGGGAGTGGGGTAGGGTGGTGAAATGAAGGCAGCCAGCCATTGAAGGATACAATACAAAGAAGTAAAAAAAGAAAAATAATTAAAAAAACTGAAGTAAATTAAAGAAAGTCTCATATTTTAATAACTTGGGATTTGGGAATATGGTGCAAAGGCTACTGGTTATGCTTCCTGGTGGCTGGGTTGTGGGAACAGTGAGGGAAGGCACTTTTGGGGGAAATACTGCCCCTGCCCTAGGAAGGAAGCCCCAGGTCACGAGGAACCAATCCGGACCCCTATCTTGTGTTCGCCCCCC
>NW_017729024.1:142001337-142013372 GCF_001723915.1 Gavialis gangeticus | reverse complement strand
CTGCAACTCTGTCCCATAACCCACCCCAGCCCAGGCGCTCCACTCCTGGACCTGTCCATGCCCTGTGACCTGGCTACCTGGCATGCACTCTGCAGGCTGTTTGCACAGGGTTTGGCACACCCCAGGCATGCAAATGGGAGTTGGCTTGGTGCCAGGATCACCCCCTGGGCAGTAAAGTTCAGGTGTGTGGAAACATTTGTCCACACAGAATACGAACACTGTATGCAGTCTCAGTTACCCCAAGCCAGAAAGGATATTGCAGCATTGGAAGAGGTTCCAAGGACAGTAAAGATGGTTCAGGAATGGGGAATCTGTCACATAAAGAGAAGGTGACAAGAAAGGCATTGTTTACTGCAGAAAGGAAACAAAGGAGAGGGGACATAATCGAAACGTATAACATAATGCTTGAGTCAAGAAGGGTAGGTTGGGAGCTTCTGTTATGTCTTCTAACCCAAGACCATGGGGACACTCAACAAAACAGAATGGTGGTAAATGCAAAATGCATTCAAGAAAACCCATTTCCATGCAATACAGAATTATGCTGTTCAGTTCCCTTCAACTGGACATCACTGAGGCCAGGAATTCAGTAAGACACAAAGAGGGGTATGATATTTGCATAGATTGCAGGAGTATCCCACACAACAATGCTGACAAAAGGTATTACAGGTAAGATAACAGCCCATGTTTCAGGTTTTAAATGTACATGAGGAACTTAATGGGGAGCAGATATTCCCACATATGCCTGCTGCAATGTTTCTTAGACCTTCTAAAGCAGGTGGTGCTGGTCACTGTAAGAGAGAAGCCTTTTGATATGCCATTCAGGGTGGTGGGGCAAAGCCCACCAGGTAGAGCTATAAGCCCTCCTTTGGGGATGGGGGCCACTAAGGGCATATCAATGATCACTTGGGATAACAGGAAAAAAAAGACAGGGATAGGATCAGAGATTCATAACAAGTACACAGAGAGGCACGCTGAGCAGAGCACACTGGGCAGGACCCCCTGACCTTCAGAACAGTGGCCAGGGGAGTAGCCATTGCTATTATTAGATCTTTTGCAGTTGGCTCTTTTGGTATAAATTACAAAGAGACTATCACTGTCATTATCTGTTCAATGGTAGGCTCATTTACTCCTCTGGAAACCTGCATTGTAATCAGAATCATTCTACAGCCTCCATTTTGCTGCACAGCACTACTTTGAGGGTTCTGAATTACTGGATTTTATTAATTCGTTTTCCCATTAATGTGGCCCTAAAAAGACATTTCTGTGTTAGCAGAAAAACTATTTTAACCCGTGTTGCACACAGTACTCATTAAAAAGCTATTTTCTTACTGCAGGGCTATATACTGGAAAATGCTAACACACCAGACTTTTGTGCTACCCTGCATCAGGAAAAGTTCTCATTACAAGTAACTGAAATTGTTCTCTTCAGTCCATTTAATGAAAGATTTTTTTAGAAGACTTCCCAATAGGCAAATGCCTCTTTAGTTTAGCTCAAACACAGTTTTTATGAAATTGCATCCTCAAGACTTGCTGTGTAGACTTTATAATAATAATAAAAGGGTATCTGTTCATAAAGCTTTAAAATCACAGCCACATATACTAGAACTAAGCCTGTAAAAATAGCTGTAAAATGTCCTAAAGGTGCTTTAGTAACTATTACTCATACTGGAAATAAAACATAGGAAAGCAAAACAATTATGCTCTTACATATTTTTCTACGATATATGTAAGTGTGTATAGTATCTCTGCTATCATAATTTTACAAGTCCTCTTCTCATCCATGGCATCTTTTAGGAAAAATAGGGTAAATTACACATGAATTTCTCATAAAGAATTTCCAGATCCTCTGACAAAGTAGGACAAACCCCATTTTGTATTGTAACCTCTATTTTGTTTAAGGAGTGAGCTGGTCAAAAATAGCATTTCCAGTACAAGGGGAAACCTCCCCTTCTTTTCCTTGCCCCTCCCAATTTTCTTTCCTTCTGAATAAAACCAAAACAAAGATCTGTGAAAACAAAAAGCTGCCTCACACCTGCAATCTGCTAAGTGATATTGATATTCTTGCCAGTGTTACTAATAAAAGCAGGTGTAAAACTGAACAAAACCTTTAAAATGAAACAAACCTTTGTCTCCAAAAGAATTCAGCTGGAAACCTAAGGCACTCCTAGGCTCGGTGGTGTCAGGAATCAGCACAACAAGCACAATAATTAGACCCCAGCTGGGCCTGGTAATGGAAGTAGGCTTGGCCACTTACCTCCAGCTGGTCCCAGTCACCTACATGGGCATGGCAGCCTGCTTATAATCAGCAGCTCTTCCAGTACTCTGTAGGAGAAAGGTTGTTCATTTGCTAGCCTTGGGCTTCTGACATCTGTTTTCTGCTGGTTGATTCCTACTTTCCCAAGCCCTGGTTCCTGCCTGCCAGATCTTGATACTCTCTGGGTTGGGATTCCAGATCAGAGACCTCTCTTCTGTGACAAGGATGGGAAGAAAGGGTCCCAGCTGCAGTCTGGAGATTAGAAACAGGCAGGTCAGTAAGGGACAAAGTCATGGGCAATCATCTTAATAAAGTCTCAAGGGAAGGGCAGGAATCGAGAGCAGGATCACTGGCTGGGGGGCAAGGGAGCAGGTAGCTATAGATATAGGGGGCCAGGGGATAGGCAATCACCAAAAGCTGGCTTGTGGCTCTATTTTGGTGTTTGCCCATGCTCTGGCCCCTTAGAGACTTGTCAGGGCCCTAAGAAAGTGCAGGTGGTATTCTGTGCCAAAACCTAGCTTAAAGGCATGTGGGATTGAGGGCTCCTATACATGTGTGGAGCCTGCTCTGATGTGCTGGAAATTCAGAGTGTCAAGAGCAGGAACCAGCTCGATTAATTGAGTCTGCCGGAGCACAGAAATTGATGTGCTCTGGCAGCCTACTGCATCATGTGTATCAGTGTTGCTGTGCATCTCCACGCTGAAAAAATGTTGGCAGCGTGCTTTGAAATAAAGCACGTTCAATGAGCCTAAGTTCAAAGCACTCCACTGCCATTTTTTCTGTGCAGAGATGCGCAGCAACGCTGATAGATGTGACATGTGGGTGCTCTTAATTACTGCAGCTAGCTAATTAAAGCTCCTGGTGCCATGTCCCACAACACATGTGATAATGGGTTCACTCTTACCCAACTGATGTCCATATAGGGCTTTCTTCCTTTTTTATTTCTGGGAAAGCCTTCATAAAACACCACAAAGGAGCAAAAGGAAGTGGGGGAAAAAGACACATTTCCTCTTCCCTCTTTTAAGGTCACATTTAGGCTTCTGTTTTCTGGGTTTAACTATTATAGACGGAAGGTAATTTTATAGTTTGTTTAAGATCAGGTCATACTGTACACATGTATAAGCACTGAGATTGCTTCCCCAATGTCAGTCTTTCATCTTTCACATAGTAGCCTGTTCCAGTTTCTGCCCCTCACTCTCTTTATCTTTGGTAACAGCACCTAACAGCCACCTCAAAAGGAACGGAGAGAAACAGGGCCATGGCCAGTAGGACATGAAGGGAAGTATATACTAACTAAGGGATGTTTCACACTGAAGAGCTCTGGGGAACATTGCATCTCTTTGAAGGACAGTGTTCCCCAAAGAAAAAATGCCTAGATACAGTTTGCTGACCCCTACAATGATCAATTGCTTGATGTAACGTTCAGGAATTTTTATTCTGAATGCCCATTTCACAATCGCACTGAGAGTCTTTTAAAATTTGTGTCCACATGGGATAATGTCACATAATCCATAATACGTCCAAGTGGGATGCTGTCTAGGCTCTGACACATTTCCTGACAAACTTTGCTCAAAGGAAAAATTTTCCTTTCCCATTAGCCTGGCACATTTTCCTCTACACCACCAACACTATGTTCCTATAATGATTCCATCATTGTAAAGCCAGAAGGCCAGCATTTCAGAGAATAGAACAGACACACATTGATTTATTTATTCCCAGGAATTTTAAAATAAGTTGCAGGAAAGATTCTCCACTCATGAATAACAGATTTAGTTCAGAGACATTCTTCAGGAATGGAAAAATGGTGCTATTGGGAATCCATGCTCCACTAGTAAATGAGGTCTGAGGAAGAGAAAGATACACACGTGTGTGTATGCATGCACATGCATGCATGGCTTCATTCTCTTCACAATAGAAATAACACCACTAAAATACTGGCTCCATCATTTGACAAAGATGTCGTTTATGTTAAAGAACCAATACTCTCCCAGCTCTGTGGCACATCCAAGAGACACTGAGTACTTGGGCCAACATTTTTAAACGTGTTTGTAAAGGGACACAACTAAATACATGTTTAAGCCACTGAATACAAACAGCCTGATTTCTGGAGCTGTGAGAACCTGTGTGTCCTCTTACTTGAATGAAGGCTCAGAACAGCTGACAATCAAGGTACTTGTCTTGGGGTTTAAAAATGCATTTAGGTTCCCCATTCAGTTCTGAAAATGTTGGCTCATTTAGATGCACTGTTTCTCTTTCAACACTTTAAGGCCTTGAGTTCAGGACAGAACTCGTGTCTCTTGTGTGTTATGTACATTCCACTGTACTGTAGAATAAACTGCCCCAGTTCAAGCTCAACACAGTCTCTCCCATGCCAACTGTAAACACCAATGACATAATTTCAAAGTAGCTCAAATATAGTATGCAACAGAGAATCCACATATATCCACAGCAATGACTCTCATCTACAACCCAGCAACATAGATAGATTTAAGCCTGTGACTGTACATGAAGTGAATCCAAAGTTTCATTCAGGAAACATTACTGGGTATAGAGCGGCTCCCATACAAAAATGACTACATGCTTATTAACGTAAATGGAATCTTACTAAAGACCGAGATGTATGTCATTTCCTTTATTTGGCAGGCAGTGTTGGACATGAGACAGGAAACAGCAATCCTGTACTCAATTCCATTTGAAAGTTTGATTGCCCTGCATTAAAGCAGGACTGACTTGGGCTGCATTCATAAACTGGGAAGGAATGCATACAATTACACTTTTCTCTTTCATTTCAGATGAGAAAAACATGGCTAATAACATGACACTAATGCAGGGTGACACAGAGTTAGTTCAGTGGAACGGAACAATATGATGATCAAATATGCTTTTGAGCCTGATTTCCTGTCCTCGTGCTGAATCCCTCATAAGCCCTTTCTGAGGCAAAAGATAAACAGGATGGCATTAAGAAAAGGACTTTGACACATGATTGCCAGTGTTGCCTAGCTGTGATTCAAACCTAACAGAGTCCTTTTCATTGTGCTAGCACATGTGCAAGTAATAAAACAATGAAAACATTAAGAGCGAGTTTTAGCTTAAAATAGATTCTTTCACAAAAAAGACCTTGAGCCTTTTGGCTAGAAAATGCTTTAATAGTTTTCAATAATCTGCCTTATTTCTTATTAATATTAATGGGTAACTGTTTCCTACTGAGATATTATATTTAGTCTCAGAATCAACCCCCCTGGTGGATCGTCAGGTAAAGATAAAACACAAATAAGGTTGACATTTAATGTTGTAAAAAGTATATTATATGGTCCTAACTGGTTTGTGTTGTACCCCCAGTATGTATGAGGGGTACTTTTGAATTGCATACACGGCACTGGGCCATCTCCTGGTCTCTAGTAAAGTATTTCTATCTTGCTCTGGCAGCATAAGGAATTTGTGAAATTGAAGCTGGGGACATTGGATCTGCTGCCTACTAGGTGCATCTACAAACTACTCCTAAGTAAACACTCCTGGGCAGGTGTCTACAGATGCAGGGATATGGGAGAAAATTTGCTGCTTCTAGCAGCAAGCTGCTCCCATTTCCTGCAGCCCTGCAATGGGTCCCAGGGGGAGTACAAGTCTCTGGCTGCACTTGCTAGTAGATAGCAGCCATCTTTAAAAGGCAGGCCTGCTCCCTGGCCAGCCTTTTTTCTGGTCAGGACTAGTATGCAGAGCCCCAGACCAGCACACCGCAGCTCTCTTGCTGCAGCCTCTGCCTCCCTGCACCATGGCTGATCCAACCACTGCCCCTGGCAGTAACAGCTAGCACCCCAGGCTTCTGCTGGCCATAGTGGAAGCCCTGCTGGCCTCAGTGGGCCCGCACCAACAAGACCTTGGGCAACCTGCATACCTGCCAGCAGGGGCCACGGCACTGGGTGTGTGAGGCACTGGCTGGCCGCCTCCTCCTGCACTCCCTGCTGTAGCCCATCTGAACAGCTGGCCATGGACCCCCCCACTCCACTGTCCCTCTCCAGCACCATGCTCACTGCAGACAGTTCTCAGGAAAACACTTTATTGCCCCCACAACAAACACCTCCCCTCTACTTCCTTCCCAAAAACAGAGCACCTCCACCACCCACCCACCACTAATAAAACACCTTCTTCCCCATGCAAACTATTTACAAGTGAAGTGTTGTAGTTGTGTGTGCACCCTCCCAGGGTGGGTGGGCAGCCATGAGTTGGGGATACCCAGGGGGTAGAGCCCGGAGACAGGCAGCCAGCACCCTGGCCTTTGGCTGTTTCCCCATGGGTGTGTATGCCATGGTAAACCCACTGTGCAGGGAGCTCCCCCAGGGGTGACAGCAGCCACTCCTTCCCCAGCATGGGTGACTCTGTCTGGCAGATGTTGTGCAGGGACAGCAGGGTTGGTGTGAGGTCCTGGCAAGCAGCTCTGGCTCTGTGCCCACGTGAAGCCAGGGTGAGCAGGTCTGGCTCCAGGTGGGGACCTGCCATGTCTGTCCATCTCCTAGCCCAGTCCTGGAGTTCCTCCTTCTTCAGAGCTGCTGCATCCAAAGGGCCCTGACCATGGGCAGCAGTGACCCTAAGGCCACATCTCAACTGCCCACTCTGTGCAGCTGCAGGGCCTGCAGAGCCTTGAGAAAGAAGCTCTTTGTGATAGTTTGCAACATTTCTGAGATAAGATGCTCTGTACCAGGGGCCCATACTGCTGGCATTGTTGTGTTCCTCAGCATGTGAGAACCCCATGCCTGCCTAGCTGTGGGGGCACAGGCTGCTCAATAAAGTTTTGCACTGTTTCCTGCTTCCCTGTTTTCTGGGAGGGGGGTTGGGGGAACCCAGAGGCCAGGAGAATGCAGTCCAAGCAGGCAGGGATGGGGGGCAGAGGCCAGAGCAGGGAGGGTCCTCTCCCTAGTGCAGGGCTTACCACATGGGTGGGGCCAGCATGTCCTGCAGCTCCGGTCAGTTCAGGCTGGCATGTGGCTCCCAGCAGACTCATAGGGCAACATGGCGTGGCATGCGGGTGCTCTGGCCAGCCAGCTGTCCCCCCTCCCCTTCCCTCCCCCAGGATGAGCTGCTGCTGTTGGCAGATAGTGATAACATTGCCAGCCATGCCTTATGGCTGGGGCTGTGGTTGCACAGCTGTGGCAGCAGGCGTTGGCCTAGGCTCCCTGAGCTGCTGGTGGACACTGGGGTCAGGGAGCTCAGCGGGATGGGCTGCTGGCAGCCCAAGAGGCCCTTCCTGGTGACACATCACCTCCAGTGCTAAGTTGGAGCAGGGGCTTGGGCAGATCACCCATGCTGCAGTACACATCATGGCTGCGGCCTGGGTCCTGAGGCATGAATAGTTCAATCAGTTGCCACATAAATGGCATGGACTTAAGGGCATTCCCTAAACAATGCTTGTGGTCGGTGATCGTAATCCACTGTGCCCACAAGGCCTTGACTGCTGAGCTGACCAGTTATGCCCATGCTTCCACATCCGCCTGACAGCCCTTCATAGACATGCATGTTGGAGTGCCTGCCCCACAGGAACTGTTGCTGTATCTCCACCTTGCCCCCACAGTGCCACAAGGTCACCAGTCTCCTCCATCGAGCAGTTGGGGCCCCAGGTGGTAGGGTGTGGTGTCAATGATGATGCTATCAGGCCTCCTACACCAGCTCTCTGGGCTCTGCATGGTTCTCCCCATGCTGCTGGGCCTGGGCAGCTGCCTGCAGTGCCTAGTACAGGGGCACAGCACAGGACTAGCAGCTGCACAGCAAGATGATGCCCTGAACTTAACTACACAAGTAAATTTGCTATTCCCATTTGCAGGTAGCAAATTTACTCATGAGTACCAAAGTTTACTGCACAGTAAGCATGTGCACATGTAGACACACACACTTACTGTGCAGTAAACTGCGCTACGGCACAGTAAAATGTCTTTGGTGCAGGTACTTACATTAATTTTATTCTATGCCAGCTTTCCTTGCACTTATCTTACCTGTTTCTCTCAGCTACAAGCCAGTGCACATCCTTATATTCTCAAAATCCAAGCCCATGCTGAAAATAATGTGATCCACAGACACAATATTAAGCATGAAATAGGAGGTCTCTAGTCTAAAATGGAACAGTAAAATGTAGAAATTTTGAGCTCTCGGTTTGTACGCAATGTCACTTTCACTTACAAAACCTGGTGGGATAGTACAGATTTGGGTCTATCTGCACCATTCAGATCTGGGAGGCTTCTATCTAATATTCTTCCCTTCTGCCTATCTAAATATATTTCATGCACATGGTAATATCATTATTCATGGAGCTTTTATTAGCCTCTTTCTGTACCTCTCATTTGCATGCTTGTAACTGAGGTCTCGGTACCAAATATCAATATTTTGAACTTTGGACATCCTATTTTATTCTGCATTAGAGTACTTCTGCTGTTGCTTTAATTACCTGGCCCTTGTTACATGGTATCCACAGGCCTACCATTTTCAGGGGGTTTTAGGAGTAGTGAATCCTGCATCTGAGCAGGGGATTTAACTAGAAGACCTTTGGGGTTCCCTCAAATTCTCTGTGTGACTGTGCAGGAGGAAAGTACAATTTTACAAAAGGGGTACTGCAACGAAGAAAGTAGTCTGGCAGAGCAGGACCTGAGTCCAACCCTCCTGAGTCCCCAGTTAGCATTTTAGCTATGAAACTATTCACGATGGCATTGGTTTGCATTCATTCCAACTGGAGGAAAGATTCTCTTCCTGAACAGAGCTAGATTTTGCTCGTAGTTTCCCCCCCCAGTCCTCTACCTTGTTACTTTTGCAGCTTTCTCAGACAGCTGGTGCCAACAGGAATCTAGGGATTTTCCTTTAAGCCTTGCTAAAAGGTACTGTTACATATTTGAGGTTTTTTAACATGGCAAAATCACTCAGCTGAAAGAGAAACTAGGTTTGTCATCCAGCCAACTGTGTGTACATTAGCAGTGGTCACTTTTGTTTTTAGTTATGGCCAGTAAGGTAAGTGGCCTCCAAGGAAGCAAACTAAGCTTCCCCCGACAAAATAATCCTATACAGATTACTTGACTAAGAATGGCGAACAGTCATCAGTTTCAGAACTTGGTGAATCATGCATTTGTGCATTGGACGAAGAGAGGAAGGAGGGAATGGGAGCAGGAGGATGAGTTGGACTAGATGACACTTGAAGTCTCTTCTAGCACTATACTTCTATAGTCAGCTCCTGCAGTAGCAGCTGGAGGAGTCCATTTTGACCTAATTCTCTTACTTAATAAGGATAATTTTATACTACTGTAAATCAGCATGCCTTACATTCCATCCAGAATAAGGCAAGATTTCTCCTTGTGGAAGAAAGGCCCAGAACTGAAGAATGACTTAAAAAAAACCTCTTTCCCATCTCTTTCTAGTAAGTCTAACACTTGTGCTTGACAGGGTTAACACACCTAATGAACACCTTTTGTCATACTACATCTTTAATACTTGAAAGAACCTTTCAGGAAATATGATTTCTTTGAGAGTCTGGTTCCTTACCTGGAAAATGGGGATAACATATTTTCTTCCTCCTGCCTTTTATTTAGCTTGTAAGCTATTCAAAGCTCAATCCTTTCTTTGCCTAAAGGTGCCACTGTAGCTCCAATCCAGCAAATGAAAGAAAGACAGAATGAAAGAAATGATCTACTGACCCAGATCTTGCTTAGAGTTAAATTAAGCAAGTGCTTAAATGCTTGCCTGGATCACACTTACAGTTCAAATCACTTTGCAGGATTTTGGTTTAGTCAGGTACAATGGGTCCCTGTTCTTGACTGGGGCTCCTAGATTAAATGTGGAATTAATATCAATATAATAAGTAATGTCTAGTTTACTGGTAAGAATGACACCTTTTTAGTGTTATAAGCATAACACCAATAAATCCAACAAAACCTCTGGGAATTCTTGCTGGAATATTTAAGTATAAATGATGGCCAATGTTTTTCCTTAAGCAAAAGAATCATAGTCAATGAGAGTTTGGTCAACAAAACAACACAACTTACAAAGGACACTGCAAGGTTTGTACCAATACAAGCACTAAGAATCAGATAACTGTGCTCACATTAAAGATCAAGAGCTACATTTCTTCCTAAGCAAAGTACACTTTAGTTTTTGATCAATAGTTTCATTAAAACTACCATCATGTTATCTTCCTCTTAGACTAGGTGAATATATAACTAGCGGATTTCCTTTTCCTGTTATATATTTATTGATCATCTCCACTAAGGAAAAAAAAAAGTTCCCAGAGCCCTCTACACAAAGCCCTTTTCCTCAGGATTGGCTCCAACTTGCTCTCAGCTAAATGGCAAAACCTTCACAGAGTCAAGATGAAGCCTGACCCTTGGGATGTGTTTAGCACCTTAGTGGATTAGTCTCTTTAGGGAATGTTGCTGGTGATGGACTAATCCATTACTGACCAAATTTACTTCTTGCCACATATAAGTGCTACGAGGTCATGGAATCCTTCTGGCACACTGCTGTGCTTTATATTGTTTCCAATGGCATTTCCTAGGTGCAATATATTTTAGTCACAAAAGAAAATCAAGTACAGTACCTAGGCAGAATCAACCCATGCTTTTATTTCCATTGCATATAAAAATTTCATATGAAGGTATCGATGTACAGTACTATCCCATAGGCTGTAAGAGTGGCTAAGAAACTATTGAAAGAATCATCATTTGCAATGTTCACACATGTTGCCACTCTCAAGACATACCCAAAGGAAAAACCAAATTAAAACAATAACAAAAATTGTTCAGGATTTCTGTCGGTATAGTGTCCCTTTTATACTATTTAAAACAAAAGCAATCAAATTCCTTTGGGCCAGGGCTGCTAAAATCTACAGTTTGTGTCAAAAAGGAGGCTCTGTTTTTCCTTGAAAAAGAATCTCTCCTTTCACTGAACAGTCACATGCTACAAGGGCTGGGCATTAATAGAATGGAGAAAAGGTATATGTTGTACTAGCTAGTGAATTACTATCAAGGGTTCTACCTGGTCTACAGCAACTGAGATGTTTAAAAGGCTAGAGATGCTTTAATGAGTCCAATTTTGCAAAACTAATACTAGTGTTATTAAAAGATCTAATGGTTTAGAATCAACCTACAGACAGTGCATCTAACTATAGGCAACTGTACAAAGCCTTAGCTATATCTATACAAAAGGAAAGCTTTGGCTGCTTGTAACACTAATATTAGTGTTGGAAAGCATTTCTTGCCCTCCTCTATGAATTATGTTTTTAGAGTGGTATCCTGTACCCCCTCTTTTAGTACTAAGGAAGGAAGGAATATTAAAGACAATTGTAAAACTAATAATACATATAATCTGGATTCAAGAATTGTAATTTATTTATTTTTTCCCATGTAAGTGCCAAATGACTTAGCAGAAATGTGAGATGTACAGTCCATTCGTATACTGCCATTGCAAATGACAGTGTTAATTTAAT
Source organism: Gavialis gangeticus (assembly GCF_001723915.1). Taxonomy (NCBI): domain Eukaryota; kingdom Metazoa; phylum Chordata; order Crocodylia; family Gavialidae; genus Gavialis; species Gavialis gangeticus. The sequence continues at coordinate 142,001,667 of NW_017729024.1, read as the reverse complement.
AAAATTGAACATGGCTATAATAATCCCTGACTATAGCCTCCAGATATGGACAAAAAACAATCAGGTAGACAATACTGTTATACTACCATGGGTACAGAAAAAAATTTGAATTTCCAGTGGGGTCATGAATAAGAGTAGTTTGGAGTGTCGTACATACTAGCATATGCCAGTCACCCAATCAATCAACAATTGCGAGTATGGTAGAAATGCCCAGCCCTAGTCCCACAGCTACCTTACTTTCAAATGCAGCAAAACAGAAGAAAATATTGTTTAAAGTTAAGGCACAGCCCTGGGACCAAAGACCTGCAGCTTTTTTATTTATATATCGTT
>NW_017729024.1:141988459-141996337 GCF_001723915.1 Gavialis gangeticus | reverse complement strand
TGCCCCAAGAACAGCCCTAGTCCCACAGCTACCTTACTTTCAAATGCAGCAAAACAGAAGAAAATATTGTTTAAAGTTAAGGCACAGCCCTGGGACCAAAGACCTGCAGCTTTTTTATTTATATATCGTTATGTATTTTATAGTTTTTTCTTGAATCTTCCATAAACAAGCTCTAAGGTGACATAGAATATATTACAGGAGAAAAAAAATGTACAAGGAGTATGTATACACAATATTCATTCTCTCACCAAGAGTTTCCAAATATAGCAACACCACCCTATCAAGGATGATGTTATAATAAGAACTGATAATTTACAATTAACATTACAGTATGTACATTACAATAAATACATGGTTGTAAACAGAGACAAACAAGACTGTATTACAGGTAAGGTCATTTGGTGAGAAAAATGCATGGCACAAAATAAAATAAATAATGCATTTAAAAGAAGTTTCAAACTTTCTGTAAAATCCTTTTCATTCAAGTTTTTTAAACTGCTGAATGCAATTTGTTCTACCTATATTCTCTCATCATTATTTTTAACAATGACACAAAAACAATTAAAACAACCAAACACAGCATTACTGAATACAGTAACTTGCAAGCTAAAGTGTACTGTTATAAGCAAACATGGGTTTTTCTTTTTTTCCCCATTCAGTACCCAACTCGTTGCATTTTCATATGGCAAAAATATTTAGAACACATAAAGCCACTTGTAAATTATACTGTTTTTAAAGCCGTGTGCAATGCTAAAACACACTTTGGCAAAGAAAAAGATTGTACAGTGCATTAGATCCCTGGCTGTAAGATATGATGTATTTTTCTACTATTTGATTGTCCATGTATGTGGGTATATTTTTCAAATATGGTGGTATTTTCTTTAGGTTTCTTTATTTTCAATTAGTGCAGATGTAAAACCCTTTCAGGTTCATACTGATTTTTGGAATTTATATTGCTTATTTCATTATTAAAATTCCAGGCACTCTTGGGGATTGAAATGATTTTTAGATGGTAGAACATTCAAGGAGAAATGACAAAGGACAGAAATGAACATAAGATTGCTACTACAGTAAGATTTTTTCATTTTCAGTCTCCCTTTAGTATGTTCTGTGCTAACACCATTTCAGGAAAAGGGGAATACCCCTATGAGCTGGATACAGAAAAACACAAAATGCACTTGAACACTGAACCATTAGTTTGTTGTTTAAATGAGTTTTTACCCTACGCTTTTAACATGGGTATTAACCCTTATTCATATCCTACATTTCCACTCGGTCAACCAAATTCAAACAAGGGAAATAAATGCCTTTTCCATTTCATTTTGTTCAAAAGTCAGCATTACCCTGTCCTTCTACTAAAATCTGACACACAGGGAATCAACTGCTCTAGGCAACTGTTTCCCAACTTCTATCACCAAAACTACTTTCTTAATGAAGGGTCAACTAAAAGAGGACACTTCTTTCTTGCTTTACATGACTTTTTAGTAGGTCTGGATACTGACAAATGGGACTTGATACTCTCTTTTCCCTTTCAAGACACTGAAGGCTTCAGTACTAATCAGACTTAAAAGTAGGATCTTGTGAATGCCGTATGGACCAAGGGTGAAAACATTTTGAGACTGTAAAGTAACATACAAAGATAGAGTTATAAAAAATATGCTTATGATTATTTTTAGGAAATACATACTTCTGAGGTGAACACATGGTCTTGTTAGACAGCAGTCACTGCCCAAACTACCGACACAGATAAAAAGGTATTAAGGGAGACAGAACAGGAGAGATTACAATTTTTTGCCTAAACAAATATTCCATACATTGTATTAGGCTGTTTTCGGTTAGCATTCTACAGCTTGCAGCCAAAAATGGCCTCAAATGATGTTTTAATGGAATGAGTTGAGGAAATGAGAGAATTGTGTGTATATAAAAAGGTATTTCACTTCTCAGAGTAGATGGGCCCACTCTTCTTGCAAAGCCCTGGAAGTCCCACTGAATTCCATGGAACTATGCATGTGTGTAAAGCCTATACACATAAGCAAGGGACAGTCCATGCAGGATTGGGTCCACTGTGAGGACAAGAGGTCAATGCAGATTTCTGTTGTATGTCTGGGAAAATGATAATTAAAACAAAACAAAAAGGTAAATATAATCATATTGAAAGGGTTTTCTGCAACCTATACAAAAGTACTCATTGGAAGTCACTGGTATATAAAATAATGGATTTTTACAGCTCAAATCATTACTATGAAAATCAAAGGTGCAAAAGAAATGTATTAGGTATAATCCAGTGTAGCACAGATCTGTACTGAAAACTTGCAAGTTACTCTTCGGAGAAAAAAATAACCAGTGGCAGATGAAGTTGTGAAAGTGTTTTTGTCTTTAAATATAATACCTCAATACATTTAATAATAAAAGTAAGCTCTACAAAAGATCTCTGTTTTACATATTATACAAAATGCAGAGGTCAGTGCAACCCACTGGGCCACACTTTTTCAGTTTATGTATCAGGAAGACTTGAAATTAGAAAATTATGCAATTTCCACAGCTCATCTTCCTATTGGTAACAGATTCATTCATGTTGTGTCCCATTATGCATGTGCATTTGCTTTCCATTAGGAACCACAGTTCATTCTCTGGCTGTTTTCGTATAATGGTGATGATGAATGTTACTCAATGCTTTGCTTGTGAAAGAAAACAAAACTAAACTAAACTTCCCAAAGCACACCAGCCTTCTGCCGACAGTCAGTACTCCTCTGAAATGCTTCAAGAATAGCCTTGCTCTCTCCAATCAAATCTGCCAAGTGGAGATCTTATTAATATGCTGTTTATGGATGTTTTCCCCCTTGTTCTCTGATGCCATGGAGGTGAAGAATCTGGTTACAATATTCCTGAGTGCCATACAGAGTAATCAAGGTCAGTTTTGATCGACGAGCGTTCTGGCAGATGATGGTGAGGTGTGACCATGGTTGTAGCATATGACATGCACTTTGGAAAACAATTTTCTAATTTTTAAAAAAGAGAGAGAGACAGAGAGATTGAGAGAGAGATTCAGTCTTCACACTGTTACGTGTCAGGAGAATGATCTTCCTCTACTACACAAGGTTCTGTCTGGCTCTCCTCCTCTTCCACTTCTTCCCCGACTTGCTCGTCAAGAGGAATTTCAGTGGACTCTGAGTCCTGGGTGCAAAGAGTCTTGGAGTCACTGCAGCTGGTATCTTCTTCCACTTGACTTCCACTGTCCTTTTCTGTATCTGACTCACCATCTTCTTCCAACGTTAGTTCAAACTGGAATTTTTCAGTTTGGCCCTGCCTACCCTCTTCCTGTTCGTCAGGTGCAGGAGAGGGACTCTGAGGGATTGTGCTCTGGTACCACTCTCGATTGTCCTCCAGTGTGTCTAAGATGTCCTGGGCATCAGGGTGTACAAGATCTGCCCATGTCTCCCAGAGAGGATGAACAATGTAGTCTATAAACCCCACCTGTTTCAAGCAATTTAACAATGCAGAATTAGGAGGAGTATTTTATTCACAAGAAAAAAAAAGACATGTAGGTTATAAAATAAAATAGATAATACTACTAGGACAGAGACTCCTGATGATCATGCTCTCAAAAGAATAATGTCTGTGTACAGTCCTGTCAGAAACCAGCATGCTGAAGACACATGCCTAAGATGGCCAAACAGAAGCCCTGCAAATCTATATAGAATATGGGTTCTTGCAGCATTCTCAATGGTCTGAATTGTGCTCAGGCTCAATTCTCAGGTTTTTATTTTGTAGTCATGGGAGAAGGATAGTAGAAAGGGTTTATTTTTAAACTGCTACTGCTAAATGAATGATACTTTCAAGCAACTCAATTTTTTTCCTAAGAAGCTGAAAAGATGTTTTTTTTATATAATCCTGTTTTTAAAAGGAAACTTGAAGAACAGATGTACTATATTCTCTCTCATAGAACCTCCTATAGTGTGAGGCTAGGGACAAAAATTTCATATAAACTAGTATAAGTGATCACAAACTGGTTTACATCTGTAACACAACAGCACATAAACAGCTTTCAAAATGGACAAAACCAGTTAAAGATAGACCTGGACAGATATAGTATTAGACTTAACTTGAAGCTGGAAGGGATCTAGGACAAGTTCAATAAATCCATTTAACCTAAATCAGTTAATTCATAGTCCCAGCATCCCAGGATGCTTTACACACCCCTACAAACCCCACTGCCCCCTTGCAGGGTGGGCAGGCTAGCCTTGGCCCAAGCTGCCTGTTTCAGCTGAGCAGGAAGGCATGCTCTAGAGCAGTGGTCTCCAAAGTGGGGTGCACAAGACAATTCATTGGGGTGCGGGAAGAAAATACTAGAACTTCTATGTATATTTATATTCATATAAATATACGTATATTGGGGTGCATGCTCAAACATTTTTTACTGATAGGCATGTGCGATCAAAAAAGTTTGGAGACCACTGCTTTAGAGGCCACCCTCCCCTCCCCCCACTTCTGGCCTAGGCCACTGCATGCAAGTGGCTTCATTTCCAGAATCAAAAGCGAATGTCTGTTCACTTGCTTTTTGATTTAATCTATGCAGCTTAGACTAACCTGCACAGATTGAGTCAATTCAGCCTCTGATTTTGACTGTCGTATTTAGCCTGAGAGAGTACAATGATGGGAACTTTCACCAATACACAAGTACAGATGCATTTTAAAGGTAGGAATTCTTAATACTTTTTACCATCTAGTTGCTTAGATGCTGAATTATAGGGGAAGTATAGAAGATCCTACATCATGGAACCATAAACCGAGGCAAATAAATGAAATGTGGACAAGAAGCAGCTCTGATCATGTAAATGGATTACCTGTGATTTCTCTATAGATGCATTGTGCTTATCACACATGGGACTTATCTCCATGCCCCTCTCCCTTTCCCTGTCTCCTTGACGGAAGAACTCTTCCATTATTCTGTCTGTCCACTGGCGATAGAGATGGAGTGGCTTGGTTGGATTGCTTAGATCTGCACAGTGCACCATATTCTGAAGAACCTAAAATAGACAAACACGTATTAGCTACTGAGCACCTGTGGTGTTATTACACTGGAGATGAAAGGCTCTTTTTTCCATTTACACATTTGGTGCCTGTGAAGCAGAATCATGAAAATACATGTAGTGCTAGATTTATTCTGAACAGTAAGCCTGAGGTGCCTGTGTATGTTTTTCACACTTGCATTAATAGCCACAAATTATCTCACTTCTCAAGCTTCTGCCTATACCAAGTGACAAAAAATATTTAAGTGCTAGACTGATTAGGTTCAAAGATACTTAGAGGTTAGGCAGAAGGTAGGGTAGACTTCAAATTAACATGGCTAACCAGCTCTCTCTACTTAGAGAGTAGGCCATATAAAATTAAATCAGGAAAAATTCCATCCTGTCTCGAAGCTCATTTAAAAAATTGGTTAATACTCAATAAAAAAAATGACACTGAATCTAACCATGGCATATATGGATCACACACATTTAAAAGGAAAGGGAAAAGAAAAATAGAGCTTAGCGACGTGAGAAGGGAGTTAAAATAAAGCACATACACATGAAGAATTGGGAAGACAAATGTAGGAAATGAAGCAAATTAAGGTAAGAGAATATTTTCAGCACAGACTGTCTTACCTGAATCCTGTCTGAATAGTTATCAAGAAGTAGAACCCCAGAACTTGTCACTTTTTTGGTTTCAACCATAGTTTTCAAATCAGCCAATAGATTCATATGTTTAGACATGTCTGTTGCAAGCACCTTAAACAAGACAAATCATTAGTAATCAAAATGCTCAAATGACTTTTTTGAAATCAATATTTGAATTCACAGGCCCCAAATTACAGAAATATACAGTGCTGAAAAACATGAACCACAGTTCACACATTTGACTATACAAAGAACTGTCTTAAGCCAGAGTAACTCAAGGGATAGAATTTCATTTTGATTTATATGAAAAAATGACATTTTAATTGAGATTATCTTAAATGTAATGACCATTTAGACTGTAACGCTGCAGAAGCACACAGAAGTATCTTGACAAAAATTACCTCGAAGAACTCCAAAATAATTAGAAACATACATTTAAATCAAAGGAGCCCAACGTATATGCATGAACAACAGATAAGGTAATTTTCATTTCAGTGTCTATACTGCATGTTTGATTATAATTTACCATAAAATTGTATCTACTGTTTGTTTCTGCCATTCAGTTTAAAAACATTATGAAGTGGGAAGCTCAAGTTGTAACTCACAATGTCAATGACCATTTTCCTCAGTGATTGTCTCTGTTTTTTGGTCAAATTCTGGAAAATGTCACAATTCTCTTCCTGCAGCAACTTGAAGCCCACAGCCAAATGATGATTCTCCAATACTGATGAGTCATTGTACATCAAGGCAAGTTCAGAGTCTGCAAGACAGGCATGAAGCAGAATGTTAATAAAGCCTGTTTCCCCCAAGTAAATTTTGATTTTTCAGATTGTCATGACAGCTGAAAAGCACAGATTACTCTAATGTTTGCTTACAGTAGTCTTCTTCCTGGCTGCCTACTACAGGTCAAACTAATGCTTTCTTAGACCTATACTTGTTGGCATCTTCTAAGACGGTAATTAAGAAAACAGAATAAATACAAGGCTGTTATGTTTTATAAGATTTGAAGATGCCTTTTTTTATTCCAACATCTTTTAACTTCTATCTTCAGTGGTGTATGCAGGAAAAAAAGGGTTTGTGTAATTCAGAGGTTATGGGTATTGATGAAGTAAACATCCTCCTCCTTCTCCCCTCCCTGCAAAAACCCTAGCAACTCAAGGCACAGGTGTTTGCAGAATATACAATGCCAGATTTCCACCAAAGCCTGTATGCATACATGAAATGGCAAGTAAGCTTCCAGTGCTGAACTTTCAGAACAATATTCTGTATGGACATCAAATTGGATGGAAAATGTTACATACACATCCCTTCCACACAACTGCCGAATTAAGTTGCATATGCCAGCAACTTGGTGCTAGGATAAAAAAAAATGAACAGAAGCAAATTCTTACATGTTGCAACCAACAGATTTTTTACCTATAACCTTCAACAATTTCAAGGCCTCAAGGAAGTGGAGAGTACAGACATTATTAGCCTGTGACAACAGCATATTTTGGAAGAAGCTGCATTTCAAGATCTTCTCTCAGAGAACACTGAATCTTTAAAAGCGTAACTTCTGGATGGTAGCAAAAAATGACTTCTTCAATATTTAACACCCGAGTTGCAGACAACTAATTATTAATGACAAAATGCTACTTTTTCAAACCTAAGGATCCTTAACTGTAGGTCACTCTATATATTCATGAAAATAAATTGGGCTCAAATTCTCTTAACAAGATCTTTATTTAATTGCATGCAGAAGTTGATATAAGTCTACTTAGGGCCTGGTAAAAGAGAGTTTTGTCAATAAAAACACATTCCATTTGCACAGGTGCACAGCTGGATTGTATGCAGACAACTAGCTTGCATGCGTTTGAATATGTCCCATAATGGATCTGTTGTTAGGAAAAAATAGGTTATATGCAATCAAACTGATTATTTATTGATGTTAATTTATGTTTATTGCAGTTTACGTATCCTAAATCTATCCATGCACATTCTAATGTTTGCCCTCGTTATCTTCTTTTAGAGAAGCTCTACTCTGAAATCCCTCTGGCTCAATGGGGTAGCATATAAAGGGTCTTCTGTTCAGATCTCTGAAGCCTCATTATGTATTCTCCTGCTGTCTCTCTCTCCTGTACTGAACACGTGAATCCTGTGAATCAGGAAATCCTTTCCCTACCTTTGTTTCTCCTGAAGGCAGTGAAAACCATAAGAACAGACAGGAAAAGAAATACTTTTT
>NW_017729024.1:141981805-141983459 GCF_001723915.1 Gavialis gangeticus | reverse complement strand
GATCTCTGAAGCCTCATTATGTATTCTCCTGCTGTCTCTCTCTCCTGTACTGAACACGTGAATCCTGTGAATCAGGAAATCCTTTCCCTACCTTTGTTTCTCCTGAAGGCAGTGAAAACCATAAGAACAGACAGGAAAAGAAATACCTTTTTCTCAATCAATACCCCTTTAATCTTTTTTTCTTTTTTCTTTGTGAAAAATAAATCATCACTGCGTTTATTTGCTGTTTTTCTAAGAAAGAAAGTGGGAAATGATTTATTTTTCAGACAAAGCAACCTTCCAGAAGGTCAATACTAGAGAATTGCTCAGCACAATTAAGTTACCCAGAAAGAGCTGAGCTCAAGGGGTGGCTCCATCATGCTGAAATTTGTAATCACAGTGAAAGAAAAAGTGCCCACATGTTATTCACTACAACAATCACGTTAGAGGCTCCAGGTATGTTGGCAAGAAAAAAAATGATTAAAAAAAACAAAAAACTTTCTGATGCTAATATGATCCTTTTTTGAAATATGAATAAGGGGTCCTTTTTCTGTACAAATGTACAAAAACATGAAGAAATGTACAAATATATCCTAATTCTTGTAAAAAGGAACAAATATTCAGAAATATCACAGATGAACACAGTTTAATAATGAATGCACTGAATTGTGACAAAATATTAATAATTTAGCTTTTTAAAGGCAAACTTTATTTTTAAATTTTATTTATTATTATTTATCTACGTCATAAGTAAGTAATTTATACATCAAATAAATGTACTACAGGGATCAATGGAAAACAGAGAAGACTGAAGGCAAAGATGAGGATGTTAGGGAAACTGTAGTAGGCTGAGGACTTAGGAGACCTGAGTCCAACAGCTTGCTCTGTCCCAGGCTTCCTGTATGATACTGGATGAGTCGCTTAGTACAGTACCAGATGTTTAAGGATATTCAGGGGTGCTTGCAGATGTAAAACAAAAACAAACAAACAAAACAAACAAAGTGCTTTACTTTAAACTTGGCATGTTCTGGGGCCGTGCCCAACGCATGTCCAGAAGAGGCATCATTTACTTCAACTCAACTTGCCTGACGTCTGTAAAGATTGTGCACTTTAGCGGGGCTTTTTAGGCACTTTTATCTAATAGCTGATTGAATCAGCTTTAGCTAGAAGTGCCAAAAAGCCCCGCTGAAGTGCCCAATCTATATGGACGCTGCAGAGCTGGGTCGAAGTAAAGCACTACTTATTCTGGTAAAGCACAGGTTTGTTTTTTTACATTATTTTTTAACATCTGGATAACTTTCAAATTGTCAGTCGTAACTGGGTTTTGCATATGAGTATGGCCAAACATACTTTTAGGTGCTTTAAAAAAGGAGGGAGAACTGCTGCTGCTTGGGAGCATGAACCCACTGATACCATGTAACTGTTGCATCTACATGATCTTGTAGTGCTAGAAGTTAAATCACTCTAACTGACTCTGAATAAAGCAATAAAGTATGCGTACATGTGTGTCTGCATGAAGAAAGCTAGCACACTGCAGGGACAGTACGTGTGTGTCACAGAGACAGAGAGAGAGTGTGTGTATGTGCGCATGCATGTCACCATAGCCAAAGCCAAAACCAGGGTTCTGGCTAAAGTGGCTGGGCTGCTTCCAGTGGCAGACAGTACTCCAGTGAGA
>NW_017729024.1:141974867-141976805 GCF_001723915.1 Gavialis gangeticus | reverse complement strand
AAGTTAAATCACTCTAACTGACTCTGAATAAAGCAATAAAGTATGCGTACGTGTGTCTGCATGAAGAAAGCTAGCACACTGCAGGGACAGTACGTGTGTGTCACAGAGACAGAGAGAGAGTGTGTGTATGTGCGCATGCATGTCACCATAGCCAAAGCCAAAACCAGGGTTCTGGCTAAAGTGGCTGGGCTGCTTCCAGTGGCAGACAGTACTCCAGTGAGAGCTGGGGTGCTGGCAAACAAAGCAGCACAGCACGCCAAGACTCTGGCACCATGGCCAGAGCTCTGGCAAGGTGGTGGTATGGCTTCCAGTGACAGTCAGCACTCCAGCTTTTGCCAGGGCAAAAGCGGCCCTGCAGCACTGTGATCAAGGCCGTGGCAACAGGGGTGTGACTTCCTATGGCAGCTCCCAGAGCCCCAGCTTTAACCAGGATGCAGGCAGCTCCATGAGTAGCATGGGCCGAAGCCCTTTCCCTGTAGCTAGAGCACAGCAGCAGGGCTTTCCTATATGGCAGTCAGCTCCCCAGTGAGAGCCAGGTGATGGAAACCTAAGCACCATGGGGTCCCACAACAGCAACCTGAATCCTAGTGGGAATCAGGAGCTGACAGTCCCAGTAGCACTGTGGACAAACCCTACCATACCTCTGCTACAACCAAAGCCAGGCCTCTGATAGAGGTGATGGGGCTTCCTGTGGTGGCAGCCAGCACTCCAGTGAGAGCACTCCAGCCAGAAGCTCTGCCACTGTGGCCACAGCCTGCTGAGTCAGGTGTTTTGCCCTGGCTCTGGCCACAGTGGCAGGGCATCTGCTGGCAGTTCTACTTTGTGCTGTTCTCTCAGAGGTGCTGCTTGCCACCATGGGAAGCCCTACCACCGGAGCCAGAGCTGAGGCAAAGTTGGTCAGCAGGCTGGATCTGGCCATGGGGATGGATGTTTGACACCCCTGCTCTAAGGAGATACACAATTCTCATGGGTTGATGGTTTCACACCCTGTATTTGGACGGCATATGTTCTTATGAGATGGATGATTTAAATCAATATTTGTGGTCTCGTTTGTTCTTCAAAGAAACAAGAAGAAAATGCATCTCACCATTAGTGGAAAATTTTTAAATATTTGGCTAATGAAAAAGAACAATTCAGATTCCTTCTAACTTGCAGCCTGTCAAATAGTCCCTAAGTTTTTCTGGGCTACTTCCCCTGTTTTACTATATGGTCCTCTGCTTCATTTTCTTTATTTTCATATCATTATATACTATGTTCTGTTTTAATTTTTTGTAAACTGTCAGAATGGATAATATTATAGTATGTTTTTGGCAAAAAATATCAAGTATAAATCATGTAAATGCTATTATATTATGTCTAAGTGTTATTGTTCATTTTATTATATTGCTTTACCAAAAGCTGTAAATAATATGTCTACGTTAATTCCTGAATGGTCCCACAAAAAGCTATAGGCTATATCAGCCTATTCCTAGAGGTATGAAAATTAAGCACTGGTTCATGCTGTTCCCATATCAAAATGAACTGCACTTGTTATCAACACAGCTCCAAAAATCCAGTAACATTTCCAAACCTCTCCCTTGCTGATGAGTCACCAAATTGATTTCCACTATAGGGTAGCCCTACGGCAATTAAAGCACATAAAAATAGATTCAAACAATGTTCAGTATCTTATTTGAACCTGCAACAGAAAAGAGTCAAAACTAGATCTCTGCCTCAAACCAGGCTGCTAGGTCAGGTTTATGGCATTGTACCACCAGTACAGTATATTCACCCTGTGCAGCAATTACCTGCACTATCTGGTAGGATGCAACTAGATGGGTTAAAGGTGCAGTCTCAGATCTGATTCCATAGTTTTTCCCTGGCTTTTTCTCCTACAGTTTCATAGTTTCTAGGTTCGGAAGGGACCTGAGTAGATCATCTAGTCCGACCCCCTGCCAT
>NW_017729024.1:141963954-141969867 GCF_001723915.1 Gavialis gangeticus | reverse complement strand
AACAGTGACTCCCCCAATGCCTGCTGATCCCCCCTGACTAGTTTATAACAGGCCACAAGATCCCCCCTCAGCCTTCTCTTTTGGAGGCTGAACAGGTTCAGGTCCCGTAGCCTCTCCTCATAGGGCCTGCCCTGCTGTCCCCTGATCATGCGAGTGGCCCTCCTCTGGACCCTCTCCATGCTGTCCACATCCCTCTTGAAGTGCAGCGCCCAGAACTGGACGCAGTACTCCAACTGCGGCCTGACCAGTGCCGCATAGAGGGGGAGGATCACCTCTTTGGACCTGCTCGAGATGCATCTGTGGATGCATGACAAGGTGCGGTTGGCCTTCCTGACTGCCTCCCCACACTGCCGGCCCATGTTCATCTTGGAGTCAATGATGACTCCAAGATCCTTTTCCGCCTCCGTGCTGGCAAGAGGGGAGTTCCCTAACCTGTAAGGTATGGTGCCGGTTCTTCCTCCCCAGGTGCATCCTGACTTGCTCAGACTCTTAATGTTATTTCAGATGTGATATTTCTTGTCAGCTGTTTAAAATTTGCTTGGAATAGCTAAAGAAATAACATTTTAAATAGGAACTTACACTGATCTAGATTGTACTGTCCTTACAAACCTTAGGATATGGACACATGAACAATCTACTTCAGTTTAAAAAGGAATAGGACTTTACTGTGTCAGCTGCTCTGTGGTTAGTGCACATGTGTGAATTCTTATCTTGTGGTAAATGGAAACTAAAGAAGAGAAGCTTAAGTATCTATGAAAGAAGGCTAAACTCTCACAGAGCAGCTAACACAGGGTAAAATCCTGCCCCTTTTTTACCCCAAAGTAAATCAGTAGTATAATTGGAAGTGGGCAACCAGGGCATGGGCCTTGGGCATTCATTACGGGAGACACTGGAATGGAGGCAGTGGGAAAACCAGAGAAGCAGCAGTGGACTGTGCTCAGCACAGGCTCACTCAGGGGCTGTTAGTTCCAGCCACATCGGCCAGAGGCAGATGACTCTGCTCACTGCCCGCCATGTTCTCTGAACAACACAATCTCACTCCCCTACCACCACTTTTTCCTCCACTCTGCTCAGGGAAAAGAAACAGCTAGCTATGCCTCTGTGCTAAATTGTTCATTCGTTCATACCCAAATTGTATGAACAGTCTCACAGAAAAATCACTGGGTCTCATTTTGTCAGGCACTATTCAGTAAATATATGACAATCTGGCTCCTTTGAAAAAAAGATATGAAATTAACTAAGAAGTTAGTGCTTCGATTTGGTAGAAAACTGGGAGCACTGCTGTAATGCTATACACTAAGCAGAGAAGAACCAATTACTGGTTCACTGGACCTCACATTTAGGGGTGGCAATATATTGGTCCATGTCCTTTGCTTCCCGGTCTATCTAATTGTCAGCCAGAGGCTGTGGAGTCTCACAAATGGTGAGCCAGAGTTTTTGCCAGAGCCTGAGGGAGCCTGCAGTTGAAAAGAAGCCATGTTTGCTGACCGCATATATATAGATATATATATGGAAAAACTATCACAGCCAGGAAAAAAGGATGGGTCCTGCACAGTCTATTTCAAAGAGCCCAACAAACCCAAGGATGTTGACTGTTTTGTTTCCTCCTTCCATTGTTTCATATTTTATTTCCTTTAATTTTCTAATGTTGTTCTTGTATATATTTTTCTTATTTAATGAAAACCTTACACTTTTCTTTCAAAAGAACAAGTATCTTGTCCTAATGGGACTAAGTTTTGTAGTTCATCCTCAAGTGCTTGTGCTCTCTTTGAGCACTTATCACAATAAATTGATTTATTTCTAGGGTTAAGTTCCATGCAAAAGGATAAACAGATTAAAATGCAAACACCTACATGAGTTCTAAGAAAAGGTAACTATGGATATGCAAAGAAAAACAGACTGTGTTTTTATTTGCAATATAGAAATGTTACAGAACACCAAGCAGAGAACTTTAAATGCTTTCTAAAAAGCCATACTCACTTGTGTTGATAAGAAACTGGTTTGAAACTCCAGGGTGATCTACATCATGTATTGCACTAGCAAAAATTGCTGCAAGAATCTCTAAATCAGTGAACACTGCCTGGAAAACCATAAAATAGAAATGACAATTATTAACCAAAGAAGCTACCTTTTCACAAAAAATACAGTACACTATCTCTTCAGCAAGAAAAGAAAATATATGTTTCGATGTGATTTTAACATAATAGATGTTTTTAAAAATCCTTTAAAAATATAAACCATCATAAAAGTTTGGAAAATATTCCATTACATCTGTGAGACATTTCAGGTCTGTGTACAAACAGCTACTTTTAAATGTCCTTATTTTTAGGGTTGATGGGAAGTGGCAAGAGCACTGAATTCAATGGGAGATTTTTTTTCCAGAATTTTCTATAAGGTCATTTGTGTTTTGCTGACTAAATATAGAATTCAGTGCATAAACTGTAACACCCACCCAAGTATGAACTAGTCGCATAAAAATTTTATCATCTGGTATTACCCCAGGTAGCATATCTGTTTTGCATTGAACATGCCTATACTGCATGATAAACATGGAAAACCTTAAACTGTTTCAAAGAAGCATGCCTCCCAAGTAATATTACAAGGGAATGGTTATAATTTATGAGTTATTGCATCTTTATTAAGGCTGCAAAGCATTTACCCAAATCTGACTGAATCTTTTCCACAAGGTCGTTATGAAAACAAGAACACAGAACAGGAAGGGACATCATGGACTCACATTATACAATCTCTTTCATAAGCTAATCAAACTCCATCTTGAAAAGTATGGCCACAACAGTATGCAAGTATGCAGGAAGATGTTTGTTTTCTACAAGCTAAAACACTGCTGAAAGCAGGCTGAAGAGCAGCTGTATTGAAAAATCAAGTGATGCGCCTGGCAATCAGGCTGGCTGCCTGTTGAAGTAAGTGGTAATGTAGCTCCTTTTGCAAGCAGGAGCTGACCCTTCTCTGCTAGCAGCTTGGAACATTGGGGGTCTTTACAAGTGCCTCAGTGGGGAAGAGGAAGGCTCTGAGAGCCGTTCTAATTGAAGCGCTCACAGTGTCTTGTGTATTCAGCGTCCCACGCTTCAGAACGGCATTGGGGCAGCTTTAACTAAAGCTTGTTCATTGCTGCCATTTTGAAGCACAGAGATGCTGAATACATAAGATGTGAAAGCTGCTGGAGCATGCTAATTAGCACTCTCCAACAGACTTGATTAATCAAGTCTGCTCTGATGTGCTGTAATCACAGTGCGTTGCAGCAGTGTTCCCACATGTGTACAGGGACTCATTGGGCCCTATGAGACAAGGGCCAAAATGCAAATCAGATGCAAGTGAATGCAAATCCTTCTGAGTCACTACCTTTTCACCAGTTTACATCAGCAATGAATTTGTTCTCAACACTCTACTAGAGAATGCATAGGCTTGCTAAAATAAGCCTGGAATAATGCTTTATTAGAGCCTAATAATAGAAGTGGAAAGAGATTCAAACCTTTTGTGAGCTTCCTTTTAGCTTACATATGTTAGCTCTTTAAATACCTCATGTACAAAGAAAGCATTAATTAAATTAAAAACATCTGCATTTAAAAATTTTTTTGAAAAACAAGACAAATCCATTATGAACAGAGGTGCTCACCCTCTTGCCTGCAGGCCAAATGCAGCCTGTGAAGGCACAGCACCTGGCCTCCATGGGAAAGCTCCCTGCTAGAAAACTCCATGCACAGCTCACCATGGCTCAGGAAATTTGGTGGAAAAGGAGCAATGGCCATTAATATGGCAGACCTTCTCCCTGCCAGATTCCCAAACCCCAAGCTCTGCGAGCTGGTCAAAGCCAGGCTGGGCCCCCTTCCCTCCCCCCCAGCCCACAACCCTTTTTCCACCATGGGGCTGATTTCCAAATGGGCCATGCTCCCTTCCCCCATGCTGGGCCAGGCTGGAGCCAGGACATGCCCTCTTCCTCACTGTGGGACCAGGCTCAGGCCAGGCTGCTTCTCCATATGGCCAGACTGTGCTCACTGTCCTGATCCTGGATGCTGGATCAGAACCACCATCTAGGTTGCAGTTGGACCAGGCACTGCCCATTCAGCCTGCCAGGGAAACATGGTTGTGCACCACTGCACTAAGAATGTAATATAAGTTTTGTGCTTCCTGAGAATTTTAGTATTTTAATACTTGTATGGTGGTTAACTCAGTTTAGAGAACTAGAGGTTAAAGAAGCAGAAAAATACCAAAACAATAATTTCTGACATTAAATATTATGTATTTCGTTCATGTTTTAGGAAAAAATCACATCCTGCCAGCATCTTCCCAGCATAATTCCTACTGGTGTAATTGACAGTGCCACATGGTAAATGGTGACGGGATATGACTAGGTACCTACTTAAATTGTGATTTTCCAAGAAATTAACCCCCCAAAACTTAATAAAAATAAAATTCTGGCTCCCTGGTGGAAGCCAGCAGTCCTTGCTACTACTGCAGGCTGGCCTCGCAGCCTGCCCAGGAGGGGAAGGCACTGGCTGGCAGCAGAGCACGAATGGAAGGAGCCAAGATGGCAGCTGAGGGGCAGGGCCACACAAAGGGCAGCCAGCAGTCAAGACAGCAGCTGCCCCCTTGTCCCTCCTCCCCCTGGGACCTCTCTACCAAATCAGGACCAAGGGGTGGGGCCTCTCTGCCAATCAGTATTGAGGAGCAGGACTGCCATGAAATGACCATGACATTGACTCTTTGGGCCATAAAAATTGCTCTCTCTTGCCATAAGTTATGTAGGTCCCTAGACATGACCTGTAGCTACTAAGCAGATGATGGAAACAGTTTCTATAATTATGGTAGCTGTGGGTGGATAGTATCTGTCACCAAACAGGTCACAGTGGTTTAAAAAAAAAAAAAAAATCCTGTGACATTTCACATCATGTATAAAGGTAAACAAACATGGGTCTTCACTAAATGCCTTTAGATATGTTCCAAGACTGAAATTTCAAGAATTTCTACTATAAAAAAGGCAGCAGGACTGCAGATATTGGAGTTATTTACATTTAGCTTAAAAAGTTTCTGATATTTTGTAAATGTGCATGTGTGTTACCCTCCTTCCTGTACTCCTTCATCTACATGTGCACTTACCTCCAGAGCTGGGGTTGATAGCAGCACGTGCGTAGACTGAACAACATCTGCAGCATGTATGTTATTGTGATATGCAACATCTGCATGATAATGATCTTCCAGGGTCATCAAGTATGTTATTAAAGTATCTACTGGAATTTTAAATGTTTTTAACAAATCTCGTTCCTGGAGGAAGAAAGAGAAAACAATGACATTTATAAGGCACATAATGATTGCTGGGATAGGTAAAGAGCACTAAGGCCCACTTTCATCTTGCTTACCTGAAAAATGGTGTGCATGATGACAGTCAGAGGTCGGTTTCCAGATAATTCTGCTATTCTGAAAACATGAAGGCCCCACTTATTCACATCTTCTAGTTCCTAGAAGAAAATTAGGCAACAGAAATTTATAAATCTACTACTACAATTCCCAGTTATTTCTGACTGAAATAACTACAACAGACTCATACAGATTTGAACTAGCAACCTGGTTGAGCCACTGTGAAAATAATGTTAAATGTTCTGAAAGGGTGAATACTTCTACTACTAACCTCATTAATATTTGAATTTGCAGTTACCAGCTTTCCAGATTATAACTCACTAGGTGGCAAGAGTCTCTCTGTTAAGTGGATTGCTCTAGAGGGAAAAATGCTACAGCATCTTGAATGAGCTGAACTGACACATTTTGCTACTTCACTGCCCAATAAGAGAAAAAGGGAAAAGGGCAGTTAGAAGAAAACCTCCAGAGATGCTAAAGGTCTACTGCTATCTCACTTATTGTGTTCTTTCTCAGAAGAATGTTTAAAAAAGGGGGGGGGGG
>NW_017729024.1:141959453-141963806 GCF_001723915.1 Gavialis gangeticus | reverse complement strand
TGAGGGGGGGGAATGTCCTGAAAGCATAAAATTAAACAGATTTAAAAATGTGTAAATCCAAAAGTGAATGAAGAATTAATCGTGCACCAACTGTTATATTACTGCCAGAGTAATTTTACTATGTGACCCAATATCCCAGGAAATGTTACTTTTAAAAGATGAGTGCAACTGATGTACAAAATGAAATGATGCAACTGCAGAAAGGACTTACAAGGAGGGATCCAATGCCAGATGCAGTTGTGTCATTTCAAACTGATGCTGCTGCTACGTATTTCGATTCCTCTCATAGTATCTGTTATAATAAATGTTTGCTTTCAATTCTGCTGATATTATTGATGCATACATACCTCAATAACACATGCACAATTTAGCTTACTTTACATTACGCACTCTTTAGCTAAGAAAAAGCTCCCACTGAAATCCTGTTGGTGGAGTTTTATTACACATTAATAGCCTGATTCTTACTTCACTTATTTTTTTTCACTGGATATGATTTACAGAAATCACAGTGAAATCAGTATTTGATGATAGAACTTGAAATCAATGGCTGTATAAAGAGTATGGAATAATACCCTAGAAACCATTTGCCTATCACTAACCTTTATTAGAATACCATGATAGGGTGCTGGAGCTGTGTTAGAAAACAGGTCAAGACATGAAATGTTCCTCACCTTGGCAAGACCGTCTTCTTGATCAGTTTTAACTCCAAATCTGGGGATACTAGAATTAGTTAAACTGGAGCTATGCATCAGTTTTTTTACTCCACTGATCTGGGACATTGGTCTCTTCTTTTTCTCTTTCTCTTTTTGTGTTGGAGAAGGTATTTCCACTTCATGTTGCTTGTCTTTAAAGAAGAGAGAGAAAACAAGACCGAAGGTAATTTTCTATACTGATTAAAAACAATATTTCATCCACTTCAGTGTTAAGATTTATTTATGCACATTGCAAGACTTCCAGAAAATACTATTTTCTAAACTAAAGTATGGAGATCCTGCTACAGATGAGCCACATTCCCAATCATTGAAAACATCCCAAAGCAATCAAGTAGAATAGAGACCAACACACATAGAAGGAGGCACAGCTGTATTCTCGACATTGTCCTATTCTTTCTGAATTGGCTTTGAGAGTAATTTGTGGCTGTGCCTTCTCTCTAGTAATTTGTATGGATGTAGTCTTTTCTATGAAAATAAAAGTACTAGAAGAATTCCCATACCGTGGAAAATTCCCAAAGATTTAAACTTTGAACTGGAACTCACAATTTTGTTTAAAAAAAAAGGCAAAAACAATATTTTTTTTCAACTTTTTATTATGCTTTCTAGGCCTTAAGACTTGGATTTTGATTCTCATGTATACTAAGGTTTTCTATGCTAGAAAGCTCCTGCCATAAATGTAAATCCACCTAAGGGAGACATAGTTTATAGCAGAGAAAGTTGTTCTGACACTATAACTTATGCCCGTTCCTAAACAAAATAAGCTATACAGAAGAAACAAACTTATACTATTATAACTACATTTACATAGGAGCTTTTGCCAGGTTAGCAATGTTGGTAGGGGTGCTGTTTTTTTCACACTCCTAATCAAAAGAACTGTGTCAGAAAAACTTTTTAAGTGTGCACCAAGGCTGATGTGACTTCATTCCGCACGGCTAGAGCAAAAAGGGCTTAAAATGGGGGTATATTACACTTACATCCACTTTAAGGTCCTTTTACACTGTAAGAGTGATAAAAAGTGTCTATCATAAATAAGAAACAGCCCCTTTTGAGTCTGGATTTGACCATGTTCAATTCACTTGGAAGTGGGTCCTTTCAACTGCTTCCATTTTAAAAAATTCAAGTAGATGGAAAACAACAAAGTCTGGTGAAGGTGAATACTAAACCTGTATTTTTCTAATTGGTAGAACTTTATTTAAATGGTATCTCTGGTCTCTCTCACACTTAGAAATCCTTTTCCCTTATTCTATATAGCAGTAGGATATTCTTAAATGCAACAGGTTCTAAAGTCAGCCTAAACAAACATCTGCAAAGGACAGAAAAAGTTTCTTTTTTGCTTCCCCATGAAGTATAAAAGGAAGCAAGGGCTTTTATTTTAAACAACTGAGAAATAGTAAGAAAAGCAAGTCACTATTTTCCCATTTTTGAAACAGGATTCTTTAATTGGCAAAGGACTGATGAGCTGAATGTAACTTTTTTTTCCCCTCAAATGAAGAAACAAGATTTGTGTGCGTATGCATGCATGCAGTCTTTTGCAATAGGAAGGTTTTCTGCCAAACGTTTGTCATTAATTTGAAACACCTTTTTTCAAATGTTCTTTTTAAAAGTGGTGTGTAAAAAATTTTAAACATTCAAACTAAAATAATCATCTCACACTTAATTGTTCTAGTTTATGTTTTGTAATGAAAACTATAGTATGGTTCTCCAGAGAGACCTCTGGCAAAGCTAGGGAAGTCAGGACTGACATTTTTAATATAAAAAAGCATAGGAAAAAATTTAAAACTGCTCAAAAACAAGCAGAACAGAGATAAATGAGGCCTTTATAAAAAAAATGAAGTATAAACTTCCCTCCTCTTGCACCATTTATCTTTAATGGATAAAGTGAAACTGCATGGGGACAGCAACTGTATTTTCAGATTACTGCTTGCCTCTGCAACTTTCCGGATGTTTACCTTTCAGGGGCCTGCACTTACAGAAAACTATGGAGAATTCCTGTTAGATCACAGCAAAGGAGAATGTAAAAATGTCATCAAGTTTTAGCCTGGAGCACTGAGTTCTCTCATTCCCCTCACTCCTCTTCACTCTTCTCGTAAGACCAATCAAAAAAAAAGGGTGGGGAGGGGGGAAAGAAGGCAGGGGGGAAAGGGCTTTTAAGTTCTGGACTGGTGAAAACTGACAGCGGATGAAGAGCAGTGACTCGTGTGCATGTCTTGATGTTTATGGTTTCAGTCATATGCACAAATTTTAGATCCATCAAAGGGGAGGACTATAAACTGAACTGTCAGATGAACTCAAGTGAAAGGAAGTGTCTGTCTGAAAGATTTTATATTTGCTGTGGAATTCCGGGGGATTTCCTGATGTTTTCTTAAACAGCCTAACCTGCAAGTCCTGGACCCTTTTGTGTTGAAAACAAGATCGTTTAATGTATTAGTATTGTTAGTGGTATTTCTCCATATGGCACTGGAGAAATATGCAGCCACAAATCAAACCGGTTAATAGATTTGATCCCAATTTTCCTACAAATATCCTGTTATTACTGAAAATTGGATATATGCTACGTGTTTCTTTTAGGACAAACGGACTGTGTTTTTAAGCAAAATCCCAATTTTTCTCATAGACTATTCCTAGTTTTCAAGTGTTGGCAGGGCTGTAAAGGCTCAGCAGATAGGCTGAATACTGAATACAGGGAAAGAAATAGCCAGAGCTGCTTAATAAGAAACAGACTGATTACATTTTCAGTTAGAAAATATTTCCCTTCCATATATTCCCTTTCTAAATTTGTATTTTTCTATACCACATTGTTAATATATTACATTTAAGGAACAGTTCAATAATTACAGTATTTCTGTCTGCTGTAATGTCACATTTGTATTTCCTCTATAATATATTGCCTTTTTCATTTGATTGCAACCACAGAAAGACAACATTCAAGCTCAACAGATTCTAAGAGTTTGTTTCTCCAGAGCTTTTTCTGCTTGCAGCATGGAGGTTACATGTGAAAAACAGAGAGCTGTATTTCCTTCTTTCTGTCAAAATGAGTCTTAAGGTTTTAAGTGAAAGCCTGCAAAGATGTCAATATCTCAGTCTTGTTAGTCAAGGGATGCGAGAGGCTTTTCTAAGTGGGTCATCTCCTCAGGCAATCTTATCTTGAGATTTTAAATGATCCTGAGCCTCATCTCTAACACAGAATGATAACTTTCTGTTATCACTGAGTGGGGGCTGGGCAGCTTCTAGCTGTGCCTCGATCACAGGCAGGAACATGGGGGGCAAACAAGAGCAGTGAAAATACAGCTTCCATCTGCCCAAACCCAGCACAGCTCCCCACCCACTGGAAGCTGTGCCCACCCTGCAGCTGAGAAGCAGAGCACTGAGGAAAAGTGGCTTTAACAGCATGAGCACAGTTTCCAGCTGCCTGGCCATGGCAGAGCTCACCTCTGGCTAGAAGCTCCTGGTTTAAGTTAAACAACAGTTCCCCAGTACCCCAGATGCTTTGCAGCTCTGGGTGGGGCTGTCTGCTCCAGAGAGCAGAGCTGGCCCTGCCCACCCGCTTCCTGGCCAGAGCTCCAGTGGAGACTGCAGGTACAGCAGGGTCTGCCTGGCTTCCCCCTGCCCCCCCTCCCCCTCACTGCTCAAGCAAGGATCC
>NW_017729024.1:141947640-141958071 GCF_001723915.1 Gavialis gangeticus | reverse complement strand
GGCTTCCCCCTGCCCCCCCTCCCCCTCACTGCTCAAGCAAGGATCCCCCCTCCCTCCCTCTCATCTCCCACAGCATGGACCCCAGGCATGTGGTATGCTAGCTTATGCTGAGAGAGAGAGTCTGTCCAATTTCACTGGGACAGACAGACAGAATAGTGTTGGCTTAGGGTTTTTGGAGCTAATCAACAGGTCAGATGGTAACATCCCTCCATTCCTCCCTTTGAAAAAGCTATTTAAGAAGAGCTTAAACTACTGAGAGAGGCTTTTGCTTTGTTGATGGACTGTGTTTGTTGATAAACACTGTTGATGGGCTGATAAACACTGATAAACCCTTCTGGTTTGCTTGCCTGTCAGCTTGCTGCAGACAGTATGAAAAAGCAGTGAGAGAAAGACTGAAAAGCTTCATATTATCAACAGATGCATGCGCTGCACACATTCCTTTTGCTTCAGAGTGCTAGCCCTGGGCTGTGGTCTGGCAACACTCTTGTCCCTTGAGGAGGGAGAGGGGAAAAGCCTGGGACAGTGCAGGCTGGGTCGGGGTTTACACCCCTCCCTAATCAGAGCATCCTGCTGGGGCCTGCCCATGTTCCCCTTCAGCTCAGAAATGTGGAAGGGCTGCTCTAGCACCTCCTGGCTTCTAGCTTGAGCCACTGTAGGCATGTGCCTGCATTTCTTCAGTCCAGAGGGAATGTCTGACAGTTACAAATTGGTTCAGCCTAGCCAGGTTAGACTAACCTGCGAAGATTGAATCAATTCAGGCTTAGGTTTTTTGAAGGTCTGCCCCTAGCCCTAAGGGACTCAGAAAAGTGGTGCCAGCTTAGCTCCTAGCAGCCTGGCCTGGAACAGATGAATGCAAACCCGCCAAAGCTACCCAGCCTTAACTGAACTACAGCTGGGTTGTTCTGGCTTGCAGCCTGAAAAGGTTTCCAGCCCCTGATCTACACAGACATGTGTTGGCCCCTATATTCACAATCTTAAATGGTGCGACTGCAAATCACATTTTAAATCAGCATATTGATTACCTAATTATCTTCAATGTCTGTGTGTACAGAACATTGCTTTTATTTATTTGCTTTCATCAGGCCAAGAAACCTTTACAGTATGACTGCATACTTCCCTATTGGGCAGACTGGTAAAATGTTGCAAAGATAATGTTTAAATATATCAAACAATGCATAATTAATCATTCCTTTTCTTATATAAACAGCCTGCAAGATTACTCCATGCTAACCATAATACTGGATGGAAATACATATATAAAGGTCTTTAACAAGAATACTTTGTTAAATACTCTGTAACATTCTGAGAAAAAAAGGAACACAAAATGTGTATGTGGAATAATGTGCATAGGGAAGAACAATAAAGAGCTGCAAACTAATTTGATCAATTTATCTTGCCACCAAATACTGGATAGTGCAGTCATAAAATGCACTCACCATTTCCATTTTTTTCCTCTTTTTAGAAGTATGTAGTTTAATCCATATCCCAGCACTGGGGAAAAAGCATGCACGCAAACAAGCAACAAAAGCAACACCTTAAAGATATTCATTTCCATTGCAGTCTTACCTAAAAATGTGTTAGATATATATTCTGAGACCTGATTGCCAGACCGGCTCATTTCAGATAAGTGGGTTAGCTCCCGGTTGAGCATTCTTTTAAACTGGAAAAAGGAAAACATAAAAAGCATCTGTTAGTGGTCACAAAATATTTAACTCATAATGACAAAATTCAATTTGCTTTTAATGGAAACAGGAATACAGTATGTTCTGGAATAAATTGGAAAATCAATTGTCAAATTATTAACACTAAATAATACCAGTTTACCCATTTACCTCTCCACAGTTGGCATACAGAATTAAAAAAACAGATATTTCCCAAAATTTGAGTTCAAAGAGACTAGGCCCCTTTTTAAAAAATGAAAACTTTAAATATAAGCATGTGCACACACAAATATAACTTTTTTGCATTCTTTTTTATTTTAATTTAGAAAAAAATAACATTTTAATTGTATGTATATACACAGACATGCATCTCTGTCATGCTCAGACTATCATTTTTAGCAAATGTCTTCAAATTCCTTGTCTGATTTTTTCTCATGGGAGTTATTTTTCTCTTTTCCCCAGCAGTTAGTGATCTCCATATATAGCTTATCTAAGATATCTGTGAATTCTTGTTATTCATATGAATATTAAATACTTTTTACAATGTTAAGCCCTTCCTGTGGCAATGAGTTCTGCAGGTTAATTACATACTGCATAAAAAAAATGCTTGAAATCTGTTATCTTTCTATATCACTGAATGCCTTTCTCCTCTGGTATTATAAGGAACAGTAAACAGAACTCTGCAGTGTTATTAAAAATTGAACTACTCCTTCAAGCATATGTTAAAACTCAAATTTGTCAACATTGCATTTTATGTTATTGTGCTAACCTTTCACCTGGTCTTATGTCCCTCTAAAATTGCTCCCAGTCTTCTCTCATCTCAACTAAATAAAAAATTTCATTCCTCACTGTTCACCATTTTTTCTGTAACATTATGAAACTAGACAACTGGAACATGGCACTTAATATGTTCCCATGTTAATATTCAATCATTCATTCCTGTTTACTAGAAAGAAGCAAAGACTAAAATATTAACCTCTCTGTATCAATGAAGTGTTTCTTCAATGAAATCTTGTACAGGGAATATTTAAAAATGACTATGTATATCATTAAATTAGCATGATGATCACAGTATGCTACAGTAAAGAGGGGTTTTGTTTGTTTTCTTTTTCCTAATGAAGCGGTATAACAATATATTATCAGTGACTTGCTATCTCTGTTACTGTTGCTATCATCTTGACAAATAATCAGCTCTGAAAGCTCTCATATCAAAGAGTCTATCCCTGTCACAAGCCAAAAGCTCAACTTTGATCTCAGTGAGAGTATACTGGCATGTACTGCTTGCAAAATTAGAAACATATTATATATGCAGAGTATGTATTCTACAAACTACAAGGCAATATGTACAAAGAAACATGAAACTAGCATGGACCTTAAAAGCTTAACCCAGACCTGTGAAGTTGCCAACCCTAAATGTTAAAAGCCATGAATGAGTTAGTCAGAACTCCCCCAAATCATGCAACTGAGTTAAAAATCATAAGGATATTTTAAAATGAAACTATTTGCCTTGTGGGGTGTTTTTAGCTTTATTGTGCAATTAGATCATATTTTCAAACTTTTCTTTAAAACCGTGATGGGTAGAAACTTAATTTTAAAATAAATAATAAGTTTCTTGCATAATTACTTCTGATCAAGGCCTCTGGCTGATGTTAATCGCATCTTAAATAGTAACCCAGGTACAAGTTCAGGCAATTAGTGATGAGGAAAACAGGAAACTAGCCACAAAATTATTGCACAAAATGTGTAACAACCTTGTGGCTGGTTTTCATCGCACTTTAAACTGAACACGTGGCAGGGTCCCACCATGCACTGCATGGTGCATCACAGGGCTTCATTGCCATTCCCCCCACCATGTCAGCAGACTAACGGATGCGCAGTGCAGCCACTGTTTTTCAGGTACCAGGTCACGGGAGCTCAGCACTTGGGCCAGGGATGCTGGGTCATGGGAAGCTGCAGGACTGCCTGCAACCTGGCAGGTTGACTGCATTGTCCTGAGCAAGTCACTTGACACATCCCAGCAACATGAGAGATTCCCTGGGATGGGAAAAAGTTCCCTGATCCCAGGGCCCCCATGCACCAGGACCATTAAAAAACATGTGTGAAGCCTGGCTGCACATGCAGTTTTTGATATCCCCAGTGAATGGGGACCCCGGGATCTGGGAACCTCTCCCAGACCCCAGGGTCTTAAAAAAAAGATGCATGTGTAGCTGAGCTTGGGACCCCACTGAAGTCTCAATCTAATTCTGGTGAAACTGATTGTCGGTCCCAGACCCAGGACTGCACTGGAAACCCAGCAGCTTTCAATTTGCTGGTGCAGGGGGAGCCTGGGATCACAGGCAAGTAGTTATGGGGTGACTGGGATCTAACCCAAATCACAAGACTGGGCAAGACTCTGAGTTGTATCTGTTTGCAATAAATTAAGCTCTTGACATTAACTTAACTTCTCCATAAACAACTATACCAATCCTAACAGTATTTTAGTGTTTTATGTTATTGTGCAAGCAAAGTGAAATGTACTTTTCACCCTTATTAAGGGGCTTAAATACATTTCTAGATGACTAATTTCAGCATCTGAATTTGAACATTTTAATCTGCTATTTTAAGAAAGTCAGTCCCCTGATAACTTCTGGACATAGCTTGTTCAGAAAGGGCAGAGCTATACATTACTAAACTAAGTATTTGTTAGGATTACATATGTAATCAGAATCATACTGTTAGAAATGAAAGAGCTCATTCTAAATCACCCAGTCAAGCACTGCCTAAACACACTTGTACAGGAAAAAACACAAGGGACAATGTCAAAAGCCTAAAACAATACCACTTCCCTTGGTAGAATTTTCCATGGCTTAATACATCTAACTTTCAAGATTTTTTCCCCTCGAAGTTTAGTCTAAATTTTCCTTTAAATTTTATGCTATTAATTCTATTATGTATTTCTCTGGACAATTTTATCTTCTACCTTTGTTAACTCATTTTTGTAGATGAAGCACAGCAATATCGGTTCCCTTCAGCACTCATAAAACACTATTCCAGAATTTGTGTTAAACATGAAAAATGCCAAGAAAGCCTCCAGGCCTTCCACAGCTTCACAGCAAGTGCACAGTATGCAGAGGCCTATACACTGTACTGGTCACTTTAAAAATAGCCACATGGTATCATACTTGCAAAGTATCTTGATCAGTGTTTTCTACCCTCCTGGCATTAGATAATAGAGATATTATATAAAGTTCCTAACTAATGCTATCCTGAAACGAAAACAAATAAGTCACTAACAGTATACCTAAAGGTGAAATACTGCCCCCTAAAACTTCAATAAGGCAAGATTTTACCCTGGGCCTTCAAAGATGACTTGGCAGTATAAGTTCCAAGTCCATTCCTCCAATTAGCACCCGTATTATACATACATAAACAATATGGCTCTTGAGTTGACGTGGCACATTCATTTACAAAATATGAACTGGAAAATAGTTTAGAATATTCTTAAATTTTCTTTTCCAATTACATTTGACCAAAAGAAGAGACCTAGCTTATCAGCCCATACATATGAAGTCTGATATTGCACTGCTACAGCCTGGGGACTTGCACCAGTACAGCCTGGGGGCTGACTCGCTAAGCAGCAGATCTGCAGAAAAAAAGCTGGGAGTTACAGTGGACAATAAGATGGATACGGGTCAGCAGTGTGCCCTTGCTGCCAAGAAGGCTAACAGCATACTGGGCAACATTAGTAGAAGCACTGCCAGCAGATCAAGGGAAGCAATTATCCTGTTGTATTCCGTGCCAGTGAAGCCACATCTACTATGTTCAGTTTTGGGCCCCCCACTACAGAAATGATGTGGACAAGTTGGAGAGAGTCCAGCTCTCCAAATGGCTCAGGGGCTGGGGCACATGATTTGTGAGAGGTTGAGGGAATTGGACTTATTTAGTCTGCAGAAGAGAAGTATGAGGAGGGACTGGATAACAGTCTTTAACTACCTGAAGGGGGTTCCAAAGAGGATGGAGATAGACTGTTCTCAGTGGTGGCAGATGCAGAACAAGGAGCAATGGTCTCAAGTTGCAGCAAGGAAAGTTTAGGTTAGATCTTAGGAAGAATTTTCTCACTAGGAGGGTGGCGAAGCACTGGAACAGGTTACCTAGACTAGAGAAGTGGTGGAATCTCCTTCCCTGGGGGGTTCT
The DNA here is from genome assembly GCF_001723915.1 of Gavialis gangeticus. Classification (NCBI taxonomy): domain Eukaryota; kingdom Metazoa; phylum Chordata; order Crocodylia; family Gavialidae; genus Gavialis; species Gavialis gangeticus. Next base: position 141,952,237 of record NW_017729024.1, on the reverse strand, counting down.
AAGACCGGCTAGACAAAGCCCAGTAATCTGCACTGGCTGATCTATGAGCAGGGGTTGGACTAGATGACCTCCTGAGGTCCCTTCCAAGTCTAATTTTCTGTGATTCTAAGTTCACTATAAACTCAGTTTTTTTAAATACTGTATGCAGTTACTGACTTTGGAGAGAAAAAATAATAATACTACTTCTCAGCAAATAAAACTAGGGAAGCTGTAGCTCCTGAGATAAAAAGTATTTGAATTCATGATGAACAGCTAGATAGCAATAAAACAATCCAGGCATTTTACTTGTTGTACTCTGGTTTACTATAGTTCTGTGTTGTTTAATACTCTTTAGTTCAGAAATGTGTGCATTTAGCATTTAAAAATGCACTATTAATATTTTAAAATAAATAATTTATGCCATACTCTGTCCGGCTAGCTCTCTCCATTTTCAGTTTCGGCTAGCTGTGCACTTCAAAAGGCAAAATGTTACTTTGAACCATTAACTTTCAGCATGTTTGTGTATTAATACATTATTTTACAACAGAACTTTGCTTAGTGCTCACATGGCCCAACGCAAGGTCTAACTGCAAATCACACAGTTCTTGCTACAGGTATGTACATTTTCAGAGCCTGCCAGAAAATGCCTCTTAAATGTTCGAAACTTAGCTAAAATGTCTATGCTCTGATCATTTGTAACCTCCAGAAATAACAATGTTCATCACTTAAGAGCTTGTATGCTGTATGCACATTAACTGATCAAAGAAAGCTAAATAAAATCAATAATATGAGAAAACTCTGGTACTTCAAAATAGATAAATTAAAAAAGAACAAATCATTTGCTGAGGTTTAAATTTATATTAAAAATGGCTACTGTACTTCTTTTAGTCTTTTTAACAATAAACTTTAGACTACCAAATCTATTGGTAGGAACAGCTATTCACAACATCATTTATAACTATAATATTGCCCTCTGCCAAGGACACAGATTTTGACAGACCAGTAAGTACATGGAATCCTCCTTTATATTGTGCTTTGCAAAGGAGAATTGATGAGGGATTTCCCTACTTTAGCTTCCAGACCTTCGAAAGCAAAAATGATATACTAAACCGTTTACATTCATTGGCATGGACTAAAGTTAGATATGCCAAAATATCCTCTCAGGAATCAACAGGCTATGATGTGTCCAAAGATAATTCTTCATAGTGGATGCTGCCCTACTGCACTCTGATATGGCACCAATTATTGATACATTCAGAAAGATACATTGCCCAGAGGATCATGGCTTCTTGTTCCAATTTTCATAAGTTTCCAACAGATCCTTGTTTTCTCTTTTACTATTACAGTAGCAAGCAATGACTAAGACACTACATTCAAATAATACTAAACAACTACTTTAGGCTAGGGAAACAGGGTGGGTGGGTGTGTGTCTGTTCTTATGTTTAAGAGAAAATATATAGACAAATTTTGAGGCCAGGGTTATTTCCTAGATACTGTGGTTATCTCCAAACAGCAGATAGATTTTACAAAATGGGGATGAGGCTTTCTAGTCATTTCAATTTGCTTTGGTCTGAAGCATAGAACAAATATTTTAGGCTTCACTGATTTTTCATTTGTATCTATCTAGAACAGATATAATTTTTAAAGAATGTATTCAGTTGATATTATATGAGATCAAACAATGGTATTTCCCAGGTAAAACATACAACATTTTGCTAATGTCTAGCAATATTAATGTCAGGCGGCTCCCATTAAAATCTATACAAAAAAATCCTTGAAGTTGAATGAATAGTGGGTGGAAGGCCCTGAAGGTCCAAGCCATAGAGAAATTTATGGTAATGAAGTAATTTTGTTTATGTTTGCTGTTACATAACAGTTTTTGTCAGTTAACATGTAGAACCTTTCGTGGGTTTTTTTGGTGAATTTCTTGTCTCCAGCACTAAGCTTTAGAAAATGGGCTTCATGTAGGCACCTGCAGAAGTTCCAGAGTCTGTGAAATCTTCATGACCCTACAGAACAAGCACATGGTTCCAACTACCCAGTAACTGTGCTACTAACTCAAGGACTCTATATATGTCTGATTCTTCTGCACCTTAAAGACTGAACAAACAGCTGCAGTCCACTGCACCTTCCTGTAACTGCACAAAGTCTATGGCTAGAGCCAGCAAGTAGTCCAGGAACCGACTAGCCGCAGCCCTTCCAGTCCCTCCACCTGAATGCTTTTCTGGTCAAATCTCTGAAGGTCAGATCCATAATACACAAAAGGATTTGGATATTTCTTGCATGTATTTTGTGCATACCCTACTCCCCTGAACCACAATAATTCAGATCAACTTTGGCCTTTCTCGTGCCACCTTCACCACAAGGACAACTGGCACAGGCTCACAAAGACAGGGTACATACATCAGAACATATATATAGTGATTCTGGAAATATTAAGTTTACACAAAAAAACGCCCCTCCTTTTGTCCTTGAAATATCTATTAATATTGATTTTTCTTAAAAAAAAAAGACATTTTAAAACACAAAAAATACCACGCTGAATTCGTACAGCTTTACTTTCCACAAAGCCAGATAAGACCAAAACAAAACAAACAAAAAATTAGGCCAGCCCTGCTCAGTCCTTACCCTTTATTGATGAACAACTATCTTTGATTTCAATACAAGCCTTGCCTTGATAAAGATTTCATGTTTGAATCCACACTGTTTAATAAATGCTAAGGTCAAGCGTGGGCTTTTATATACAAGCTAAAATAATATACATTGTATAGGTATCTAAACTGGGCTTTTTGATTTGACATTTGTTCTTGTAAAGGAAGACATTCAGTGTAAACCACAAAGGAATATTCCATAGCAACAATCACTCTCTCAAAAAAATATTTTACCAGAATACAATGAGGTACTGTCCAAAGTACGGAGAAATAAATCAAATGCACAGAAAATGTTTTAACACACGTCATAGGTCATTGTATACAAATTTTTAACAATTTCAAAAATATCCAAAATTCTATGTATATACTGATCATCAGAAAAAAGGTCTGGTCTGCCTGATGAGAAATTTCCTATATTACATGTTCTGTACTACAGATTCAAAAAAATAAATAAATAAAAATCAGAGTACTAAAATTTGTATTCAAATACTTTTTCGGCATCTTAGCTAAGAGCATTGTCTAAGCATACCACATGACACTATCCTGCAGACAGGACACATTTTATCATGTCTAATCAGGCAAGCCTGTCATACTGCCTGCTAATTAGCAAGAGATCTATCCATTTTAAAGATTAAGCAGTAAAACAGAAAAATTACTGAGCATCTATGTTTTAATAAGTATCAGTGACTGGCATTCTAGGACAATAATTCAGAAAGAACTCTTTAAAATGCTTAACATGTGTATGAACCCAGGAAAATGGAAAATAATTTCATTTTACTTTTGGTAAATGATGATGGAATCAAGCTAACTGGAGTAATAGAAACTCATCTCTTCACAGATGGCTGAACAAAATCCTTGAGCATACACTGTAACAATTCTGCATTAGCAGAAAATGGACACAATGACCTCACTGGACACAGTGACCTAAAAGGAGTTTTCCTTTCCCTAAATCTTGAGATCCTAAAACAAAGTTGGATGTTAAGGTAACTGGGTATGAGAATTCTTGTCATGTGGGAGAAGAGGGTTTTTATTATATTTGGTAAAAGCATTAGTTCTTGCATGGGATTATTTTGTTTGGGTGGAACAAGTATTTCTTTTAAAACAGGTTCATTTGAAACAAGTTACTTGCACATCAGGTGTAAGATGGTAAGTTCCTATTTTATTCACAGTCCCAAACAAAAATATGAAAGTTACAAAGATTATGTTTGGATGCAGCCACACATCTATTAAAAGACAAAGAAAGGCCACCTATAATTTTGTATTAAGTGGATTCAGTACTGTGTGTGAATTAGCATATTGCTTAATTCACTGGTAAAACGCTTTCCACAAAAGAGATAAGCTGATTTAATAGCATTTCCTAGGAATATTGCAGATTCAAGCAGATTCCAACTTGCTGCGCAAAGCAAGAGAGATCAATACTAGAAGACAATTTTCGGTCTCCTAGTGCTTTAAAGAAACCCTTAATCAATAAGCTGTCATACATGCACATGCACAGGTAACCAGAAAATGCTACTGAAACATACCATTGGTAATTGCCTAGTTCTTCAGCTGATATAAAACCAGTATGAGTCATACATTCACCCATTATTTTCAGTCTATTGTCTTTAATCATGTCCTTAGCATATGGCACAGAATCTCAGCATTATATTCCGAAACAGATTTCTCTCATCTAAAAAAGCCTACTTCTGTAGCATGGTTTTGTTAAAATGCCTGATACAAAGCCATCTCATGTGTCTGATATAAATAAGGACTATAGGTATATCACATACTATTTTCTATTAAAATAATTTCTAATATCCAAATATAGCTTCTGGGAAAACGTATATGGTTCTCTCTCGCTGCTCGCAGAAGCTCTTTTCTGAATCTTGTCTCCACAACCATATTGCCCTCAGTCATATTATCCAGAAACAATCATACTGTGCACTATCCATGCAATCATGCATTCCACCCAAATCAAAGTTCTTAAA
>NW_017729024.1:141936458-141942640 GCF_001723915.1 Gavialis gangeticus | reverse complement strand
GTCAGAAGGGACCTAAACAGATCATCAGGTCCAACCCCCTGCCCCGGGCAGGAACAGGTACTGCAATCATGCATTCCACCCAAATCAAAGTTCTTAAAAGGTAAATAAAATCCTACCTTTATGTAGCCCCAAGAAACTGAGAGTAAATAGTTTGCTTCAGGCATTTTTGATATTTTTATGCTACCAATTTAACTAGAAGTATTCAGTTCTTCAGTATCTAGTACTATAAAAGAATCTCCAGAAAAAAGGTTCTCTTTCTCTCTGTTTACTTTTGCTGATATGAAGGTGCTCTGCAATTATGTATATAAGAGACATTCTGACATGAAATCCAAATGTGTAGTCTTCTGATTGTATAAATGCCATTTGTAAAACTCCAAATATTCAAGGGCTAGCTTGAGACAGATTGCATGACTTGAAGAAATATCTGAAGAACTAGGGATATGCATATTTCCTGAACACCAGAACTTAATGAATAATGTATGTCAAGATGCTCAGCTGCTGGAAAGACTTGTTCTATCAACAGCTACCAAATAAGGACCTGCAGGGAAAGCCACAAATGGTGTCAAGTAGTCCCTCCCATAAGCCTCAACTCAGAGCCAATAGTATTGCATCCTAAAAGATAGAAATGCAAGAGGATAAAGATATGATGTGTACTAATTTCTGATTGGTCAGCATGGGTGAATCCCCTGGAAAAGGGTGTTTCTTCTTTTCTATGGTAAATGCCATTTAATAATGGCATCTCTGCCTGAAGCCCAGGGCTCTATGCAAAAATGATTCATTAGCTTAATTTTTAAATTATTTTCAGTAGCATTTGCCAGCTTTCTTTAAGGGACATGCTAAACCTATCAAGAGGAAAAGAAGATTTTCACATGTACCACATGCCATTTGTCTTGTTTAATTTTTTGTGGCAGTAAGTACATTTGAGCCTCCTAAGTGAAGAAAACCAGAGAAATGAATTTCCAGGATTCTTGAAAGATACGTGACCAACAGAAGCAATGAAAACATTAGCTGTTTCATGCCATCTGAATCAAAAACAGGTGAATCCCTTCTTAGCCCATTGGGTGAGTCTGCTAATGTTCTGTTATTTCAGCAAACAAAAATCATTTATTATTAAGATGAAATAGCTTGTGAGTCAACCTGTAATTTTACAATTCTGAACAGGTGAAAGGCTTCCATACAAATATCAGAACAAAAAATACTGTAGGAATGAAATTCTCACTATACCTATCCAAGTTTTATGCCTAGTGTCATCCTAGATTAATATAATCAATTATAGTTACTCTACAAAAAGAGTGAAAAAAGAGTGATCAATTAAAATTTAGGTGCATCAAAGATCTGACTCTGAGTATTAAATGTCCTGGCATCCGCCATTCAGAAAACAAAGCTCACAAGGATAAACAAATTATCTGTAAAATGTATTAATTACTGCAGAAAATCTCTGAATCTTTGTCATATCGTAAGAAAGGAGCTTTCCAAAATGACAGTGAGTAAATGTCTAAAGACAAGATGTACAAGGTACAGCATTCAACCTAAGCCCATGCTAGAAGATTCTGATTGACAACAGTCATAGGGGAGCTTTTGGCCGAAGTGCTTTCTACCCCCTGGGTGATGCTACAGAGTGGTGTCAGCAATGCTAAATGCTTGTAAGGGAATCAAACTCCAGAAAAATCAATAGAGGGAAAATGAATCAAAAGATCTCCTTATAGGGGGATAGGAATGCAGACAAAATACAGCAAAAAGGTAAAGTCAACTGATACCTTTTGTACAGAGGGAGAGCATATTCATATAAAAACACATTAATTAATTTTAAATATTATAGTTTGCTTGTACTATTTGAATAAACACAAAAAGGTGGAAGTGATCAAATTATTTTAGAGCAGTCTCTTTCTCTCGCACAGAAATAACTCAATGCACCTCACAGAGATAAACATCAGTAACAAATTTTGCTTTGGAAAACATGGGTCATCACAGCTTTTAATGCACTCTGGAGGAAAACAAAATACACTGGAAAAGGATTTCTGAAGAGAAAAAATACCTGTGCATGCCATGGGAATAAATCATAAATTACTTGTTCAGTTCAGCTAACACTCTACAACACAGTGCATTTTTAAGTGGCTGTTACTTTGTTTTCAGCATCCTGGTCACCTGCAGATAAGCACTGCTGCCATCTATCTACCTGTTATTAAAATTAAGAATCAAAACTATTTTTGCCGACTATACTTTTTGTAAAAATATTTAATAAAATCTTGGTCTTAAAATTTACAAAAAGATCATAAAGAATCTTCAGATCGAAATTCCTTACAATTTAAAATCTCTGTAAGACTCTCTAAGTGGGCTCTGATGGTTGCCCTGTGACTTGCACGTGGAATGGACCATTTTTGGCAGATTTTTCCTGCCCTGTTTATATAGTACTTCTGCAGTGCTATCTTCATTTTAGAGACTCTGAAGAGGACTCCTTGCAATAGGTGGGGATCAAGTAGTGCAGGGTTAGAGGATTAGACTTCTTTTTCCCCTTACCAACCCTAGAAAAATCACTGAAAAAAGGCTGAGAGTAAGAGCTACTGACTCTTAATCCGCGGGTGCATCTACACATGCACTTTACTGCAGAGCTGACTATTCAGCTTCACAGTAAAGCATCACCATCTAGGGTGCAGCAAATATCAATAACTCCGCTGCAAAACAGTAGTGTTCCCAACAGTACTATCTTACAGCATAGTCATTTACAGTGCAGAAATGCACGCGTGGATGGTGACCAGGACCACAGCAGTTTGAGCTTGGGTGGAGCAGCCTTGGGCTGGCAGCAGGCTCAGGGGCTCAGTCACACAGCTCTGCAGCTCTGGCCCTCTTGTGCCCCAACCAGCCCTTCTGCCACCCAATGCCACTATCTGGTTCCCAGGGCTAACCCTGCCCCCCCTACCGAGCCTGCTGCCAGCTCAGGGCTGCTCTGCCCTGGCTCAAACTGCCACACTCCTGGGAAGTCCTAAAGATGCTGTGCCTAGGAGTAGCTGACTCCAGCGTGAACTGCGCCAGAGTTTATTAAGCAGCATTAATAGCTTGTGTAGATGCACCCAATATTGTTCTTTTGATATCTTTAAAGCTGGCTAAAGAGTACTTGAGTAAAACTTATCTTATTGTCATATTTAATTGAATCCAAGGGACCTTGAATTTAAGACAACCCCCCGGAAGTAGACTCTATACATAGAACAATATAAATCTGTAATATTTTTCCTTGTATAGAATCTAATTAGTGTAAGGTCATTTTAGATTCATAATTCCAAATTCTGTGGCAGAGAAGTAGTGGCAGGGGGTGATAGGCCAGACCCCTTCCCTTGTTCCCTCATGCCTGTACCAGTCCCACCCCCCCCACATTGCCTGTCCCCTGTCATGTGTCTGCCTTCCATGTGCCCCCTTCTACCTGTACCTCCACGCCTGTGCCTTTCTTTTGCTGCCTGCCACCTCTACCCCCTGCTTTGTACTGCAGTATACTGCTCCAGCCCCTGCTTCCTCCTGCAATCTGCTTCCCCCATCCCCTGCTTCCCTATGCAGCGTGCCCCTGATCCCTTTCCCCCTTAGCCTGTTGGGGTGGAAGAGGCAGGGAGTGGGGGAGCAGGTGTGGGAGGCAGGTGGGGGACCCTGCAGTCTCCTCCAAGCTCAGGGCCAAACCCAGAGCTGATCTGCCACTTCTCCCAGGACAGTACTCAAATGCAAAATGAGGCAACCATGCAGGTTAGGAGGAGGGGGCACACCTGGTCTTGGATTTGAGTAAGTATGATAGTATATCTTCTCTAAAATACAAAATTGACTTTGTATAAGAAATATTTAAATTAGCTGTTTAAAAACTATGCCTCGTGTTATTATATATGAAAATGCTAAAATCTATTTAATATTATTCTCATTAATATATTAAAGAAAAGCAAATCTATTTAAAGTGACAACTTTAAGGACAGCCCTCAGAGTGTTATCATTTAGAGACTGTCAGATTGCTCTGGTGTAAACTGTGGGATCATACAGAGCTTTTCAGGCTTGCTGTCTTTATCTTTTCTTTTTTTCTCTCCTTTCTTCCTTTTTTCCCTTTTTTGGAGATGCTCCTGTGAGCATATTACATGTATATTTTGCTGAATCTGCACCATACAATTATTGTGACATGCAAGAGTATAGAAATATTTTCAGTTGACTGCATTGCATGTCATCAAATAGTGCTTTTTTTTAGTAGTTAATAAAACTGTTGATTATTGATTTAATCACTGTGCAATGACTCCTTAAATAATACCTGATTTTCTTGAAAATCATTGTCCCATCGCAGTAAAAAAGTTGGCTGATTCTGCCAACGTGTGACATGACAGCAAGTGGGAAGTAAAGAGCCACGGATTACCTCATGAATTTATCCTTCAATAATTCTCACCTACCCTGGTTTACAGTACTCATTTTGCCTGTTCTTCATTCTTAGTTCCCAAAGTTGGAATGAGTCACTAAATGCTCACAGGAGGTTATGACAGACACAGAAGGGGTCACAGCAAATAGCTGTCATGCATAATGAACCACCTTTGGTAACATGGGACAAGAAAATTATCAATGGGGAAAAATAAAGGAATTCAGGCAATGGAAAGAAAAGAAGATTAATGAAAATGGCAAAATTAGAAATGAGAATGTTAGTTGTTTACAACAATTCAGAAAAAAGAAAAAAATGGTAAATATTTCGGTTGTGTATTTGAATAGAAATAGGATTACAACTTGTACCATGTTAGGATGTTTAAATATATCCAATCAATAGTAACTGAGCAGCTTGCTAAAAAAACATTTCCTGTGGATAAACATTTCTAAAATAGCAGAAATGCACAATTTTCAAACAAGATTCATAAAAGAGCTGGCTTAGGATATTCCTGGACCATTAATGTGCTTGTTCACTAGATCTTGGAATATTAAGGAACTTACAAAATTCAGGGAGGATGCTAAAATTGTACTTTTTGTGTTAGTATTCAAAAAGTACAAAAGGAATGACTTGGGTAATTCTAGGTTGGTTACCTTGACATCAAGCAGATGTCCTATTTTAGGAACTAGCCATCTGACATATCAAAAAGTGGTGATCATTATGGAAAACCTCACTGAATAGGTGTGTTTTCAGTGAAACTCCAAAGGAATCAGCATTTGGCTTAGTGCTATCAAGTAATTTTCTGAAACATCTAGAAGCAAAATACTACTGACAAAATTTGCAAAAGGGAGAGAATTTAGCAAAAATCATAAATGCGGATAAATAGGAGAAGGCAGTCATAAAGAATAAATCTGGATCATGGAGTAAGATGGGCCTAGTCAGACAAACTGATTTAACTGTGAGTGAATTAGGCATTGGAGCACACTATCACGGGAACTCATGGATTTTTTATCTCTTGGTGCCATTAAAACAATGGATGCTTTTCTAGAAGATATGTTTTTTTCAAGCACAAGTTATGCTTCAGTTGAACCAAATTATTGGGATCAATATATGGGTAACTGGGTGAAATTTAATGGTCTATGATATACAGGAGATCAGACTAGATAATCTAATGGTCTGTTCCGGTCTGCAACTAGGGGCAACCAACACGGGTTCATTAGCGGCAGGTCCTGTAAGACCAACCTGGTGGCCTTCTACGACCAGATCACCAAATCTTTAGATGCAGGAGTAGCAGTGGACAGTCTTCCTGGACTTTCGGAAGGTCTTCAACACTGTCTCTCACCCTATTCTCATTAAGAAACTGGGGGACTGTGGTGTCCACACCCACACAGTCAAATGGGTCGCCAACTGGCTGGAGGGCCGCACCCAGAGAGTGGTGGTGGGTGGGTCATTTTCGACCTGGAGGGATGTGGGCAGTGGGGTTTGGCAGGGCTTGGTCCTCGGGCCCACACTGTTCAACATCTTCATCAGTGACTTGGACGATGTGGTAAATAGCACCCTGTTCAAATTTGCTGATGACACTAAGATGTGGGGGGATGTGGGCATGCTAGAAGGGAGGAATAGGCTGCAGTCAGACCTAAATAGGTTACAGGGGTGGGCAGATGAGAATAGGATGGGATTCAACACCGACAAGTGCAAGGTGATGCACCTGGGGAGGAAGAACCAGCATCATACCTACAGGCTGGGGAACTCCCTTCTCGTCAGTGCAGAGGCAGAAAAGGATCTTGGAGTCATCATTGATGCCAAGATGAAC
>NW_017729024.1:141927607-141931458 GCF_001723915.1 Gavialis gangeticus | reverse complement strand
CAGTCAGGGCAGCTAGGATCTGGAACCAACTTCCAAGAGAAGTGGTGCTGGCTCCTACCCTGGGGGTCTTTAAGAGGAGGCTAGATGAACACCTTGCTGGGGTCGTTTGACCCCAGTACTCTTTCCTGCCATAGCAGGGGGGCAGACTCAATGATCTGCTCAGGTCCCTTTAGACCCTAGAAGCTATGAAACTATATAAACCTATGAGGAATTATCAAATGAATTCAAGGATAGATGTTTTAAAGAAGAGATTTAAGAGATTGTTTCCACTTAAACAATGAATATTCATTTTAGACTAAAGATTCTCTCCTTCAACAGAATATTAATTTCCTGCCAAACCACTTAACAGGCAGGAAATACATACCACACTCCATCAGGTTTCAGCTTCCTTAGTTAAAAGTTTATTATATAATCCATACGTAAATTAGACATAAAATTAAGAGACAGTTATATTCCTGGGTTGTTGGTCATAAAAATATTTGCCTAAAAATACCTTGGCTCCTGAGGATTTAATGGCTGCAATTCCAATTAAATCAAGCTTACAATTCAGTTTAAATTATGTAATATTTTCCTATGATAGCAACCATCAACATCTGGATGCAAAGCTCAGGAATTACAGAACATTTTTTTAAAAATCTGCCTTCCCTATAATGCCCACATGTCTAATGTAGCTCAACATTAACCAACATTTTATTTCCATTTTGCATGAACATTGAATATCTTGGTATAAGATTCCCTTCTTTTACCAACCCTGGCCAAAATACATATCAAGGGTGTCCTGCCATATATAATGACAAGGGTATGATTTAATAAGCATGATGGGAGAGCTTATGTTTTAATTCTCCTCCTGCCCCTCCTACTGTACTGCATCTTTTATAATGTTAACCAAATACTAATGATTTGCTTAGGGGTATGCAGATACTCGGGAGTCCTGCCTATAGCATGCTACAGAATGTACCAATAGAAGCCAAGGAACTTAAAGAGCTAGTACTGTATTCTGATATGTAGGTACATTCTCCTAAAGAGTATGTGTGGTGAAAGATAGAAAAAGGGGCAGAGGGAGGAAACTGAAACATTTCCCAAAGGCCTCAAGAAAGTCTTGGGCCACTACAGTATGATGTTTTTGTTCTTTTCTGACTTGTCAACTGAGAGGGTTCCTGAAGGATCATTTAACATGAAAGCCACTTGGTAACATTTCAGACTTGAGCAGAACCCCATAAAGAAGGCTAAAGGGCCAGTGTGGTGACTGTTGTACTCTGAAGTATGTAACAGTTTCTGATGTTAGTCTTTCACTCCAAGGCTCAGTAGCCAATAGTAGGGATCTGCAGCAATATTGTGCTTAGTTTGGAAGGAAAGAAGAATTATGCTTTGCATATCTAAACTGCAATCCTATGGACTATCTGAAAACCTGTGCTGAGAGACCCCACAGAGAGTCTGCAACAGCTTCTCTTGGCCAAAAGGATGGTGGCTGTAATGCACTCCTCAGATAGCAAAATAAGGACAGAAAAATGTGTGGAACCCAGTGCAACCCTTCAAAGTCTTTAGTTTTTGAAGCCATAAATCATATAACTATATACCACAGCCTTACAAACTAAATGTGAATTGTGCTTGAAAAAAAAAAATCAGAAATATTCATAAAACATTGTTTAACTTCTACATGCCAAAGAATAACAACTTCTCACCCCCAGCCCCACCCCCTCAACCACTTTTTCTACTAGCAGCAAACCTGAAACTCTTCACAGATTTAGCCAAATTTACTTAAGGCTTATGCTAGCATAAGCCCTGGTGGTTTACCACTGCAGGGAGGTCACAACAACAGAAAATGGTCACTTCATCCTGCAAGCCAGGGTGTGCATATGGATGGGCTGACTGAGGAAAAAATAGTCAGCACTGGCCTGCAAGAGTGTGAGCAAGGCAGCTGGAGATCTGGAAATAGGTTGATTCAATCACTGATCTCACCAGCTTCCCTATGAATTTGACCCAATCTCTTTGTAAGACTCTTACGGGGAAGAGAGGGAATATAGAGACAAATTAAAAAGAACAAAACGCACCCCCCTCAAAAAAACTCCCCCAAACCCTTAAGGCTTTGCCTATACTAGACATTTGTTCCAATAACAGCCATCTGTTATCAGATGGAGTTAGAGTAGTGTAGCTGCAGTAATATAACCCTTGGACATAACTGCAATCTGTGCTAGTTTCAAGAAAAAGGTAAGCTCCACTAGTGACTAGCTATTGATAGCTTGAACTGGAATAAAATTCCTGAGGCCTGTGAAAAAGCTCAGATTTAAAGAATATATCCGTAGCCAAATAATAATGCTTTTGTAAAAGAACGTTTGCAATAATCCCACCTTTTTCAGAACAATGTTCATTAAAGAAATGTTATAAATAAAGCGCATCCCACTTTTAAGATGCTGTAATTACCTGAATTCAAGATGAGGTTTTTTTCCCCTCATTTAACATAGGGAAGAAAAAGCCTCATCTTAGATTTGAGTACCAAGGCAGAGGCCAGAGCTGCTACAATACTGCTGCTGCCTGGCCAAGGCCAGGGTCACCCAAGGTGGCTCATTCTGTGGGGAAGGTAGTATGCACTGGGGGAGCACAGGAGAGCACGATGTGGGAGCTGCTGCAGCTCTGGCATTGGCACCCACCTGGCAGCAGAGAGAGTAAGTGGCTGGACAGGAGGCAGGTGATACGGCAACCGGGGGAACCAGTTAGCAAAGGGGCTGGCATCAGAGAGGGACATCTGGCAAGGGGAAAGGTGCTGAAGAGCACAGGCACTAGGGGCAGGGACAAGTGGCCAGGGGGTGAGATAATGCAGGGGAGATGAGGGTTGAGGGTCAGGTCACCTGCACCAGCCACCACCTTCCCTGCTGCTTATCTCCTACTCCTTTGCCCAAAGCAGTGCCAGGGAGGGACAATTTTACGATTACCCCCACAATAATTAGATTTTATACATAGAAAACTATAACAAACTTGTAATTTTCCATGTGTGGAATCTAATTATTGGGGGGGGGTGATCTTAAATTCAAAGTCATCTTGGATTCAGGTAAATATAGTAATTTTATATGGGAAACTGTATAATATTCCTGTGGTTGAAACAAGAGTATTTTAAGACATGGAGAATAAATAGTAAAACCCAGCATTTAGTTATTGAACTGTTTAGTCAAAAATCATGCTTATTTTTTTCTAATATGACCTAAAGAAGAATGTCTTCTACTCAAAAGCCTATCTAACTTTACTGCAACTCTGCAGTTGGTTCAATAAAAGATACCAACCTAAGAAATCCTTGCCCCTCATATAAAAACAATCCTCTTTTTGTATAAAAGGTAACTCTAATTATTCTGTTTGTATTTACTGCCCTCTAGTGATAATGGAGCCATCTGCTACTGATACAGTAAAATAAAATATATATTTTAAGGCCCTAATCAAAAAACATGGTCCAGTAATATGGAGCCCTTACAGGACAGGGCCCTTAGGCAAGACATTACATTATACACACTACAATTTCTGATTTTTTGGTAGCTTGTCTGTTGCTTTTTTTTCCTCACTAACCTTTCCCTTGCAGGAGAATGAAGATGGAACAACTACCTTTGCATTTACTTTTCCATATTTTCTTTTCACTAACATAGCTTTCACATACACAATCCTTTTTACATTAAGGATTCTTGCTCACCGTTAATACTTATGATTGTAGTACTTTTCAAACCGCATAAAGAGAGAGGGCCTTTGATAAAGCTGCTTGGCACCACACTCTTAAATATACACAGTAGTGGCAACTGCCATTACTCTGGTGTAACTCCAAATAGCATAGAGCTGCAATGCTACCCTGCACCAGCCACAATGCTTCATAA
>NW_017729024.1:141918565-141927516 GCF_001723915.1 Gavialis gangeticus | reverse complement strand
CCACACCCCCTCTACCAGCCACAATGCTTCATAATATAAGCATACTGGCACAAACTGAAGTTTTAATCCTACTCTGTACATTAAAAAAGTTTTTGAGTCTCAGGAATTAGGGAAGCATAAATGTTGCTTTAAGTCACCTTTGTCCTCCCTTCTCAGCTGAGCTGTGGGGCCAGAGTCTCTAGTTTCTCTGAATAGTTGCTAGAAATACAATGATTTATGTTTAAAAAGAAGTTTTTCTACTTCCATCAAGCTATAACTATGAGAAATAGCTGGTGAAAAGAGGCAATTTACAGCATTCAGTGTTCTTCCCTACAAGGAAGAGCTGTTAAAAACTAAAAACCATAACAATTAAGATGATGTGTGCTAGCTTCTAACAGGAAAGTAATGCAATGACTGATCATTTATTTATACCTCAGTTCTGGATATTCTCAAAATAAAATAAATATTTTTCAACTGTGCTTCAATTACATACATTCTAGTTTAAATCACTACTTCAAAGAAATCTCATTCATTAAAGGGTAGCATATTCCTCAATCTGCACCAGTTCATTTTGTTCATAAATTTCCTCTTCATATATAGCAAATGCTGGCACACAAGTCAATTGTTTGATCAACTCGCACAATCAAATGAGGTTGGAGGTACTTTACTATTACTGTACATGTGGAATCTGAAGTATTTCAAAAGGTACCCTTCTCTCTCCAGTATTTCTAAAGCACCCATCAGCCTTTATGTCTGCACTGGAAATAATTTGCAGTAAGCCATTTTGAAATATTCCTGGAAGCAGTAAAATGACACCATAAGGGTGCCCACATTGGGGACTTTATTGTTTATTTCTTTCTTCAACATCAGCTCGGAATTGTTCATTATATTATCAAAAATACAGTTTGAGTCATAGAAAAGGAAAAGTCAGTAGAAAGTTATACAGTTACTGTCAGCACAACAAAAGCACCCATCTCAAAGGATTAACAAATAATTGCAAAAAAAGCAATCGTTAGGTATTGCTAAAAACAAAGAAAAAAATTAAAAGGAGAGAAATAAAAGCTGTAGTAGATCATCCAATGTTCTCCATTTACTTTGGGCAGGATTGTTCCCTGGGGTTTTTCTGATTGTTCTTCAGGGTACTGTTCAACATGCTTGTAATATCAGTAAAATAATGTTCAACACCAAGCTTAATAGATGGTTTAGCTAATTTTACAAAGTGAAATCATAAACCAGCAAATGGAATACCCCACATATCTGCTTCTCATGACATCTTTAACACTAAGTTAAAATGAGTACTATGGAAAAGTTGCCTAGTCACTAATGCTGGAACCCAGCGTTCATGCACTACTGAAGTAGTGAAATTACAAGCCAGAATGAGGCACTGGATACAGATGTGTCAAACTCATCTAGACCTCTAGGCTGGATGAGAGTCACTGGCCCAGTCTGCAGCCACATTGTGATCAACCCTCTCTGTGCAGAGCCTGTGGCACCAGGTCCAGTATGTGTGCTGCATGTGCCAAACCTGGGGCTCACTGTGTATGGCACACAGGGCCAGTGCAGGGCATGCATTGTCCATGGCACGCAAGCTGGATCCAGCAGTGTGGAGGCTGGCCCAGAGTGCCACCTACAGCCCACACGTGACCCACATCACCTGCAACCCTGGTCCAGCCTGTACCAATTGGGCAACACATACCTTGTGCCAGTCGTACGTGCCATGTGCACAGCATACCATGGGGCTAGAGTGTGCTGCGCACAGCACATAGGGCTGGACCAGCCGCCCACACTGGACACAGCATAGGGGCCAACAGGGAGTCCAGGCTGCAAGCACCACCCTGCTGCACCAGCCCTTTGTGTTGGCTCTAGCACGACCCAATCCTGACTGGCCCCACGGCCAGCATGAAATGTACACCCCAGACCACCCCCGTGTGCTGCATGCAGGGTGCATCGGGTTGGTCCAGCAACACATAGGTCAGATTATACAGCTGCATGGGTCAGATGCAGCATGCAGGCTGTATGTTTGACATCTTTGGAAAAAAACAATATTACAGTTTAGTGTTCTAGGGTACAAATATATGCTTTATAGCTTCAGAAAGCTGGTTGATGGCAAGTTATCCATATTAAAGCTATCACTGATCCCTTGAAGTACCAGGATTTTGTTGGTACAAGCCCAGAGCTAAACAATACAAATCTTGAACCTCCAAACCAACTGAAACTACATAGAGTACTTTGTGGAATCAACTGTAACAGCAGGAATGATGGTGGTTGGTAGCCTCATACGGGCTATCAGGGTGATATTATAAATACGGTTCTTTCTTTTAAACTAGTTTGAAGGAAAATAATTTAAGCTATATCTTGACAGATTTCAGAAAAAGAAAGTATCTGTTCTGTAAAATTCTCTTTACTTCAGAGTTTGCCGAAATATCTACGTCTGGTAGGCATATGAAAAGATCCCTGTGGATGCTGCTATGCCAAGAGAAGACTGATTGGTCATTTCAGGAGGGGCCATAGTGGGCTTACATCATTTCTCTTCTAGGGGGTTCTCCCAGCATAGTTATGCTGACATAATAGTAGAGGCAGTGCTTCTATAATGGCCTAAATTATATTTAGAAATGAAAGCCTGTTATAAACAAGTATTGCAGGCTCACCAGTCAGGGAGTGAAAAATAAACGTTTTAACTACAGGTCACTTCATATCCTTTTCTTTTGGGCTCTTTAGTTTCAAAACCAAAAATGCAGAACAGGAACAAATCAATTCAAAGTACGGGATTATACTTAGCTGGCTACAGGACAAGCCCTTTCTCAGCAGTAGCTGTGCCTGTGCCATCTTTTCCTTGCCTTTCACAACTTCACCCAGTCACACGTGTTAGAAAACTCATTACACATCACAGCACCTTCACAACTTCTCAGATCTACCCTGAAGGCTTACCCTAAAGTTTAATTAGTAGGGAAGAGAGGACATCGTTTAGACTTTCCCAGGCCTTCCCATGACCAAGTCTTCTCTAAGCCCTTAGCAGTCAATGTTTCAGAAATAACATTAGCTAGGGAACTTGACAGAATTAGGGTATGAAGTAGAGTATGAAGTTTGATGATAAGATATACTTTATGCAATCATATGTTTACTAAAAGAAATACAAGATTATAAGATAGGGTGAAAGAGATTTTAAATGCTGCAAGTTAAAAACATTAGGGTGCCTACACACAAGCAGGGAGGCTGCTCTAACACGCTGTAAATCCAGTCCATCAGAGCAGACTCAATTAATCAAGTTTGCTGAACCGTGGCAATTACCACACTCCAGCAGCCTCTCCCATCTCATGTATTAGCATCCCGACACTTCAAAATGGTGGCAGGAGGACTTTATCTACAGCTTGTTCAATGACCTCTAGAGAAAGTGCCCCTGCTCCCATTTTGAAGTGCAGAGATGCTGGCAGACAAGACACTCCAGGCTCTTTAATTAGAATGGCTCTTGGAGCCGCCCTAATTAAAGTGTCCCACCCCACCCCTCCCCCCATTCCTGGAGCATGTATAAATGCCCTTAGAGACCAAAAAAGCAGGGAGTGTGTTCTTGAGGCAAGTGCATATAGAAACAAAGTTCTGCTGATGTTGTTTGCCCTGAGTTAACACACAAAAATATGCAAAGAGAGACAGAGGGACTAGTATGTGAGGAATGACTGAATACACCTCCCAGGTGAAAATATTAACAACCTCCGTGGACATTTAGCCATAGAGAAACTTATAAAAGATGAATATTTACAAAACTCTGAAACTATAGCCTAGTGGTATTGATATGACAGCTGTAGAATGACAAGAAGCAAAGCATTACCATGGAACCCTGAACTGCAATTTATCAAGTTTTAAAAACTGTGATAGTATGTTCTCCCTACTTGACATAGGACTATTTAGAAAGTATACATGCAAAGTATGCTGAAAAAAGGTAAAGAGAGGGTGGTGCAGTCTACCAATTTCAGATGCTTTGATCATGAGTTAATTTGTTATGGATGTTCACATTCACAATAACTTCACTGTGCGTCTGAGTTAAACCTCAATGAGATGACCAGGAGTATTTCATACTTCTATTTCTCTAGAGTCTATCTGAATACACAGGGTACAAGAATAGAAAGTTTATGACTGGATCCAATACAAGCCCTGGTTACAAACAGGCCTTACAAAAGGGAAGTTAAAAGAAGCTAGTAGTGATTTTTTGACTGAAAACAGCAATATAGCCAGATCTGTCTCACCCTTTAATGTATTTAATTATTTTTTTTAATATTACCACTCCAGTATATTTAAGGGGAAAGGTGACTAACCATAGATGCCTAGAAAGGTGGAAAGCTTCTATAAAGGAACTAATTATGCAATATCTATGTGAAAGGGAATAGTAGTGCCAATAAGGAAAACTGTGGCAGGGAGTTGTAAGTCTTCCTGAGTTGGCGGCTAGGGTCTGGAACCAACTTCCACGGGAGGTGGTGCAGGCTCCTACCCTGGGGGTTTTTAAGAGGAGGTTAGATGAACACCTTGCTGGGGTCGTCTGACCCCAGTACTCTTTCCTGCCATGGCAGGGGGTCGGACCAGATGATCTTCTCAGGTCCCTTCCAACCCTAGAAACTATGAAATTATGACTCCAGCTAAGAAGCTCATGCCCTGCAGGATGGGGATCAACAGATCTTGTAATGTTAACATAGCTGATTTAACTGAAAATTGTTTTCTTAGGGCTTTCCTACACTGGTATCACTCCCTATAGAGACTATGGATGTAAAGTTTAAAAAGTCCATTTAACCTCCTCTAATTGTATCAGCTAAACGATTAACTGATAACACAGCAGCTTGGGCACAGCTACTGCTGGGAAGGGCTCTCAGCTCCCAGGGGCCCTTTGACTGGGAGGGAGAGAGGGAGGAGGCAAGCCCTGCCAGACAACACAGCCCACAGTGAAGCCCTGTGCTGGGATGAGGGAGGGAGCACCTGTGAACAACCAGCTAATTGCTTAATTGATAACTCATTAGGCTGCTCCCTGTTTTCCTCTTAAGCTATGGGTACTAGTCCCTTCCTTGTAGAATTTAACTAGCTTCCAAGGCAGTACTCAGAAACAAGAAACTCTACTTGGGCTTAGCCAAACTCCACTTTATTGATTCCACTTCCTTGGTGAATCCTTTTGTTATATGAAAGTCAGTTTGGGGATAAGCATCCCATACACTTTCCACAACCCATTTGCTTTTGCATGCAATAGGCTGGACACAGAGCAATAAAAACTCCATTTTAGTTTCAAATGCAGGTTTTTTAACTTAAGAAATTATACAAAAGAAATGATCATTTGAAAGATACCCCTATATGTACACCAACAATATCAGTCCCTGTCTAAATTCAATTATATTCTTACAGTGATCTCTTGTGTTTTTGTATTCTGAGAAGTTACATGGGCATTTAAAAATGGCCTTCTCCCAAACTGTAATGATCTATATATTATCTGCATTACCTTGCAGAAGGCTTTAAAGACATCAAACAACTTGAGGCTCACTGAGTTGCACAGCCATAAAATAAAGGACAGCTCCTGCCCCAAAGAACTTGCTTTATAAAATGTTATTCACCTGATGCATGGCAACCCATGGGGAAAGATGCTGGTCCACAGAAATATGCATCTCCGAGCTGGAAATACTCAACTTGGAGCTGTATTTTACTCCTGATACCCCTTTGTGTTCTGGCACTTTTCGAAGTAGAGAAACACCACAGGCAGCTGCTGACTACAGAAAACCTGGCTAGGGAGCTGCAGCAGATCTTGATGCCAAGAGACAACCACAGAACCAGCACAGACAGGAAACATCTGGCTGTTGCATCAAGTATCCCTGCAAGATCCACATGAATTGTGAGGTCCACAGGTTCTGATAACAGAGCTCCTGGATTGTTCTATAGCTAGAAGACAAACCTCAGCCCCAGCCACAGGACAATCTGAGAATAACTGTAGTTTTCCTCTCCTCTCCCTTGTCAACGGGTTTCTCCCCAGGAGTGGGAATCTGGGTTAATAATACTTTTTTGTAATAGCACTGGTATGAAATACATAACAATAGCTTCTATAATTCTGCAGTATGTATGGGACATCAGGCAGACTATTCCCTAAAAACTGCCCTCTCCCTATAAACTGGTGCATTGGACAGTGGCAGATGAGGGTTATGCCTATGCTACAGGTTTTTGCCAACACAGCTACGTCAGTTGGGATGTGAAGAGATGTTATCCCTGACTGACACAGCTGCCCTGGAAGCAGGCCTTGGAATAGATACAGTTATATGGGAAAAACTGTTCCTTTACTGGGATAGTATGTTTTGGTTAAGGGAGTGGTTTGCTGCACCAGTTCAGAGAACTTTGCTGATAAAATATACTGGCTTTCCTATACCGACAAAGTATTTCTACTGTAGAGCTGGCCAACGACATAATGTTTTATCAATCCTTCAGTAATCACAGTGAAAAATAAACATTTAATACTAATAAGCAATGTGAACTCTGCTTATTACTCACCTTTCTAAAGTTACAGACAACCATATTGACAACTTCACATTGTTCCTGCCAGCAGGGATACAAAACCACAAGCGTATGTATTTTTCTGATTTTAATATTCACATTTTTCCATATAAAAACACAAGGCAGCAAACCTATTGCCAATTTTTATATATAAGTAATATATATATTATTACTTGGTTACTTTTGTGACAAAATATTTTTAAAACGCACATCTCAAAAGTAGCCAGCAATAGTATAAATAAAAACACTCACACATGGAGTGCTAGGTAACGCTGCTAATACTACAACAAACAAACTCAGTAGGGCCCTGACACATACATGCCATAGCAAGCTCCTATAAACCACCCTGACTTGATATTAGGATTTCAAAGGCACGTTGCAAGCTATTTTGCACAGGCTTGTTGGTTCAAGCTCTAGCTCTTTTTTAATTGTGGTTATCATACTACT
Source organism: Gavialis gangeticus (assembly GCF_001723915.1). Taxonomy (NCBI): domain Eukaryota; kingdom Metazoa; phylum Chordata; order Crocodylia; family Gavialidae; genus Gavialis; species Gavialis gangeticus. The sequence continues at coordinate 141,920,583 of NW_017729024.1, read as the reverse complement.
ATTTAAAAGTGCATCTTGTTGGTGTTACTTGGTTTGTTTTTTTTCAGAGAACTAATCTGACACTGCTTTAACACAGAAGGAGTCATACCATTTTATATCCTGAATATATTTTATTTATGAGTTCAGACAGCATTTTGTAAGTATCTGAGTATTCAGAAATCTTGCAATCTAGCCTCAACCTGACATGACTCAAGCTCACTGGACAATCTCTTGTATCATGCATAAACGGAGACACGTAAAAATTAAAGAAGCAGACCATTCAATAATGTACCTGGAGAACATATAAAATGCAAAAACAAAACTGAAAAACCAAACAAAAATCTAGGTAGAAGGAGGTTCCCAGTTGTGTGAACAGGTTTATTTTATAGTTTTGGTTAATTCTTAAACAGGCAAAAGAAAAAAAATCCTATCAAAGGAATAATTCCATATATTGTCTACTTTAATCGTTCCCATAAAAAAGTAATCAGCCTCCACTGGACATGGTTCGTGATATCTGAAAGTAATTAATTTATTCACTCATCCCTCTGACTGAATCGTTCCACTATCTCTTGCCTTGTACTTAAATTTTAAATGTTTTGGGCAGAGACAGCACAATAGAATCCTGCTTCTGATTAAAATAACAATGATTTGTGACAGTCAACAGAATGTCATAAGGCTGAAGAATTATTTCTTCCCATCGAAAGCATAAGAGACACTACTCATTCTAGTCCCTGCTTCACCAGCTTATTTATTTGGAGTAGCTACAGAGATGCCTCAGATACACCAACTCTGCATACACCCCCTTGCAAAGGCCCACAGCAGCATTTAAGTGGTTTGGAAGATCTTGTATAAGCCTTCTGTCCTTGTGTAAATTTAATCTTTTGCTAGAGGTATGAAAGAGCCAAGACAAATCCATGAACTAAGTCTAAAAGCAGCACAATATATGAGAATAAAGGTTTTTAATTAACTTTATATAAGTAGGTTTCAGATGAGTGGACAAAAAAACCCTCTCTCCAATAACCCCATTACAGTAGCCTTGATCAAATATTCTAATGCAGAAGTCACCTTTAGTGTGCACGTGTGTATAAAGGTGCGTATACACACACACAAACACACACAAAGGCTCAATTTCTATGTCAATACATGCAACTTCCATTAATGTCACTGTGGGTTGCTTGTGAGCATAAGTGGCATGGCAAACCATCAATAAATGGATTTTTATAAGGAAAACGTGTACAGCTAATCAATATTGAGTTTGAAAATGCATGCATGCAGCTTAAAAATCAGCACATTTCTAGTAGATACTGTAACTCTCTACAGTAATGACATTTTGTAAGCACTGGTTTTATGTATACTTGTCAGTCAGTGAATACGCTATACTTTAATAATTTTAAAAATCTATAGTGGTAATAAGATAATGAATACAATATAGCCTAAACAATTTAGGTCATTTGCAAACTTCAAAACCAGAGCAGAGAAAGGAATTTAATTATATCATAACATTTTATACACACACAAAGAATTGGTTAGATTATTTCTGAATCAATTTACAATATTTCACAACTATTGTTTGTTTTTTGTGCTTAGTGTCAAATAATAATGGAGCCAAGAATTCTGTCATTTGTACCAAGCAAAAACCATAGAGTAGATTACAAGTACTGAAAATAAGATCACATTTGATTGCATTCAAGTGATTGATTACCACTAGTAGTACAAAGCAAATGACTGCAGTGTAAAGTACAACTCATTTAATGATGTGAGATGTAAGTCTAACATTTATCACCTAATTTTATCAGAATGTCTTACTAAAAAATGTGTTATAGTTCAGCATAGCCCCTTGCTGGAAAACATATAAAAAAACAAAACCAACCCGACTTGCAATTACCAAAGTTGTTTTTTTATCTTGAGAGATTAAGTTAAAGCTTTTTTTCCTCTCCCTTCTTTTTAAAAAGAACTTAGGGAAAGAGAGGTCTTCTTTCAAATCCCAATCATTTTGGTAGTAAAATCAAATAACTGATGCAGCATGCTCCTGACATTAA
>NW_017729024.1:141911199-141913565 GCF_001723915.1 Gavialis gangeticus | reverse complement strand
CAAATCCCAATCATTTTGGTAGTAAAATCAAATAACTGATGCAGCATGCTTCTGACATTAAAGCTGATTAATTTCCATATCCACCTGATGAATGATACGCTTGTTGGTCTAACAGAAGATGGAATTTAGCTGGAGCGACAGCCAAATCTCTTGCTGCAAAATTAAGGTCTGTAAAGTTACTGAAACTTCCTATATTTTCATCAGGGGTGCACAGTTCTTTAAAAGTGAGAGGTAAAGACAAAGTTGAAAGGCCCTTTCTTGGACGTAGAGAGACGGCACACAAAATGCTGGGAAAGGTTTCCCCTCTGTTCAGAAGTAATGTCTTGGCCAGTTCAGTTTCCTCACCCACAAAATGGGAAATTGTCCTAGACCCTACTCTTAGACTGTCTGCTATCAGCTTCTGGCTAGCATTTGTCTAACAAATATAAAATGTCCTCTAACGGCTCCTGCCACTTGGAAAAGGAGAGCATGTCCACCCTTCCATTCCAAAACATCCCAGCTGGATCTAAAGCAGACAGTGCCAAAAAACCCATCTGGCCTGCTGGTTGCTGCTAAGTTGCATATACATCTGCAATGCTAGTTTTTATCTTCCCTTGTGTCTGCCGTAATGTATAGAGGAATCTTCATTCTATTCTGTCCCCTCCTCTTTTTGGTGTCCTTATACCTTCTAAACAAATCCAATATAAAGAATTTTATGCAAGTTTCACTTAAAAACTTGCTTATGTGCATTGAATTCTGGAATTCATGCGTTTGCCAATTTAAAAAAAAGCATCTCTGTCTGATCCATCATATAATTTATAGTTGTGTTACTTAACACACATTAAAACAATGCTTAAAATCATCAAGTTTGTTTGGGATGGTGTACCCTTCCAGATATGAAAGAGGTATAAATCAACACAGAATCCTCTTTTTGCAGGCAGACAACTATGGGGCCTCTGCCAGTCTCAAGCTCAATGTGCAGCAGAATCTGGTATTCAATCTGAGATCCAGAACACTGTGATCAGTTAACACAGCTGTTTTTTGGCAAAGCTATAAGCAGCAGCAGAGGCAGGAACGTGAGCTCAGCACTGGGTAGAAGGAAGAAAAGAAAGGGCTCCGGAAAAGAATAAAGATGAGCAGCCATTCTCCCCTCATAGCAGCCAAGAGGCTCTGGGGGCCACACAGGAGACAAAAAAACCAAAAACAAAACAGAAGACTTCCTACCTACTAGCCAATAAGAGATACAAAGGATGGAGATGTGAGCAGGATTAGGGACCAGCATCTGTCTGCTTTCAACTGCTATGGCTTGCAAGAACAGCTAGGCTTCTCAACATGTCATTACTCCCAGACCCCATTGGTGGGGATCAGAAATTCCTGTTCCATATTTATATGAGGCTAGCAGGTTTTGTCCTCCTTATCCAGTAATTTTTTTCAAGATTTGATCATATAGGCCAAGTACAGACAGTCAAAAAGCCCGAGCCTGAACTGATTCAATTTTTGCAGTTTAATCTAACCTGCATAGATTGAACCAATAAGCAAGTAAACAGACATTTACTTTCGATTCAGGAAATGCAGCCACATGCCTGCGGTGGCTCAGGCCAGAAGCTGGGGTGTTCTAGTGTGCCCTCCCTTCTGTTCTATAGTGCCCAGGTGGGGGGAAGCTGACCTGAGGGAGGGGGCATGGCCAGGCCCTGGCAGGCCTAAGTATGATTGGGGAGGGGTTTAAACTCCCACCTTGGCTGCAGGGACCCCAGCCAGGGTGTACCTAGAAGGGGAGGGAGGCAGCAACCCTTGCCAGGCTTTTGAGGGAGTGGGGGGAAGAGCATGGCCAGAACCCGGCTCCGCATGGGTCCCTAAGGTAAAAGAGGCAGGAAGGAGGTTTATTTCCTCTTCTCTCTCCCCTCCCTCTCCCATTCCCCCACCCCAGCCAGGGTCTGTTTGGCCAGGGCGCAGCAGGCTGGCAGAGTGCCTCCCCCATCTCCATTTCAGGGATGGGGGCCTAGCCAGATGCCAGCTACCATAGCCCCCCTAAAGCATAGGGGAAAGGGTTTATTCCCCCCTCTGTCCCCTCTTCCACTAAGGGACTGCAGCCAGGGTCTGCCAGCCCTGGCTGCCACCTCCACCGTTTGCCCCCAGCCAGGCAGACCCTGGCAAGGGTCCCCCAGTGGGAAAGGGGAGGGAGGGGGGAATAAACCCTCTCCCTGCCCCCTTTGCCCCAAGGGGCCATACCAGCTGGTGTCTGGCCATGCCCCTCCCCCTAGAGCAGCAAATGGGGGCAGCAGCAGCCCCTGTTATGGTGTTCTGGGGAGCGCAAGTTTTTTTTCCGGTAGGGGGGACAGAGTTTCCGCAGCCTGCACAAGGCAAGCAGCAGCGGTGTGGCTCGGAGG
>NW_017729024.1:141899310-141906199 GCF_001723915.1 Gavialis gangeticus | reverse complement strand
CAGAGTTTCCGCAGCCTGCACAAGGCAAGCAGCAGCGGTGTTGCTCGGAGGGGTGGCTATAGAGACTAAGCCAAATTCTGCAGTGGTCATAGCCCCCCAAGCTGTACCGCTACTCAACCCATGCAGTCTGCGGCAGCTCTACCTGCCCTGCTCATGCCTGCAGCATAGCCCCCCACAACCAGGAACGGGCATGTGCTCCCTGGGACACCATGAAAAGGGATGCTGCCTCTGTCAGGGTCCCTCCCACCTTACTGCTCCAGTGGCAAGGGTGGGGGTGTGGCCAGATGCCGGCCAGCATGGCCCCCTGAAACTAAGGAGGCAGGGAAGCTTCTTCCCCTCTTCCTCCCCGACGTCTGCCTGGCTGAGGGCAAGTGGCAGAAGCAGCAGTGGCCAGGGCTGGAAGAACCCGTTTGAGGTCCTCCGTTGGAGAAGGGACGGAGGGGGGAATATATCCCCTCCCTGACCCTTTTGCCTTATGGGAACTATGCTGGCCTGTGTCTGGCCGTCTGCTCTCTGGAGAAGAATGCACAGCCCAGCCCACGGCTGAAAAGTATGCTGGGATGCTGGGGGACTATGATTTAACTTGAACCAGGAAGGGGTCTGGAAAAGAAGTTACATAAACCAGTTTGACCTCAATCAGTTAAGTCTGATACTAGATTCATCCAGGTTTATCTTGCACCAGTTTCAGCCATTTTGAAATTGGTTTATGTGCACTGAACTTTTGCTCTGTTACAGGTTTAAACCAGTTTCTGATCACCTGAACTGGTTTATGTGCAACTTCTGTCCCTAGCTATAGTAAAAGAAAAAACCCTACACAGGTCATCAGCTTTTATTTTTATCACATCCTTAAACAACCATACCCCCAACATGCCTCCCATACCAAAATGTTTAAACACGTGTAGCAGCACTAGGATTTAAATCAACTTAGAGAAAATATCACCCTATAATGTAGTTATAGGGATCGTATTCCTGATACAATCCCACTTTATACCAATTATACAGCACAAGGTTGTAGCACCATATAAACCTTCTTATGAATTAACCTTTCTGTCACATAAAGATAAACCTATAAACAAGAACATCTGAATACAGATATACATATCGCAGCCTAGCAAAGAAGAGCAAAAGAAACAAAACCCCGCCCCAAAACATTATTTAGTCTCCCAGCCCCAAGTTTATAATATTTCTGGTAGTTTCCCTGTGAACACTTAACTTGTTCTATTTAGAATACTCGTCAATTTAGTCATTCCATTGCAGAACATTTTTTTTTTAATAAACAGGGTATTTACCAAAAGCCTTTCCCAGAAATGCCTAACACATGCATCTGCCTATATAATACAGAGGGCAATATCATCAGTGATGAGCTTTAAAAGCTCTCCTGTAATGAAACTTTTACAAGCTTTCCTTGTACCAAACCAAGCTACCAAAAAGCCCTGCCAGCTAGAGAAGTTATTGAATTGTTTTACAGATGCTGAATAAACAAGCAACTATCAAGTATGAAACACAGTCTTACCTGGATCCAATATTCAGACGTACAATACTTTGGCCATACTTCATAGTGTACGCAACACACTATCATTTTACTCAGAAATAATATGAACTCTGGGTTTTAATAATTAGCCATCCAAAGAGATATGCTATGATTTGCACTTCATATCATTCCTAACATGAATATTTCTCATGGGTAAGTGTGCTCTTATATCATCCAGCTAAATTTTCCCTTGTAAGTGAAAAATCAGTTCAAGAAATCTTTAAATTCCCCAAAATCAGAAGTTAAAGACTGTTTTTGCAGGCTGTCTTTTTGCAAATAGTGTGTTTCACAAAAAAAAAAATCTGATATATACACATATAGAAGAGCTCTTAAATCCCGGGAAGATACTTTCTGGCTTTTTGTTGAGCCATACTAGCCTGCATTTACTCCAAAATGGCAGCCTCATCTCTGCTTGTTGCTATGGTCACATCATACGTCAGACCTACACTTTTTTTCAAGACCTGTTTGTTTGTGATAGGCCTAGGTGCTTCCTATTATGGTGCCTGCATCAGCACAGCATGCCATTTGCCAGTAGTAAGAGCCAGCAGCAGCCACTGAGGGATCAGCATGCAGCAGAGGACAGAGATGCTGAGGAATTGGAGCATGCTCACTATAAAACTGCATAGAACAGCTGTTTAAAAAATGATTAAACAGCATACAAGTGATGAATCCTGATTTGATGGGAATAGTGTCCTTAAAAACACTGCTTTCAGTGGCAGAAAGTCTTTAAACTGAAGAAACTAAATGCAAAAGTGAAAATCCTAGTGGGCAAGATTTTTAGAGAAGAAAATTAATACAGCTTTCTACAAGATCTCAGATATTTGTCTGTCCTCCCAGCTCCTGAAATGCTGCAGTGGTGTGTCAAGCTGGCCAGCTGAAGCCATTAATTTCCATAGCAAGACTGGCATAAAAACTATCAGTATGAATTCTTTCATGACTGATGTTGACATTTCTTTCAAAGTCAAATGAGTTTTTTATCTTTCCAGCAACAAAGGCAAGAAGGTTTTGACTGAATGTATATGTACATTCAGAGGGGTTGCCCATGCCCGACAGGAGGGAGGTAGCCCAGACTCTCCACCCACCACACCACTGTGAAGCCAGCCTCTGTTGAGGAGGCAAAGGCTAGCCCACGTAACAGATCTAGGCCCATCCATTATACATTATGAAATAATACAAATGGTGTCTCTTTAGTGGCAATCTTATTTTCTTTTTTCGGCATCATCCAGGTTGCTGAAATACCTGAGAATGCCAGTTGTGAGCAATTATTGAACAATTTCATGTCAACAAGGTTACAGCTCATTTAGAGCAGTGGTCTCCAAAGTGGGGTGCGCAAGACAATCCATTGGGGTGCAGGAAGAAAATACTAGAACTTCTATTTATATTTATATAAATATACATATACTGGGGGTATGTGCTCAAAAAATTTTTATTGATAGGGGTGCTAATCAAAAAAGTTGAGAGACCACTGATTTAGAGGACCATAAATCAAAACAAAAACCTGATTCCCATCATTACTCTGCTCTTTTCAAAATATTCTGTTTCTGCATTTAATATTATTATTACTTAAATTGTCACAGCCTCCAAGCTAACCCAGGCACTTTCCAAGCAGAAAAGAAACATACTTTTCTATGAAAAGTACTCAATCTAAAAAAATCCCATTTTTTACACTTTTTCCTATCATTTAATTTTTGATAACTTTTCTAATATGCACAATTCCACTTCATCCAGATTGCTGCTTATTTTTTAGTTTATCAGCTCTCCCACAATTCTCTTACTCCACCAAATAAACACATTAGCTATTCTTTGTTTCTTCCTTCTCCCCTCTTTTTGCCCTCTTCCTTGTTGTTCTTTCCTATTGGAAATGGGAGTGGAAACCTGACCCTACTGAAGTCAGGGGGAACACTCATATTGATTCAGTAGAGCCAAAATGTCACCCAAGGTGTTAATCCTCTATTTATTCAAATCAGCCCAGAGAACTAACATGTTTAATTGGTTTCTCATATCAATAACTGCCATCATGAATCACATTCTCACTGTACAGAAGCTGCTCTTCATTAGATCATCCTCTAGGTCTCCCAGGATCTTTCTCTTGTCCATATATCTGAATTATACTCTAACTCAGGTTAAATGTTTCAGTTGGCATTTTATACAGCACCAAGCATGATTAGAGTTTCTAAGTAAACTGCTGATGCTGTATAGGATAAGATATGCAGCCTCTGCATTTCTAGTCCTTGTGGTTCTCATTGTGAACTCATGCTTTTTTCCTGATTCTATAGATGAAAACCATGAAACAGGGCTGTGAGTCTGTGAATTGTCTCTATTTATCTCAGTGGTAGATAAGAGCATTTTAAAACCTCTTTATGATAATTTATATGTCTACATTGCTAATGAGTTTACTGCTGACCCTTTGAGAAGAAATTTCCGAGGTAGCTGGAGGTATTAGACAATTATGTTAGCACTTTGCTAACACTACCTTTACCTGCTGCTAAGCTGATCAGGTTAAATCCTCTTGGGGAACCTAGGCTACAATGAGTTCAACTAATATGGCATCTTAATGGGGCTTTTCTATCATGTTAAACTAACACAATTGAAAAACACACATTTTTGTCTATTAAGATATACCCTCAGGGCCTGTCTGGAGGAGGGACTCATACCAGCAAAACTCATGCATAATATAATATTAAATTATCCAAATAATAATTAATATTATGTTAATCCAAAATAAAAAGTAATCTTTTCTAATTTAGTTCCATGATTTTGAAAATTCCATTAACAAATTCTCATGTAGAAAGTGCTAGGATAAAAAAAAGCAAACGCCAAAAAACAAGAATAAACTCTGTGTGGTTAGAACCTATTATGTGATGTGTTCTAAGGCATTTAAAAAGTCTAATTTAACACATGGTAAACTGATGCAGAAAAAGCTCCAGAGGGAGCCCCAGACTTTAAATCAACTGGACCAGAATGTTAAAGTAACTGCTGCCTGGTCAACACTAGATTTTTGCAACCTGTTAATGAAAACGGATCATGCTTTGATATTAAAACACTCATCTACATCAGGGGTCAGCTGCTTTTAGGAGAGGTGGGTTGAATTAATGGAACTTGGTCCACAGTTGCGCCACCACTGACTTGGCTACCAATTCTCCGGTTGACAAACTGCCGCCAATTCCTCCATCGGTGATTTCCCTGCTGCTGAACTGCTGCCCACATCCTGGCTTCATGAACTGCATACGATCACTTAACAGTCTGGATCTGGCCTGCAGGCCATAAGTTGCTGATCCCTGATTTAGACAAAGCACTAACATGCAAGTTTTCTGGACTGTCTAACCAGGGTGGCTACAGAAGGGATGTAGGGTATGGTCACACCACTTTTTGGCTGTGCTACCCATAATGTCTTGACACACAGGTCTCCTTCAGTTTTCCAGTTCACCAATCCACCTGTTTCCTAGCGGGTGCTGGCTGTCTGCAAATTGATTTAGATCCTTGAACTTCAGGTGCTATAATCATTAAAATCTATTATTGTAGTGTAACAAAATTCACCATTTATTTTACAGTATTTATAATACATGAAGGTGAAAAAACGTATTTTTTGAAAATAAGACTAGCAGGATAAGCCTCAAGAGCTGCAGCCCAGGTGCAGGCAGGCAAAAGTGACTGCAAGCCTGCATAGACGGATTGGCCAACTGATAAGGGGAATTGTCTGGCCAAAGGAAGTTAAAAAGCTTTCTGGAAGGGAAGCTGAGGGCAGGGGGCAAGTTGGCTGCAGGACAAGCACCATACCAGGGTTGCCTCTCTCCTAGTATCTGGGAAAATACCCAAAGGTTTGGTTTGTGTTTGCTGTATACCTGTACCCATTTGGTTACTGTGAAGAAAAGACATGATTATTTGAATGAGAAGATTGGTTTGGTTTCCCCTGGAGAGGAGCTCTCTAGATATGTAATAAAGGTACTGGTTTTGATAAGAACAGGGCTCCCGAGTCTGCCTAGGGAGCATCACCAGGCTACAAAGACGAAGTATGAAAGAAGACTGTGGAGGTCAAACAGCATCTGGCACTGATGTCTTATGTAATGTATTCACAGTTGCTTTAAATAAGTTTATATATCACTTAAGCTTCCTTCTGTTGAAATTAGAAACTGTCTTGGACCACTACAGGTAGGCTACTAGAATGCAAAGTTGCTTTTCTAGACTGATTTTTAGCTGTAAATTAGGTGCCTAATTTAAAAGAACAGAACAATTGATAAATTTATTATGAAGCTGTTTAGAAAAATAGCATTCCCACCTACTGCCATTACAAAGGAATGGCTCCATCTTATGAACATTGTTCTCTTGCTTAAATTCAAATATAAGCAACTTGATCAGCTGATGATTCATTTCTGGTTTACAACTTAATTAACAGAAGAGATAAACCATTTAATGTTATTTTTAAGTAGTCCTGGAAATAGGCACTACAGACTAGTTTTGTCCACTGACCTTCATCCACATCGGATATTTGCTGCAATTATAGTCAGTCCTGGGGCAGCTCGGTAAGTCCTACTACAGTCTGGCAAAGCCAACATAAGCTGCAATTTGCTCTTATACATTTCACCCCAGTTTCAAACAGGAGTAAATTGTATCAATGCATATCATCATGGCTTATCTTAGTTACAACTGAGACTGGCAGCCTCATCAGGAATTAGGTAACAGGAACTGACACAATTCCCCATGTAAGCACACACTACATAAAGGTAAAATCTAGCCTGAAAGGGGGAAACATGATACAGACAGAAATGTCTCTTAAATATGAATGTTCAATGATTGAAAAGCAAAATATGAATCTTCTATGATAGTGTAACCAAGGCAGTCAAGAATTTCCTAATTCTCTGTGGCATTGTGACTGAACTGATAGCTCAGTGAATAATGCATATACTGCATTAAAAGTTTAGTGGTGGGGGACAATAAACCTGCTTTTTATCATTAGATGCAAAATAAACAAAACAGAAGAAAGATCAGTATTTGTCTCTAAAGTGTTTCAGATCATATGGTCTAACCACCCTTATGTCAGTAACCCTCATACAACTTATCGGTCATGGGATTCTTGCCTCTAAATAATACCACAAAGACCAACAAATACTTAAAAACGTGATAAGCTTCTAGTTAACTGTAAAACCCAATCTTTATTAATAAAGTGAACAGTAAGGGAGCACTCATTTCCATGAAATAATGCCTTTGCAGGTACACTACTACTTGCATTTTGGTAGGAAAGGCTGTAAATTTTGGTGGCTATGTTACAAAAGTTACATGAACATTTATATTTTAAAACTGTAATATATTCTTTTTTAAAAAAAACCTCCAAATAACCTATTATCATGAATAAAAGTAAAG
>NW_017729024.1:141890314-141894310 GCF_001723915.1 Gavialis gangeticus | reverse complement strand
GGGCATAAGAGTCTGTATGTATGGCAGTGCAAGGGGGGTGCACATGTATGGTAGGAAAGGCTGTAAATTTTGGTGGCTATGTTACAAAAGTTACATGAACATTTATATTTTAAAACTGTAATATATTCTTTTTTAAAAAAAACCTCCAAATAACCTATTATCATGAATAAAAGTAAAGTTCATGTTTCCCACATCATGTGCGCAGCTATTTTCACCGATTATGATTTCATAATATTTTTCTAGGCCACTACAATCAAGGAAAGAATCTTTCATAACCTTTCCATTTCCTAAAATTAAAGGAGGTCACAAAAAGTAGTAGTTGGTTGTGTAAGTGTGTACAATTTTTCCTACACTCATAGGAAAAATGATGAGGTATTTGTAAGTGAAAAGCTTTGCTATTATATAAAAGCCTGAAAAGCTAAAATGCGATTAGATAACAAGGAACCTTGGGGATAGCTCATACCTTTAATACAGTTCTAATCAGTGATCACCAATACCTTTTAAAAATCAGGTATCCAGGTTGTAGCCATATTGGTCTACAGGAGAAAGCAATCAGAGCTCATGGTAGAGGTAATATTTTTTATTAGACCAACAAGATTTTTGCAAAAAACCCCAAACAGTTCTTTAACTGCAAGCTTTCAGGCACATACAAAGCTTGCAATGAAAGATATTTTTGCACAAATCTTGTTGGCCTAATAAAAGATATCACCTCTACCATGAGCCCTGGTTGCTTTAAAAAAAAAATCAGGGATCATGAGGGCTATGAAGGTCTAAACTGGCCTTTTTAAAATAGGAACATCCCAACTATTCACATTAATAGTTTGAATGTGTAAGGTTTAGAGTTCTTGTCTCCACTTCTTGGTACTGGGACTCCTCCTATGTTTGTACATGGAAGAAATCACCAGAACAACTGGTAAGGTCACACTGCTAGGTTGTACTTGTGCAACAACGAAGAGATATACCCTATTTCCTAGGTATACTGATGACAATAGCTAATAACAGCCACAGTTGTAGGCTGTCAAAAGAGGTACAAACACATTGACTGCTTGGGGAGGAAGAAATTGAGGAACTAATTAAAGCAGAGGCATGAAGCAAAACAAGAACAGGTCTAGGTACAAGTCCTTGGGGCTGTGGTACAGAACTCAAATGCTGCTGCTAGGGCAGTAGAATGGACCAAGCTGTGGAAGTCTGGGGTCTGCTTGTAAAGAGCCACATGAAAAGTGGGGAAGTGTTTCCCTTTGTTCGCTGCCAGGAGCTGTCCCTTTCTTCTATAGCTCCCTTCACTTGGTGGGAATGAAGAAGTGACACCCACAGCATATCTACATGTGACGTTAGAGCAAAACAAACTCCGGCACAGTTCACACCAGAATTTATTGTCCCCAGATGCAGTGCTTACAAGTGCACCTAGGACTGCAGCATGTTGAGCCAAGGCAGCACAGCTCCACCTGGCAGAGAGTCCAGGGGGCCAGCCTTCCAGCCCAGAGCTGCTCCCCCCTGGCTCAACATGCTCAGGAGGGGGCTGGCTGGAGCATGAAAATGCTACAGTACAGAGCTAGGCAGCGGGCAGACCCTTCACTGTAGCACCTTGTGCTCCAGCGAGCCCCAGTCACCGTCTACACATGTGCTGCTGTGGAGTAAGTACCTCCACCGCAGGACAGTACTTGCATTGCGCAGTGCTAACCTATGGTGGAATTAATCAGTTTACTCCTGCCTAAAACTCAGGACATGTAGACTGAGATGCTTTACTGTGAAGCTAATTAGGCAACTAGTAAGTGTCTCATGTAGGTGCTCCACATATGCCCAATCGCCACCTAGTCCCACACCCTACCTAGCACCCACAAACTACCCAAGTGTTTCCCAGCCAATGTGCCGTGGCACAAGCATGCTGTCAGAAACGAACAGGTGTGCCGCAGAATTTTGCCATGGCAATTACCTACAATAGGTATGAGGATGGGGAATACCTTAACACGTGTGCTGTGGAAAGTTTTTATTAATGTAAGTATGGCTTGGGCTGGAAAAGTTTGGGAATCACTGGTCTACCCCACACTCATCACTGTGTTTGCCCAAGGGCTGGTTTGCTGTGCTCTAGCACAAGTGTAAAAAGACTGACCAGGTAAGGTTAAACACTAGGCATAGGGTTCCACTGTAAGGATCTCAAGACTCTTGGCTGCTCCACAGAATAAGAACGATGGAGGCTATATGGAGAATGGGCTTGTATGAGGAGACTTGGGTTTAAGTACGATCAAAACATTCGAATTAGTTGCTTAGCTGCACACTGCTTTTTTTCGCTTACTTCTGCTATGCACCATGGGTAACTTAGTGACCCTGCAGAAATATGTGCATTAGTGCAAGTTCACACTCCCTGCATTCCCTGTCCAGTTCATTGCCTTGCACCCTCTGAACTTGTTTAGAACAATATCAATCACTTAATTATTTCCTATGCCAGTGAGGTTTTCATCAGAGGAAGAAAGTTGCACCTTGCTTACTTTATAAATCTTGTCAGAACTGGTTACTTGTTGTAAACTAAAGAGCTAAGCAGCTCCTTGGATTTTCCAAGAAAGATCAGAAAGCTTTAAGAACCAATTAAACTACTGTATCAACTAGTCAAATGTTAGGGCATCACCAGACATTATATTAGAATGTTGTCACATTATAAGCTGCTGCAAGTTTTGGATTTGATTATTTTCTTTCTTTACCTCTGAAAAGCAAAACAGAGGACCTGCTTGCTTTACAACCAGACTGAGTCATGATATTAGCAGACCCTTTTCCCCACCATTTTCTCTCCAGCACATATTTTATGTAAAAGCTGAAATGCAAGAGAGTGACTTGATGTTTAAATCCTCTTATATTGGATATGACAACATTATCCTTCCTCTCTAATGGGAAACAGGTCACTCTAATCTATAACCAAGACTGAGAAGGATATTGTTCGATACTGACTAAGCTTACACGTTTTTAAAAATACAATAAAATATGAAGCTCCTGCATATGGAATGCCATTCTTGAAGACAAGCTTTTAGTTCTGTGACAAACTATGTCATCGAAGTAAACAGCAGTGATTCAGAAAGACAACACTAAAACTAGTCAGTTAATGAAATCTGACTTTCTAATAGTAAGTCTCTTATACCCTAACATTAGCCATTTCCATTATTTTAATAGGATATGCTTTCCCTTTCTAAACTTTCATAAGATGCCACAGCATAGTATCTGAGTGACTCTGAAGGGCGAGAGTAAGAGAATACATCCTCATTAAGGAAAATGGTTTTCGTTTCCAAGATCTCAAAAGCTGTTCTAAAGAGTCTTTTGAATTCTAAGTATTTTTTATTTTTAAAAATAGTTATACGGTGCTTTACATCTGCAAACACCTGTGCACCTCACATTTTCTGATTAACTGGTAGGTGTTTTCCATATATATGGGGAAGCTGAGGCAGAGGCAAAACAGATACCTGCAAATCCGACAAAAGAACTCCAAAATACCTGAATTATAGGTGCATGATAAAACTATTTAAAAATACAAGAATAAAAGGCAAAATAAAGTGGATAGATCTTGTTAAGTTACCAGTTACAGCAGGGATGCTCAACATCTGGACATTTAGGAGCAGTGGGGTTTCAGCAGTGTTAACTGCCAGTTCCCTGCTGTGGGGAGCCCCAAAGGTTAGATAATGTGGCCTTGTGTGCTGCATCACTCCAGCACATGGCCAGATCCAGGCATGCAGGGTCAAGTTGGGCCAGCACGTGGTGGGAACTGAACCCACAGGACTGGGTTAAGTCAGTGCACAGCCACATCCAGGTGCATAGGGGTGGGTTGGGCTGGCCAGCACACCCATAGGACAACCCCATCTGGCCTGTGAACTGACCCTGTGTCACTCATCAGACCCAGAGGGCCAGAACGTTGACCACCACTAACTTACACTCATCTAAATTTTTCCCACTCTCTTTACAAGTAAAATCTAGTTTACAATGTGTGAGAAAAAAAAAAAAAAAAAAAAAAAAACA
>NW_017729024.1:141883379-141890205 GCF_001723915.1 Gavialis gangeticus | reverse complement strand
GGGAAAAAAAAAAAAAAAAAAAAAAAAAAATCAGAGAAGGGAAGACATTTTTGTTTTTGTTTCCAGCTTATTGACTTTGTGCATTTAGCAAAACTTCCTTCACAGTTAGTGTCACACTTTCCTCAGTACAACAAGTCAATCAGTTTCCACTGCTGTTTTAGTTAGTCTTTCACAAAGCAACAGAGTAGAGGAAAAAAACATTTTAGCAATAGGAAAATGTGATCCTAAAACCACAAAAATTGGCAAGGAGATCTCAGGACAAGAAGAAAATATCTTTATTTCAAACAGGCTAAATTTCAAATGGAGTATTTTCCCTTTAAGATGCAATTTTGTTATGCTAAATGTTTAGTCTTCAGAAACTATAATTTTGTATGAAATTCAATTAATTTTACACCAATGCTCAGTCCACAGTGTCCTTTTTATTGCTGTTTAGGTCATCTATCTGCAGGCACGTGTACAGTCAATATTTTCAGCTAAAAACAGTGATTAAAGTAATGATTACAAGAGTATAACATCTTCATTCAGTGACTTAATTTGACATCAGGCCAAGACTTCAAAGGCATTTGTACTGACATTTACAATATGATATGATATCAATAAAATATAGTAGATAGTTAGATAACACTACTACTTTGGACATCTGCATTATGCTCAACAACTCAGAAGAATTTCTGTCTAGTTACTTGAGAACAGATGTTTATATAGGTGCTTCTATACATCCTAGTAGGAAATCTGGACATCTACAATACTATCTTGTGCGTCAAAAAGTAGTCACATTGTAAAACTAAAATTGAAATCTTCCTTTGATGTCTGGAGAATTTCTTGGAAAAGTACTCAGATAAAATATGTCTGTGATATTAGCAAGCAAGAAATTTATATGCTGTCACAAACAATAATTCTCAATGACTTTTCTTCCCATCTCTACTTTTATTCCCCCTGCTTTTCACAATTCACAGACCTACCATCTGCAGCAAACTTGCCACACTTGAAAGAGATTCAACAAACACTGAAACTTTTCCGTGCGTAACTTCAGGCACAACAACATATAGAAGCAATACATAAGAGAGGTTTGCAAGAATTGTAAATACAGAAGTGAAAATATGTTTTGCATTTTAGTTTCACTATAAGTACTCCTTTGTATCTGACTCATCTGCAGATTGGTACAATCCATGAGAGCACATTTGCTGGATCTTCATTATTGGTGCTAGTTACCTTTTTTATTTATTTTCTGTTGCGCTATACCTATAGATCCCAGCCATTAATTCAGGTCCCACTGTTCTAGTACAGTATAAAAATATATATATATTAAAAAAAAAAAAAGATGGTTCCTGATCCATGGAGCTTAGGAGATTTTCTAAAATGATACATTAAAAAAAGGCTTTTATAAGTTGTTTTAAAGAATAAATAAAGGGTAGGAAAAAAATTAAGAATCCCTTATTTCCATTATTTTGTAACCTAGACATTTTCAAAAGATGATTGCTTGTATGATCATACCAAAGAATGCAGGTTCCTAAAGTTAGGCAATCTAATTCCCTGTGCCGGCACCTGCATAAAAGTTGTAATTTTCCAAAGTGCACCGCAATCAGCACTCCTGAAAATTAGTACATTTTTATGCAAACGTTAAATATGCCTTAGGGGTGTGTGAAGTGGACCTTATTCGTTTTGGATTCGGCCTGAATCAGGGACAGTGATTCAATTAGTTGATTCAGATTACTGTCCCCATTTCGATTCAGCTGAATCCAAATCTGAAGATTCAATGCTAATTTGGAGAATCAGCAATTCGGACACAGCCACAGCTTTAAAAGTTTTTCTACATACCTCAAGGCACCAGGTGTGGCTTGTGAATGCTACGATGCTGAGGCGCATGAAACATTCCACAGGAGTGCAGAGGGGCCCTCCATGTGCTCAGCAGCAAACCCATAAGTGGACTGGAAGTAGTTCCGGTCTGCTTCCAGGTCCGCCAGGGAGCACACAGGGCACCGCCCCCTCCGGCCCCCGGCTTGGCAATCGGCCATGAGGGGATGCCGGGTGCCTTCCCCAGACCCAAGAGGCACCAGCTGCCAAGCCAGGTGGAGTGCAGGGGGGCTCCCCCCAGCACGCTCTCCAGCAAACCCGAAAGTGCTTCTGGTCCACTTCTGGATCTTCTGCTGAGCAAGCTGGGGAACCCCTCGTGCTTCTGTGGGACACTCCATGCACCCCAGCATTGCAGCACTCACAAGCCGCCTGCTACCTAGAGGTATGTAGAAAAAACTTTTAAAGCTGTGTCTATGTCTGAATCTCTGAATCTTTCCAAATCAATTCGGAGGTTTCCAATTCAATTTGGAGAGATTAAAGGGTCCTCTGCTTCAATTCAGATTTGGAGATTCGGCCACTGAATCGGGCCAAAATTCCACCAAATCAAATCGGAGACCGAAGCTTTACACAGCTCTAATATGCATTACCAGATTAATACTAGTCACTGGGTGCATCTACATGAGACAACGACTGAGTGGTAGCATGACACCACTGAGCAGCAGCGTCACGTGGCAAAAGCCATACCAAGACGCTACTGCGTAGTATTAGGATACTTCGTAGTAACATCACTTAGGTGTTTGCTGATGCTACTGTGCAGTAACTCTGGTTGAGAACCTACAGTGTGTTCTGAAACGTATCAACAGAGGCATGAATCCTAATTAGGATCTCCCATTATGACCCCCCATACAGAGTTTCAGTAAAGTCAGTGGGACTCTGCAATGAAACAGCAGTCCCTCACTGCCAGATCCCAGTAGAGCAGGGGTAGGCAACGTTTTTTGGCTGGAGTGCCAAAAAAACCACAATGTCTACCTTGAAAGGTGCCAGAGTGCCAACATGCCAGAGCCCGAAGCAGTTGTTTGCAGCCTCCCAGCTGCAACCGGCCCACAGAGCCCGGTCTGCTTGCACCAGGGCTTGCAGCCTCCCAGCCACCTGCTGGGAGCAGCCTGGGCTCTGTGGCTGGCAGCAGCTGCCTAGAGCCTGGGCTGGCGGTGGTCTGCCGACCAAAATGGCCCTGTGTGCCATGCTTGGCACGCGTGGTGGGAATTGCTGACCCCTGCAATAGAGGATAGGAGCTACAGAGTACACGTTTCCTGGCCTAAGGAGTTCAGCCACAAAGCACACCACTGTATCAGCTGACATTGTGTCCTTCAATATGGCTCCTGTGCAGAGACAACACACACAGTTCTTATGACAGCCCTTTCTGTGCATGAAAGATTCCCATGCAGAGGGGAAACCAACTGACCACACAGAGGAAATAAAAAAACTAAACTAAGTAGGCAGAGAATTCTCAAATGCTAAAAGAAAATAAATTTGCAATAAAAGAAATAAGTATCTTTCTCCTTTATCTTCCCCCCAATTACTGTAAACTTGGATGTTACTTGTAAAAACAGTCAGTGGAAAAAAAGTGCACACTGTAGTGCAACTTTAAAGCTGATGATGTTCCCTTTCTCTTATTTTGCCACACATCACTATTTTTAATGGTTTGATGTCAGGGCTGGGAGTCAAGTATTCTTGAGTTCTTATCTCTGCTCTAAAAGACTACAGGTCAAATCCTGTTCCATCTACTGGACATCTAAGTAGACCTATGCTTCTACATGTAATTCTATTCCATGCTGTTCACGTCCCTGAAAATCCATCTCCTTTTTTAACATATCTTTATCTTACTTGTAAAACTGAGTCACAAATAAACAGTAAAGAGGAGGAGGAGGAATAGGTAGAATAGAATCTGGTCCTTTACGTTTAGCCTTAGGCAAAGTTTCTCTGCCTCAGTTGCACAGTTCTTTAAAACAGAGGGGTCTCCAGATACATATTTTAAACAATTAGAAGTAAAATCACATTTCAAATTATGCCTTAGACACCTACGTTTTAATTTTTTCTCATTCAATCTTCTTTCACTATAGTAAGGGATGTTCATAGGATGGGATGGCTGATGACATTTTTTTCAATTTAAAAATAATATTGAAGGATTTGTTTCAAAACATGAACAAAGAGATTTGTATATACTAGAAAAAAATATTACATTTATGGTCTGCAAAATTGGACAGTGTCTCTCTGTTTTTACGACAAAGCCAAGAGCGTTGCTGAATCTTTTAGTTGTAGTGCTCTGAATATTTATTAGTTGCAGTGTTAGTAGAAATACAAATTTTCAGAAATCTACATCCAGATTTGATGAATCAAAGAGACCTAGTCAATGTGTGACTGCAATATAAAATTTCCAGTTCTGATGTAAGATACAGCATAATTGTGACTGACCTTCAGACTGTCTATGACAACTACGTTTACTGTGCCTCTCATACCAATACCTTGCCTGTATGGTCTCGTTTCTGAAGAAACAGGACTAGCCACTTCTATGAATCACATTTTCCTTCTGATTTCAGTAAACACACACAAAATATTTATCCTGTTATCTCTGGAAATCAGAAGTATTTTAACAAATACAAACACAAGGCAAATAAAAGACTTACAAAAGCATATAGAATGGAAGTTGGTTAATTCTCTTAGGCACGAGGCATTCAGAAATCTTTTTTTTTTTTTTAAATAGTTAATTCTTTAAAGTAAACATTTTTAATATTGTTGGCTGAACTGAAAACAAGCAGTTAACAATGGTTTGATCTCAGTTTAAAATAATATTGGGTCCTGTCTTAATAAAATGCACCTTCTTGCTTCAAGGCAGGATTCAACAAAGCCTAAATACAAATATTTCTCTTTTTTTCCTTAATGCTTGAGGTGTGTTCAGATACAACAAAAATGACACAAACTTTAGTCATTTTTAGTCAAATAAAATTACACAAACCAGTAAACAAATTCATGGATAGACAAATCAGGTAACTCTATATGAAATTCTTCCTTTATTAGCTTATTGGGTCATTCGCGCCACAGGAGGTGCGTAAGTGTTTTGTATTTGATTTATTTATTTATTTATGCTCCGCTCCTGAATGGGGTCAAAACTATCACTGAAAATTATTTGATGAGATTTATGTACTTTTCCCCTGCTAAATTAATCATCAAAACCTGCATCCATTGCATACTATAATAGCCAGCAACTTAGATGGAAGTTCAATTATGAAGGAAATGTAAGGCTGGGCCCTAAATGTGGACCTGCTCCTGCTCCTGCTCCCTTTGTATATGCAGGCTGGTATGTAATTAGAACTTTTGATTGCCATTAAAAAAATAAGGACATCATTCGGAGAATATGTGCAGCTCCCAGAGGAGAGTACTGCTTAGGATCCAACTTTGCTTTAAGTGTTGATCGGAACCAGCGAGATTTCAAAGAGATGGGAAGCACAAAAAGAAATGTACTGACTATATTATAGCACTAAACCTGCAGAGCAGTGCAAAAACTTGACATCCTCTACATAGTTAGAGCTGAGCAAATGAGCATCAGGTTAAACAATAGGCAACTGAGAGAACTGTCACACACTTGGAGATCATAGTCCAAAATGAGAAAGCAGAAAAGTAAAATAAAAAGGCAGACTGATCTAGAAAAACCTTAGTAGAAAAAACAGCTTGCAGAACATTTTTTACATTGTTCTAGGAATAAAGTTTATTAAAAGATGAAGCAGCTATTAGGTAGCGTAACTCTTGCAGCTAACAGTTAGCTGTTAGCTGCAACTGTAGCTGTTGGGTAGGTGCAGCCATAATAGTGTCCTTGTATTAGTTTTATTTAAGAAAACCTTTTCCTAGAGCTATGACAAATTTGTGAAGATACAGGGAATACCCAGCACATCAACTTAGGATAGTTGTGAAATAAATTCTATATGATTTCTGTGCCTAAAGCTTAATCGCTGAACTTCAGAAGTGAACAACAAACATATTAGCTGCATATCCAATTTGTGTGCTGAAGGCACGAAGTGAGCCTGTGAATGGAGTAAACACAAGCCCTATGCACAGTGCTTCATTTTCCACAGAAAAACTTGAAAATGCAAAGTGATCAATCACAGATGTAGGTAATCTTCAGCAAATATAAAGTCCGCCAATCAGCAGCGCATCCAGCCCTCAGCCATTTACCTCTCTAGGCATTCCTGCAATACCTGTCTCCCAGATTGAGCAGGCTCCTTCCAAACACTGGCAACAAATCCAGTTACATCACCTATTAGGATCACAATTTCCAGCTAAGACAGGGGCTGTAGCACCCTGTGCTGAAATGAGAGCGACCTGTTCCGCCATCTCTCATGAGGTTCCCATCTGAACTACCACGGTGTGCCTATCTGCCTGCAGCCTTGATAAACTACCAGTGTGCCACTGAAATATGCCAAAGCAGCATGGAAAGGAGGGAGAACGGGAAAGGCTTGTCCTTGTCCGTCGCCACCATCAAAACCTTTTTGATTTTTTGCCTTTTAAACTGAAAGGGCCACGGAGAAAGAGTGGGAAAACTTCCACCTTCAACGCTGCTTGGAGTTTCCCAGGCAGGGACGAGCAGAAGCACGGTCCTCCAGCCCGGGAGGCCGCACGTGGAGGTGGGTGAGGCACCTCCAGGGGCTGCGAAGTCCGATGGAGGAGCGGGGAACCCCTCCCCGTCCCCGTCCCGAGCAGCGCCGGGGTCCTACCTTGTTGGAGGCCATCTCGCTGACGGAGTGCCTGGTCTGCAGGGTCTCCAGCTGGTCCAGGCACCAGTCCAGCTCCTCCAGGGTCTCGCTGGCCAGCTTCTGGTAGGCCTCCTCTGCCAAGAGATAGGGAAAGGGGTACTCAGTCCGGAGGCGCTTGACGGGACTAGCGGCGAGCGGCCGCGGGGCCATGGTGCCGTAGCCGGGCGCGCCGCGCTGCCCGTTGCCCGCGCACGAGCGCTGCTCCTTCATGGCGCGGGCGGGCGCCG